>NC_059437.1:21262748-21887748 GCF_021028975.2 Sphaerodactylus townsendi | reverse complement strand
AAGAGGAGCGATCAGCACCCTGGTCCCATGGCTACTGGTTGAGGCTAAATGGCAGATTGAGGAATTGTTTCAAGGAGTCACGTGCTGTTGGACAGTTACTCAAATGTGCCCAGTGTTGGTTCCAGTTGGAATTCACTTGGTGGAAAGCACTGGGGACCCAGCTGGCTCTGTTGCATGCTCAGATAGCTTCAGGGCTCAAGTAGACTTTGTTTCATATGCTCTCATGTGGCTTGATTCTATTTAATGTACACTATGTGCACAAGCCTCTCCACAGATTCAGTATCTCTCCATCCTTTGGCATCAATAAACCTCACAAGATTCCAGTTAAGACAGATGTGGCCACCGATCTACCTGAGCTGTCACCAGCAATACCCAGAAATATTCACCCAGGTGCACCATCAGACCATTATTTATTTGCTTGCTTCTCTTATCCCCTGTCTTTCTCCCTAATGAGGACCCAGAGCAGGTTACAATATTCTCCTCACCTCCATTTTATCCTCATAACAACCCTGTGAGGTAGGTTAGGCTGTGACTAGTCATTCAGACTTCCATGGAAGCTTCCATGCAAGACTGGGGGTTTAAAACTCGGTCTCCCAGATCCTAATCCAACCTTCTATTCAGTTCATCCCACTAACTCCCTAGAGACCCCAAAATGGACGGTGAGGCCAGTGGACCTCAGCAGCTAATTCTGGGCCAAGCTGGAAGACTTCTCCCAGCCAGGACAAACACAAAAGTGTAATGGAACTGAGAGGGACATGACTGACCTTTGGTGAGTGCCTGCTTCCATTCCTTCACTGAATGCAGTCAGCAAGACATCTGGATCAAGAAATGTCAACAGATTGAAGCAGAAAAAACTAGAGAAGAGCTCCCTTTCCATGAAGTTATGTGCAAGGGCTGAACCCTTTTGATAATCCTGTAAAGGTGTTTGTGAAATTAAAGCTGAGCTGGTTTAGGGAGAAGGGATGACAAGGAGGTCATGTAAAAGTCTGTAAGCACTAGAAAGATATTGGAGTGCCAGTTCTTGGCATCCTGTAAAACATGGCCATGGAATTCTAGAATATGATCGTCAGGACAAAATGGAGAAAAAATGGGAACAATACGCTGAAGAATTAACTATGCAGAAGAGATGAAAGAATGACAGATTCCTTCCAAGGAGAAACTTTAGAAGAAGAACCTAGTTTTTGAAAGTGAAGTGAAAGCTGCACTGATAGCAATTGGAAGAAACAAATCACAAGGAGTAAATGGGATATCAATAAAGTTAATCTAAACCACAGAAACTGAGTCTATCAAAATCTTAACAAGAATACACTAACAAATATGGAAAACAAAACAATGGCCCCCAGACTGGACATACTCAATTTACATTCTAATTCTCAAAGGGGAGACATCAAAGACTGCAGCAACTATTGCACTATCACTTTAATTTCTCATTCCTGTAAAGTGATGCTCAAAATCTCACAACAAAGTCTGTTATGAAACAAGAAATGCCAAATACTCAAACTAGACTCAGAAAAAGAAGAGGCAGTAGAGATCATATTGCAAATTTACTTTAAGGACCATATAAAATAATTTCGGGGGGGGGGGATCAGCTTGTGTTTCATAGATGACAGAAGAGCATTCGACTGTGTGGGTGTAAAAAGCTATGATTGGATTTAAAATAAATGGAAGTTCCAGAACATCTGATTGTTTTCATGTGCAATATGTACTCTGGACAAGAGGCTACTATAAGGACAGAACAACACTGTTTTGTGATGATAATTGGAGGCTGGTAGGAAAGTACCACTCTCATCTCCTTGGTGGAAAGGTTAGGTAAAAATGTAATTAATATTTGAAAACCTCAGATATACACCCAATTGCCAATACATTTTTTTTATTCCACTACAAAGGAAAAGTACATATTCGTCAAATGACCTACTCAAGGTCAAATAGAACGTGTCAGAGTTTGGCGGGTTTTTTATATTTGAGTGCTCAGCTTTACGTTTTAGTGCTGTGACCAGCATTCTTTCTCTTCAGGTGGGCGAATAATTGCTTACACAGTTAAGATGATTAATCACATTTGAAAGGCACTCTGAAATTGAGAAATGCTATCAAGGTGCTAAGAAAGCGTTTTGACTACTTTGGAAGAGTTAAAAAAAAAGAATTGTGGCATTTTATTTTTACCCATAAACTTGCTTTCTGGAACCAGCTGTGATAAAAATGCTTTCTAAGGAACAAACTCTGTATGGTTTCTCTCCTATGAAATCTCTGCCTTTCTCATCTTCAGGGCATTAAGCATGTTTTCTCAGAAAGCCTGCAAAATGTTTGTTGGGAAAGTCCTTATCCGAAACTGGAGCAAAGAACATTCAGTTTGTGTACTGTTTGGGGAAATGCAGGGGTTCTTTTTTTCTGTTTGGCAGTGAACTGCCCTTTACAAGCAGCAGCCCTCAAATACAATTCTCCATTTGGGCCTGTTGTGTTCAAAACCATTTCTATAGTGGCTGAGTGCTGAACATAAATCAAATGTCTACAAAGTTTGAACCAGACCAGCATGCAGGACACAGACCGGCCTTGCATTGTTTTTATTACACAATGTTCCCTGTTCCAGGTTGCGAGGATTGTAGCCAGAATACCTCTGAATGAAGATTATTTTTAGTCATGAAATCCATACACAGCTTAGCAGGTTTGGCTACAAAGATGGGCTGGAAAGAGCTTTACTATACCATTTGAGGAGAGTATTTATATAGGTTTTAAGGTATTATTGGACTGGTTTTGGAGAGGGCTATATTTAATTTTTTTTTAAGTTAGTGTATTGCAGATGATATTTCAGCTTACTTAAACCCTATCTTTGGGAGGAAATTGCTTGTGAATAATATATGTGTGTATATAGAGTGCTCTCAAATCACAACTGATTTATGGCAACCCCATAGGGCCGTGGTGGTGAACCGTTGGCACTCCAGATGTTATGGACTACAATTCCCATCAGCCCCTGCCAATTGGCCATGCTGGCAGGGGCTGATGGGAATTGTAGTCCATAACATCTGGAGTGCCAAAGGTTCACCACCACAGCCATAGGGTTTTTAAGGCAAGTGGCTGCAGAGGTGATTTGTATTTCTTGGTGGTCTCTCACCCAATTATTAACCAGGACTGACTCTGGGCTGTTCAGCTCAGGGCTGTCAAAAATATACATAAATATAAGTTTATTTCTAGTTTGTTTGAGCTTTTAGGATACATAAAGTGGGGAATGGAAGGTTAACATACCTGCCTTGCTGTTTACTCCCATCTCCATTCCCACTGGTGCAGTGAAGAGGAGAAGCAAGTAGGCAAGATAGACAGGCCAGAGCTGGTGTAACCCCCATGCCCTGAATGGATTGGCCCAGAATGGGTTGACCCAGTAAGGGGGTGGAGACTCGGAGCAGCAGAGAGGCTGAAAGAGCTCTTTTGCAGAAGAACAAGGCTACCAGACTCGGACCTTGATTTCTATAAGCCCTTAACACCTTGTTAAGGTAATTTCAATATTGTTGGGAACTACTGGGAAGGTAGTTGTTGTTTTGCTGTGTTGTAAATGTTGGAGTTTATTGTTTCAGGGTTTTCTTTTGTGGTTGTAATGGGTGAGAGTTCTCCTGGAGACCTTCATCATGTTGCAACCTGTTCATCAAGCCCTTGGAGTCTTCAGGAGCCAGCCAACTTGCAAAGAAGAATTTGGACTTGGCAATATCAGTAGACTGTAAATAGAAGGACTTGAAATGCAACCTGAACAGGACCTTGAATTGTAACGTTAAATGTTGATGTTTTAAAAGTGTTAATTGTAAAGAAAAGTAAACCATTTTGTTGTTTAAAAATTGTTGTTGCAACTCATTCCAAGTACTGCCCCACAGAACTCACAAGCTGAGGTTACACTGGCTCCAGGTGTCCCTCCTCATCTGCTCAAGGTGCCCCACATCACTACATTTTCATGTAAGATGGCTAAAAATAATGTCCCAGAATGGAAAGTTTTCATGGCATGAAATCCAGTAGCATCACATGATAGCTGCTTGAAGATCAAACTGAAGAAAAGAAGAAGAGGAGCTTGGATTTATACTCTACTTTTCCCAACTGTAAGAAGTCTCAAAGTGGCTTACCAACTCTTTCCCTTCCTCTCACCACGACAGACACCTTGTGAGGTAGATGGGGCTGAGAGAGCCAAAGAACTGTGATTAGCCCAAGTTCACCCGGCAGGCTTCGTGTGTAAGAGAAAGGAAACAAATCCAGGGCCTTTCCCCACTTCTCCTGCTGCCGCCATCACTGCGCACTGCTCTGAGTGCGTGGCATCCCTAGCACGCGTCTAGGCGTCCCCACAACCCCGCACTCTGCGCGGGGTCATCCAAAGGCGCCGTTTTCGCTAGCGCCAGGGATGCCGCGCGCTGAGCGGGTGCAAGAGCAGCAGCGTCAGGGCGGCTGCGCTGTTGCTGCCCCTGATGTGGGGAGTGCAGTGGGACCCCGCGCTACTTGTGGAGAGTAGCGCGGGGCTTAAAGTAAGTGGGGAAAGGGCCCCAGTTCACCAGAGAAGAGTCCATGGCTCATGTGGAGGAGTGGGGAATCAAACCTGGTTCTTCAGATCAGAGTCCACTTCTCTCTTAACCACTACACCACACTAGAATAAACAAAGGGCTTAAATAATACTGTGTAAGATGTATCCTAAACAATGCAACAGGTGGATAACAAAAAGAGAGTTCTGAGAGGCTCGAGGTCACACAGCAGGCTTCAGGTGAAGTAGTGGGAAATCACACCTGGTTTTCCAGATGAGAGTCTACCGCTCTTAGCCACTACACCACACTGGCTCTCTGATAAGAATGGATAAATCAGTTTGCAGATGGCAACCCCATCAGATGAGATTTTGGGTTGCGGGTTCACTGTGGGGGGTGTCCGTGCCGTTTTGGTATCCCTTTCCCATTTTATCTTAGCAACTTCCAATCTTTCTGCAAATTCCAGGTTTGCTGAAACTTATATTCAGCTGTTGCCGTCCCCATTGTGCCAGATTTTTAAACTATATGGCAACCATCCCCTGGCTAACTGTTATTTTAAAAGTTCTGAACTAACAAATAAAATAGGAAGCTTTGAATCACCTTAAAGATTCATGGTGCTGAAAGAGACTCTGGGAAAAATGGATTTTTAGCAGTTTCTCTTGCTTGTGGGAAAAAATCAATTGATTTCTTTGAAGCTCATCCTGGGACTGTGGCAGCCTCACCTAGGCTGATTATGCACTGGTGCTCTGCCACACAGTGAGGGTATGTTTCCTTCGTGGCAGAGTTTTCATTGCAGACGCACTCACACTTACAGTGCCGCATATCCTGGAAGTCTTGCAGTTCCTCAGAGCAAGCAAACCCCAATGTTTTCCCTTGCTTTAAGGTTTTCCTCCACTCCTCTGCTCTATGAGGGAGAGACAGAGAGAGAACTGTCAGAGGAAGAGAGAGAAGACGACAAGAAGGTGAGATGGCAACAGCAGTGAGGGAAGAGCCGGGCAGAGTTGAGGAGAGCCACTATACTCCAGCACCAGCAGAGCACACCTGGCAGCCAACTTTCCTGCTGGAAAGAGCGGCAAAAAAGATCCCATGGGGTATGCACGCAGCCCATCAGTCAGTGGTGAGATTCAGCAGGTTCGCACCACTTGGGCAGAACCGGTTGTTAAAATGGTGCTTGTAAACAATCCGTTGTTAAACTATTTGAATTCCCACCACTGGAACCAGTTGTTAAATTATTTGAATCCCACCACTGCCACTAGTGCTCCAGCAAGGTGAAGTATGATGTGTCTAGAGGTTACATCAGTTATTAAACTCCAAAGATCTGGCCCAATAAAGGACACAAAAGGTCATTCTGAGTTTGACGCCACCAGTCCACCTCTTCCCTCAGACAACAGCTGGATCTTTTTGTTCATGGCTCCTTTCAAAGTGGCTCAAAATAGTAAAAAATACCCCTTTCCTTGTACAGAGAAGAAGAATGTGTGTGTGTGTTTCCCCTCCCCTCCACTTCTTGCCTTTCTATCGGCCTTTGCGAAAAACACAATATCAATATAACACAGAAATAACAATATAAATACATAAGCATTTAAAGGCCTTTAAAAACAAAGGTGGCAATCATTCGATGACTGGGAGCAACCTGGAAGTGGGGACAGGCAAACCACGCAATAGGCAGTGAGACGCCTGCTCACGTGTAAACAGAGAAATATGAGGAGACCCCCACTATGATCCCACTGTGGACGAAGAGCCCCGAGAAAGCACTCCATGTATAATAGGCCCTAGTGAGAAGAGCAGGATATGGCATTCCCAGCCATTCTATAACTATAAATGCAAAGACATGGACCTGGAACTTTCGGCATGCAAAGCATGCCCTTTACCGCTGAGCTACGTATTTTCCCCTGACGGCATACACTTGCTGAAGACGCTTGCCAATTATACATTGAAAGTGCCCTAATTCATGCAAGCATCTGAAAGACGCAGAGTCAAAACCAATTCGATGACTGTAATATAAACTGTGCAAACACATTAGCTTGTTAGACCATGCTATAACGTGGTAGGTTTTCCCATTCTCCCCTGTTATTATTTTTGCAGCACTTGGAGGAATGAATAAATAACTGATCTTTTCTACCTATTAGCTTAGCTATAAGGGATTTGTTTTTTGGGGATGGCTTTTTTTTTGGTGAATTGGGATAGAATTATTTCTTTCTTCAGTGGATGAAGTCAGCAGAGACCCTGGAAGGGGCATAAATAAAAGAGGTTTATTTTAAGCCACCAAAATGAAACAGATGAGGAGGAGTGACTGGGGCAAGGTTGTTCAACGGGAGGTGCATTTATTGCTGCAGAATGGCTTTCCCTCCTTGCTGCTCCGGGACCACCTGCTGCCAATCAGCAGGGCACCAGAATAACTGTGGGGTTGCAAAGCTTCCACCCACTCCCAAAAGTCAGACATAATTCTTTTTATATCTAGTTTATAACATTTTTAACAGTGTTTTGCACAGTTCTTGTTCTGGAGTTTCAGAAGCTGGGTACTGTGTGCATCTAGTCTCATGAGCTGCATAGGAAAAAGCTCACCATACAAACTGGTTAAACCAGCAAGACTCCCTGCTCAACTCAGGGCTTAAATACCCTGGAAGGCAAGAGGCCCCACTTATTCTTGGACTTCATCTGTCCTGGGATTGACTGAGCCTCCATCCTGTAGTAATGTTCTGTGACCTGCACATCACTTGCACACCATATCAGTGCATTTCACTTCTCTCTTTTGCATTAGTAAATAAAGGGTCTGTGCCACTTTGCCTTTGCAGAGAGAAGGCTGAAAAGGAAACAATTAAGGAGCGTAATCACTGGAAGAAAACTCCATGAAATCTTTGGCCCTTGACAAAAGACCTAAATCGCCACCCAGCTGTTCTGCAAAGAAATCATGCCAAACCTATCACTTTAACCACAGCTTCAGTTTATATGGGCTTAACCTGTTACTTAGTTAACAAGATTGAAACAAAAAAAAACTGGAGAATGGCACAATGTTTGAAACAAGCTATGGAGGATGGAAGCACAGGAGAGAAAGTATTCATGGTTGCCCTTGGAGTATAGCAGCTTGTTTAGGTACCATCTGTTTTGAAATTGCCATTCACTTACAGAGGCTGTTCCAAATGCTAGATCCTTGCCAGGTACTGTCACTTATAAATCATCATATTTAGGAATTTTCTGAGCACTGAAACCAAACTGTTAAGTAATGAAGTGTGATTATTTCAAAGTGATAGTTCGTTAAAAACCAAGCCCAATTAAAACTTGTATAAAAGTCTCTGCTCAAGCATATGGTAGGGAAATGGAAAACTAGTGTAATGATTGACATGCAATCCTAAACATAGTTGCACCCTTCTAAATCCGTCAAAGTCTTATAGAGGTATTACTTCAGCTAAGGTTACACTGTGGGAAACTGAGGAATGAGTCAGAGATTCCCAGAACAAAATCTCCCTTCTTTGACCTGAGGGGAAATCAAGATGAGAAAATTCTTGACCTGCCTTCTGGATGGAGGGTAGCCCAAGCTCATCAGATCTTGGAAGCTAGTTAGAGTCTGTGTGCGGATGAGAGATTACTAAGAATCATAGAGTTGGAAGAGACCACAAGGGCCATAAAGTCCTGACCCCTGCAATGCAGGAACCCACTATCAAAGCACTCCCAACATATGTTCATCCATCCTCTGTTTAAAAACCTCCAAAGAAGGAGTCTCCACCACTCTCTGAGACAGTGAATTCGACTGTTGAATAGCCCTGACAGTCAGAAAGTTCTTCCTAATGTTTAGGTGGAATCTCTTTTCCTGCACTTTGAATCCATTACTCCATGTCCTAGTCTCTGAGGCAGCAGAAAACAAGCTTGCTCCCTCTTCGACATGACATCCCTTCAAATATTTAAACATGGTTATCATGTCCCCTCTTAACCTTTGCTTCTCCAGACTGAATATCCGCAGCTCCCTAAGCCTCTCTTTGTAGGGCATGGATTCCAGACCTTTTACCATTTTTTTTTGCTTTCCCTTGAACCCATTCCAGCTTGTCAATATCCTTTTTGAATTGCGGTGCCCAGAACTGTAGACAATATTCCAGGTGAGGTCTAACCAATGCAGAATAGAAAGGTAAAATTACATCCCTCGATCTTGACACTATACTCCTATTGATACAACCCAAAATCGCATTGGCTTTCTTGGCCGCCGCATCACACTGCTGACTCATGTTCAGTTTATGGTCTACTAAGTCTTCCAGATCCCTTTCACATGTAGTGTTGTAAAGCCAGGTGTCACCCATCCTATATCTGTGCATTTCATTTTTTTCTGCCTAAGTGTAGTGTCTTACATTTATCTCTGCTGAAATTCATTTTGTTTGTCTTGGCCCGGCTCTTTAATCTGTCCAGGTCATTTTTAATTCTGACTCTGTCCTCTGGGATATTAGCTGCCTCTTCTAATTTGGTGTCATCTGCCAATTTGATTAGCATCCCCTCTATTCCATCATCCAAGTTGTTGATAAAAAAATATTGAATAGCACTGGGCCCAGGACAGAACCCTGTTAACACCCCACTAGGCACTTCTTTCCAGGATGAAGATGAGCCATTAATGAGCACCCTTTGAGAAAGACAGCAGAAGAAGGTTATGGCAAACCACCTGTGCTTCTCACTTGACTTTTATGGCTGGACTTAACTGGCTGTTGTGGGTTTTCCAGGCTGTGTGCCCATAGTATGGTAATTTTTGCTCCTAACATTTCATCCACATAGACGGCTGGCATCTTCAGAGGCATGTCATGGTGAGATTCATTTCTCCCCATGACACAGTATGGAATGATTGTGTGGTGGTGTACATATTTAGTTTATCTCACAGGGAGGTAAGGGATGAATTGCATGTGTTTGTGTGGAGTTCATTCACATTGCTGCTACATTTGCAACTGCACCGTATAGCTGGGCAGATTTTGTTTGCAGTTGCATTTGAATGTCTCTCATTTTTGTTTTGTTTTTAATAGTTAGCTGCCTTGGTGGCTGTGACTGGGCAGAAAGGCAGCCTGAGTAAATGAGTGCCTTAAACATGCACTTTTGTAAACCAGAAATGTTTTCATAAATATAGAATGGACAACTAACAAGCAGGAGGTTTTCAAGGACCTGGGGAGGGCAGATTTAGTTTGGAAATTTCAACCGTACTTTCCAAAAATCATCTCCAGGATTCTTTGAGCAGGCAATTTTATCCTCCTTCCTTCTCTTTCCCCCTGCCTTTTAATTGATATTCCTCAGCTGTTATTTGGATTCCCATGCCTGGTTTGGGTTTATTTCTTGTTATCCTTTTTGTACACCTGAGAAGTCCAGGGGTTGTAAAGACCCCATGGTTCCAGGAATCCTCCTGGGTCTTCAGCTGACTCCATACAGCCAGTGCCTTTTGTAAAGCTCTCAGATCTGCAGCAGTGCCCTGGACACCTTAAGGGGTGCAAGCAGGCTGTCTCTCTGTAGTACCGGAGTGTCTGACTCCAACAGGGAGGCTGGCATAGTCATTCTGCTCCCACCTCCCTTAGACCTGGGTCCTCAAAAAGGTCCCCTTGTCCTCAGGGTCCTCCAAAATGACAGCCCTCCATCTGCTCGATCCACCCAGCTTACCACAGAGTGGGTGCATTGTCCCTGTTCTGGCTGCTGGGGGTGGGTTGTGACAATTGGGCTTGCAGTGGTGCCGGTGGCTGCTATGGACACTGCTTTGTATGACAATGTGCAGTGGTGGAGTTCTGTTGCCCACTGTGGATGCCATCTCCTGAGGTCTCACCTGGGACAGCAGTGGACTCCTCAGTGGTGACAGGTGTGAGGGGTGATGACTTTTGGGGTGGGGTGGTTCTCTGCTTTGGAGCTGCCTGCCTCAACCTGGCTTTACTTCTGAGAAAGTGAGCTCTGACTCATGTAAGCTTACACCCTGGGAAACTGTTTTGCTTGTTGAGTTGCTATGGGACTTGAATTTTGTTAGGATGCCAACACTTTATGTATTCAGGTCCAGACCTGATTAATATATTTCCCACTGCCTAGCCCTAATTCTAATGATTAGAGAACTAGAATGAAATCAGAGCTTGCCGTCCTCTGTGCCACAAGAGAACTCATGTAATTGAGTGGATTTCCTTTTTAGAAACAAAGGAAAACTCTGCAGCCAGCAACAAAACATCTGGTTTAAGCCATAATGCCTCTTATGGCTCCTTCAGTCTAAAATTAATTAGTTGCAAATGCTATTGTAGAAGTCAAACCTGGGCTGTTTCCACATGGAGACAATTTTCTGCATGGTTCTTGCTGCCACAAATGCAGAAACAGACTTTTTAGAAATCTATATGGGTTCTTCAACATAAGCTTCCATGGCTGCCAGTTCCTTCTCTGCCAATGGAGAGCTTTTTCAGCTAAAAAAAAAAAATCAGCGTTAGCTATAGTGTAGATTGAAGGAGAAGAGTTTGGATTTATACCCCATTTTTCTCAACCATAAGGAGTCACAAAGCAGCTAACAAACTCCTTCCCACAAACTCCTTCCCACAACTTCCACCCTTTGTGAGGTAGGTGGGGCTAAGAGAGTTCTGAAGAACTGTGACTAGCCCAAGCTCACCCAGTAGGCTTCATGTAGAGAAGCAGGAAAACAAACCTGGTTCACCAGATAAGAGCCTGCAACTAGTGAGAAGGAGTGAAGAATCACACACCCAGTTCTCCAGATTAGAACCACCTGCTCTTAACCCTTACACCATGCTGCTGCAAGGAAGCCAAGGCAGAGCAAAAATTGATATGGAAAGAATCCTGTCATATGTCAGACCCAAAGTCCCTTGAACTGAAAGATCCAAGTGTAAACAACTAGAATAAGATGTGTAAGTGAGCCTCATGTATCATTCAGTGCAATATGAGAAGGTAAAGTGTGTCTTTAATATACATTTCCAGGTGCAGAGCATTAAACCGTCTCTTAAATTAAGGTTTTGGAAATTCTGGTGCATATGTGCACTGGGCAGTTCTTTATTTTCCCCATTTTTTTGAGAAACATTTGTCAGATGTGTGTCTAATTTTGCTCTACCATAATTGTATCCCTGTACACTTTCGGTTTTCTGGACCAACATCTTTTCCCCTGCTTCCTTTTCCATCGTGGTGTTAATGGCTAATGTGTGCATTTGTGTTAACCTTCTTTTGAACCCAGCTGGCAATGAGCGTACATAATTGTGTTTTCAAGCATCTTGTCATCCAGCTCTTGAGTGCCAAGTGCAGTGGCTAGTGGGAAGTGTTTACTGGGATTAGCAGTTGCACAAAACATTTCCAACTGAACATTGTTGCAAAAATCTGCCACTGATGCACTTAACCAGGTCAAGGAAACTGAAGATAAAACAGGCAGAATCGACAATGCAATCCAAATCAGTGTTTTGCCATTCTTTGACGTCGGTGGATTTAGGAAAGTATAACTGCTGAGGATTGCACAGGAAATTATACATCTTGGCTGGAGGCCCCCTACATTTTGAGGCTCCAGGCTTCATCCTGCTAGGCCTACAGGTAAATCCGTTACTGCTGGTTGCAGGTGTGGGCTACTTTGGCAGCACCTTTGACAACACCTTTTTCATGTTTACCTTTCATTTTTCTTTATATATTCATTCATTTTAAAGGTGGATTCCTGCATTCTCCAGCAGCCAAAACTGGCTTTTGAAGGTATGATGCTTCTGCCCAGCACCCCACCCAGAGGTGGGATCCAGCAGGTTCTCACAGGTTCCCGAGAGTAGGTTACTAATTATTTGTGTGTGCCGAGAGGGGGTTACTAATTGGTGATTTTGCTGTGTGATTTTTGTGTTAGTTATGCCCCTCCTCCGCTCCTCAGCAGTAGCGCGCAGAACTTGAAGCAGTCTAGCAGGAGGTGCACCGTGCGTGGCAGCCTGTGCCTGTGTGCATTCGTTTCCCGCCCAAGGACCGGCGCAGCAGCTGCGTCCTTGCCACAGCCCCGCCCAGGAATGACCCGCCCCCAGAATGCCTGGCCACGCCCCCATCATGCCCCGCCCAGCCCCATTGGCACTATGCCACAGTTTGAATCCCACCACCATGGGAACCTGTTACTAAAATTTTTGGATCCCACCACTGACCCCACCAAGCTACTCTCATTTTCCCACTCTTGTAAATGGTAGCTGAGAGAGTAAGAAAGAGGCAGCCCTGCTCATAAACTAGGGCAGAAGTTGTTCTTTTGGTGAGGGGACTCTGCATGTCCCAACAAAAGTCCCTTGTGCCCCCCAACCTCCTGCTAAGCAGGGTTTAGAGCCTGTCCTCCAGTACCTCCCAACTTTTCCTGTTATAGGGGTTCCAAGTCCCTCCAGCCACCAGTGGGGGATGCAGGGGTGGGGATCCAAGCTCCAGTTTGGTAAACTCCTGGAGATTTGGGAGTGGAGCCTGGGAGGAGAGGGACCTCAATGCCTTAAATCCACGCTCCAGACCATCCCTCTTTCCAGAACTGATCTCTGCAGTCTGAAGAGGAGGTGTCATTCCCTGGGATCCCCATGGAGTCTGGAATCCCTGTCTTGCTCCCAGGCACCTTTCTGTTCTAGAGTCAGGAGGAGCAATTACAGGTACAATTCTTCAGTAAATATACCTTCAGGACTAGGGTACAGACTACGTCCCATCATAAACACAACTATTGTATTCTAAACTCATTGACTTCATTAAACATGAAGGGGTGAAACATTGCTTAGGACTGTACTGTTAGCACATCTGAAAAAATCAGGGTCAGCAGCTGTAAATTAGTTTGAGCCAATGCAGGTTCAGAGCATTTTCAGTTCCAACATTTGTTATCCTTCTGTGCCCATGTGCAATTAATTACCATTTTCTACATCACTGCTGTATGTATTGTCCTAATGATTTATTGTATGCCTGAATAAGGAATACAATTTCCCAGTGACAGAAAAATTAAAATGTATCTATTAATTGGTGCAGTGTTCGAAGGACCCGCCTGAAGCACGATTGTAAGCAAGTTGTTTCTAACCAGGGCTCTACCAGAACTAATTGTGATGCATTTCTGGTCTGGCGAATCTATCCAGCTGATAAATTATCATGGTTTTCCCTGCTGAAAGGTGTCTTCCCCTCTTTCCAAATCCTGCTTACATATCCAGGTGAAACTAGTTGAAATGCAACTGTGTACAGTACTGTGGCTTTCCCACGAGATTGTTTGTTGGTGTAATAAATGTGTGTTAGTTTTTCATTTGGCCTGTACTATCGATAGGTATAATTCTACATGTCCAGCAAGTGGCTGTCTGTCTGGTCTTGATGGTCCAGGCTATTTTTGATAGAGACAAAATCAGCATCATGTTAGTTTGGGAAGATGCAGTGCAGGACAGGGATGACACGTCATAAGGATTATGTTCTGTGCATGGTACAGCATTCTTGAAGAGCAGCAACCCCGTGGCCAAGTTCTCAATATGATATAGTGGTTAAGAGCAGCTGTACTCTAATCTGGTGAACTGGATTTGTTTCCTCGCTCCAGCATGTGAAGCCTGCTGGGTCACCTTGGGCTAGTCACAGTTCTCTCCAAACTCTCTCAGCCCCACCTCCGTCACAAAGTGTCTTTCATAGAGAAAGGAAGGGAAGGTGCTTGTAAGATGCTTTGAGACTCCTTACAGTTGAGAAAAGTGGGGTATAAATCCAAACTCTCCTTCTTTATCTTCATGGTGAGAGGGAGAGGCTTTTTTGGCCTCCCATGGAGTCGTTTTTTTCTTTTTGAAAAAGTCAAGCAGGATTGCACTTCCAGGTAGCTTCCACACAGGTGATTCCCCATCCATAACTGAAATTTAGGTCTTAAGTTCCTCTGTGTGATGCAGACATCAGTGGTAGTGCCACATTTCCCAGATGCTCGGCATATTTATTATTAGTAATGTGACTGTGTGAACATAAGGGAGCCTGTTGAATTGGGGGGTTGGTGGAATCCTACTTATACCCTGCTTTATGTTGTGAGCCTTTTAATTGCATTGTAATGGTAGTCATGAAACCTCTAGCGGTGGTTGGCCCTCAGTTTCTTGCATCTCACAGAAAGGCTGGGCAATCAGGAGGGCTTCTGGCTGCCATTGACTGAGCTTGGCTGGTTGCTACTGGCTGACATGCTGTGATGTAAGGGGAAAACACTGCAGATAGAAGAAAAAAAGAGTAAAAAAAGAAAAAACCCATGGAGGAGGAGTTGAAAGAGGGAGTTCACTAGAGAAAAGAAAAATGATAAAGAGAATGAATAGAAAGGCACATGATGAAGAGGTGCAGAACTGAGGAGGGTAGATGTCCAGGTGTTTATTATACTGACACTGTTCCAAGGGTGCTGTTCACATGGCTGCTGCCTCTGCATTGAGGCAGCGCTGTGCTTCTCTCCCCCCCACCCACCCACTGGGGCGGTGATGCTGTTTCCTTGCCTCGCTCAGGCAGGCCGATTCTGCACGGGCCACTACAGCAGCTTCCCACCAGCATATGCTGAGGTGCGAGTTGCCCCAGAGTGGCTGTGACCCACAGAGGCACCTCCGCATGGAGGCACCTCCATTTTGTTTCCCCACACTTACCTTCTCTCCCTACGGAGCTCCACAGGGACAGGGAGGCACATCCACATTGCCATCTGACCCCGTCTCTGCAGGGAGAGAAGGTAAGTGTGGGGGGAAATGGAGGGTCCACTTTTTGGCTTTTTGCACGACACTGGCAGGGAAACACTGTTTCACAAAAGCCGTGCTCATTAAGCAAGGCAGGAAAACAGCACTTCTGCCCCAGTGGGTGTGGGGGGGGGGGAAGCACAGTGCTGACTCATTGTGGCGGCAGAAGCCATGCAAGCAGCACCCCAGGGACAGCATTTTTACTGTCCCTGGGGCCCAGTTTTATGCCCGTGCAGTATCCGCCTCAATGAACAAGGCTTTTGGGAAACAGCACTGGATTGGAGGCAACGCTTTTTGGTGCCTCCATTTTTCCCCACACTTACCTTCTCTCCCTCTGGAGCCACTTGCATCTCAGCATGCAAATGGCCCTGGGGCTCCACCAGCATCATATATGCTGGTGGGAAGCCACTGTAGGGGCCCATGTGGAATCCGCCTAATAGTGCAATCCTAAACTGAGCAGCATCCTTCGAGGTCCATTGGTGTATAAAAGGGGATAACTCTGCTTAGGATTGCGCTGTGAGTTTCATACGCCATGTTGTGCTCCTTATTCCATGCATAGGAACACTAGTCTAGCTAAAGCATGATATGTAAAAGTTTAAAATGCAGTTGGTGCGCTTTCTAGAAGGCCTGAGGAGCAACTTCAGAAATGCCAAAATAATTAAATTCCCATCTAGCTTTTTTTTTTTTTTTTGGTAGGATAACAGCGCTAATCAATTGTCAAAAGTGTGACTCTAAGAGATAAGGAAAGAGCTGACAGTGGAACAGTGGAAAATGAAAAGTGTTTTTTTGTGGTGCAATTAATTCTTGAGACAGCTTGGGGTTAATTTAACAAGGAAGCATTCCGCTCTCCCTTTGTTTTTTTCCCTAGCTTTCAAAACAAAAATTACCTTTGCATAAGCAGAGCCGTGGCTTAATATGAACTAATTTGGGACATGATTTAATTTTTTGGCATCCTCGTTTAAAAGGCACGGCCTTTAAATATCAGCTGTTCATCAAACAGATGAAAAAGGCAACCCACTGGGTACTTTCCAGAAGCATGAAAAGTGGTTTGTTTAATCTTTCTCATAGTTTTGACGTAGGAAATAATCGCCCTTAAAAAATACATCTGCCATGGCTATTTAAACAGGCAAGACTGGCAATTTCCACCAGTGCGCTCTTCCTGCAGCAGTTTCCCTACTGGCATTCTTGAAGATCCCCTGTCCCCTAGGAGACATTTTTTTGTAGATAGAGGGATGCTGTGGGAGGGCAAAGGCAGGAAAGTTCCGTTCTGCCACTGGAAAACTGAGTCTGGATCCAACTCTGCTTTTGATTTAAAACAGTGTCACCCAAAATCCAATTAACAATTCTAAAGAATGAGAAAAATATCAAAAAGCCAGAATGCAAATCAAAATACGAATCACTTTGAGTCCATTGCTGGGGCAAAGACAGGTTAACCGTGTCCTCCTAAGCAGAGTTACACCCTTCTAAGTCCATTGATGTCAATGAGCTCAAAAGTGTTTAACTCCTCAGGATGACACTGGGGACATGTAATCTGTATGTAACAGTAGATGGTGAACCGAAACCCTCAAATAAACAAGATGGAGCCATTTGTTTTAAGTAGTTCTGTCAAGGTGCAGCTGACTTACAGAGACCCCTGGTGGGGTGTTCGAGGCAAGTGATTAAGCAAAGGTGGTTTGCCATTGCTTTTCTCTGGGGAATCTTCCTTGCAGGTCTCCCTTTCAAGCACTGACCCAGCTAAGCTTCCAAGATCTGATGAGATCAGGCTATATCCGTAGTGATGAACCTATGGCGCTCCAGATGTTCATGGACTACAATTCCCATCAGCCCCTGCCAGCATGGCCAATTGGCTGATGGGAATTGTAGTCCATGAACATCTGGAGTGCCATAGGTTCGCCACCACTGGGCTATAGCATACCATTTCACATCCCATAGTTTGTGTAAACAGGTAGGTCTTCATTCCCATTTGAAAGGGGCAGGATCCTAAACTTGGCAGTCCTTATCAGGCAACTGGTTCTATAAATTAAGGGTCATTGCTGAAAAAAGTTTGCTTTTTCCAGTTGCAAATTTGGGAAACATCACTATGACAACAGAGCGCTGTAGGCTACTGAGTACATAGGCTTGCACTAAGTCAGACCCTCGGTCTATCATGGTCAGTCTTGTCTTCTCTGACCAGCAGCAGCTTTCCAGGGCTTTAGGCAGAGGTCTTTCACATCACCTTCTGCCTGATCCTATTAACTGGGACAATTTGCATACAGAATAAATGTTTTACATCTCCCTTATTTCCCCCTGGGAGTCCCTGGGAGCCCAAGTTGCTTTTAATTATTGTAAAACCTGCTTTACTAGATCTGACTGCTTATGTGGGGGCAGTGGCATGATAGGAAGCAGGGCTGTCATCCTTGACCCGCGCCCCCTCCCCAGCCATGCAGAGACATTGCCTTGACTGGTCCTTGAACAGCATCTTGGGAAGTGTTATTCTGTGGGTACCAGGCATCCTAATATCAAGTGCAGTAAAAGTGTTTTTAAAATATGTTCATTTCAATTAGTGAAAGTTATAGATTTAAGGCAATGATGTACGTTAAAAGTAATAACGTTTAGGCTCAAAATACAAGTACTGGCTCTTTAGAGTGCCCACCTTGGATTGGAGGCAATCATTCAGTTGAAAGAGTTCCTTTCCGGCTCTGATTATATTTTGAAGCAGATGAAAACTATTGCTTTCTAACACCCACACCCCCATCTTAACTGGCTGTTGTCTGTGGCTGCTGTGGGCGGATGCTGTTGCAGAAGAAAATACAAATGGGATGATTTTTTTTTTGGTATTATTGATGTTATTTACTGTAATCTTCCGTTCCTGTGGCATTCCTTTTCTAGAGAAGATTAAACAGCACTGCATAATCCATTTTCTAAGATTCAACAGAAGGGGTAAAATTTGGAAAAAATGTGCTCTGTTTTAGGCCTCAGGTTTGTCTGCTCATACATACACATGTGTATTTCTGGTCAACAATAACAACAAATACTGACATTACGCTCAGATGAAAATACTCATGTATGGTACTCAGTCATATTATTTTGAATGGAAATGGTGGAATGTCTGCTAGTAGATCTCTCACAATATTAGTTGCATTTTGGATTTACTCTGATAAACTTGTGATCTCAGGTAAGCAGAACAGCAGCCACTTGGGAGTGTTCAGACAGCCTTGTGTAGACTGGATGCTTGTTTCTAGACTGGACTGCTTTAGGTTGCAAGGATAACATCGGAACGTGCTTCAAAAAAAAGCATTCCCCAAACACAAGTAAGGAGCAGGTTCCTAGAACATTGTGTGATAGCATTCTATAAGCAAGGCCTGTTTCCTGCAGAGCCACATTTAAGCTTGTGAGTGCTTACCTCCAATCTGAAATGGTACAGCTCCAATTTACAGCCATGGTGAGAATAAGGCCCAAGAAATAGCCAAATGCGGACTGCAGCCTTCTCCTCCTCAGGCCGCTGGAGCCCAAGAAAGCTTACGCTGTTGTTTTCCCTCTCTGCATAATGATGCCGCAAACCTGTACCTCATGATGTTCTGCACCTCTCAAGCGACTAGTTCACAGGTTTAATGGCTCTTCTACCCCCAAAAAAGAGCCACTGGGTGATGGTTTCATCTGTCAAGCCCATCTGTTTTGCTCTTTGCCTTTCCCAGTATGGCTCCAAAAACATGCATGCAAATCAAATTCAGAAAGCCCAAACTCAGTCCATCGGAGGCTATAAATGCTCTCCAGAGAGTACACAGCAAACTGATCGACTCTGCTCTTCTTTACTGCAAAGCAAATATATCAGTCATTATGTGTGGGAACTTCTCATTGGTTGTTCCTATCTTCTGTTTTTATTCTTCAAATCATTTTATAGGATTACATTTGCAAAACAGGGAGACTTGCATGTAGCAGGTGAAGAAAATCATTAGTCCTGATAACTGCTCTCATGGATGAGAAAAGCATTATCTAACCACTACGTCTGTCTCCCCAATTTCCTCCAAAATAAATACTTGACAAAACTTAATGCCAAAAGGAGAGCCCCAATTCAACTAGTTCAGGGGTCTGCAACCTGTGACTCTCCAGATGTTCATGGACTACAAGTCCCATCAGCCCCTGCCAGCATGGCCAATTGGCCATGCTGGCAGGGGCTGATAGGAATTGTAGTCCATGAAAATCTGGAGAGCCGCAGGTTGCAGACCCCTGAACTAGTTAGTCATGACTGAGTCATAGCAAACCCCAAAGGAGCACTTAGTTTGGACTTGCACTTGAATCCTTTGTGTGTTTGCTTGGAAAAAATCTTTGATGTATCCAATGGTATTTTCTCCCCAGCTGTTCAAAGGATAGCAGCTGAACAGTTCCATCTGGAGAGGGGGGCAAAAAGGTTTGAGGGAGCGATGCGGCCTTGCAGTGGTGCATTTGCTCTCTGCAGGACACTTAGCCTGCACCAGCGGCTGTCCACCCCTCAGCCCCACCATTGCAAAACCCAGATGCTGGGGCTGAGGGGTGGACTGGATTCCAACTGGATGCCAAAATGGGGGCGGGCAGGCTGGAGAGTGTTACTGGGGGAGGAATCAATGTTACTTGGCTCCTATTAAGGATGTATGGCTGAGAGCATAGATGCCAGCCGGGGGGGGGGGAGGCTGGTGTGATCCTGGGGGAGTGGCTCCTACCCTGGGTTTAGGGTGGGGAGTGCAATGTCACAACCCTTAAACTTACCCTTTGGGTGGCGTAAGGCCTGTAAGTCCTTGGGAGGGCTTTTCTGGCAGTGGGTTTTTCTCCCCACAGTGCTGGAAAGCCTTCTTGGAATCACATCCCATCGCTGAGGGCTTTGGATGGGGCTGTAAATCTTATGGAACCACAATGGTACAAGTTTGGACTGACATCCCAGCACTTACAATGGCATGTAGTGGCCTCTAAGTTTAGCTGGATTGGGCCATGAGATTGGAGCTTTCAGACTTGTTATGGTAATGGCCGTGCTTTCCCCAGAAGCAAAGATCCTTCCTCTGATGCAGGAATCTAGCCTCCTAAGTCGGGAGAAGGCTTCTTACTCTGTGGGGAAACAGTTCTGTTAGTGAAATGGATCCATCCTATTATGTTTATTCATTAACAGCCTTGCATCATTAAAGGCAGTTTACCAAAATGTTAACAGCTGAGCTGTGCAAAAACACAACCTTACTCATCACTGAACATTGAATTATATGCATTTGCGTACAATATGAAGACAAAGACCATGAAACTTTCCTTCCGATTCCATCAGTGCTTTAAAGTGTTTTTTTCCTGAACCCCATTGCCAGTTATGCCTGAAATCAGAGTCATAATTAAGTATGGGAAAAGAATCATTTCAACATCTGAAGAGTGTTTCAAAATTATACCTTCTCATAGCTCTCTAAATTTGGGTCTCTTCCTTTTCACTGCGCCTTTTCATATGAAGAGAGAAAGAATACAGTATAATGATCCCCCTCCTTTTGTGAGGTTGGGAAAACTACCAGATTTAACTTTGTACCGTGTCACCATTTTCAGTATGTAGCTACAGATTAATTGCTGTGCATTTATGCTTATCCTGTTTTATCATGTCTTTGGGAGTTCAGAGAGAACACGGAATAATGGCCCAAAGAATCAATCACCTTTGCAACTGGAAATGAGTGTATTTGATCAGTTCAGGGTAGAATCCAAGATTAAAGGAACTTTAGGTACTTTTTTAAGGGGGGGGGATGTCAAGTCATAGCTGACTCATGGCGACCCTGTAAGGTTTTCAAGGAAAGAGACATTTGGAAGTGGTTTGCCTTTGGCTGTCTCTGTGCTGACTGAAAAAATTCTGAGAACTGTGACTGGCCCAAGGTTACCCAGCAGGCTTCATGTGCAGGAGTAGAGAATCAAACCCAGTTCTCCAGATTAGAGTCTGCTGCTCTTAACCACTACATCATGTTGGTTCTCTACACATCCCCAAATATACTATTGTGATATTGATTTTATAAGGGCCTGTTGGGACGATTGTTGATGGATCACTAAAGCCCCAAGAGATCAAACAGACCTCTACACATACTAGGAAAGGAAGTCCTAACACACCTAGTGTAGGATGCAGGTTCCTTCACTATGCAAACTTGATCTTTAATGGGATATGTCTAAAATAGCTTTGTGACTGAACAAAATGTTCTTCTATCCAGTTTGGGGCCACTCAGTGCAGCTAATTGGCAATAGATTCAGGACTGAGAAATCAGAGTCAGTAGCACATTTTGGGGGTGCTCTGGAGGGCTGTGAGCAGACAGTTCCTAGGGGCTCCCCTGCAACCTCACCCACCCACCCTTGTGTGCACTCGTGTGTCTCATCCACTCACATCTTCATGCTTCCCTGCCCCATTCACAAGCCATCTCACTACCCATGCTCACTACCTATCTCTACTACCCACAGCCCTTTCCCTGATGGCACTGGGCAGTGCATGCAGATGGAAGCCTGAGTGGTGAAGCACGTACAAATAAGCAGGCAGAGAGATGGCATGGTGGGGTGGGGTTGGCAGCAGTGGGCCCAAATAGAATCATAGAATCATGGAATCGGAAGAGACCCCAAGGGCCATCAAGTCCAACCCCCTGCAATGCAGAAACACACAAAGTGCTCCTGACAGATGGCCATACAGCCACTCTTTAAAAACCTCCGAAGAAGGAGACTCCACCACGCTCCGAGTCCAAGGTAGTGCATACGACTGTCAAACAGTCCTTACTGTCAGGAATTTTTTCCTGATGTTTAGGTGGAATCTCTTTTCCTTCACCTTGAACCCATTACTCCTGGTCCTAGTCTCTGGAGCAGCACCTGCACCTGAGAAGCCCTGCACCTGAGCAGCAAATATATGCTGATGCCAGCCCTTAATATAATAGCTAAGATGATGAGTTGTGATCCATAAGATCCCCAGTTGAAATCATTCCCTTAATGCTTAACTCACTAGGTAGCCACAAACAAATATTTTCTCCCTGTGCCAACCTGTGGTATGGGGATATTAGACTCTTTTACAAACAAGGTTGTTGTAAAAGTTATAAGACAATAATAAGTGTGAAGTGCTTTGCAACATGACAGGTGCTTCATGAATGTCCAAGAGTTACTAATAGGAACCACTAGCTTAAGGGACCTGAATTATGGTTGCCAGCTCTGGGTTGGAAAATGCCTGGATATTTTGGGGGCGGAGCCTGGGGAAGGTGGGTTTGAGGAGGAGAGGGATTTCTGCCTTCCAGTACAGTCATTTTCTCAAAGTGAACTCCCCTCTCTCACCTGGAGATCAGTTGTAAAAGCAAGAGATTATCAGCAGAGTTTAAAGCGAAGTCACTCTGGTAAGATGAGAAAATCTATAGTCTTCTTGCACTCACTGCAACCTCCTAGCACACTTGGAAAAGAATACTCTCCATGCAAGATGTTCTTTCCATAGGAAAGTCTATGCTATACAAGACTATGAGACTATACAGAACTCTTCAGCAAGAACAAAGTTGAACACATACAGCGAACTAGACTCAGTGAACTGAACTCTGCATATACAAAGCATTGCCTCTTATACATCCAACAAGGATTCTTTTCCCTGCCCCAGCAACAGCCTCTCATTGGTCCAAAGTCACAGTTGAACTCTCCAATCATGTTAAAGATCAACTGTTGCTACTTGTCCCTAGACTGACTGTCTCCGGCCTCTGTGTTAGACAAACCTCTGCTGACTTAGAAGATGAACCTTTTGTAAACCTTTCTTTTTTATTTATATCATGACAGAGATCTCCAGCTACCACCTGGGCTTGGCAACTATATCCTGAATATCCCTTCCTGAACTGAGCTTGTCAGAGCTTGGAAGCTTTGAAGAGTCAGCCATGGCTAGTTTTTGGATGGGAGACCATGAAGGAAGACCAGCACCGCTGTGCAAAGTAAGGCAATGGCAAACCACCTCTTGCCTTGAAAAGCCCACGAGGGGTTGCTATAAGTCTCCTTGATAGCACTTTATTATTATTTTTAGCTTAGGTGGCTTCAAAACAAAACTGGTCAGATTCATGGAGGAAGAATATGAGTGGCTAGATAGCTTCATGGAACCACTATACCTCTGGACTCCAGATGCAGAAAGTAAACAGGACATTGTATTGGTTGTTATCTGCTCAAGGCCCAGACAGAAACAAAGGGGGGGACAAGATGACCCTTTGATCTGATCTAGCAGCCTTTTGCAAATATTCTTTTTTCCAATGCTGCTGAAGTAGGCTGCTTCAAATAGCTTAGCTGGGAAAGCAGCACCACTGCTGAGATCAGGAGGAAAACTCCGCATTCGAACAGCACAACAGAGTCCATGGTGACCAAACAAGCTGGCAGTAGGTATTTTGGGCACCAAGTGTGATCCTCCTGACAGCGCTACTCACATCCAAAAGCTATTCAGAATAGTTATAGGTAATTATTAATTGGTGGCAATGAGATTAATCATAGAGACAAGCTGAGAGATGCAAACTGGTAAAAATAAACCTGCATACCATGTTGCTAAGGGAGAATAGAGAGGTGTAGATCGAAGAATACTCAGCTTATGAGCTCTGATAATTGTCATTCGGAATGGTGGGGCACTATAGAACAAAAATTAACAAACTAAGCTATTCTTTGGATTATCTGGCCATGCTATCATCTAAAGAGACTTTTTCAACTTTTGAAGAGAAGGTTGTTTGACCAGGAACATCAGATCCCACTTGAAAAGGCTTCCAGGACTTGCTCTCCGTTGGTAATAAGGGGGTTCAATACCTGTACCAGATAACCATGCCCAGTCTCCATTGCAATGCCCTTCCATCAGCCGTATCAACGGGGAGGTTCACTAAAACCCCTTACCACCAAAGGCATAAGCAACGGGAACTGTGTAGACTCTATAGATCATATTTTACTTTATTGTCCACTTTATTGTACCCAGAGTCAAATACTTTTCATCCCTGCTACTCAAAAAAGAGTATGCATCTGACTTGCAAAGGGTTATCTTTCTGTTGGACAGCCCCAGTAGTGACACGAACGATGCAGTCGCCAAATTTTTGGATTTGTAGATGAAACAGTGCTCTAGGAGCAAATCCTAAACATCAGCCTCTTTTCCTGTACATTTATTTTAGTTTCCCTCTATTTGGTTAAGTGGACTTGTGTATATAATATTGTTATGCCAATAAAGGTTCTTTGTTTGTTTGTTTATGCTCTGATAATTCATGAGTTACTCAGTGTGACCCAAGCATCTTCATTTACAATGTGTGTTTTGTTCAACTATATATTTATCCATTTACCACTGTTGTTATATGTAAAATCTCTCCCCCACCCCCCACTCCTTTGGCATTAAGATGGTGGATGCTTGCATCCAAGTCAGCAAATGAGCTGTCTGCTCCTCTGTCATAGTCTACTGTTTCTTGCATTTTCCCAGATAATGGGACCATAAGATGGTATGCTTAAGGTTAATGAGCCAGTTGCTGTCATATGAGGCACTAGTCTCAAAAACTGTTTGCCTTTTTGTTATAACATACATAGTTTGACTCTGGGAAGTAAAATATGTATATATGTTTGAAATTCCTTTTCTGTTTGTAAGCACATGAAAATCTGATTTATAGTTGCACAAAGTCCAAAAGAACTGTTCCTCATTTTTGGTCTGTCACTTGCATTGTCATAGCAAAACCAGGCTTCAGGCAATCACATCAGATGTTTACCTGTCCCAGTTTATCCCAGTGTTTGTCCTTTGTATATTGCTATCTCTGCTTTTGCCTTTGGGGATGCCTTATGATATAGTTCAGTCTGAGTTGCTAAAAGCATTGTTCTTTGGGATTCAGCTGTCTCTACTGAGGACTCTCCAGAGGTTGGAACTGTTGTATCTGCTGTGTAATATGCATACATGTGAATACCTGCATTAAACCATTAAAGCACCATGAAGTATAGGACCAGACAATACCCTTCTAGATTCTCAACTTGTAGAAAATTTGACCTCCCGTGGGTATGGCGCGGGGCGGGGGGGCGGGATGTTGCCATCTGTGATTGTTTTTATGTGTTTGAAATGGTTTTATGGTGTTTTTATTGTTTGCCACCCTGTGCCCTGTTGGGGAGGGCGGGATACAAATGTATAAACAAACAAACAAAAAACAAACATGTTATGTAACTGATGGATAAATGAATGGAGAATAGAGATGGTGGAGAAACCTTATTTGCTGGTGTGTTCAGGAAGTAAGCTGTGGCATTGATATCCTTGGTATCAGAACTGGGTGTCACATGTGTGTCTCTATTTCTACTTCTGAAATATTGAGGGGTACGCCACACATGCATTTCCACATACCCCAAAAGAACTTGGTTTTGTGTTTTGTCAACAGCAGACTGGCAGCCTTGTGTTTTGAAAGGCATGGAAATTTCAAAAGCCACTGCTGATACAGTTCTGTTATAGAATGGATAAAGGAGAAAAAAAGCCATGATTCCAGGGGCATCTGCTAGACCTTTGAAACATCTGTGATCGCTCTAACAATCCTGTTGGGGTTTGTTTTGTCTTTCTGAACATATGGTATCCAGAGAGACTAAAAATCTGATTGCTGTTAATCTTATGTCACTATAACAAAAATACAGAGAAGGGTTTGTGTATCTTTATTCCAAGTCTGACCTGAAGCAGAAAAACATATTCTTACAGTACAGATTTTGAACTGCCAACTTCCCAGGAACTGGGCTGAAGCAAGGGTCTTTGCCGGCTATCTTAGTAGCTCAACCCCTTTGCCAACTCTCCTTTCCTGCCTTCCTGCCCTACCACCTTTTGGCAGCACTGCAGTACAGAATTGACAAGCCAGAAGCCACTTCCTTCCACAAGCTACCCCACTGGCATTAGAGCAGTGATGTAGGTATAGATTTTTTATGGGGGGGTTCTGGGGGCGAGGCTGTGCCCCCACCCGCCCCTGGGGGCATAGCCACACCTCCCCAAGCCCCCGCCCCCGGCCTCAGTGCTTATAAAAGCAGCTCTCCAAGGCAAGGGATGGCAGACTTCCCTGCCCCCTGCCCCCTGCCCCCCCCACTGGCTGGGGTCCCAACTGGCAGCCGGCAGTCCCTTCTCCCGCCCCTCCAGGCAGAGGGGTACCTAAGGGAAATGGAGCCCGGTGCAAAATCTGAGGTTTGCATACACACACCCCCCACAGGCAGCTGCTGTGATGCTGGAATCCACCCCCAAACAGTATCACTTTCAATGATGTTTAAATTAGGGAGCCCAGATTCTCCTTTTAAATCCATTTTAAAGGGAGAATCTGGGGTCCCCAGTTAAAACAACATTGAAAGTGATGCTGTTTTGGGGTGGATTATCCCCCACCCTGAAACAGCATCTCTTTCAGTGTTTAACCTGGGGACCTCAGATTCTCCCTTTAAATCTATGCCGAAGGAGGTGGATTTAAAAGGAGAATCTGGGGAAATTTGGGGGGTGCCTGCTGTCAGAGGTACAATTGTTAAGCTAGCAGCCCCAAACTTTCGGGGTATGTTTAGGAGACTCTCCTGATGATACCACCCAGGTTTGGTGAAGTGTGGCCCTTTCCCCACTCACCTTTGCCCGAGGGTTGCTGCGGGCAATTCCTGGCGCGCGCCCCGGCTTCCCCACGACCCCATGCTCTGCGCGGGGTCGTCGAAAGACACCATTTGAAAAGGCGCCAGAAATTCTGCGCGGCGAGGGGGCGCGAGAGAAGCAGCGTCGGGGCGGCTGCGTTCTCGCCGCCCCTGAAGTGGGGAGGGCAGCTGAACCCCGCGCTACTTGAGGAGAGTAGCGCTTAAGAGGGGCTTAAGGAAAGTGGGGAAAGGGCCTTTGATCTTCAAAGTTGTAGCCCCCATCTTCTATTAGCTCCCATTGGAAAAAATGGGGGATGGGGCACCCCTTTTGGGGGTCCATAACTTTGGATCCCCTGAACCAAACTTCACCAAACTTGGCTCGTATCATCAGGAGTGTGACTTGACAATACTCTGAAATTTTGGTGCCGCTAGCCTAAATACTGCTCCCCCTGCAGGCCAAAAACCGAAAACACACTTTAAAATACAAAAAACCCACAAACGGGGGCGAGGAGCTTCAGACATGCAATGTGGGGTTTGAACCTGAGAACCCCCCCCCCCTTACCTACGTCCTTGATATAGAGGAAGGTTCTAGTTTTCTGCTTCTGAAGTTTCTGATTTAAATACCACCTCCCATTGTTTTATGGGGTAAAGTGACAGAGGCCTAGGTCCCAGTGGAAAGTCTGTAAAAGCATCTGAGGCAGCAGCGCTGCTGTAAATAAGCAGATTCGGGTCTGCATGGCAGTCTGCCCAGAACATTTAATTGCATGGACTAAAATGGTAGGCTATACATGCAATAGATGATAATGATTGTTCCAAAATATTCTATCAGTCTAACCCTGATTATAATTATCTCTGCTAAGATGCCTCTTTTTCTTCAAGTGCCAGGTGAAAGATAGAAACCATTCAGTTCAGAAATCCACCTGTAATAGAAAACAAAAAAAAATCAAGAGACATCTCCTAGAGTCTTCCTCCACTTCAAAGTCATCTTCTTGCTCCCAAGGTTTATAGTCTTGAGCCTCTGATGCCACCTGGAACAACCAATCAAATTTCACACTTCCTTGTTTCCTTTATGCACCCTTTACAGAACATGTGGTCAGATTTTTCACTGGCGGAAGATGAAATAATGTATAAAGAGTGCTTTGAACATTTGCAAACGGAGAGAGATTTATTTCCCAGTTATTATGTCATTGACCTAGATCTTTTGGCTGTGTTATCTGCAATATTATTAACATGATTTTTAATTGAGATGGGAAACATTTTATCTGCTAAATATAACTACAGCACAACCTAATTCCATTTGACTAGCTTCAGGTGCACCTAACTGAAGTCAGCTGAGAGACATCTGACCACCTAAGAAATTTTATTAAGAATCTTATTGTAATTCTTTTGACTGCCCATAAAATTCCCACCAGCTGTTTCATCCAGTTCACTTCAAATTTTGCTTGAGGAAAAATATGATACTGACTCTGGTTGTGTATGTGCACCTGAAGCAGGAAGCCCAGACTGGTGGTATTCCAGACCATGAACCCACCACAATATCAGCCCACTTGTCTTTGCCATTCATCTGATTATTTAGTTTTCCATGGGTAAAATAGGAATAAGTGAGCAATATCATAGGCTGGTAATGCCGATCAATGTTCAGAATCTGAACACACACATTTAACTGCCTTATGCTGTGTCAGGTCATTGGTCCATCACAGTCAGTCCTATGAACTCAGAATGGTAGTAACTTGATGATGTCTTTCATATCATCTGCTACCAGACAGGAAGCCTGAAGCTGAGATTTTAGTTTTTCAGGGTAGAAACCAGACATTTTGGTAGGATGATCTGGAAAACCAATTAGACAGTGCGAATATTTGCTTTTTTTATCATCTTCTGTACCACTGTTTTTTCCCCCTGGATGCTGCTGTATCAGCACTGTTTTTTCCATGATGGGTCCAACCCTACCAAGGTTTGGAGTCACAACTATACATAGCCAATTAGATTTAACTGTGTGGTGATGTTGCCATTGGTGAGTGCAACTGAGAATAATGGAGATCAACGATGCCAAAGAACAGGTGCACAGTTTCACAAGAAGGCCAACAAATGGCAGAAAATGGCTGGCCTCTTTTTTTACTCTGCCAATAATGTTATTGGGATACTGTGAATACTTTTGACTCAGCTCAAACAAGATTTGTTTAAAGTTGAGACTGTTGAGTTTCTATGACACTTTAGACTGCTTAACCTAAGGGATACAAACAGTGTTTCAAAACTGCAAGAACCCCAAATACACCACTTTTATGCACCACAGCTTTTCTTTCTCCTGTCCTGATGCCAATTAACATGGTCAAATATTTATAACTCATCTAACAATACGCAGAGAGTTTGGCTCGGATATCTCGTTTCCTGAGCCAGGAGATTAAAATACAAATAATTCAAAAGCAACAGTCCCAGAAAGCTGAATTTTTTTGATAGTGTTGTTGGAGCAAAATGCCAGAATTGCTTTAGAGACAACATTCTGTAATGGAAGTTAGTATGGTGACAATCAAGAAAAAAATGTTTGGTGCTACCAGTATCATAGACTCAAAGATAGCTATGAGAATGGATGAATCCCCTTTTCCCCTTGTCTCATTATGTTCCTCCAATAATTATGAATCATCGTCTGATTTTAGCACTTAAAATAATGCTAATTAGTTTGCAGTGTAGAGCAGAAGCACAGAAGCCATCCAGATCTGATTGTGGGTTCACATCAGTTTTTACTGGAGTAAATGGAGGTAATTGTAACTAAGCATTCCAATGCAGGACCTAAGTTGTTTGCAAGGATATATGAAATCTTCCCAGCCATTTCTGCAGATGTTTCCACTTTCTGAAAAACGGGCATTGCATTTTCAGCATACTTGTTTGCAAAAGCAAAGATGTCATTTTTTTTCCCTCTAGCAATGCAATCATTGAAATTTCCAGCTAATTGTACTTTTGTGTTTCTGCAAAGTCTATTTACAAACCTGTTGTTTGTTTGGGACACATGGCTGCAACTGCAGAAGTGAAACATTTTGCTTCAGGAATGGGGAAAAATGAATATTCATATCTCTAACGCTATCTGGGTCCATTCTTAGTTTCAATATATTAAATAATCCCACTTCACAGTGCAGTTAAACAAACCTAGAAACAGGTGGATTTTTGAGTGGTCTTCTTTTTGCCAAGGTGAAAGGCTTCTGCAAATGCTCCAATTATCCACGTTTACCAGGGTTACTTCCCGTCAGTGTCAAACTACTGTCTCTGCTTGGACTGCCTGGTTATACTTTAAAAAAACATAACTGAGTTCTTGTGCTATAGTTCTTCAGGATGCAGCTTCTTCTGCAGCATTTCAGCAAGTAAAATTAATTTTGTTTAGATATTTAGACTCCAATTTTCTCTCCAATGGAGATCCAAAGTAGCCTGCATTATCATCCTCTTCTCCTCCATTTTATCCTCACAATAAGTATTCCATGAAATATTCTAGGCAAAGATGGACTGACTGATTTAAGGCACTGAGCAAGCTTCCGTAGCAGAGTGGAGATTCAAAGCTGGCTTTCCCAGATTTCCATCCATTTCCATCTTCCATTACTGAGCCACTCTTTTAGTTCAGATCACTGAATGATGTGTTTGAGGAGGGGTTAGGGTTGGGTTAGGGCATAGGTGTCAAACTCGTGGCCCTCCAGATGTTATGGACTACAATTCCCATCATCCGCTGCCAGCATGATGCTGGCAGTGGATGATGGGAATTGTAGTCCATAACATCTGGAGGGCCGCAATTTTGACACCTGTGGGTTAGGGTTAGGGGGAGGCCACATTTTGTTTATCAGGCATGTTTATAGCATAAACAGGCAGAACAGAGCCTTCAGCAATGCCAGTTCAGGCTCTTCCAAACATGTATTTATTTTTAGCTGTTAAACATAGAGAATACACAGTTCGATGGTGCATGCAGGTCTAAAATTTACTCTTGTGGTCTGGAATCTGGATCTTCTGAAATTTCCTTGGACACAATGGGTGGGGGAGTAGGGTTATTAGGTGCCTGCTTATGGCAGGAGAGTTTCCATTGGTGGTACTGCCTTCATTCCCCAGATACTAGGGCCAAGGTCTAAGATCTGAAATGACATCATGTGAAAGCTAGATATAACATCTGTGCAGCAGGCAATGTTCTGACTGTCCCTGAAAGCGTCATGAGTTTTCAAAGACAGCCAGACCATTGTCTTATGTACTGATATCACATATAGGTTTTTGCCTGGACATGATGGCATGTATTGCATGATGTCATTTCTGCCCCCTTGCCCTGTCCCTAAAACTCCCAGAGATGCCAGCCATTGACGTGGCATCCCCTGGGGGAGAAACAATTTTCACCAGTTTCTTGTACGCACAGACCTCTGATTTTGCAGTGTTGGCCTCTAGCAAAATACATTCTGTCTCTTCCTTTGACCAGTCTAAAAACAAGGGAAGGGAGATGCCCGACTGTTTGAGACAGGAGGGGTTGACTGGCGTGCAAGGTGACTTCCTAGATACCTCCTTTGATTACACTTGGCAGGAGATTGATCCCAGCCCAACAAGCTAGAATTGTGTTGCCTCTGCTGTGAACCCACTCTTAGACACCCTAGGCTTCTATTGCTCTTCAATAGCTGTAATGACGTATCTGCTTTCCATTCCTTTGAGCTGATGAAATTCTGAATGCCCAAGGGCTCTTGTCTTTGTTGAGGACTGCCTGGTGCAAAGCAGCAATATGACGGATATAGCAATAATTTGGATTTAGGCGTACTTAAGTCCACTCTCCGCTAGATTGTATTGTGTGGGGCTTGGATTTCCAGTTTCTGGTGCAACAAATTCAAAGTTTCAAGGTGCAACAGACATGGGCTTGGAAACAGATCCTGTGGGTCATTTCTTTGAACCTAGAAATATGGCAGCCCTGCTTCGCAAGCCCTGATTGAACCCATGATGGACCTTTTTTTAAAGGGCAGCATGGGGGGGGGGGGATGACCATGCTTTTCTATCAAATTTTACCCTCACCTTCTCTCCAAGGATATCAGGAAGACACTCATGCCTTCCATTTTATCCTTACAACAACCCTGTGAAATAGGTGAGGTTGACAGAGAGTATGTTACCTGGCCCAAGGTCACCCAGTGGATTTTGTAGTCCTGGAGGAATGGAAACTCAGGTCTCTACAGTTCGAATCCAGCATTTTAACTGCTAGACCATTCATTCTTTTTTTCCTGCCAGGGTACCCTACATGTGTTTCTCCTGGCAAAGGTATCTGGCTTCAGGGAGAGGGAACTAGGTAGAAGTGAGTTAGAGTGGGGAAAGGCCAATAGAGAAAGGGTTAAACCCTTCCCCGTTTAAACGAATTCCCTTCCAACGCATTATTCTTTATGTAAAGCCACCATTGGGATTTCACTGAACTGATTTGCATGTATCCTACAATTTGCCCTTAATTTTCTTGGGATTGGAGGCCTTGGTTTTATAACCAGAATGAATTACTGCTCGAATATCCCATTTTACAGCCAGGTACTGTAATGCCAGCTGCTCCCAGAGGAAAATGGGAGCCTTTATTCATTTGCTTTAACCCAGACGTTTAACGTTAGCCTTGCAAAAATGTTGGCATTAAATTTCTTATGCTGCAGAAAAGAATCTCAGGCCCATTTCGAAAGAGAGCGCAAAGCATCGTATTTTACGTACGTAGTTGGGAATGAAAAAGTGGCTTCTAAATTTTACTGCCAATTACTGTTCAAAATAAAGATGCATAGACATTTTAATGTTATCTATTAGGCACAGAATAGTGCTTGGGTATGCACAGGGAATTAGTCCACTCTGTAAGAAAAAAAAATCGTCAGGAAGGATGGTGGCGATGAAATCTTTTCTTTGGTAGAAGGACAGGCAGGTGCTGAGTCTTCGTCATTGTGCTGATTGTCTGACACATCTGCAGTCCACATTTCCTTGAATATGAGAGACGCTCATATTTACTCAGAAGAAGAAGAAGAGTTGGATTTATATCCCCCCTTTCTCTCCTGTAAGGAGACTCAAACTCCTTTCCCCTCCCCCCACAACAAACACTCTGTGACATGGGTGGGGCTGAGCAAGCTCCAAAGAACTGTGACTAGCCCATGGTCCCCCAGCTGACATGTGTTGGAGTGCACAAGCTAATCTGGTTCACCAGATAAACCTCCACAGCTCAAATGGCAGAGCAGGGAATCAAACCCGGTTTTCCAGATTAGAGTGCACCTGCTCTTAATCACTACACCATGCTGGCTCTCTTAGCTGCAGCCTTTAGTGGGGGCTTGAACCTAAATCTTCTGGTGCAAATCTAATCTACTAAATGACGTTGCCTATCCAGCTATCCAGCCTGTAGCGACCAGGCCATCCTCATGCAGTGAGGAGAGAGATGTCATAGGCATTTTGAAGGAAGAATAGTGAGCAAAAAATATCTGGAACATGAATCTCCCCTAGATGCTTTGTACAAGTCAAGCACCATGTATTAGTGATGCCACAGAAGGTGCGCTATTTTATGGTTCACCTACCATCTAAGTAGAGTGCTCAAGACTACCTAATCGGCACAGTCAAATTGATATTAAAGGGGTAGCTGCTATTAAATGGATATTAAACGGATATTAAAAGCGGTAGCGAGAGGGTTAAGTTCAAAAGTTGGTCTCTATAATCTGTATCCTCTGCTGTCTTGTTTAAGATCAGAAATCCTAGGAAACAAAGGAGCGATCATGTACCAAGGGATGATCAGCTCATACTTGCACTGGGGATACAGATGACCACTCCCTGAGTCAAAAGCCCTATGTCCGTGGTGGCGAACCTTTGGCACTCCAGATGTTATGGACTACAATTCCCATCAGCCCCTTCCAGCATGGCCAATTGACCATGCTTGCAGAAAGAGTTTGATAAGGACAGATAGTCCATAACATCTGGAGTGCCAAAGGTTCGCCACCACTGCCCTATGTGGTAGACACTGAAGTAGTTACCATCTCAGACTGAGATGGATAATGGAGAGGATCATGTTCTGCATCTTCCTAACAGAGCCTGACCTGGTTCACGCAAACAGCAAATCATGTAGGAAAACTGTTTAGCTTCAGACTGCAGGTAAAACCATCACCTGACCAAAGGCTTCTCTGTCAGTGTGGTGTAGTTGTTAAGAGTGACGGACTCTGATCTGGGGAACTGGGTTTGATTCCCCACTCCTTCAAATGAGCAGCAGATGCTAGTTTGGTAAACTGGGCTTTCTCCTGCACATGAAGGAGTGACCTTGGGCCAGCCATGGTTTGTTCAGAACTCTCTCAGCCTTAGCTGCCTCAAAAGGTGTCAGTTGTGGGGAGGGGAGGGGAAGGTGATTGTAAGCCACTTCGGGACCTTCCGCGCACACTATCGTTAAAATTGCGGTTTCTACTCAGGTTCTGTCTCCAGTGTATCCGCGACTCCACATAAACCAGCTCTCGACACGTTGTTCTTGTCTCCGTTTCCCCCCGCTTTCGGAACCGCGACATCCGCTGCCGCCAAGTTATGAACTGGCGTAATTCGCTGGTGGAACAAAGGTCGAGATCGCTCAGCGAAGCTTCGAAATCACGGACGCATTTCGAAACGACATTAACCGCATCCATTCAAGCCAATCAGGAGCCGCCGCTTTGCACGCTGCAGAATGGGAGATGATCGTCGACGCGTAGAGAGCCAGCGGCTTTTTTTATATGCACAGTTTCCCTCACGTTACGAAGCTCACGATATCGAGATCGTTTCAAAGTGACGAGGAGAAATCACTTCGACTGGAAAAATTTTGGCGCTCAAAGCTTCTCAGAAGGCTCCCACCGCGCCGGAAGTAGTTCAAAGCCGATGTCAATGCTACGTAGCTTCGGCGTACGGAAACTGTAAAACAAAGAACGTTCCCGTTTCCCTCCGTAACACAAGCGCCAATCACGATCGAGGAGCGAAACAGGTACCCGCCCACTTAGCTCGGTTCCAGGGGGCCAAGGAAGTTGCTGTGCGGACAGCCAGGAATCGCCCCCCATTGAAGGGAACCGAGTCGACCTTCACTCCCTTTTGTAGTGCGGAAACACCCTTCGAAACTCCTTTTGGAAGAGAAAAGTGTGGTATAAAACCAACTCTTCTTCTCCATCTAAAGAACTTTAAAGTCTTGCTGCATAAGGTAAAGTTAATGCCTCTTTCCCTACAATACCCAATTCCAATGTGCAGGGTTTTTTTTCTTGCGCCGAAGTTGGTGTTTATTTATTTCTATTGAATGTGGTATTTTCTGAAAAAGAATCTTATTGCACCCACTGTTTCTTCTTTGTGTTTGAATTAGGATGGTCTTTGCTCCCCGAAAAGAAATGAGGACAGTTTTCCATTTTGTTGCTTTTTAAATATTTGTGCATTGCAGGGGAGGGAATCTTGTTTTCTCTGCATATATTGCAGAGCACAAGTTGTACAGTTTTCAACTGTGTACAGATAGTGTTTATAAGAACAGTGCACAGAACTTCCATACGCGATGAATAATGCTAATATACTAAACACATAAATATGGTTAAAAGTGTGTATTTTACAGGCATGGTTGGACTAGATCAAAAATGGCCTCTCCCTTTAAAAGAATCTCAATGTGCGGAAACGGGCAATTGAAGCTTTTCATGGCATGAAGGGAAATAACATCACTTGGTAAATGTCATCCCATTAAGTCTCTATTCAAGAGGCAGAATTTCTCCCCCAGGCTGTTGGCAACAGGGAATATTTGTGTGTGTGGAAAGTGCTGTCAAGTCAGAGCCAACTTATGGCAACACCATAGGGGCCTTTTATGCACGTAGTGCTTACCCTGTGGCTGTCAGCTTTGCAGCATGTTTTTCCTGCATTTGTTTGTTTGTTTAAACAGGATTATCCTGCTGTGAAGTATCCCCAGCTGAGCTAAGGTGCCATTTTGCCCACCTGTTCTATCCATGCAACTTTCAGATGGGGAGGTAGCCTGCCACACGTGTGTGTGTGTGTTTGTGTGTGTGTGTGTGTGTGTGTGTGAGTGAGTGTGTGTGAGTGTGTGTGTGTGTGTGTGTGTGTGTGTGAGAGAGAGAGAGAGAGAGAGAGATCTATGGTCTAATGTTACTTTGTTAGACTCTTTAAAATTTGTGTCATTTTCAAGTGGTCTGTTGCCCCACCAATAGCCTAGCCGCGTCAAAGTTTTTTAAAAAGGAAAGAAAGAAAAAGCTCTTCTGGTCACTCTGAATTGGTGGCCTGAAGAGTGGGAGGAACTGCTGATGGGTAAGCAGAGGAAAGTGGGGAGGAGCAAGAAAACCTGATGAAGGTGAATAATATGCTGACTCCCTTCGCTTTCTCTGCGAAAGGAGAGGAAAAAATGTGCTTTTGCGGTTTTGGAAACTGTGGAGATTCTCCAATGTGAGGTGCAGTGAGTTTGGGAGAGTGTAAAATGTGTATGCTATGGAGAATTCAACCAGATGGAAACATGTGCTCAATGCGAAGGTGTCTACAAGTGTGTAAATGACCAGGGTTTTCAAGGCAAGTGATTAAGCAGGGGTTGTTTTCCAACGGATTACTCTTCTCAACAGGGAGAACAGAAATCAAAACTGGGATTGGGGGTTGAAAAAGCATGGATGAGAAATCTGATATCATCCCTACCTTTCAAAATCCCTGATATAGTCATACAGTGTTTCTTTGCAAGGGCTCACAAAAATGCCACAGAGATCAATGCTGTGCATGTTGTGATCCCAGAAGAACACTACTCTCAAGCTGAAACATTTTTTTTCTACAATCTCTAATATTCTTCCAACACGAATAATTTTCCATCACGGTTTTCATTGTCCTCTTCAAAATCCCGAGGGCCTTTGTACAGGACTCTGGAATCCAGTGGACTTACCCCAGGGATCAATTTAGTTCCTCTGATCTTTCCTCCGCACAGCCCATTTTCAATTCAGGTACCCTGAAATGTATTCAAGCAGGTATTACTGAGATCATTTGCCCTGCACCCAGTATAGCAGTTTATCCGTCTCCTAGAAATTTATTTGAATACCCCTGATTTCCCTAAGCAAGGCATGATTCCCCAGCAAATCTATCCAGCTTTAGAAGATGCTCAGAACTGTTACAGTGTTTCCCTTCTCACTATTTCTTAGAGCTGAGCTGGATTTACAATAACACATGGAGAACGTCAAAGGAAATAAAACTCATTTGTCAATTGGTAGCTACTCAGGGGGGAAAAAGCAACAGCCTTTATTTGTGTGGGTGTTCTTGGCTATTTAAGACTGAAAACAGTGTTTTAAAAAATTAATAAAAGATTTCCTTTGGACTGGAAGCTTGGGAATTGTTTGGCCCAAATCACTACCCTGAGTAGTCTTGGCAGAAGGAAACAGTGGGAAACTTCGGCCTGACATTTAAAAGATTGCAGAAAGTACTTAGAGTATATTTGCAAGTTGTTGTTGTTGTTTTTAAAAATCAGCCTTTTCCTTGTTCTAACACAAAGCTAGTCAAATTCTACTAAGGGTGCTGTCTTCCTTTCTGAGGAGGGGGCATCATGAGCAAACTTTGCTATAATTCTGTGTACTCTTGGATGACTCAGTTTGTTGGAATAAGACATTTGCAAGGGAGTGTGGCAAGGGGAAAATGTGTTTAACCTTTGCAAATTATTTTAGGATTCTTAAGCTTGCCAGACGCAGCATGAGCTGCTGCCTTCGGCATGAACTACATATTATAAAGCCAACATCTTTTAAAACCTCAATTCCTGGTTTTTTTCCCTTGTAAAATTACATTGGGAGGTGGTTTGTGGTTAGAGAAGTGGTGGGCTTGAGACCATGTTTAATCCTTGATGACTTCTTTTCCTCTGCAGTTTACATAGTCATTAGCCGCCACCCCCCCCCCCCACCCCATTACTGTTGCCCATGAACATAGGTTCTAGATTTCTGTGTCTGTTGCAACCTCAGCTTTTGGGTCGTGATGGAAAAAACATCTCTGCCAATTGCCTCCCCCACTGTCCCTAGATCTGCCCCTGAGGGTCACTGAGTAACCCACCCAGGATCAGAGATTTGTATATGTGCCATTTTTCATTTGTTTTTTGTTTTTTATACCTTTTAATTAAAGCCTTGCCATTTTGCCTATTTTCTTCTCAAATAGTCCCATTTTGTTCATTTCTTTTACCACATGTTTTCACTCTTTTTACTATGTCTCACGGTTCCAGAGTTTAGCTATTCATCTCGAGTTGTCAGGACTGCGAATTGATTGTGTGAAATGAACTGAGTGTGAGGTAGAAAGCGAGGGCAAACTCCGGTGCTTGCATGTGGTCTGAGTTTGTACATAGTGTGTTTGCCTTTTCTTTTTTTTTGCTAACATTATTTAGCACCTTTGAGCACAAGCTCCAATTCCAATTAAAAGGAGTCCTACTCATGGAAGCTCCTGTGCAGAAAGATAAATTGTTATCTGTAAACATAGCTGATTTATTTTATGAAATCAACAGATGCACGGGTGGCCAACAGTACTGTTCTTTCCTCGGGGCAGTCTTATTAAAGCACTGAAAGTTGCTGTTACTTTGCTACATTTGTAAGCTTCTGCCAGTCATCTGCTCCACAAAATGGGAGGAAAGAAAATAAGCTGTACGTATCCCTCAAAATTCTAACATGGCCTTCTTTAAATATGCTCTACCCTATCACATTCACCATATATCTTAGTTCAAAAGCAATACTCTGGTTTCCCATTGAAAGAAAGAATAATTATAAACTCCTCTGATGTTTGTGAAATTAAAACTAATGGATATTTGCATGGGAAACAGTGTGAGTTGCAATACTTTCTTTGAAAATCTTCCAGGGTGTCTTGGAAACAATAAAAAGGCTGACCTCTGAAGATTCCACCTGATGCCTTACGGTAGCTTTTATTCACATTACGGAACTTTTAGAGTGAAGCAAATTTTTAAGAAAGAATATTAACCTCTAGAGGAGCATTCAGAGGATCAGTTTGTCTACCTTTAAGGTTTCACCAAGCAGTTTCTATTTATCAGTGCTCTAATATGTTGCAGCCTTGTGAGATCTGGCTCATTTTTCTCAAGGGCTAAACATTTGAGAAAATGGGATCTATGTAGGCAGTGTGAAGTGCTTAAAACTAGTATAAGTAATGTATATGCAATCAATGCTTTACCTTGGCACAGAAACATTTCTTTAGATATGTCATAATTTTACATGCTGAAAATAAAAGAGGCCAGCCTCCCAACCTGAAATCACCTTTATGAGTATAAACATAAAAACAAAATCAATTACAAGGAAAATTCTTATCTCTATAGAGCACAATGATTCTGTTGTTTATATGATTTGCAGCTCTTTATCGTCTATCTATCACCTACTACAGTTTGCAAAGTTGATTAGTAAGCATTCCATCAGCTGAGATATGTAGATATTTTATTTCTCTACAATATAGTCCTGTACTTCCCCCATTTCCAAAAGAGCTCTTGGAAAATGGTCGGAGGAAAATGCATTCATTTCTCTTTATCCATGGAGAGCAGACTTTAACTTTATTTAACCTTTCTAACGTCTTTTCTGCATGCACATCTTACCACGGATTTTCCCAGCTGTCAAACCTTGTGTCTTAGAAATGTTTTCAATGAAATCATTCGGCACATCTCCTTTCCCTCCATTGGTTTGGGGCTCCCCCCCCTTGTCTCTTCAGTTGCATTTATTCCCCATACTACTGTTGAAAATGATGGTGGTGGGATGTCATCCGTGATGCAGAAGAACAGCCTTTTATTTTCTTTTGTTCAGGCTCTCTGGTGTGACTCCATAGTTACATTTTGAATCAACGATTCAAAAATGTCTCTGCCTCCATTTTTACTATTATTATTGACAACTAATGGAAGCCAAAGCAATGGAGCAAGTGCCATTACCTGAAGGAATAGAAACACCCCTCCATACAAAGACAATTTGATCTGCAGTAAAGTGCAAACATCATTGCAGCAGTCCCCAATTACATGCAGCAGTTACTCATAGTACTCTTTTCAACCACCCCCAGCTTCAAAATCACCCTCTGCCCTAACATTACATTGGCTGTTTGATATGAAATTGACAAAGCTGATAACAATCAACCATACTAGTTTGTATCACAACCTGAATGTCAAAATTGAAAATTCTATGTGAAATTGGCAAAGCTGATCCAATTGCCCATATTTGTTTCTCTCATTGTTACATCACTAATACAAAATGACAAATAAATTTTTAATATATATATTGAAAATGGAAGAGGAAATGGAGAAAGCGGCTGAAAGGGAGACAGAACAACTATGCAGGGTTTAGACTGAACAACTATAAGGGCCAGATGTTTGCACAAAATGGAAGCAAAAAAACCCCCTACCGGACTGGTGCCATTATCTGAAGGGACAAAAACATGTAGTCCAGACACATTCCACAATCCCCAGCATAGCTTTTTTAGGGATCTTTCTTCCTTCTTTCACCAGTAAAAAAGTTGCTCAGATACAGCTAATAGTGATGTCACACCACGATTTGTTTTAAATATGGTTATTCTGCAACCAGGTAGATCTCCAGCTTTGCAGATAATTAAGGTTCCTCAAATCTTTGGTTTTGCTCTTAATATGTGCTGCTCTTTCACTCATCTTTAAGTCTAGTCATCAGAGGTGCCTCTGTAGTAGAGCAGCATATGAGTACTACAGGGGAACAAAATGGCATGTCTACATTTGTACATCATGTAAAACTATATTTCGTATTAAGTGTGGTTAATGAACCAATCCTTGGCCTCACCTCTGGTTCAGTAGTTCTCAACCTTCCTAATGCTGCGATCCTTTAATACAGTTCCTCATGTTGTGGTGACCCCCAGCCCTAACATTTATCCATTTTACAGATGGAGAACACTGATGCAGATTCTTAGGCCACCCCTGTGAAAGGTTGAGAACCCACAGGTTGAGAACCGCTGCCATATTTATTTATTTATTTACTTACTTACTTACTTTCATTTCATTTCATTTCATTTCAACCTTTAATGGCATATAAATTATTAGCATATTTCCATTTAAAAGAGAAAACTTTTAAAACATTTAAAATATTTGATTGTTTTAAAATGCTGTTTCCAAGAATTTAGCCACTGCCACAGGTGACTCGCATGGATTACAGTCACTTAGCAGAAAGTTAGTGGTCTGGAACTTGGAGTGCTCAAGTCTTGGAAGCAGCAGAGGGTGAATTAAAATCATGCGCAGGTTACTGTGAAGACAGCATTCCAGAAGAATATGAGTTATGGTTTCCTATAGATCCACATCCAACGTAGCATAGTCTCTGAGTGGTTTCACTGCAGATCTGGAGGTATCTCCCTGAGGTTTCCACTGATGGGAAAATATTGAGGCGTGCTAGCATGAATGCACAACGTTGGTTAATGGATAACAGAGATGAGAGATATTTAGCTCTTGCTCTGTAACTTGGTTGTATTCCGAGGGAGCGGGAAGAGCATACAGCCACCTTTGTTGGATAGAAAGGATGATGTTCCAGATCCCTCAGTCTTTCGCTGATCTACTTACTTACTTACTTACTTACTTACTTACTTACTTACTTACTTACTTACTTACTTACTTACTTACTTACTTATTATATTTTTAGATTGCCCTCCTCAGTAGGCTCAGGGCAGTGTACATCATAATTAAAACATAAAATAAAATGTAAAATAGTAGTTCAATCTGTAATTTAAAACAATCAATATGGCGACAGTTCCCTCCCCCCAAACCCATCCCGGGGGGCCTGGATGACATGAAGGTCTGATGGCTATCCGGCTGGCCAAAAACCTGGCGGAACAGGTCCGTTTTACAGGCCCTGCGGAAACTTTGAAGGTCCCGCAGGGCCCTGGTCTCCTTAGCCTCGGTTAATGGAAGAGGCTGCACTAAAACTAACTGCAATTAATTTACAGTTCAATCGTAAGCACAGCTGCACCCTTTTAAGTCCATTGTTAATTAAGCCATGACTTAGCATTATACAGGCTACTTAGCTGGATAGGCAACGTCATTTAGTAGATTAGATTTGTTCTTGTCTTTCAAGGTTTTCTGATTTCCAACTTGTAAAATGCCATGTTTGCTTCTGACTTTGCCTCCTGTAGTAAATACCTTTTCCTTTTTAATATCAAACTGTACCTCCACCTTCTGTCTACCTCCACCACACTTTGGTTATTTCCAGGGTTATCAACCTTAATATGTGGCCTGAAGGTCTCCTGGAAGTACAGCTTAACTCCATACTATAGAGGTCAGCTGTTCTGGAGGAAATACCAGCTTCAGTGGGCAGACTCTATGGCATTACTTCCTGAGCTACTCCCCCACTTCCCCAAACTCTGTATTTCCTGGAACCACTCCCAAATCTCCAGGAATTTCCAAAGGCCCCATCTTAATTACCAATATTTTATTACTTCTTTATAAAATATTGAACAGCAGGGCCTGAGCTAGGGGGAAGTGTGCCCGGGGCACATGTGCACCCTGCGCTCCTGCCACGCCCCAGAACACCCCTGTCATGCCCCGTAATGCCCCTGCCATGCCTCAGCACCAATGTGTGCCCGATGCATCGCACACCCCCATTCCCTTGGTGCTACGCCACTGTTGAACAGGCATCTTTGAAAGCCTTTACAGTGCACAGAGATGTTTCACCCTCCTATTTAAATAAAGATGGTGCCAACTTATCGGCCCTTTGGCAGAGAACATGATGGGCATCCTGTCTGAGAATGCAAGGAATCAGCTGCTGTAAGTGCTCTGCACATCCCTAGAGGTTGCCTCTCCATCACAGGAGTACTGAAGAAAATAAACAACACTTAAAAGGAATTATATGGGATAATTGTTTTCACCATAAGCAGGAGAAAGGGATGACAGTAGTTTGAAAGAATTGTTTGAAAGGGATGACTGAAGCTTGAAATAATAAATTATATGTACAGGTAGTAATTTTTTTATTGCTTGCCAATTTACAAAAGACACTTCCGAACTAGAATCTGCGAAGTACCACCAGTAGCACAGAAAAGCATAATGACATTGTCACTTGAAACTGTGCTCAAAATATGCATGCCACCATTGAGAGATGAGTCAGAACATAAGTTCTCAGTCTTTGCACTTCTCTGAGCAGGAGGAAAAAGAGCTGTGTGGTGGGAATGGTGGTCTAAAAGAAAGTGGGCAATTGAGAAGGGGGAACTGATCTGAGAGCACCTCAGCTTATCTGTAGACTGAGGAATCAGGTCAAAATCAACACCTTTATAAGCCTAAGAGCACCCTTACAGGGGCCTTACACAGGATGTCAGCCCTGTTGAACTAATAGCTGTGAAACCACACGCTGGCCTCTGGCAGCCATGACACTGCAGCTCAGCAGAAAACAGGCCAGCAGTGCCATTCTTCAGCAAGCTGCCATAGAGCTGCAGAGAATAAGAGCAAACTCCCTATGGTGGTGGCAGGCCCATTTGTTTCAAGTATGTTTGCTCCAGTCACTTAGAAAGCTACAGGTCAGGAATATGACTCTTAGAGCAGAAGGGGCAGAAGGTGAGAGAGCTGAAGCATCCCTGTGCCTGCCACTTACTTCTCTGCAGTCTTTTCTTCCAGGAGCTTTCTACCAACTGAGCTGTTTCAGAACACTGATGGGAGCTACCCTAGGCAGATTTAGCAACTTCCTAGGAGAGGAGGTCTTAGCCACTGGGCAACTAGGGCTCCCAGCTGGGTGGCCCTGAGTCTCCACAGCATCCCCATAAGGAAGTGGGGCCAGGAGGTTGACAGTGAATCTGGGGTCACATCCTGGACTTTTGCCTAGTGCTCAAGAATCTCCCAAAGCACCATAGCTTTCTTCCCCTGAATCCCTTTTGCTAAAATCAGAGGCATCATTTCAATGTACCTGCCTAAAACAGGCTGTGATTTACATGAACAGAATGTCTGCTGTTGCATGATTTGAATCTGAGCCTCATTTTAGGTCTTGGAGTCCCTGGGTAAAAAAATGGTTCCTTCAAGTGGGAGTAATGTTTCTGGGTTTCAAAATAAGAGACCAAAATAATGAGGAGTAGTTCAAAGAGATTTAATGTAACGTGCAACTCCAACAGGTTCATTCAACCATTATAATCTAACTGAACTACCTATGTGATCATGTCACCTTAGGGAAAGACTTCAAATTAACACACTGGGCTAACATAAGGGAATATCTTATAGGAGTGGGACTACATCTCCTCCTACTACCACCAAGCTTACAGGAGTGGGACTACATCTCCTCACCGACTACCACCAAGCTTACTCCCAAGTAATGCACGCCTTGGAGCCAACCATTTTTCCTAAACTAAAACCTCAGTATTCAGGATAAATTTCTGTGCTGGCACTTTGCGATAAATAAGTGGGTTTTGGGTTGCAATCTGGGCACTCAGTCTTGAAAAGGCTCGCCATCACTGCTCTAAAACGATCTATGTTCGTGACCATCTCTGCTTCTGCTTGCATTGAATTCTGCAATTTAATTGTTCATTGTGTGAAGAAGTACTTCCTTTTGTCTGCCCTGAACTTACAATTTCCCCATTTTCCTTTAAATAAATTCCCCACTCCAGCATTTCAGGATGAAAGAGGTATGCTAGACAATATCTTCTTACCTTTCCAGTGATGTTGTTCTATAGCAATATATTCAAATACCTGCAATTGTGTGGCAAAGAAAGTAGCCTAAGCCAGCCCTCAAGCAATCTGTATCTTTTTTGAATTTCTTTAAAATATGTATGCATATTGTTTGAACGGTGGTACTGAAAAGAAGTGTGTGCAGCTGGAAATCTGATACATTTGGTAGCTGGCCAACACAAAGGAAGTGGGGATTTCAAACATAATGGGTGATTTGGAAGAAGTGAACTAAGATTTGTTGGAGGAGGAGGATTCAGATGGTGTTTTAAGAGGCGTTCATAAAAAAGAAAACAGACAGGCAATCAGAAAGGAAGCAACAGGAAATGAGGATTTAAATGTTAAATATTTCAGGCTCAATCTTTGTGGGCAGCACTGCCTAATCTCCCTATAAAACAGGGGCAACGTGAAGGTAAGCTCATAGCAGCCCAGAGTAGCAACAGTTCTTTGTTATACAAATAAAGTAGATTGGTGCCTTTTAGCTGGTTAATTGTTTGTGTTTCTAGTATTTGCAACTGAAGACTGTAATATGCTCTGGACAGGGGAAGTTGCCAACTGATCAGAGAGGAACCAGGTTAGTATATTCCTTCACACAATTGAGTTATAGATATCAGCAGGCAAAACTTTTCACCATGGAGGAGAGTATTCTCCCTTCCCAGAGCCTGCAGATCGGTTTATTGTTGGAGGCATGGGAGTGGGGCCAATAAAAAAAGTTGGCAACCCTCGATATGGATTATGTTAGACTGCACTGTCTTCCTCCTAGTTGGATTGGAAGGCATGACGACCATTGCTTTCCAAATTGCTCTGCTGGCTGTAACTTTTTAGTGTGCTAACTAAAAATTGAAAACGAGCATTTCTAATTTTATGATTTTTAATTTTATGATCCCATAAAATCTCCTTTTCAAATACTAATATTTTTACATTTTCACCATTTAATGGTACAGCAGTACTATGGTGAGAAATTTATGCCAAAATGAGGGAATCAGTGCACAGAGGAAGGAATGGGGAATCAGATCTTGACGAGGTTTGTTTTCTCAGTGGGAGCTTGGCTTGGAAGCTTGGCATGAGCAAAATGGTGGTGGGAAGAGACTTCTCATAATTAAATGCCTCCTAAACAGTATATGAATAATATCCCGGTTTATTTTTAGTCGTTTCCTTCTTACTTCCTACACCCCTCATGTATATGTGTATGATAAGTGTCGTCAAATCACTTCTGACTTATGGCAACCATAGGAATGAATGACCTCCAAAAGATCCTATCATTAATTCCGTTGCTCAGGTCTTGCAAACAGAGGGACGAGGCTTCCTTTATTGAGTCAGAATATACCACTCAGTATATAATAAATCACAAATCTGTGTGGGAGGCAAATGGCAATTTGATTTGGTTTGCAGAAAAGCTTACATAGGGTCTGGCTAGCACTTTACTGACTGGTAAAACCAGGTTTTATTGAGTAACTAGTCTGAATGTCTGAAAAGCCAGTAAAATCCAAATTCTTCCAGGCTCTATGCCTAACTCACCTGTTTCCCTACTGAGTTTCATCCTGACCCATCACATCTTTCCATTACCCATTAAAATACTTCAGGAGTTCTCCTGACCCACTAAGTCAGTGATCCCTAATGTGGTGACCCTCTTTGTGTCTGCCAATGAGTTTCTTGGTGTCCAGTCCACTTGCTTCTCCTCCAAACCAAATAACCATTCCCTGCCTATCCTCCACTTCATTTTGCAAGAAAAGAAAAGTCCTAAGTCACCCAGCAGGCTTCATGTGGAAGAACTGAGAAACAAATCCAGTTCATCAGATAAGAGTCTGCTACTCTTGTGGAGGAGAGGCAGGCAAACCACAGTTCTCTAGATTATTGTCCACTGCTATTACCTACTATACTATGTTGGGTCTCCTAACGATTCCCACAGTCTCAAGACTGATGATCAATGCTTAAGATCTTGTCTGATCCACCCAATTCTGTTTGTCCTGCCTTTTAGCTTTGTCTACCAGGTCAGTTTTATTGGTATCAAAAGACACTATTTATCAGTATGTTTTTAGGGATTCAGAGTGAAAGCAGACAGAACTTAAAGATGAAAAATGGAATTGCTTCTTCTTTCTGTGTATTCCCACAGTCCAGTTGAAGTAAAGCTGGTCCTATGACTTAATTTTAAATCTCTCTCTCTCTCTCTCTCTCTCTCTCTCTCTCTCTCTCTCTCTCTCTCTCTCTCTCTCTCTCTCTCGTGTGTGTGTGTGTGTGTGTGTGTGTGTGTGTGTGTGTTCCTCCCTGCCTAGTTCATAGATCAGACTTGCAACAAGGGGTCACAGGTCCAATGACATTCAAAAAACACTTCTGGTTGTCAGTGGAATACATATGGAGAAGAAAGATTATGAAACAGAATGCAATTCAGGTGGCAATAGTATTTTCTGTACATATGTTGTTTTTCCTTGTCTTATCACTGCAGAGTCTTGTTTTCACTGAGATGAATTCTATAGCACGTCTTCAGCCCCAAACCTACTAACAACTATGGTCAAGACATCATATTTCCCTTTTAAATGTATTCTTCCTCATAGTGATGGCCAATTCCCCATGGTTTATTAGACAAAACAAAATCCTTATCGATATGGTCTTCTAAATATATATTTTAATAGAATGTGCTTTATTCCATTATGTCATTGCATTTTCTATTCTCTCCAAAGGGAGCTATCTCTGAATATGACTTCATTTTGTAGCAGCAGAATTACAAAGGGTTTTTTGCTGAAGAAATAATGGAATGGCTCTAAACAAAGAAGTTAAAGGTCTGCTCTGTAAGGATGCATCACCATACATATATGTATTTTTTAGTTCTGTACCAGATGCAAAGCCAGTTTGGGAGAAACAGTAAGCTTGATTGCTGAGCTTGATAGAACCTTCTATGTGCGGCCTTCCACGATGTCCTCCTTGAGATCTCTCTTCAGTCATTTATGAGGGGGTTACATCCTCCATCTTCTGCTTCATTTGCACTAGCCCTAATTAGAACAAAAGTCCACCGAAAGAGCCCTCCACATGCTGGTCTATCTGTAAATGCAAAGGGTAGAGAGTGTGATAGATTCCTGAGGTAGATGAGTGAGCATCACTGCAGACTGCAGGTGATGGATGGAGGTGCCATTTCAAAAATATTCCACCACATCAAAGTCTCCCTGGAAGTTTTTAAAAAAATCTGTCATATTAAATAGGAGCTGCCTTATTTTACTCCCTATTGTGTTAATTTTCTACTTGCACTGAGCTTGTTGTGCAAAGGGCCACCTTTTTTCAAAGAAGAAGAGCTGGTTTTTATACCCTGGTTTTCTCTACCTTTAAGGAGTCTCAGAGTGCCTTACAGTCACCTTCCCTTCCTCTCCCCACAACAGACACCTTGTGAGGTAGATGGGGCAGAGAGAGTTCAGAGAGAACTGCGACTGGCCCAAGGTCAGCTAGCAGGCTTCACAAGGAGCGGAGAATCAAACCCAGTTCTCCAGACTAGAGTCCATTTCCTGTTATTATCTTGTAACAACTTCAGTGTGCTACATGTATGAAGAAGGTACACACACATAGCCAATTAGAGTGCGGATGAGATGGTAGAGGGGTATTGAACTACTTCAGTCTGCAGGTGGAGCATGAGGCCACTCCCATGTTGTACCATGGGGCTATGGCTGAGTGGTGAACTGTTTTATTCTTTCCCATCCAATCGGAAGCCCAGCGAGAAGTAGGGAAGCAGCTGAGTGGGGGAAAAAACCCATGAATAATGACCCATGCAGACATACTAAAGCCATATGGGCTAGTACAATGAGGAAGCAGCATGTGTGAAGTAGACTTGAGAGAAAATGCAGCGACTTGGCTATGAGAGAAGGAACTGAAAAACAGCAGCGATACCAGGTCTTTTGTAAATTATCTTACAGCTCTTCAGTAATCTCATCAACATTTTAAACATATATATGTGTGCGTATGTGTGTGTATATATGTATACATATGTATATATGTATATATATATATACATATACATATATGCATATGTATGTATATATACATACATATGTATATATGTATGTGTGAGTATATATATACACACACACACACACACATACATACATACATACTTTATACACACACACACACACACACACACATATAAATTTTAATGGATATATGTGTGTGTGTGTGTGTGTGTGTATATATAAAGTATGTATGTATGTATGTATGTGTGGGTGGGTGTATGTGTGTGTGTGTGTGTGTGTGTGTGTGTGTGTGTGTGTGTAATCTCCATTAAAAATTTTAATTAGTTCCCTGTGATTTATGGATTAAACTAAGAGTGACACGGAGCATCTTAAATCACTACCGAGCATTGTGTTAAATTACTTGGTGCTGAAGTGTATTTTGGATGGCAGAATGCTTAACTGTGCTTGTTAAATTGCATTTTAGGGGTGTATGCCAAGCAGGGGTGATAGATGTATGAAAAGATTTAACACCTAGACAAGAATCATGCTTTCCAAGACAGCTAAAATTGTATAACTGAAAAGGAGATATATAGATACATATCAAGTTAGTACTGTACCTAATCCCTACTAACCACAGATTTTCAAATATCCTGCATGTACACAATAGCTGTTGCAATCTCATTCTTCTGTTATTAATAAGGCAGGCTGTGTGAAAATTCAAATTATACGAGGTTCATCGTGACTCTTACTTTCTCTCAGAGTATCTGAAATTTTTCTCCTGAACTGGAGCTAATAGATTTCATTTACTGAATTTCTCTGAAGAAGCATGCAGCCAATTATCACTCTCTCAGAAAATTTAAGTCACATTTTTGTCCCATCCTGATGAGCTCAGGTCTACATACTGTGCTGAGGCCCTTTTCTGTGACACAGGAGTTTCAACTTTTAACATTGACTTCCATTTGAAATTATTAAGGCATCTTTGTTCTTGGAGATTTGGGTGTGATCTGGGGGAGGATCCTATACTGGGACAGAACAGAAGCATAGGACAGTGGATGTGCCTCTGGATACCATGGGGCTGCCTGTGATTGGTTTCAGAATGCCCATCAGGGTGCTTAGTTTCAGAATGCCCATTAGGGTGCTTAATTTCAGAATGCCCATCAGGGTGTGTTGACTACTGGTCTCATCAGGTTCAGGAGCCTGCAGTTAGTGGTCCTCATCCATAGCTATGAGGTTCTTATTAGGATGTAAGAATGCAGATAACTCAGTTGTTCAACATGCTCAACATTTGAGTCAGTCATGGAGATATCATAGAACAATAACCAGATGATAATCTGTGATTGGGCATTTGCTTCAGTGGATAACAACACAGTACCCATTTGTGAGAGAGGTGAATGGACAAGTGTCCAGTCTGAGAACCAGGAGGCTCTGAAGCAAGATGTTTAGAATATAGCCGCTGAACAAAAGGAACCATTTACACAACAATCAAAAGGAACTGCATGCCATTCAGGGACTTCTCGAGTTTTCCAGATGCTTAAACTAGGCAATTCTGAAGCCGAATGGCACCTTGTCACCTCAGTTGCAGAAGGCTTCTCATGAAATATAATATAGTTTTTGAAGACCTGGTAGTCTCTGGTGACTAGAATAGTTATTGTCAGCAGAATCTATTAGATAATATTATCTCTGAATATCAAGCTGATTAAATATAAGAAAGATAGGAAACTGCCTTGTGCTGAGTCATGCTATGGTCTTTCAAGGTCAGCACTGTTACTCTGACTCCCCAGGTCCTCAAGCAGAGGTCTTTTACGTAATCTACTACCTGATACTTTACACTGGCAGGGATCGACCCCAGGGACTTAGATGCCAATAAAGGCCTTGGATTGGATTGATTGACCTCAGGAACACTGCCAAACAAAGCAGATGCTCTATCACTGAGCCACAACTCCTCCCCCGTGTAAAAAGGCAAGGATTACTCCAAAGGGTAGCAGGTGAGGCATACTTCTGAAGTATGACTCCCCCAACTTTACATGTATAGTGAATTATATAGTGGTTTAAAATCTTATAACATGGATTAATTGTTTATTTCTCTCTATTCTACACAATGTTTATTTAATATCTGTTGAAAAATCTTTTCTCTCCTGCTAACAGTTTTTATCAACACTGTACTTCCTGAAACTAGGTTTTTTTTCCTGTAGCTATCCTGGGGAGAAGAATTTGGGCCGTGCAATTGCTAATAAAACCTCAGAATGGACTTTGAAGCATCCTTTCAAAGTGGCTGTTGGTGAAAATCTTAAAGAATAATCTACAAAATTCAATAGTTGTGATATTTAATACCATATGGACTGGGGAAGCCAATTATAATTGTATAATGATAACTGTTGGAGCTGAACATTAAAAGAAGACTTGCCCTCATATCAACTCTACTCGTTACAAATTTTAATATAACCCAAGATATGATTGGATCTACTATATATAGAGCCTGTAATTATCTTTTATCAACAAATGGATAGCAGTGATTTCAAAATTATACTTAATTTTTTCGTAGCAAAGAAACGTGTTGATTACCGATTCTGGAAAAAAGACTCCCTCCCTGTTTGTTGGATTGTACCATGGGCTTTGTAATATTGTATGTAAGCCTGAGCCTATGAACATTTATTTGGAAACAATCCTAGGAAAAAGTTTTTATTTTATTTATTGAAAGCATTTATATTTCTGGGCTTTTTCATTAAAAAAAACTTTCCAGGGCAGTTTACATTTACAACATTTTTTTGAAAAAATATATTGGTCAAATAAAATAATGAACAGTGAAGGTAGCAAAAAAAAGTCCAACAGCAATGACAATAAGGGCAAAGAATCAAACATTCACCAAAGTCATGAAAAGACACAAAGTCATGTTTCTAAAGCACAAGAAACAACAGGGACTGAACTATCCAATTGTATATCTCTTTCTCTGAGGAGGGAGTTCTATGAACAGGGCACTTCTACCAGTAAAATAAAAGAGTATTGAGAAAAAATGGAATGTTATTTTCATGCTTGGTTGCAATTTAAATCATGCTCCTATTTTGTTTTGTTTAAAATGTAAAGTACAATTCTAAATGAAGTTACAGCCATTTACTACAGTGGTCTTAGAAAGGTGTAACTCTACTTAGGATTGCACTGGGGCTCATTCCACACATGCAGAATAACGCACTTTCAAACTGCTTTCAATGCTCTTTGAAGCTGTACGGAATGGCAAAATCCACTTGCAAACAGTTGTGAAAGTGGTTTGAAAACGCATTATTTTGCGTGTGCGGAAGGGGCCTGGGAGACAGTAAAATGCTATATTTATTGAAGTGGATTTTATTTCTTGCTTCTCAGAATGACAGCGTCAGTGGCCATATTCTCTGTCAGAATGGTTCTACCAAAATTTTTAAAAACCATGAAAACTCCAGGAGAAGTTCCAACCAAAAGTGCTTAATTAAATATAAATAGTGCCATAGATTTGCTGCCACTGTGTAAGGCTTTGTCAGTTTTATCCTTCATCTGAAAGGAAAAAATATAGCTCTGTCTTTTCTCTTGCCGGCAAACATGCTGTTGGATCCACTCCAAAACCCAAAAGGAGTCCTGTTGCATCTTGAAGAATCATAGATACATTGTAATGTAAACATCTGTAGACTAGAGTCCACTTCATCAGATGCACAGAGCCTACAAAGTTTCTACCCAAGGCAATCTAGTGTCTTCAAGATGCTAATAGATTCTTTTTTTGGTTTGCTGCAATGGACCAGCCAGGCTATTCCTCCACTCTAGTTTCTATTAGAAGCAGTGAAATGCTTGAAGGAGTTTCATTTTGTTGAAGAACTTTCTTTATCACTCTTTTCTCCAGTAACTTAATTAAGCTCTACAAAGGCATCAGAGAATGCTTAGGTTCTTTTGCTCTTCCGAAAGGATCCTGCTAGGACCATATCTCATCCTCTCCCCCAGTTCCTCCGCCTACTTTTTCTCCACACAAATGCTCCAAGTTGTAATAGAAATCTCACAGTACAGGGAATAAATCTTGTGTGTTTTAAAAAGGAAAACATTTTTTTCCTGAGATAAATTGACTTCATTTGAGGGGATTACTTTCCAGAACCTTCTTTTTTTGTGAATAAACAAACACTGTAATCCCTTAAATAAAACTGTTGGTTGAAAGTGAATGTTGTTGCTTAAGAGTCTTTCAGCCTTATCCAAGGGGGGGGGGGGATCCAACGATGAGAACAGGGCATGGCCATGCCAGCAGATTTGCCCTTCTCGGGTCACTTGCCCCACGGTGGGGTGAAACTGCTGGCATGCAACTACCACCCCCTGGTGGTGGCATGGGATGCTGTGCCATTGTCCCTGTGTCCACACTGCCAGCACAGCAGGGGTGGTCCGGGGGTATGGCCAGGAGAGGAGCCGATATTAGTTAGCTCCCTCCTAGCCATTGGCCCTATTGCACCAGTGGCCAGGGCCGCAGACTTACACCACCAAAAAGGTGGCATAAATCTATGCAGTTCAGTGGGGAGGTTTTTGGTCATTATCTTAGCATTGGCAATGACTACATTTTATGATGACATATCTTAGCACTAAGCTGACATGAAGCTTCTTAAAAAAAGAATATCAAATTTCCTGATGATTTCTCCAGCCAACTATCTCCCCATCTTTCCTTTCAGGGAGAATGCTCAAGAAAGTATGGGCCCTTCAGCTTTAGGGCAAGATAGACAGACCGACCTTGTGGCCTTGCTTGATGTGCTGAACTTAAAGAGTAGTAGAGGCAAAGACAGCCTATTTGATCATGTGCCACCATGTGTGCCATGGATCACAAAACTGGTAGACCCAAGTGCCATTTTTGGGACTGCTCAGAGTCATTCCTTCATGTGATCATGGCAGGGGGTTCTCCATAGGTGGTAGGCAATACTGCTTAGCATTTGTATAACGTTTCCTGTGTTTAGAGTGCTTTAGTGGGGGCATTTCTTAATAGCTGAACACTTTCCCAGGTTCAAGCATCTGGGAAGTCCTTTTTCTGCTCTGGAAAGTTGCTGCCAATCAAAATACATGCTAAATTAGATTTTGTATGTACATGTATTATGATAGTAATCCCTACAAGAGGCCTGCATTATTGTGCCTTCACTGGTAACCAGCAATAAAACATTGCAGAGTATTTCAAGTTGTCAAGGATGGCTGCAAACATTAGACTTCATTCAACTTTGAGGCCATCCTCCATGGTTAATACATGTCAGCTGTAATAGGCGTAGTAGGTATCATCTCTAACCCCGCAGGATGGCTGCAAACCAGGGTTTGTTAAAACCCTGTTGATTTTTTGATCAGCACTCTGGGGCCATGTTCAGAATTAGATATATAGAAATGGGAGATGGGGATGAAGTGGCCAGCCACCAGCACATGCATCTGGTTGGCTCCCTATGGATATTCAGTAGAATAAAAAAACAACACATGCCCCTTGACAAGATGGAGACCTTGGAGAGAGCATGCCAGAGCCAAAATAACACTCACCAATCAGGTAGTGACATCCAATGACATCCTTCTGAGTGGCACCCACAGGTGCATCCAACCACTGTCTGCTGATGTGACCACTGGTCCTCAATGCCACTTCCCCCATGGAATACCAGCCTGATTTAACTCCCTCCCAGCTGACATCAAGGCCCTGTGGGACCTTACCCTGTTCCACAGGGTCTGTCAAATGGAGATATTCCACCAGGCCTTTGGTTGTGGCAACCATAAATCCATTCCAGATTACTGACCTCCTGACCTCTCCGCTTCATCGTCTAACCAGTAGCCGAAAATTGGTATACAAATAGGATGCAAATGTTTTGATATGAGATACGGTTTAGGCTTGGGGGTGGTTTAAGGAGATTTATATTCACCATCAATATTGTTTTATAGTGTTTTTAAAGTTTAATTTTAATCATGCTAATTAATTGATAAACGTAGTTATATTATACTTGTAAGCTGCCCCTGAGCTTGGTCTTGGTCAAGGTAGGGCAGGGTATCAAATTTAATAAAATAAAAAATAAAAAATGGAAGAAACAATGCTTTTTTTGGCTTGTGTTCCCTTTGTTTGGAGCTCCCTGCGCAGCATCACCCATCACATTTTCTCTCACTTAGCTTTTAGGAAGTTGATTAAACTACTTGTATGTTGTGAAGTTTTCAAGGGGACTGTGATTATGATGATGTACCACTTAACTTGAGTCAGTTGAAAATTCAAGAATGATGTGTGAACTGCAAATGGCCCTTTGTAGCATGACCCTGAATTCTTCCCTTATTGTGTATTTCCTTATCTATTTTCTCCTGCAATCAATTCAATAAGAGATTGGTTTAGCTGGCGGAGACAGTTTCATCATTACAATGCTGCTGCTGTGAGTTTGTGACCTGAGAGCCAAGTTAAAAGTAGTGCCATAAAAAGCCAGTATTAAAAGTTTGCCGAGTCCCAGAGTGGTTGATTAGACCAGTGTAATGTGCTTGTAATTTCCCAGCAGGCAAGTTGCATGTGAAAGATAACCCTGGGGAGAGAAGTTGTGGTTTCTAATTTCTCTCTTTGACTCAGAATTGTCAGCCTTTGTTTAAGAAGAAAAAAAGATCAATCTTCTATGCTTCCAACAACCCAAAATGTCCAAGCAACCCATTTTCTTCTGCTGCAGTGCAAACAGTATTCTATCCTTGATGAGCTAGGGGGATCGATGTGCAGCTTGGAAGGTAAAACTCCAGCAGCCAGGATCCCAGGAAAAGCTTCTATGATGGGTGTGGGGGCAATTCTTTCCTACCCCACACACATGACCAGCTGGTGTGCGCCCTGGGACATGTAGCCCCACATGTCTCTGTGAGAGCTCCACCTCTGGAGGTAGGTGATGCCGAGAAAGTTGTTGTTGTTGCTCTTATTGTTCTTGTTATTATTATTAATAGTAATATTATTATTTACATTTGATAGACCATCCAATCCCCAAGGGGTTCTTGACGGTGCACAACAAAAATCCAGACACAATACAGCAATAAAATAAATACAAATTATAAATTACAAAGATAAACATTTAAAAGTCTCAGAAAAAGTTCTGAGAGAACCGTGACTAGCTCAAGGTCACCCATGTGTAGAAGCGAGGAAACAAATCCAGTTTACCTAATTAGAGTCTGCCGCTCATGTGGAGAAGTGGGGAATAAAACCTACTGTATATACTCATGTATAAGTCGAATTTTTCAGCACATTTTTAATGCTGAAAAAGCTCCCCTCGACTTATATGCGGGTCATTAAAATTTTTTGTATGTTTTTACTTTGCCGGCCAGCAGGGGGTGCAGTTTTTATGCTAGAGCAGGGGTAGGGAACCTGCGGCTCTCCAGATGTTCAGGAACTACAATTCCCATCAGCCTCTGTCAGCATGGCCAATTGGCCATGCTGGTAGGGGCTGATGGGAATTGTAGTTCCTGAACATCTGGAGAGCCACAGGTTCCCTACCCCTGTGCTAGAGGCACCAAACGTTCAGGGTACCCTCAGAAGACACTCCTGATGATACCAGCCAAGTTTGGTAAAGTTTGGTTCAGGGGGTCCAAAGTTATGGACCCCCAAATGAGGTGCCCCCATTCCCCATTGTTTTCCAATGGGAGACTGAGCCATTGAGTAGATGGGGCTACTCTTTTGAGGGGGTTCACATAACTTTGGACCCTCTTGACCAAACTTTCTCCGCCATTGAACCTTGGCCCTGGTTAACCTCTATAAGGAGGAGTCTCTTTATGATACCAGCCAGGTTTGGTGAGAGTTTGGAGTCAGGGGATCCAAAGTTATTGAAGCCTCCAAAGGGGATGCCACATCCCCCATTGTTTGCTACAATGGAAGCTAATAGTAGATTTTCCATTTCCCTGACTAATACTATCCCTCTTACAAGGTCTAAGTTGGGTTACATTTGGGACATACAGATGATGATGAGGAATCCAGTTTTGGAAGGATTTTAACTCTTGTGTTTTAGCTTGGTTGCTGGTTGAGCTAAAAAAAAAAAAAAAAAAAAAAAATTTTTGTACTTTTAAAGTTATTGTTGATACCATATTGTTCTTGTTGACCCTCTTTTCCACTTACAGAGCCAGTTTACTGTTTTTCTTTGAAATAAATATTCAAAAACATTGAACCTACTGATGCCTCAATTGATGTAATTTTATTGGCATCTATTTTTATTTTTGAAATTTACCAGCAGCTGCTGCATTTCCCACCCTCGACTTATACGCGAGTCAATAAGTTTTCCCAGGTTTTTTGGTAAAATTAGGTGCCTCGACTTATATGCGGGTCGACTTATACGCGAGTATATACGGTAGTTCTCTTTAGAGTCCACCACTCTTAACCCCTACACCACAGGGTGTAAATCTCCTCCTCCTCCTCCATTATATGTATTGGCCATTATGAACGTCCAGGCTACAGCCACACTTGAAATACATCTTTTATATTTGTTTCTTTGGGCTAGGGATTTCTATTTTATTTTAATCTCATTTTAGTTTGTTTTAATTGTAAGCTCTGTTAATTTTTGCAATTTTATGGCCCCCTGGTTCATAGTTTTTCCCCTTCTGATTGCTATGGCCTTTGGTCACGTGCAATAAACTTCTAAATAACTGAATCAGTACTCACTATAACTCCCCCACCCCATGCACACACATTTCTTCAATAATAAATGCTCCAAAATGAAAGTAAGAGGCGATGTTCGTGCTGTTGGCTCCTGAACAGGCCACCAATGGACTGAGAGAGTTCTGCTATTTTGGTCAGAGGGGATTCATTTTTGAATTCTCGTACCTTAGATGCTGTGTGTTCTGATGTGTGTTTTTGTGTACACACACAGGAGGTAAAGAAATGCAAAAAAAGAACCATTGGGACAGATGCTAGTAGTTCATGAAGTGAACACTGAGGATATTTTCACCTGCTTTAAGAGGTCTCAGCATTGTATCTCAGCACTCTTGACCTTCCTTCTTTCTTGGGCTGTGATTTTCAGCCTGTGGATACAAGTAGCCAGACATTTTCTGGCCTTTTAATTAGCCAGGGTAAATAAGCTTAAGCCACCTCCCATCACCCCTTCCCCATCCCACTGAGGCCCTCTTCCTTGGAAGTTCCACCTCCTCTAGCCTTTCTAAGCATGCTGCCATAGTGCTATAACTCCTGTTAGTTTAATACTGGGATATCATGTCAGCAAGAATGCTGGTGTGGCCTTGTGACTTGCCTGCTCTTGGCATCCTGGGTTTCTTTGGTTTGTCCAGAGTTAGCTCTTGTCATTTGGCTTTTTGATGCTTTTTGTTGTTCTGTGGATCTGCCATGCCAGACAAGATGACAGGGATCTAGGTCTCAGTACAGATTGTTTCTTCTCTCAGAATAGGGTGGACTACTGAGAAGTCATGCCCACTGAAGTTTAGTTTCTGTGAGTAACATACTACTTATAATGCAAATTGCTACAAAACTATTTGAAATGATGAAGAATTATGTCTTATCCATCTGTCTAACTTCAACGACAGCATACACATGACCCACTTACTCCAGAATCATTCCCTTGACTTTACTTAGACTGTCCTAAAGTAAATAAATTTGGTATCACGGTCTTTGTCTACCTGAAAGCAAATGGAAACCACCTGTCAGCAGAATGATTGCTAATGAAAGTCTAACATACTCAGAAGATAATTAATTTCTTCTGAAACCTTGCTACTCAAAATATAAGCCTTTAATTGGCCTGCTTTGTACTTTAATGGAATGTATCATTTTATGTATTTTAACAAGCCTTGCCAAGTTATGCAAAATTGGATGTCCAATTGAAGCCACTTTCATTTGAAGATAGTTCCCAAATGAAAAGTTAATAAACTACTCATAATGAGAAATTACTACAAAATTATCTGAAAGTTTGAAGACTTATTGATACCTAGAGGGCACAGACCCATAGAAAAGGAGGATAAAGTGTAGGGAATTTTTTTAAAGCAAAAGTGTTGTGACCTGATTTCCAACTCCTCCCAATAACGAACCCTTTGGACAATGATTTTGTGCAACAGTCATCCAGACTTGGGATAAAATTAGGGACCATAAAAAAATAAGAGTGGCAGAAAGGTTTATGTATTGGATGCATTTTTGTAGTCTCAACAAAAAAACATTGGAGTGACTTATAATAAGACACATAAATACAGTAAAAAAATTGCTGTAATTAATAAAATCACTGTAATCATGAAACTGAAAAGAACAATAAGACTAGAACACACAATAACCACCGCCAAAAGACAATATCAGTAAATTAAGATGGTACGCATGGGTGGGAAAATGATACCCCTTATCTCTAATTACAGCTACTTGGGAACAAAAGCAGTGAACCGTATGTGGGGCTCAAAGCATTTTTATTTGACTATCCAGCAGACAACAACCTTACCAAATGTGAATGACTTATTTTATGTTTTTAGAGAAGATGATTTATTTATTTAAAATATTGCTATTCTTCCTTTCCACCCAGATCAAGGACCCCAGATTGTCAAATGCATGTATACAAAATATAAAATCAATGCAACAAGGCACAGACACAGACATAAACCAAATAAACCGGAAGGAGGATCACTGAGAGAGTGCCAAACAGAACTGAAAAGTCAAAACTATGTTAAAGAAGGTAGATGCCAAAAAACAGGCAAAATTAAAATGCATATGGTCCAGTGATGTTGCCCCCAATTTCACATGCAGAAAAGAAAATTATTTTCAAAAATTATTTTAAAAGATTTAATACTTGATTATTACAACTCTCTTTAGGTTTTATGTCATGAGCCAGTCCCTGAACACTGAGGACTCTGATTTAGAGCCTGAAGACACTGAGTAACCACAGCTGGCTCCTCATGAGGAGAGGCAGACAGCAGGACCAGCTCCAAGCCCTTCCCTGCAAGCCAAGGCAGAGTCTGATACCATGAAGCTGGGAGAGCCTTCAGGAATCTCAAGTAATGAGTCAGCTGCATGAAGGAGACAAAGACAGAGTTTACAGTTAACAGAGTAAAAGGAGAAGTGCTCACCTTGCTGCTAGGTATGGCAGGAGGCTCTGTGAAATGAAGGCATCTGCATCTGAGGAGGGCTGAGTCTTTGCAAAATCCTAGCCTCATTAGCCAGGGTTTCCCTATACAAATTCTGTCTTGAACTTGGCTCTGCCTGAGTACAGTGAGTGTACTTCCTGGTAAGTTCCATGTGCCTGGTCTTTCTCTGGCCTCCAGCTCTCAAGCCTGCCTGCCTAACCTCCTGCCTGTGCCTTGACTCTGGACTGCCTTGACCATGTTTGTGCCAGCCGCCTGCCCTGACTCTGGACTGTTTTGGACAATGCCTTGGCTTACTGTCTGCCCTGACTTTGGACTGTTTTTACTATGCCTCACTTGCTATCCACCTGAACGCTTGTCTGTCTGCTCATGCCCTAGCTAACACCTGCTGGTTAATTATGTAACACCAAAATTAGAGAGCCTGACTGCTAGCATGGAATAAAAATAGGCTTCCAAACTTATTTATTGCTTTAGGATCAAGGTCTGAAGGACAGCATTATCTCTGGGAATATTGAAGTTGGCTATCCCTCAATTTGATAAAGGTAAAATTTGCCATGGGATTAGTAAGAGCTTTTGACAATAAAATGGGTCAGAAAATGTCTGTTTCAGATTTCAAGCATGTGTTTGTGATATCAAAAACACAATTAAGTGACTCAACTTGGAAGCTTTGGTTGCTATTATTATTTACATATATAGATTTACATACATAGATTGCATGTCTAAAGAGGTGTACCTGTGAAGGGTTTAAAGGGACTCAGAGTATACTTAAATACATGTAATTCCATGTAAACACTGCTAGTTTCTTTATAGTTGATGTGGTATCAACCAGACAAGTTCTTTGGAGCTGCATCCAAAAAGCTATAACTATACAATTTCACATGACACAGGTTTGGGCAAATGCAAAAATGGGAATTACTGAGGATGTATGCAGAAAACAACAGGATTGCTGATATGATAAAGAATTATAAAACAGAATCCTTAAACTTATTGTTTAAAGTACCATGACAATGAATTAGATGTGGTTACGCCTCAGAGGAGGATGTAAAGTACGAAAGGATTGTGCTATCCATCACACCTGTTCCATTCCATTTGCCAGTAAAATCTAGCTTAAAATCCAGTTTTAACCAGATGGCTTTTCCTGCCATTCATTCCTGTTTTCTAACTTTGCTATTACAGGATGGTGGTTAAAATGTTGCACACAGACCAGAAGACCAATACTAAAATCCTCACTGAGACGCAGAGGTCCCCTGATGGCCTAGGGAAATCATTATGTCTCACCTTAAATGACTTTGCAGGGCAGTTGCAAGGTTGAATTAGGATTCTACACCTAACACACTAGATGAAAGCTGGGATACAAAATTAAGGGAATCAGCCACCACCTTCTGTATGACAGGATATAAGGAACAGCTGATGCATACATTTTTGTCACTGATGGTGACTTGCGTATATGAGGAAGCCATTACCAATTCAACACTGGAAATAAAGGTCATGTTGGGACACCAAAGTCCTTGGGGTTAATGCTTTCTTGGTGAGCATTTTGACACCCATTTGCTGCAAAAAAAGAGAATATGCAATATTTTACAAAGCATCCACAACACGAAAAAGATCTGATTCCATTAAATTTGCTGCAGAATTTTGCATTAGAAGACATCTAACATAATGGCTTCTGGAGCCAAAGGTTACAGGGGGTGCCATTACATCATCATTTTTCCCTGTGACTGATGTATCCTATTTGGAGAGGACATCATCAGCTACAGTAAGCTGGAGAAGAATGGCTTTCAGATTATCCAGAGCTTCGTAATAACAAACAATACAGGTGTGAAAGTCTTCTTTTCCCCCCTAACAGTTATCAAATTGAGTGTATAATAATTCACACCACTGCAAACACCATGATTTCTTTCAGGTTACTTCAGTGGTGAGGTTTCAAGTATGGAACAGTAAGAAATCAAGGTAAGCACTTGGATGTGTGAACTAACCTTTAGAAAATCTTCACCAAGGAAAAACAGACAAAGAAAATGGACACTAAGAACATCCAGCAAAAGTCAGGTTGACTCAGACATGGATATGTCTAGTCTTGCATCTACATGAACATTTGAATTTCCTGACACTGCACAACTGCATTGGACCTTTGGCATGAAATGCAAAAAAGGGAGAACTCCCCCCTGAAGACATCATGTCTGATCACAGACCTGCGGCAGTTGGAGACTAATTAGGAGATCATCCGCAATGCCTGCCCTATAGCTGATATGGCAAAAACTATCGTGGGGGAGGACAGTCTGCAAAATGAGGCAGCATACGAAGTTAATGCTGCTCATAGCCACAGTAAGCACTGCATGCATAATTGGCTGAAGAGTATAATTTGATCTAGGATTGCACTGTAGATCTTGTGGCATTGACTTATGTAAGTTCAAATGGAGCCTCTTGATTTTGTCTAAAAAAACACGAAAATCAGTTCAGAAAGAATTATACAATATTGCAAACTGCTGTCAAAACTGCTTGGGCGACCATTGGTGAAAGAACACATTCACTGTTGATAAGCTTTTATTGCATAGCTTCACTCATACTATGACTATTATTTGCTTATTTATAGTCTGCCTTTCTTGCTGAGGCTGAAGGTGGACTTCATAGTGTAAGCCAAGTGCAATCAACAGGATGGAACATTCCGTGAGATGTGCAATACAGTCTGGACTACAGAAATCTGAAAACAAACACATTTCAAATAGAGCTGAAACAAAGCATGAGTTTTTAAATATAAATTAAGTGGTATAGAAACAGAGGCATAGCTAGGCCAGAGTGCGCCCAGTGCACGCTCTGTGTTTTCCGTGTCTCACCCAGCGGCACCCCCCCCCATGGTGCCCCCCCACACTCTTATTTTCCATAAACAGTGCTGGTGGGAACTATATTTCCCATGAGATCTTGTGAGCCCCAAGGTCTCATGGGAAATGTTGTTCCCACCAGACCATTTTCAAGCCTGAAGGGAACAGACTGCTTCTCCAGCCTGCACTGTTTATTGAAGGTAAGTGCGGGGGGCACCACGGGGGGAGCAGGAGGATTTTCCAGGTCCCCAGGCGCGTGCCCGGTGCAATGCGCACCCCCTGATCCCCTTGTAGCTCTGCCTCTGTATAGAAACTAACCTAGGAGCATACTTAGGAGCATAACCTTGGAGCATACTTACAGCATTAACAATACAATAGTATATGTCACAGTCTCAATGCCATTTTCTAACCATTGCATTATACTACAGGATAGCTTCCATCTAGCCTGATCTTGTCTGATCTCAGAAGCTAAGCAGAGTTGGCCCTGGTAAGTATTTGGATGGGCATTTCTTGCCTTAAAAACCCCCATGGGGTCACCATAAGTCAGCTGTAATTTGGACAGTATGTCAAAAATACATTTGCTCCTGTGCAAAAAGGCTTCTTGAATAAATCTATTTTGCATAGTTTGCTGGAAACCAGATGAGTGGGACCCTTCCTAATCTCAGCAGGGATGCCATTCCACAACATTTGGGCTCCAAGGCGAATGTACAGGTATGGGTGTGCAACATTTTAAAATGTGTGTGTTTCATCATCATCATCAACAACCACAACCTTTTATTGGCATGAGTTTAAAATACAACAGAGAGGTTGAGGAGAATCAAGTTAAAATGTGTGTGTTTCCTTAAATTGAGAAGGAAGGAAGGAAGGAAGGAAGGAAGGAAGGAAGGAAGGAAGGAAGGAAGGAAGGAAGGAAGGAAGGAAGGAAGGAAGGAAGGAAGGAAGGAAGGAAGGAAGGAAATTTGTTGACACTGGAGAGTGACTGCGGAGAGTCTGTGCTGAACTGAGACAGAATCAGAAAGAGCATATGTATAACTAGGGAGAGAGACAGCAGTCTGTGTTGCTTCATGTATTGCTGAACTGTGTTGCTAAACTGAGTCAGAGTGTGTAGAAAACTAGAGATACTAGAAAAGGGGTCAAATCCTATAATGATCTCAAAGATGTAAAGGAGAGAGTGGATTGATATAAAGTGAAAGTCACCTCAGCAAAAATTGTTGCCTCAGTTTGTTTTATTTATTGTGTATTATTTCTTGAAACATTTAAGCTAAATAATATATATAAATAAAATTTTAATTTGTTAAATGTAACCTGGAATCCCACACTAGTAATTTCCTCAGGACCACAGAGCTCTTCGAAACTGCTTTAAAGCTTGGACACACTATTTCAAGAGAAATTACAAAGGGATTTGGAATTAAATTCCTAGTGGCAGAAAAATATAGAGAAAGAGGGCAAAAAAATAAACATTATTTTGCACTTATATATATTTATTTGTGAAGAAATAAGAGTGGACATTGCAGGGTGGTTATTGATTTTGCCCATGTGTAGGATGGTATCTTGCAGAAGGTCCTGATGAGATGAGCAAAGCTGTTGTAGTGGAGCAAAGGAAGACAGGACATCCCACAGACACCAGGGATCAAGGCGATGAAGGTCACTTATCTCCAGCCATTTTGCAAGGTCAGCAATGACGTGATATCTTGCATAAGTTTTGGTGCAAGAAACAATTATGTAATGTTTCATCAGCCCTGCAAAATTCTATTTCTATTGAGTGTTCAATGGAACCTTCCACTCGAACCAGCATTTTGTGAACTGTAGCACACCCTTTTATGTAGCGAATGCTTTCAAAATACTGATGGAGAAAACATTAACCTCGGGGACTTCAGTGATCCTGTGCAGAGTGACTCTTTCATGCAACTCTCAATGTCTTTCAAGTTCATTCTTCTTCCAGACCAGACTGCCTTCTATCACAGTCAGTTGGATTTGCCTATGGCAGTACCTTGGAGAGCTACTGCTGTTCTAAAGTGTGTCTATTTCTTCACCTTTAGCTGGAAATAAATGCTACTGAATTGTTTTTGAATAAACATGCATGATCTGTGGCTGTATCTCTTCATTTTGTAATTACTTTCATTAGATAAATCCCATTTTTACTCTAAATAAACAGTTATGATAACCATTTTAATTGCTTTCGTTCACATCATCTGCTGTCACAGCTTTTAAATCTCACTGTCATAAAATCAGTTGGAATCAAGGACATATGAACAGCAGATTTCCCCATTTGGTCTCTTTATCTCTTTGCTTTCTTTCTGCTGTGCTCCCACTCTTCCCCGATTGTACTTTAACTAGGATAATCCCTAAAATGAATACTGGTATATATCTGTGGAATTTGCCAAGCTTTTCAGTTCTCTTGTAATTTTAGAACTATTTGGAGGGCGGGGGGGGGTGGGGGGTGGCAAAACATGTGACATGCAGGCCTCCATTTGGGCAAGAAGGAAGAAAGAAAGGAGGGCTAAAATGTTCTCCAAGTCAGAGCAATGACAACAAGGACAATTATCAGGCTGGGTTTGTTGCATTACACTATCATGTTGCCAAATCTGATTGACAATGGCGGCAATCCAAAGAGAAAAAAAACCCACCTTCCTGGGAATAAGTTCCATTGTATAAAACAGGGATTACTTCTGGGATGACCTACTTAGGATTTCTCTGGATATGGTATTATGATTATTTGGTACGAAATAATATTTCTATTTATCTATTTTTTGCTCAAGGTGACTTGCAACAATATCACTGAAATCATCCCACATTTATTTTTTTAAATCCAGATATTGGATACTAATATACACTTAAGACCCAACCAGTAAATGAGAAGATCAATAATCTTACCTTTCTGTTATTAAGAATAAAGTTCTGTTAATAAGAATAAAGTTATTAAAATAAGAATGAAGTAAGAACTGATCAAAATAACTCCTCTGTTTCTGACTTTCCTTCTCCCTCTCAGAAAAATGGCTGCTTCTGACTGTTCCTCTAGGGGCATGGTGGCGAACCTTTGGCACTCCAGATGTTATGGACTACAATTCCCATCAACCCCTGCCAGCATGACCAATTTCACCACCACTGCTCTAGGGTGTGCAGCAACCTCTGTTGTAGTTTTGGGTGCTTCCATAATGCAGGGCTTTTTTATCAGCACAGGTGGTTATAATATAAATAAATATTAGAAAAGACAAGCCACTGAAAAATAGTCTCAACCAATTTTTGGATGGCATTACCACAATGGCTGCATTAGGTGCCAGTGACCAGCATGAATTAGAGGAATTGCTCACGGTTTTAGGACAAGGGTCCTGAACCTTTCTGAACCTTTGAAATTCTGCCATAATGTGGTGGGTGCAGTTAAAAAAAATGACTGGGACAAAATGGCTGCCACAGGAGGAAAAGCAAGCCACAAAATAACTGCTGCAGCTTACCTTCAGTCTAAGGTAAGAGAGCCGGCATGGTGTAGTGGTTAAGAGCAGGTGCATTCTAACCTGGATAACTGGGTTTGATTCCCCACTCTGTCACTTGAGCTGTGGAGGCTTATCTGGTGAACTAGATTAGCTTGTGCACTCCAACACATGCCAGATGGGTAACCTTGGGCTAGTCACAGATCTTCGGAGCTCTCTCAGCCCCACCTACCTCATAGGGTGTTTGTTGTGAGGGGGGAAGGGAAAGGAGTTTGTAAGCCCCTTTGAGTCTCCTTACAGGAAAGAAAGGCAGGATATAAATCCAACTTCTTCTAACAGTGAAGATCCTTGTGCTGTGTTGGCAGCTGAAGCCAAAGCAATATTTTTAAAACTCTGCACAGCCAATCAGATCTACGAAGGCCAATCAAAAGGCTTGCTGGGAAAAGTTCCCTCCCTCCTACTTTCTATAAACACTTGAAGGGCACAAAGAAAGGTGTCAGGGGGCACCATGGCACCCCCAAGCACCATGTTGGGGACCCCTGGTTTAGGATCATTTCACTGCTCAGGGAACATCCCACCCCCACAATCTCAGTGGTTCCCCAAATATTTTGGAAGCAGATTGATCTGCCAGTTGCTGGCTGCTCCTGAGATTTCTCCCCATCTGGGACTAAGTCAAGACTGTTGTGCCTCCTGTCATTGACCTCTCAACATCCTAAAACAATGAAATATGTGTCTCCAATTTTAATTCAGGGAGAAAAAAGCTTGCCTTACCTGTCAAAACTTTGGAACAGAATATTGTAGGACTTTGTGGAGTGGGCGGAAGGTTAGAACAGGAATGAACCCAGCTATGACTGAGTTTCTTTTAGGCTCTGGATGCAAGGAATAACTTTCCCATTGAGGTTTGACAGCTGATGTCAGCAAAAATCGAAGATCAGATAACAGGACTCTGGATATTAGTGGCCTAGCTACAAATGTGTCGCCATGCGGGCTAGTATGACAAATGAGGAAACATTGCTATCCTGAATGTAACATTAAAGGAAGAGCTGCTCATTCCAGACACCTGACATTTCTAGCAATGAGGCCAAATGGTATTTGCTGAGACATTGCAAGCTTAGCCAAGCTGAAAGGTGCATCTTGTCTTCTGAAATGTCAGAGTTTCTCGCCCTCCCCACCCCAGAATAAATTGACTGCTATAGAGAGATCCATAAGCTGGCAAGTGGGAGAGAAAGTCATGCCCCACAGAAATATTTCTGAAGACTCAGCCATATCTTCGGGCAGGCTTGTGTCACTGGATGCCAACTCACTAATTTCAATTATTTTATTCATTTATTTAAGATATTTATAAACCACCTTTTTACCTGATCAGGATCCACAAAGTGACAAACAGTGAAGAAAAATTAAAAACACAGTTTAAAAAAAAACAGTTTCAAAATGCATAAGGTGGAACAGAAAGGGAGGGGAATCCCAAACAGGACTGTTGTGCACTTGGCAGCATGAGGGCTGAGTACAGGGGAAAAAATCCTGTGTGTTTAATGGTTACCAGAACGAAGGAGGAAAGTTCATCTTGCTGTTATTTGGGCAGGGATTAAGTACTACCATGCGCATATCCACTGGCCATCCACAGTTACAATCCTTTATATCATTAGGAGGGAGCTGTTCTCTTTGCACCATCAACGTTGCTGGAAGAAAGTGCTGTCAAGTCATAGTTGACTTATGGTGACCTCACAGGGTTTTCAAGGCAAGAGACATGCAGAGATGGTTCACCATGGCCTGCCTCTGTGTGGGCTGAGATAGTTTTGAGAACTGTGACTGGCCCAAGGTCACCCAGCAGGCTTCGTGTGGAGAAGTGGGGAATCAAACCTGATTCTCCAGATTTAAGCCTCGTCATACTTAACTACTACACCACATTGGCTCTACCTTCAACGTTAGTGATAATAAAATATCAGGATTGGAGAACGTTATTTTGTTCCTAGTGAATACCTTTAAAACAACAACGTAAACTGCTATATGTGTTCAATCCCACCATTTGCTTTCCACCTTCAACTGAGATGGTGGGGCTTTTTGCGGTGGGCTGTGTTAAGTGGTTTGCACCCATTTCCAGAACTTCCCCTTTGAGGCTGTAGCAATGAACAACTTAAAAGCCAGAGGAATCATTGAAGCAGAAAAGAAAAAAAAGGGGATCAATTTGCCTTGTTGGACACTTACTTTATGTATTTAACTGTTAAGATAATATGAATTACATAATTACCATAGGTCAGCATCATTTTTAGTATTTATAGACACTGGAGTCCATATAGGTAACATTTACTGATGAACAATTGTAATAAAATTACTTTTCAGGAAGCAGATTGATTAATGTTGGTAACCTCTAAACCTATTCCCTTAACTCATAAAGAGGGTCCAGGCTTCTCCATAATTATTCCTGAAACGTAATTTTCACAAAGTATTAATTTTCACAAAGTTTATCCATTTTGTCAGTTCATAATAATAATGATGATAATATATTGTTTTCGGGGTGTGTGTCTTCCATTGGTCACTGAGCCCTGTTGCTTCAGTTAATGCTTTCTCATAGTTAATGCATTGAAATGAGGAAAAAAATGTTCATCTCCTCACAGAAGTATGGGGTGAGCGGGGAATGCTTCCATTCAGGTAGAAAGAAAAATTAAATGTGTTAATCCTAGTATGTCAGGCCCGATTAGACTACGTACATCCTCCAAAGATTTTAATTCTTCAGATCCTCAATGCCAAATTATTTTGAGAGAAGCTACACTTGCCATTTGGCAAATCAACCTCTTCCCACTGTAAGTAATCTATTTTCAAACCCAAGTAAAAGTGTTATGTTATGCATCTTGGCTGTATAACTAATTAATTTCTCCCATTTAGGAGGGGAAAGATGGAGGGATTTGAAAGTAAAGCTGTACTCAAAAACTGACCTTTCCATCAACAAATATACCATTTAATTTACACCAGAAAGAAAATCTTCTGAGCTGTACGTATACTTCGTTATTTCAATAAAGGTCAAGCAGAAACAATTGTAAATGTGGCATTTAGCCTTTCATAGTTTGGAAAACATTAATTGAATTTGCACACACACCAAAACACTATTACCTTTGTTTAGTTGGGCAATGTAAAGGGATTCTTTTCTCTATGAAAATGTTTTTTAAAATGCTTTTTTGCATGCTATTTAAAAGCACAATCCTGCAATAGTTATTAATCCTTGGATAAACTGAGTAATTCACCTTTTTATGGCAAATAATTCTGCTGCAGATTTTTATCACTAATTACCAGTGCATCTTTGTTGACATATTTATTTTAGTGTTTATATGCCACTTTTCCACCCATGAGGACCCAAAGTGGTTTACAGTACATGAATACAATATAAACAAAGTGGGGGATTGAGGGTGGAGCCTAAGACTGCAGGGCAGGCCACTGAGCCTCTGGCAGCAGATCTTCCTCCTGAATCCATGATAACAGTACATCAGTTCTTGCCCTTTAATGTATGTCACAGGCTTCCACCCTGGGCCAGTTCAGATTTACAAATGTTACCTGCAAGGAGACTCAGCTACGAGATCTTATATCAGCCAGACGGGGTTCTATATCCCTCTCCTCCTTCTACAAGGCATTTTAAACTATATATAAAATCGTTATCAAAGTAGTATATAGCTACCAAACTACCAAACTGTCTCTGATGGAAAAAAACACCATAAAAATGGAAGACAAGGATTGAAAAAACCCAGAAGCGCAGCCAAGTAACGCGCTTCCTAGGGTAGCCATTCGCTCGGCCATTGCTGCAATCCACATTAAAACAAAAGAATCGCAGATAGTGCGATTCTTGAAAAACTCGGGTTGGGAGGAGAAATGTGGAGTGGACTTGAGTTAGGAGTGGGATCCATGCAAAGCCCCCCCTCCCCGAACAAACACAAGTTTTATACCATGGTCAACCCACGTTAATTGGCCCATGTGGAAGGGGCCTAAGAAAAAACCTATGCCATACATCACCTTTCATTACAGTATAAAAAGAACAGGAGGAAGTGATGTTGTGGTTTGGTGATGGACACTTGAACCCAATGCTCTCCCTCTCCACTGCACTTACCTTACAACCTATGCAAGTGCCTCAAGTGAGAATGGGCAAAAAAGGAGAAGGTAAAGTCCAAGCAGGCTCTGAAGACTGAAACAAATCTTCCAGAGCAACAGCAGGAACAGAGTCTTTGAACAGGAGGCAGAAGAGGGAGCTAAAATAGCTTCAATGCAAACATAAGGCCAGAACGGTTCCAAAATGATGAAGATCTTGCTACAAAGCAAGATATTTTGATCCTCTTGGGAGAGTAGCAAAGCTCTGTTTTCTAAACTGGAATCTCTTTTGGAGCCTATCGTCCCAGCTTATTGAAATAAAGAGATGCCTAAAAGATGTTTCCACTCCAGCAGACGCAGCAATGGAAATGGCACTTACTCAAATGCCTGCAATAAAACAAGGTATTATTAAAAAGCAAAAATTCAAGACCTTGAGAACAGAGCCCACCAGAATAATTTGTGGTTTTGCGGATTTGTTGAAAAAGCAGAAGGCACAGATACATCTCTGTTTATCTCTTCCTGGCTAGCTACAGTCCTGCCATTGGAAGATGGAGTTTCTCTAATACTTGAAAGAGTCCAACAAATCGGTCCTTTACAAGTCAGACATTCAAAATTTCCTCAAGATATCGTAGTTTGTTTCTTGCCTCATGGTTCAAAAGATAAAATTCTGTGCAGCACTGGAAAAGAGTGTTTTGCCTTTCCAAAAAACTCAGATATAAGTCTTTCAGGATATATCAGCAGAAACTTTGGGAAGGGGGCAGCAGCTTAAACCAATCATAGAATCTCTAATATTCAGTCTAATATTATGATGCCTTGATTGTCTTATTAGAAAAAATTGATGCGCAAAACCCATCTATCCTAAAAAGAGAAGTCTCAATCAGTGTAAGGCAGCCTCATGTGTTCATGTGCAAAAAACATCAAAATACAGGGGCATAAAAACACAAAAAAACACAGGGGCATAAAAACACCCCAAAAAAACCAACCACTGAGTGCCCTAAAAATATCCATAAAACAGACCCCCCCCCCCCCAACCAGAACCTGGCCATAAAACAGTTAAGAAGATAAATTCCTTTCACTAAAAGCCTCAGTGAAAATAATTTGCCTGATACCTACAAGTCAGTACGGTAGGTGCCAAGCAAGGCTCAAAGGAGAAGGAATCTGGGTCTTCTTACTTTCCATTTCTGCTTCATGTTTATGACATTCTATTCTAGCTTCAATAAACAGGAAACTGACTTTCTGAAGATCCAGACCTAAGCACCTGGGGCCAGACCTCTACTGTGCCCTAGAAAAGTTAACATGCCCCTGAAATCCTACCACAGCTGGCTGTTAGAGTGATTACATTTAGCAATGTGGCATCACTGGATCAGACACATGGCTGATGATTCTGTGCTGGGCTCCAAATGATTGTTTATTTGTTTTTAAAACCACTGTGCAGTGCTGAAGGAACAATAATTCAACACACAGACCCAATTCTGAGAGTAGCCAGCAAAGAGAGGATTTATAAAAATCCAATAAGGAGCTTAGGTTTTTGTCACCATGTGATAACATTTCAAAGTAGTATGAGGGAGGCGAGGGAGGGAGGGAGAGAAAAGTGCTTAATAGAATTAGCAAGGGAATTGGATGCTCAAATATTTCAGTCAGATTAATGTTAATCTTACCATGATGTACAATGTAAAGGGAGCTTAGAGAATAAACACAGCTGACTTAATTCATCCCAGGAGTAACTTCATTAACTCTAGTGATGTTACTCTAAGCATAAATCTGGTCCTGTGCTTCCAAGTTCACCTTCATGCTCTTCTTATTCTAGTTCAGGGGTAGGGAACCTGCGGCTCTCCAGATGTTCAGGAACTACAATTCCCATCAGCCTCTGTCAGCATGGCCAATTGGCCATGCTGGTAGGGGCTGATGGGAATTGTAGTTCCTGAACATCTGGAGAGCCGCAGGTTCCCTACCCCTGTTCTAGTTAAACTGTTTTAAGAAACTATTGCACACCTATACAATTACAAAGGAAGTGGCAAATGTAGAGGCCTGGCTTAAAAGACCCAAGAGCAGAAAGAAGATGGCTACCAGCACCAAGCACTTATTTCTGCCAGAGTTCTGCCCCTCACCTCTGTCCTGCTTTTCCCTCAAAGACTGACAAAGTCCAGATCCTTACATTGTCCAGGTTTTGGGCTGCTGGAAGAAGAATATACATTCCTGTGTGCATGTCATGTTGGATCGCCACAGGAAATATCAGTCTCATATATGATTATTCTTGTTGCTGAGGAAAGGCTCACACCATCTTTCCCACCTCTCAAAACTCTTGCTGGACAATTACAGAGCATGGAGTGGACTCAAACCGCAGGCTGCACAGGCTCAGACTTTGGTGAGAATTCCAGAACTGAGCGACAGCCACTGAATAGATGTTTCGCTGCATAATTGCACTTTTCATGCATGGTGAGAGGTCAGGATGTTGCCTGTATGCCCTGCTTCTTGGCTTCCTGGAAGCAATTAACTGGCCACTACTGGAAATGGCATGCTGGGCTACATACCCACCCAAATCTGATTCACCAGGGATCTTTTATGTTGTTATAGATAGCAAGAATAATGTTGGGAGTCATGTGACTTGGCTATTGTGGATTTTCTGGGGTTTGTGGCCATGGTCAGATAGTTTTTGCTTCTAACATTTTGCCCACATCTATGGCTGGCATCGTCAGAGGCATGTCACAGTAAGATGCGCTTCTCTCCATTCCACAATGTGAAGTAATTGTGTGGTGGGATATATGTTTTATCCACTTCCCAGGTGGGAGGTGCAGGGGAGCGAGGCAGGTGGAGTTCAATTGCAGTTGCATTTGAATATCACTGTTTTGGGTTTTGATGTTTTTTTAGTACTGGTAGCCAGGTTTTGTTGGTTTTCAGTTTCTCTACCTTTTTGTTGAAACTGTTCCAGTTTTTGTGTAGTGTTTGTTCCCTGTGTAGTCTGACATGGTAGCTATTGGAGTTGTCTTTTTGAAGAATGCCTGTGTCTAGATCTGATGTCCAGCTTGGTTTAGAGCATGTTCAGCTACTGCTGATTTCTCAGCTTGGATTAGTCAGCAGTACCTTTCATTCTTGTCAGAATGCTGACAGCATTCAACAATACAGTCATATACCATAATTGGCTTGTCAGCAACCCTGCAGACCAACTGGCCCAGCTCGAAGGAGAGTGGCCTTCCCCACCCACAATACAGTAGCTCTGTTGCCCAAGCCTGACTGACTATTCTACCAGTGTCTTCCCCTAATGGACTGGGAGAGGCTAGTAAAGAGCATGGCATATGTTCCAGAGAACAGGTTTTTCTGACAGGACCACACCCCAGCCTGTTGGCTATATTCTGACAGATGATCAGATACCATTCCTGTCTGATAAGGAAAGATGCCAATCCCAACATAGTGATGAATAAAATGAACAGAGTGGAGATGAAGGACCAACAAATGATATTAATCCTCATATGATATCCCTGGCATTCTCTGGAGAATCCTGAGCCATTCTTACCCTGGTATCTTAGTTTTCTGGGCTTAGAGAAGGTGACTGTTCAGATAGTGTTCTTTTGAGCATGAGCCAAACAAATTACAAGCACGTTTCACATGGCTTGCCTTCATTGGGAGCTGCTGCAGGGCTGATTCTAAATTCATTCCCACAGTGCAGAGACATGCAGTGCAGAATCTCCCTGCCTCCAGACTGGAAGCAAGGGAGGGAAATTACCAAGAAAGATCAGAAGGAAGACAGTGAGATCGTTGACAGAGGGAAACAAGATAGGAAGGAAGAAAAATGACAAATGAAAGAAGGAAGAGTAATGACAAAGGAAGACTGTATTCATCTTCAGTGGTGCTCAAGATCTTTTGAGGCTTGAGGCAGTAACCACTGCCAGTCAATGCTACTGCAGTAATAGCTGCCATCCCAGAGTATATAATCCACTTTACATCTTTGTTGCCCCAGTCTTCTTAAAAACCAAACAGGCCCATGGGACTTCCAAAATTCTCATGAGATTGCTTACTCTCAGGTGAGTTCAGCCATCATTTTGGTTGCCCTGACAACAGGCAACCAGAAATGATGGCCAATCTCCCATGAGAGGAAAGAAGCTAAACTTTCAAGATTTGGGGAAAGGGTGTGTGTGGCTTGCCACATTAACTTTAAAGAGACTGGTGTTGGGAGGATGATTAGGCTACAAGAATTACTCTCTGTGACTCCCAGTCAGGGACAAAACATGGATAGCAATTGGCAAGCAGGGGACTGGGGCATTGCAGTGTTTTGAACAGGAGATTGCTGCTGCTCCGCAGCCCCCACTCTGTTGCCTGAATTGATTGTACAGTCCATCCTGTTCATTTTCTGTTTTTAGAAACTTTTTTCTTGTCTTCTTCTTTTAAAGAAACAACCTAGATCCATACTAACTCTCTATTTGCCCAACTGCACAAGAGTGTCATTCTAAGCGCATGGTTTTTCCCTGCTACTCAAAGATGTGCTCAGTTGTACATGAGAGTAGATACTGAATTACTAGTGTTACATATCTGGGACCTGAGATCAGCCTCACATAAGGACACTCTAATACTTTTGGTCAGAAAATCCACTGGCCAATGAAGGTATCTTGAGGCCCATCCATGCCAGATGGCCTTTGGCCCCTGGCACTAGGAAGATGACCAAGGCTTCCCATTCAAGCTGAGATTTTTACCCTGCAAAACAGCAGTCCTTCCTGGTTGCAACTCTCAGCATCAGATTCCTGGTTTCCTGGCTTCCAAACCTACACAAGCTTCTTCTCAGCTGCCTCTGGCTCACTTCTGAGAGCCACAGTCTCATGCTGGATCCTAAAAATCTGGACCTTGACTTCATTAGCCAAAAGAGTCTGCTCCTAAGATGTCAGCTGATGTTCTATCCACTGCCACTCCTTCATTTTTTACACTTAACGTGATTACTGGAGGAGAGTGCAGAACAGAATCTGAAGAGTTACACTGAAGCCAGTGCAGGGGAGCTAATCCAGAAAAGTGGCTTGAAAAATTGATACTCTGAGCTACTGATTTCTGACAAGCATTTTTAATGCAGAACTTGCCGCTGTTAAAACCATCAAACCATTTTTTCTAGGCCACTATGCTGACGGCTTTTTTATAATCACTAAGTCATGTACTATTGCTATGAGATTGCTCACACTCCTGCACCCCATATTCTGAGTGCTGAATTTTTGAATTAATCCATTAGCCCCATAGTGGCAAAGATGATATTATTGCAACTATATTATGATATTGTTATAACTCAGTGTTCCAGTTTTTACTATTTGGAGATAAAAGCTCTGGTCTTGATTCAAATCCAGGTGTTCATGGGCAACAACCAGTGACCTCAGACATGATTACAAGTCCCAATTTACATCAAAAGATACATAAGCAGCCAATCCATTGGGATCTGGGTAAACATGGCAATTAAAACTCATATTGCATCAGGGTAAAATGGCTTCAAGGGAAAGGCTGTTGCTCAGTGGTAAAGTATCTGCTTGGCATGCAAAGGTTTCAGGTTCAATCGCTATCAACTCCAGTAAAAAGGGACAGGTAGGAAGTGGTATGAAAAAACTCTGCCTTAGAACCTGGAGAGCTAATGCCAGTCAGAGAAGGCAACACTCACCTTGATAGATGACTTAGTCTGCAGCAGCTTCATGTGTTCATGAGAGTGAACAATCCTCAATGCACTTATTTGGAAGTTCTATTGAATTTATTTGGCAGAGACTGTTTGATACCATTGTTACCCTGAGCAAGCAGACTCCACTTCAGTTGGAAGTAAAGTCTGGAGACAGAAGTCATTTCCACAAAAACACTCTAAAACATATTAGGGGAGGAAATAAAACCTTTCCTCCAAGGAGTTATGTGTTGTTTTTCCCAAAAACATTTTATTTGCAGCTTCAAAACATTTTAAATGCATCCTTTTTCCTAGCGATTCTTTTGGTTGAAACATTTTTGAGATTTGGGTGGGGGGATTAATCTTCACAGTGTTGACTACAGAAGACTCAGGGAATTGAAGCATGAGGTTGTGAAGCTCAGAAGCACTGATCTGTCCACACACTGAGGAAAAAACAGGGAAAATCAGAAAATGGCAGCCAAGAATCATTTCAAGGGGATGAATGCACAAGAACTAGCTAGAAAAAAGGGAGGAGGTTTATGGAAGGATGATAGTTAACAGTCTTGAAGAGACATCCATGAAAGCAGGGCAGAGAAGGGAAATGAGAGAAGGCCCATGGACGAGAAGGTGGGGTCAGTGCACTGCTTCAACAAACACAGAGACAAAGGACCAAATTTAATACCCTAAAATGGGTCCTGAGGAAGTATGAAGCATTCTGGCAGGAAAGCCAGAGAGCAAAGAATTGACTGCTTTTCTGGGGTTTAGATAAAAGGATAGGAGAGGTTTGATGGATCATTAGATTCCAAGAGAATGCCTGGGCTATTCCCTTGAATGCTGATTGATTGGAGAGATGGATACAGATATGGTAGGCAATGGTCTTCTGGGAGTGCTCAACTAGCCCCACTGTTAAGCCAGGCATACCTTTAGACTAGGGCAGTGGTTCTCAACCTGGGGGTCGGGACCCCTTTGGGGGTCAAACGACCCTTTCACAAGGGTCACTGCATCAGTGTTCTCCATCTGTAAAATGGATAAATGTTAGGGTTGGGGGTCGCCACAACATGAGGAACTGTATTAAAGGGTTGCGGCATTAGGAAGGTTGAGAACCACTGGACTAGGGGGAAAGGTCAGCTGCCAACCCCTTCCTACAAAGCTAGAAAACAACAGGATGCATCTCCAAAATCCTGAGGGACATCCATTTTGTGAGAGCAGTACCCTGCTCTGGTGCCAGCCGTAGAGGCCCCCTGGCCTCCATGAAACCCTTTAATGGGAGTAGGGGTCCAACTGCTCACTCTGCATATCTAACAATGACATTTATCAGCCTGTAAACTCAAGCAGATGCCCCAAGTATGCCATGTCCAGTTAGAAGCTCATTCACTACCCAAAGCCTGATCGCTGGATGGCATAAACATATGAGAAAACAGATCAAAGGAAAGAAAGGGTGGGAACCAGGATATGATTTTAATTGTCTTTGCTTAAAATATTTCCTTTTCTAGTGTATTATTTTATGCATATATGTGGAATGCAGGATGAGGAACATATGAGAAAGGAGATGTTGCACCCAAGAAAGCTGTTGAGCAAACAATCAGGGCACCATTATCATATTTGTCACATTGTCTTGAATTGATGCAGTATTTATACCTCACTTGAGGCTTGTTGAGCTGCTCCAGGCTTTCTTCCTTCTTTTGATTAAGGCATCGCGTGACATTCTGAGGATGGCATGGCTGTAGCTCCCCCCAGGCAATTCGAATTATAAAAAGAGCCATCGCTGGATGAGAGAGAGATATCAAGTATCCCTCATGATAATAAAGACAGCTACCAACTGTCCGCTGGATCTATCCCTTGGATGGATGGAACATCTGTCCCAACAAAGGGACACCCTGCAATGTGATGCGACTTGTGCCTGTCAGTACCATGGACAGCTCTGATCGCCTTCCATTCCTTGCAAGGACTGGTAGGTATCTGGGACTGTGCGATTTGGTTTGAATTTTCTGTGAGAACCTTGAGTTTATTATGTTTATAAATAAATGAATAAAGTAAAAAAAAAACCTCCACTCCTCTGTTTTGTTTTTGACTGCTGGAAGTTGCCATAGGGTCAAGGTAGCAATAAATCAATTAAACTATTGACTTTTCCTTTTTCCTCAGCTCAGCAGGTGATTATCTGCTCTTTGTTTCATCCTTTAGTCTGGTAAAATTGGGAAGGGTCTGGGGCAGTAGTGACCCCCATTTCAGACAGCCTCCTTTCTCCATCTGATGTGAAACAGGTAAATATTTATTTTTAAAGTGATATCCTCTAATTCATAGGTATGCCATGCAATACTTTGTAGCCTCTTTCTGCTTTAATCTAGTTGTCTAGTTTTGGGGATAGACCATTTTATGAGTGCTTGTTTTGTTGTTTTATGGCTCAGATCCTTGCCCAAGTAAGCAAAGAATTCACCAATAAGGTTCAAGAAAAAACCAACAATATTGCTGCAATAGGGAATAAGTATGTGTGGAAAGACTGGAAATGTCAAAAACTTGCAATCCTAAGCAAGTCTACCCAGAATCCTACTCCAATCTGCTAAGCAGGACTCACTATCCAGGAAAAGGTTTTTAGGATTGCAGTGTTAAGAGTACTAAAACTCTAGAGTGAAGTCTTTCAGAGCGATTTCATTCCTGTATATTCTGCCTCCTATCATGGCTAAACAGATATTTGTATAACTCTGCATTCTCCCTCCCCCTGGGCCTGGGGAAAAAAAGAAAGTTGAAATTCTGCCTCGGAGATTTTCAGCAATTGCTTGGTAGAAAATGGTTGCTTCAGAAGCAACCATGTCTCCATACTTTAACTGAAACTGCAGTCTGGAAAATAATTGTCATAATTGAATAAAAACTTCAGAATTGAATTCTATAATGCTCTTGCTTATTTCTTCCATCTGACTAAAAGTAGCCCTCCACTCCCGCCCCTGCCCAGAACAATGGAAACATATTCACTAATCAGGAGAGTTCCAGCAGACTGCCTTTTTTAAATATTTTAAAACCTTGCTGCAGCACTCCTAAATTTACAGTGCCAAAGAGTCCCATCTAGCGAAACCATTATTTTAATCTATTCCTTTCCCCCAGTTGCCTAGTTTTGCTTGGAACAGAGATAGTGCTGGTGCGTTCTTTGTCCAATTTAATAGGCCCCAGCACTTTGCTAAAACACTGCAGTGGATCAATTGGAGTTAATTATTATACAAGATTAAACAGCAAATAAGTACAGTGCATCAAAGTAATGCAGAAAGGTGCTGCCTTATCAACATAAAAGGAAAGAATTTCAAACTGAAGTCTAGAGTTATCCTTATCTTACCCCACTGCGTCTAAAGAGATGCTACAGCACCAACTTGTAGATAAAAAATCCCCTGTAGCTGAAAATAGGCAGTGATAGGAAGGCAGCCTGAAGTCATCAGGAATATACTTCCTAATTGCTTGATCAACAACCAAGACTGACCTGAAGCCTTCACAGTGGTCAAAAAGTATCATCAGACCTGCTCTGACTTATTGATTCAAAGGAGCTTTTTTTGGTAGTTCTTCTTGCTATTTTATTCTGTGGGTTGAACCAGGTGGCGCTGCACAGGTTGAATCTATGCCCTGTCTCCCTCAAGTCACCAGTTCAAAATATCAGCAGAGTAGAGAGGAGCTACCCATACTAGACAAGTAGGTCTAGTAGTCCAATTGCATACACCCAGCAGCCTCCCACCTTCTTAGGATTAAGACACTTCACATGAGATGTTCTTTCCACAGGAAGGCTTTACTAGTTGCACTATACAAGCACTATGCAAAACACTATGCAAAGTTCTTAAGCTACACAGGACTAAGTCAGTAAGATAGAACAGAATAGAACTAAGAACTAAGATAACATACAGAGTTCGATACACAACTTTATAATGTTTAAGCTACCACTTTGCCCAGCAACAGTCTTCCGTAGGAATAGAGTCATAGTCTCTTGCACCAATCAAGTTACAGGTCAATTATCACAATTTGCTCCAGACTTTGTGGCTCCATTTCTGTTGCTGACCCAGCTATCTGCTGCCTACGAGATGAACCCTATTTTTTCACATACCATAACATAAAATGCACTACAAGCTTCAGGCCAGGTTGTGACTTGGGAAGTATTAATCATAAGGTCACATGGTACAGATGCAACTTGCATCTCTCCTTAAAAGCCAATACCTTTCAACAATTTTTAGATTCACCTAGAAGAAGAGAAGAAGAAGAGTTTGGATTTATATCCCCCCTTTCTCTCCTGCAGGAGACTCAAAGGGGCTTACAATCTCCTTGCCCTTCCCCCCTCACAACAAACACCCTGTGAGGTAGGTGGGGCTGAGAGAGCTCAGAAGAGCTGTGACTAGCCCAAGGTCATCCAGCTGGCATGTGTGGGAGTGCACAGGCTAGTCTGAATTCCCCAGATAAGCCTCCACAGCTCAGGCAGCAGAGCTGGGAATCAAACCCGGTTCCTCCATATTAGATACACGAGCTCTTAACCTCCTACGCCACTGCTGCTCCATTCCCCCAGCTCTGTCCTGCTTAGGAATAAATTTCTCTCTTTTCCTAGGAATTGAAGCCATTTAAATTCCACCAAAGTTCTGAAATTTGGAGAGGCAGAACTACATGATGTAGTATTAATATCACATCAGGGAATATGATATGAAAACTGTTCTGATTATGAAGTTGCACTACATTCAAGAACCCAAGGATGTACTTTTCCAGTGACACTTGAACCTCAGCTATGCACATTGCATGAAACTCAGAAGAAAATTTCCCCAATATCCATACTTGGAGGCTACCAAGAAACTATAGAAAAGCCACACTTTTGCCCCAATCGCTAAACTGGGGAAATATGGAAAGTCATGACTACAGTACTTTAAGAATAAATTTGCCTTAGGAAAGATGCAGGATTTGAGCTTGAACATATCCTGTTCTAATCCCTGAGGAAAAGCAAATACTTGCAACTGATCATTTGAAATTCCATATACTGATATTCAGTTTGATGAGCAATTATAGGAATGGAAACTACAAAATCTTGTTGGATAGGATTGTATGAATTGTCCTGGGACTATCACCAGCTCCGCGGACTTTCCTGCCTCCCACAATAGTAACTGCAACCCAGAACCCCAGAAGAGGATTTTACCTTTCAGGGATGCCACTGATAGCAGTCAGGTAGTGGCTGATGCCATTCCCAGAAGGTCAACAGTGGCAGTGAGGACCAGTGCGAGGCAGAGGAGCACCACCAAGCCTGCTGGCAACCACTGGCAGTAGTAATTGGGCCTGGAGGCAGCCTGTGGCCATCAAGCAACCAGCAAAACAAACCTGACACATGGCTGTCCAGACAGAGGATGCTAACAGTCAGACCAATGGAAGGGAACCCAGCCAGGAGCAAACAGAGAGTACCAGATGGGTGGCAAAGCCATAGCCTGCCTACAGCAGGGTCACTCAATGCAGCCCCTGCCCAAGGAAACCTCAAGCCAATGCTCAAACTTCTGACAGAGCCCTGCCCCCCACCACTGTCAAAAGAGAGGTCAGGGCTGACAGGACAGGATTTTAAAAGGACCCAAAAGGACCCAAGGACCAGGTCAAGGAGGCGGGCATGGGGGTGGGTCCTAAGTCAAAGAAGGAGATTTTAGGCTCAGTGCCTGGAAGCCCAGGGAGGTTTGGTAGACTGGGGTCCAACTGAGTGCCTCTCAGTTGCAAGTCAAATGGCTGGAGGGTGACCATACCCTACTCTGAGGTCCCAAGAAGGGCCTGAGCCAGGGCAGGGGTTGCAAGCTCACTAGCGTGACGATAGAATATCCTTCTATTCAATTGGATGAATTGAAAGTAGCCTCAGCTGTATGGTTTTATGATCCCTAATTCCCTAGTTTTCTGCTGTTACTATTGTTAGTAGCATATTTATTGCTCCTTCGTGGTTTACTGGCATTATGCTGCTTCTAACTGTTTTGCGGCTGTTGGAGTTTTAGCCTTTTGTATATTTTCTGTATTAAAATGTTCCTTTTACGAGCTGCCTTGACTGCTTTGTTTTGTGAGGCAGGTTATGTATCATGTAAATGAGATAAATATGCTAACTATGCACTTTTCCCCAACAAAACTTTTTGAAATTGACTTTTGATTTATGACAGTGATGCCGTGACCTTTTTGAGGTTGGAGAGGTATTGCCTTATTTATCAGCCATTTTGTTTTTGGGTTTATTTTATCATGATTATTTTTCATTGGTATCTTGAGCTTTTAAAGCATTATTAGCATTTTTTTAAAAAAATTGTCAGCTGCTTTGGAATCTTGTATGAAAAATGAGATCCGGTCATCCTAAAGTTGAATAAGCTGGTCCAAAGTCACAGGGTTTGATCCAGGCTAAATTTGCAGTTTTCACCAGTTCCCCTTTCCTGCTTAAGCCCCCTCCCCTGGTCCTTCTTCTGGGTTCCCTGCCTCCCAGGAGCAGCTGTTTGCAAAGATCAGTGAACTGCCATGGGGAGGGGAGAGTGAGCAGGGAAATTCAGTTGTGCTGTTGGAAAATTGAGTCCAAATCTACCCCATTCAGTGGAAATGACTCAACATGGGCTTTCAAGTGGGAGAGCTCTGTGTGCACCCAGTGTCCAGAAAAACCAACCTAGACAGTGGTCAGTTGCTATGGGTCTAATCTAGTATACCACCAGTTGCAATCTATTTAATAAGGAAATGCAACAACCACTTGAGCAAAAAAGAGTGTTTTTGAAAACATGTGCTTCTTTGTGGGTATATTTTTGTGCATGCATTTTTTAGGGGAGGAAACTATTTTTTAAAATAGACAGTTTTCAAATCAGTATCCATAAAAGCCCAGTTAATAGGGAGGCAGCTTAAAATTAATGCCATCACTACTTAGATAATATATGCGATTATTGCTACTTTAATTAGAAACCCAATTGACTTTTCATCAGTCATCCATGTTGGTGCTTGAAGCAATTACATTTGTTAATTTCTTGTTAATTCCATTGGGGGGGGAGTGCATTTCATGAATGGACTGCCCAAAACATTCAAAACCCAATATTTATCCCATTCTATAAGAGAGGACCTGTCAGCAAGTATGTAAGTCGTCCTGAATTTTGGTTTTTCTATAATTTATATTTTGATTTCCAAGTAATCATATCAGATGCTAGTTGATCCTGCCATCAATGTAAGTTGCATTGAATGTCAAGACTCCTAAGAATGTATGCCATTTAATGCTTATGAGCTATGGCACCAATAATGAACGGCTACGAGCCACTCAACAAAACTCAGGTTGCTTGGGTGGAATTTAGAGGGGAAAAATTGGCAGTTCAGGAGAAAATAATTCTGAGTTTTAATTGCTCCTGGGCAACACAGATGCCGGAGGGAATCCTAGGGTGAGGCCTTTGGAGAGCTGATACATTTTTATTTGCCTGTTCCTTCCCCTTCCCTAAAACTCTTTGAAGTTTGGAGCAGGATGTCCTCCTTATGGCTTAAAGGGAGGGTGTGGGTTCAGAGGGCACATAACAGCCAAGCGTAGCTACCAGTGCTGTTGGGTCTTACACATGTCATTCCGAAAGGCATTTCCTGGTGGGAATAGGAGGATAGCTTCAGTAGGTGCTGATCTCTGTATAAGCTGTCCAGAGATCAATACACCATTTTTTGGTGTATTCATTCAAATTTGCTTCTCTGATTTTTTTTTTCCTGTTCATTTTGCAGATCTGTCTGTGTTATTTATACTTCCTTCTGTGGTTTTCCTACACCATGTTTGGTGGAATTTATGTATACTATATGTACACAGAGAATACACATAATGCATAACACTGATTCATTGATGCACAAGTAACATTAAAATGCATGGGCTGTATGGGGCGACTTCAGTGTGAAGAAACTTAAAACCACATAAAAATAAAGAATAGTTCAAGGAAAGCAAAATCAAAGTGGGGGTCTTTGGTTCAAGAAGCAGAGAAGAAAGCTTCAGATCCACCAATACTCACAGGATGTTAAAGCGGATGTTCTACTACTCTTTGTGCACGATCTAGTCTGCTGTTGTCTTAAGTGCTTGCATTTTATTTTTGCTAGTATTTCAATCTTTGGCAAACTGCCTTGAAGATAGAGCATTTGATGGAAGGGCAATGTGTGGACCTATTAGACACCATGTTGTTGGATCTCAAGCACCTCTCATGTTAGGTGCTGATGGAAGATTTCTCTCTCCTTCTCCCAGCAAACCTTCCCCCCCCCATGCATATTGTCAAAATGGTACTGAAACTTGGGGAGAGGACCCCCCTGGACAACAAGCTAGGCAACATTGGCAGTTGCAGTGAGGAGGAGCAAGCAGCCAAGTCAGCCTTCTCTACTTGCTGGGGGAAGTCAGGAAGGAACCAGCCCCACCAACGACTTCCACTGCTCCCATCAAGAGGACTCAATCAATCCATTAGACATAGCATTTGTCTGAATTAAATGATTCCCCACCACCACCTTTTTTTTTTTTTGCATATGCCAAGTGGTGTGTTTATATACTTGGTGAGATTAATGCTTGCTCATTCTTTTGACGATTTGCAGCCTTTGTCTGTTCCATACTGTCTCTTTAATCCCCTTTTATCTTTCTTATTATCAATGCAACCATTGCATTTTCTGCAAAGGATTGTCTCCTTTTGGAATTAATCAGGTTGTAGCTAATCAAATGGCCAGCATTAACATAAAGTTCGGTTAATTGCCTCCGCTCTGCCTCATGATGAAATAACCATTTGAGAAGCCATGTATTTCTGATTAGATGAAAGACTTTGCTTGTGGTTGCTGGGGAAGGGGTTTGCTATTGTTTTTCCTTTTAAGCCATATTAAGTGGAAAGACGCAGCAAAACGAGCTAGCTAGGGATGGGTTGAGAAGAAGCTAAAGAGAAGAGATGACCGTTGTTGTGTCGAGAGTCCTCTCCAGCAGTTAAGAAACCAAATTGGGGAAAGTTATTTTTTAAAAACTGCCCTGTACATTTTAAGTTCCGTTGCTTCTCTTTCTACAGTCCCTGTTATCTCCAGTTAATTAAATCTGGAATTTATCTTTGCAGCAAGCACATGGCTTCCATTGAAAACAGCAGTCCTGTGTCCTTTTTCCATAAAATTGAGGGATACTCCTTATGCAACATGATGCCATTGCACTGAGCTTCCCTACCCTTACAAGAGGCAGCCAGGAAAATGGTGAAGGCTTCAAAATATGCAGTGCCTATTTGACTTTCCGCAGTTCCGGACAATGATTTCACACAAAAGTTGCCAAGACTGTTGTGGTATGCCACCCACAGATGCCATTTCAAGGCTGTTGGAGTCTCTCCTACAGCATCCAGAAGTGGATTTGTTAACACCAGCTGTTTGTTATTAAGAGACATCTATGGCCTCTGTACAAAGAAGGTGCCAGAAGACACCAGGGAAGTGGAGCAGAACATCCGTGTGTAAACAGCCCAGGGAGTTTTCTATCTTGAGTGCAGGGAGACAGAGTGGGGGTAATGTTGGAGTCCAAGGAATTCCAAGATTTGATCTTGAACCAAGCAAACTTACATAGAATACAAAATATGTTTCCAGCTAATTCTCAAATATTATGATGTTAAATTACAGATTAAGTACCCCACAACCATAGGTGAGCATTTTATTTGTTTATTTAGCCTGAAGGTCACACCTAGTTCTCTGCCTGCTTTTCAGGATTTCAAGTGGGATGCTAGCTTTTCCTGATTCCAGCATCTTTCTTGGGGGGGTGGGGATTATGTTCAGTGTAGAGCCTCAAAAGCATGCAGGTTAAGACCCAAATATGCCCATCTCCCCCACTCTGCAGCTCTTACTGGCTCTTAATCATACTTAGCCCTAAAGCCATAACATTTTGTTGAAGAACATCTCACACCCCTGGTCAATTCTACAGCCCTGTGGGTTAATGCTCTCCAAAACTGTTAGGCAGCTTTGAGCTGGATGGAAAACCCCCACTAGCCAGATGTATCTCCAAGCTAGAATGTCTCCATTCCTGAATCTTGATTCTCTGAGGACAACCAAGAAGAAGATGGGGTCTGATGTTGCCAGTAGGTTTCTTTATGTGCTTATTCACAAAAGATTCCAAGGCAGTGTGTGTGTGTGTGTAAAGTGCAGTCAAATCACATCTGATAAACCAGTAGGGTTGTCAAGGCAAGAGACTAAAAGAAATGGTTCGCCATTGCCTTCCTCTGCACAATGACCCTGATATTCCTAAGTGGCCTCCCATCCAAGTACCAACCAGAACCAACCTTGCTTAGCTTCTGAGATCTGAGAAGACTGGGCTAGCCGGGCCATCCATATGGGAACCAGGGCAGCTTACCACACGACAAAGCAGAATAACATTAATAAAACATTAGAAAGTTGATTTAAAAACCCAATAAAATCATTTTAAAACTTCAATAGTGTCTCCAGTCAATCCTCACACACGTTTAGCTCCACTTAACTCAATGATCCAACTCAAAAACATCTAGAAACAGCAGATCTTAAATATCAAGCAGTTCTTTAGGGCGCAGCAGTTCTCAGGGGGGAGTTCGAAAATAAGGCCCCAGCAGCCAAACATAGCCTTCCTCGGGTTCCCTCCAGCTGAACCTTTGTTACAGCTGATTCTGTGATAGGATCACCAACTTCCAAATAGGGCCTGAAGGTCTCCCAGAATTACAGTTGATCTCCAGATTACAGAAATCAATTCTCCTGGAGAAAATGGCTGCTTCGGAGTGTAGACTCTGTGACATTGTCCCCTACTGGGATCCCTCTTCAAGCTCCACCCCCACATCTCAATGCAGATTTGGCAGCCTTCCTCCTGGGCTTATCTCAAGTCTGGGCTTAGTTTATAAGTGGGAGACAATATAAGGGAGAGACTATGCCAGTGTTGCATAGTGGTTAAGATCAGGTGGACTCTAATCTGGAGAACTGGATTTGATTCCTCACTCCTCCACATGAGCAGTGGAGTCTTATCTGGTGAACTGGATTTTTCCCCCGCTCCTGCATTTTTGCTGGGTGACCTTGGGCTAGTCACCGTTCTTCTGAACTCACTCTGCTTCACTTACCTCACAAGGTGTCTGTTGTGGGGAGAGGAAGGGAAAGGAGTTTGTAAGCCCATTTGAGTCTCTTTACAGAAGAACAAGGGAGGGGGGATAAATCTAAACTCTTTTTCTTCATTATCATCTGTCCCACAAAGAGAGTAATCCTAAACAGATTGACTCAGAATCCTACTCAGGTCTATTCAGTGAAGCTTATTCCTAGGAAAAATGTTCTCAGGATTTTACTGAGAGCCTATTTTGGGATTCCAAACATTGCTCCAGCAGTGCAACAGATTGGAATCTGAAATGTGGGGCAGATATTCAAAGGAAGACTTTGCCTGTAGGCAGTGAGCAGCTTAAATTACAGTCAGTGGCAACAGTAGTCATGTGTGGGAGAGAGACAAAACAAGAAGCAAGAGGAGAGAAAAGGAGAGAAAAGCCATGTGCAAAATTATCACTTTGAAAAATCTTCCCCTATGTCTAATTAGGTGAATTTTCAGATATATTCACTGAGGTAAAGCCCTGGAAAAAAATCCCCCTGGCATTCTAATAACGCCATCCATTTAAATGTAGATGCTCTTCAGATTAGAGTTGCCACCAAATTTTGCCTGTGGCTAAACTGTTTTTTTTTTCTTGGGCAAAAACGGCTGAGGAGTTTGCAATCGAAAGCCGAAATAGATCAGAGCGGCAAAATGTTTCTTTTTGAGTTCTGCACGGTGTAAAGTTCCCCCCAAGTTCGCCCCAAGCAACATTTCCAGGCAAATGTGGCAGTTCCAAGTTAGACAAAACCCTTAAGAAAAAAAGGTTCAATGCAATCAGCCCAAATGTCTTTGTGGTGGCCAGTATTCAGTCATGTCAAAAAGGTTCATTCAATCAAAGGCCCCTTCCGCACAGGCAAAATAGTGCGTTTTCAAACCACTTTCACAACTGTTTGCAAGTGGATTTTGCTATTCCGCACAACTTCAAAGAGCACTGAAAGCAGTTTGTAAGTGCATTATTTTGCAGGTGCGGAATGAGCCAAAACGTTCTTAGCATTTTTTTCTAACATGCCACTCCTTGATTAGCAGTATTTTGCACAAAGGCCTGCTTCACTTTAAATGAGTTCAATCCCCACCACTGTGTATCCTTATGGGAATGACCCTGGGAGATCCTGGTATTCAAGCCCTTCATCCCATTCCCTCTTGTTCTCCCATACAGGTCAATAATTGGAGACTTCTCTGCTGTCACTGGTTTCTGTCTTCCCTAAAAACTAGGATTCCCATTCAGCATTAACCCATCCAGAAATCCTGGTTTGTAGGGTAAAGAGCAAACACTAGTTTGTGACTTGTATATAAAGTCTGCCAATGCACTGCTGTGAAAGCGGTTGTCTAACTATTGACAAGTATGCACAATGAGGCCTAAAGTTGAAAGGAAACTTACAGGTCATCTGGTCTACTCCTTTAGAGGTGCCAGCCTCCAGGTGGGACCTGGGGATCCTCTGGAGTGACAGCTCATCTCCAGATTACAAACATCAGTTTCCCTGGAGAAAATGGATGCTTGGATGGTGGACTCTATGGCAGTACACCCCACTGAAGTCCACCCAGGATCTGCCCCCCAAATCTCCAGGAGTTTACCAACCTGAATGTGGGCACCCATTTCAACTGTTCAACTACCTCCTCATTTAAGTGTTCTCACCAGGGACTATCCTGGTATATACATCAATCCCACCTCTCTGCCTCCAGCAAATCCCCCCTCCCCACTTCAGTGGAAACTGCCTGCTTTGCACAACAACATGAAGTCTGACTAGCACAGAATAGAGTCAAATGGTTACTTCTTGCATAATCTGGAGCAGAATTGTGTGTGAGTAAAGTGCCATCAAGTCAAAGCCAACTTACAGAGACCCAGTAGGATTTTCAAAGCAAGAGACTAATAGAGGCCACTTCCGCACATGCAAAATAATGCATTTTCAAACCACTTTCACAACTGTTTGCAAGTGGATTTTGCCATTCCGCACAGCTTCAAAGATCACTGAAAGCAGTTTGAAAGTGCATTATTCTGCCTGTGCAGAATGAGCCAGAGGTTGGTTGCCACTGCCTTTCTCTGCATAGCAACCCTGGTATTCCTTTGTGGTCTCCCAACCAGGTACTAGCTAGGACTCACCCTGCTTAGCTTCTGAGATCTGATGAGATCAGGCTAGCCTGAGTCAACCAGGTTGGGACAAAACAAATGTCCAATGTTTCAATTTGTTGTTCACCACAAGAGCATACCCTTTCGCTCATTTCCAAGTTGTTAAATCTACCACGCAATAAAGCGGAGGGGAAAACATTGAAGCGAGCAAGTGTGAGGGCTCTTCTCTGCATTGGATTAGTCAAAAAATACAAATAGGGAGCCATCCTGTTTTGATATAGGGGTATTGAAAGATGTAAGGGTGAACAAGTTTTCATAGCAGCCCTAAATAAATTAATCCATTCGCTTTCCAACAATTTTTGTTTTAACAAGTTGTAGGATTCTGAACTAGATAGCGGGAAAAGCGAGTCGAGAGATATACCAAGTGATTCAATCTTTCTTTCGATCAGAGAGAACCATGGATTAGCCTGAGTATCAGACAAAAGTAGGTGAATCAGCGAGTGCTCATCATGCGAGAAATGCAGGCGAAGCCAAAATTTAAAAGCTCTCAACCAAGCCCTATAAACTAATGAATTTTGGCCCAGTTCTAAACAGAGGGCCGCATATGGTACACAATTTGGCAGGCCCATAATTTTACGGAAAAATTTGGATTGGACAGTATTCAAGGAGTCGTCAACTGCTTGGAGCCAGATAGGTACTCCATAAAGTAACTGCACTTCTATCTTAGAGTTAAAGATTGGATCCTGCCAACTTCCGCCCAATTAGTTTGACATCAGTCATTGGGAAAATATATGCTAAGACACTTCTACCCAAACTACAGGCCTGGACGATTCATCAGAACATCATTGGCCCAGAGCAAATAGGCTTCACGAGGGGGAAATCCACGTTAGACCATGCTATGCTTCTTACGCATTTGGTTAATAAATACTCCAAAAGTCCAAGAAGCAAACTTTATGCTGCCTTCATTGATTTGAAGGCAGCTTTTGACACAGTCTCTAGAGAACGTCTTTGGAATAAATTGGCTATACAAGGAATAGACAATAAACTTCTTTTTCTAATCAGGCAACTTTATACCAACACAAACTGCAGAGTTAAGTGCTCACGTGAAGGTCTCATGACTGATTCTATTTCTACCTTTAAAGGTGTGAGGCAAGGCTGTGTGTTAGCACCAACCCTTTTCAATTTATTTTAAGCATAAGCATAAGCATAAGCATAAGCATAAGCATAAGCATTTTATTGTCATTGTGCACGCACAACGAAATTTACAGCAGCATTCCTCGATGCACACAATTTCAGACTCATACAATTTCAGACTCATGCAATTTCAGACTCATACATCATCATCCTCCACCCATCCCTACATAGCCCCAAATACATCAATATGAAGCAGCGGAGTTTAGCATAGCCACAGCTCTAGAGTAGAAGCTGTCTCTAAGCCTCTTTGTCCTAGTTCTGAGGGCCCTGTATCGTCTGCCAGATGGTAGCAGTTTAAAAAGAGAGTGTGCTGGATGAGACGGGTCCCTTAGAATATTTTGGGCTTTATTTAGACTTCGGGCATTATAGATTTCTTCCAAGCGAGGGGAGAGGGCAGCCGATAATCCTTTGTGCAGCATTGATCACCCCTTTGAGCTGCCTTCCTATTCGGCCACTGTGCAACTGGAGAACCATACACAGATGCAGTAGGTTAGGACACTCTCTATAGCTTTAATGATTGCAAAAGGACACCTCAGAAGTTTTCCATCTAGTTGTTAAGCTTCCTTTAAAAGTCTCAGAAAGGTACAGTCTTTGCTGGGCTTTCTTTAACCACCACGGTAGTCTGTACTCCCCTAGGTCAAATCCTCTTTAATCATAACTTCCAGTGAGATTTAAAACTAGCCACCCGCTCTGCTTTGATCTCCATTTGCATAGTCAAAGGGCTGAATTTCTGAGCTATTCCTTTACCATAATAGTCCACTATGAGCTCCTTTGTCTTGTTAGTGTTAAGAACCAAGGTTATTTTCCCTGCACCATGAGAGCAGCTTCGGTCCACTTCAATTTCCGATAGGCAGACTCATCCCCTCCAGAGATGAGCCCCACCCCCGTGGTGTCATCCGCAAATCTGATAACGGTGTTATTATGATAGCCAGGAGTACAATCCTATGTATCAAGGGTGAACCGTAAAGGGCTCAACACATAGCCCTGTGGCGTTCCCATATTTAGAGTAAGAACTGGAGGAAACCCGATTTCCTAGTCTAACCCTCTGGGAACTGGCCCAGACAAGAAGTCCCTAATCCACAAACAGATTGAATGTGAGAGTCCAAGCTACCATAGTTTTGTCACCAGTGTTTGTGGCGAGATTGTATTAAATGCGGAACTAAAAAAAGTCCATAAAGAGCATGTCGCACATAATTCCTGTGCTGTTCCCAGATGCGTCAAGAGCTGTGTGGAGGCTAATGGCAATGGCGTCCTCCATTAGATCTATTAGTCCGGATATGCGAACTGGATAGTTTATCAAATGTATCTGGAAGGCAAGAACTAATATGCCTATGGACCAGTTTCTTCAAAACACTTCATTGATGATGGGGGTGAGTGCCACTGGTTCGCGTATAATCCTGAAGATTGTCAGCAGGAAATCTCTCTTTGGTAGTGGAACAATGGTGGAAGCTTTCAAACAAGATGGAATGGTGGACTGGGATAAAGATCGATTAAAGATCCCAGTAAAAACACCAGCCAGTTGGTTAGTGCATTCCTTTCTTTAACACCCGACCGGGAATACCATCCGGTCCCAGCAGCCCAGCCTTCCCCTTGGATTCACAGCCCTCAAAACTTGCCTCACCTCATGTTCCTCCACAGGTGAGGTGTGAGCTGCAATCACCCTGGTGGCTGTGTGTCATCTCGGCTTCTGATAGACCTGTTTTCAAAGCGGGCAAAAAAGTGATTTAGCTCCCTCCGCCAGAGAAGAATCCCCATCCACAGAAATGTCATTTGTTTGGTTTATGGTTGGTAATTTGTTTGAATTCCCTGCCACACCTGCCTCATGTTGTTATTATTAAAATAATCTTCAATTTTTCTCTTATAACTCATCTTGGCTTGTCGAATCGCCTCTCTGCAGAGACTGGCTCTCGGCCAAGCACTATATACTTTGCCAATTTCATCACCAGATCTGAAAGCAATATTCCTGTCATGCAAAGAATGGCATGAACCTCCCTTTGTCCATCCAGGGTTTATGGTTGGAGTAAATCCGGATAAACTTTTATACACAGTAAGAGTGTCTGTGCAGTGGGTGATATAACCTCAGAACAGCAGTGGTATACTCCTCCAGATCTGGGTGGTAGAAAACATCCCAATTTGTTGTCTCAAAACAATCTTGAAGTAGCGTTTAGAGGCATCATCAGGCCAGGATTTTACAGTCTTTATTACAGGCAACACCTTACGCCTGGGTGCCCAAGTGGAATAAATATATGCTGGTGCCAGAAACAAAGTGGGATAAAATGGTCTGACCCCTGACCCAAGTGTGGTAACTGTATCACCTTGTAGAGCATCCCTTGATGTTGGTGTACATACACTTTATCCAATGTATTGGCTCCTCTAGTGGGAGACACCCTGACATGCTGAGTAGAGTTTAGGGAGCCAACTGTTTTTAAATTAGTATGATTAAAGTCTCCTCCTTATAATGAGCACAGCATCAGGATGCTTTTTTCTGCTGGTTTTCAACAATGTTATACAGAGGAAAGCTCAAAGCTATGGCAGCATTAGCATCAGGTGGAATGTATACTGCAATGTTGATGATAACCACACTAAACTCCCCGTGGCAGATATATGGGTCTGCATCTAATAGTCATACTTTCCAAATCCCTTTGAGCAGTGACCCCCTGTGATGCTTGCATTAGTGCACCAGCTTTGTTCACATAGAGATTTAAACCCCCTCCTTTATGCTTCCCAGAATCTTTACTTTACTTCTGGCTTATGTCCTGCCGGAAAGAAGTAGAAACCAGATAGTTCAACTGCTGAATCGGGAATGTGAGTGAAGCCAGGTTTCTGTAATTAATAAAACACAGCTGTTCTTGCCAAATCTGCTCTTCACAATTTGTAGCCTTAATTCATCCATTTTGTTGCTAAGAGATCGTGCATTAGTAAGAAAAATGCTTGGAAGTGCAGACTTGAAACTACACCTTCCCAGCTTAGTAAAAACACCAGCCCGGCGCCCTCTCTTCCTCCTTCTATCCCGCCTTCGTCTCAACCTCCTACCAGGAATTGTAATCCAGGGTTTTTGAGTGACCTTCCATCAGCCTTATTGGAAATTAATAACCATGCCCCTAAATTAGGCCCAAGGCATATTCCAATACTTCTATATGCTGATGATACCATCCTTCTATCTCGCTCAAAAAGTTGGACTTAGCTTTCGACTGCTGAATAGATGTGGGCAGTACATGTACAGATAACGGACTAGTCATCAATTATCAAAGACCATTAGAATTTTGATCTTTGCCAAACAATACAAAAAACATAACTGGGCGATTAATAAAGTGCCAGTGGAGCAGGTTAACCAATACAAATATCTTGGAATTACATTTTCTTATAACCTCTCCTGGTTACCCCACAAAAAAGCTGCTATTGCAGGTGCTACCATCAGTTATTCTGCCATTGCACGCTTCTTTTATGGAAAGGGCCACTCCCTTGTCCCAGCAGCACTAAAACAAATGTCACACTTTATAATTGAAGGGCTTAGAACAGGGGTAGGGAACCTGCGGCTCTCCAGATGTTCAGGAACTACAATTCCGCAGATCTGTTTACTTTGAGGAAAATGAAATGGCCATGTCTCCAGAGGGGGCACACGATGACCAGACCAAGCCCCAGCAAGATTGGCTGATGTATCCTGTTGCCAATGATGCACAGAGAGATGACAGCGCAGATTTAGATGATAACCAAGATGTATTTGATGAACCAGAAGAAATTCCAGATGTAGATGTTGAACCAGAGTACCTACCAATACCAGCAGCAGTTGCAGAGGGGGAAGAAATCCCAAGAGATGAGGTGAGACGATCAGAACGCACAAACAAAGGAGTACCACCTGCAAGACTGGGAATTTCCTACCTCGCAAGTTCGGCGTTAGATGAACCGAAGTCATGGGAAGATATATCCCACTTTCCACCACTAGAGGCGCAGAGATGGAAGCAAGCTGCACTTGATGAGATGAACTCTTTAGAACAGAATAAAACTTGGACTTTAACGAAATTACCAGAAGGAAGAAAGGCAATTGGCTGTAAATGGGTCTTTAAGCTGAAACATGATGCAGATGGCCAAGTGCAACGCTACAAAGCAAGATTGGTTGCTAAAGGCTACTCTCAAAAATATGGAGAAGATTATGATGAGACCTTCGCCCCTGTTGTGAAACACACTACAGTCAGAACTTTGCTGAGTATTGCAGCGAGCAAAAGGATGCAAGTTCAGCACATCGACGTGAAGACTGCGTTTTTACATGGTGATTTGGATGAGACGATTTTTATGCAGCAACCTCCTGGATTTCAAGCAAAAGGCAAGGAAAATTACGTCTGTTGTCTCCAACTCTCTCTTTACGGTCTGAAACAGGCTGCGAGGTCTTGGAATACAAAATTGAACCAAATGTTACTTGAAGCAAAATTTCAACGAAGTGAGGCTGACCCATGCTTTTATGTCAAGAACAAAAATGGACAATGGACTTATATTTTAGCATATGTAGATGATTTACTTCTAGTCTACGAGAACACAGAAGACTACAAGAACTTAATACACCATCTTAGCACACAAGTTGAAATTAAGCAACTAGGAAAAGTTGCACACTACTTAGGAATTCAAATAGAGAGAGAGAAAGATGGGAGTTTCCTTTTGAATCAACAACAGAAGATTACAGACCTAATCAACTTACTGGATCTACACGATGCACATCCAGCTCCCATACCTATACAAGTCAATTATATCAAACAAGATGATCCCACTGAATTACTCTCTCATAACACCAAATATAGAGAAGCTTTAGGAAAACTTCTATACATAAGTACATTGACCAGACCAGATATAGCAATAGCAGTTGGTCTATTGTGCAGAAAGACTGCTTCACCAACAGTCAAGGACTGGAATGCACTGAAGCGGCTTTCTATAGATATCTGAAAGGAACCCAGCACATCTTAAATTGAAACTGCCAGCTACCAAAGATGCTACACTAATAGCTTATGTTGATGCAGATTGAGCCGGAGACTCAACTGACAGAGCATCTACCAATGGGCAGATCATTTTCTTTGGTAATGGTCCTATTAGTTGGTCTAGTACCAAACAAGACATAACAGCAGCATCTACCACAGAAGCAGAATATGTGTCTGCTGCTCACGTTTGTCACGAGTTACAGTGGTTATGCCAACTCCTAAAGGATCTAGGCATAGACACACCACTTCCTATACCAGTGTATGCAGATAACCAAAGTTGCATTAAACTATCTAAACAAGGAGATGTGAAGAAGCGCACCAAGCACATTGATGTGAAATACCACATAGTGAGAAGACTGCAAAAGAATGGCTTCATTCAACTGATCTACTGTCACACCACTGAGATGCTTGCAGACCTCTTCACTAAACCCCTAGCGAAACCTGCTTTTGAGAAGTTTAGAAGCAAGATAAGCCTGTCAAGAAACATCGAGAGGGGGTGTTGGAAGTGAAGGACTTTGTTACGCTGTTTCCTGCCTCAACCTACAGAGGGGGTTTTACTAGAGAGCTAGTGGCTAGATAGGGACCTAAGGATTTGACACCTTTACTCTATCATGCTGGTTCTATCCCTTTGATGTTAGACTGATACTCTCAGGGACTTCCTTCCTTCCGGCTTCTTCCTCGACCCCTTCTCCCACTTCTTCCTACCATGCCTAGAGAGAGGATGGATGCTCCTCGCATCCATCTCCATCCAGCTAGGTAAAACTAACATGGTGACTCTATCTACCTACCTTTCTATCCAGAATGGAGTTCACTAATAAATACTCTTTTTATTAGATAAGAAACTATAACTGACTCCGACTTTCTTTTGTGTAAGCTTGCCGCACATTGGGATTCATCACGCACACGCACGCACACGAGGTAAGGGCTTCTGCTGTGTTCTAGCCACCCGTGCCGCTCTGCTAACTACGATAAAGAGATAATCTCCAACTACCAGGAGCACTTATCCCAACACTTGTTACCCACAATTCCCAAGATTTTTTTTGAAGGAAGCCATGGTAGCTAAACTGGTAAAATGTCATGTCAGTTTGTGGTGAAGATCTGCCCTTCAAAGAGAAGCCTACCCATTGTTGTGACCCATCTCTGAACTAAAGAGATGTAAGATGCAGAAGCTGAGAAAAAAGACATCAGCAGTCTGAACGAAAGGACAAAGAAATGTTGGCCATACCCTTGCTCAAATACTTGGCGATGAAAGTGATAACTTGTATCAAACAAAAAGTGTTAGCTAAAGTGGAAATAATGCGGGCTAGACAAAAACAATGCAGATAAAAGATGCCCTAAAAGAAAAGCAAAAATGGAAAGATGTCAACAGTAGAATTTAGGGCTATTTTGAAAGCTTAAATCAAGACACCAACAACTCTTCAGCCTCATTCTGATCATAAGTGCTAATCATAAAGTCCACTGCAGATGGCACATCCCATTATGTCAGGAACCAAGCCAATTGGACTGGAGCTCAGAACAGGCAAGATGAATCTTTCTACAAATCTAAAAAATGCCATAGGTTTTCAGAGAAATGTGAAATCTAAAAATAATTACATTAAAAAACCCCAAACGGAAAAGGAGGGCCTATAGCTTTAAGCAATTGATACTCTCAGTGGTCATTGCTAGGCAACCACAGATTCCAGACTTGGCTCCATGATGATGCTGATGATGGAGGAGGAGGAGGAGTTTGGATTTATACCCCACCTTTCTCAAGGAGACTCAAGGTGGCTTACAAGCTCCTTTCCCCACAACAGACACCTTGTGAGGTAGGTGGGGCTGAGAGAGTTCCAAAGAACTGTAACTAGTCCAAGGTCACCCAGCAGGAATGTAGGAGTGCGGAAACACATCTGGTTCACTGGATAAGCCTCCACCACTCAGGTGGAGCAGTGGAGAATCAAACTCGATTCTCCAGATTAGAATTCATAAAAGGGGAGGGGAGGGGAGGGGAGAAAACCCTTTCTAGGCTGATTATAGCCTTTGGTATTCTGGCTCCAAAAAGCTCATATTGCTGATAAAGTTAGCGTTATGTACTTACGGGCATGGCATTTTACAAAATCCCATGACATATAATGTCACATTAGCTCACCTCTGCACACGTTTTGTTTCCCTTTTTAATCTTACAGGCATAACAGTGCATTTAATTTCTCTCGCCAGCAAAGATTACTGCCAAAGCATACACCTGTTTATTCATTACTGATCCTCAAGCAGGATGGCACACACCTGTCTTGCACTTGCTACAGGACAATATGTATGGCTTGAAACATGAATGAAGTGTATGCAGTCTGCAAAAGAGATCCCAGGCTCCCAGCGAGAGGCCACACATAGCAATGCATGATTCAAATTGGCATCCTCCCCAGCATTACAAGGGAGTGGACTCTGGGTTGCATCAGTCCGGTGTACATCTGTCCAATGTAGATTGCTGGGTTGCATCTGTCAAATGCTGACGTGGTGGCTTGAGGTGGTTGTTTACTTCCTCCAGATGCCACCTTGCTATTAGGGTTTGTGCTTTGTATTCTCCCGGGCTCTTATTTAATCCCTTTCTGTGTGCCCCTGGTCAGCCAGAAGCTACAGAATTCTCCCCCCCCCCCCCACGGTCCCCCTGGCATTTCTAGAAGGCTTCAATCATGCAACATCCTTGAGGATCTTTGCTCCATTCATTCTGGAGTTCTGCTGCATCGGATAGACCCCTGCAAAGGAGGCCGGGGAGGGGGGGGTGCGTTTGAGGGTTGTTCTGCCCCCTTTAAGAGCCCTACCGCACGAGCAGTCTCCACAGAGGTCACCTTTTGCCAGGCTAGGGCGATAAAAGGATAAAATCCGCACCCCCCCTCCCGGCCAGAGCTCTGCCAACTCACGCCTGTGAAAGTTAACTCCGCAGCCAGCCCCGCTGTGTTCGGGGTGGCCTACTCCTAGGGGGAAAACATGCCCAGAGGAGTGAAGCCTCGCAGCCTGATCCGGCGCAGAAGGAACTCAGCCCCGGCTGTGCTCAATGCGATGCGACTCACAGTCCCAGACTCCCTGCACATGGGATCGCAGCCGTGCTAAAAGCACAGGGCCCTTTAATCCTGCTTCCCCCCACACCCCCCAACACACACACGGCTGTCAGCATTCAAAGCACTCCTGAGTCCTGCAAACGGGTTCCTTCCTCTTCATCGCAGAGCCTTCTCCCTGGCAGGGTGAAGCAGATTCTCCCGTTTGATGTCATCCCTTCCTGCTCTTCCTTTGCTCCAGCTCTTGCACCCTTTCTCCTCTTCCGGGTCTCTTACCTCTCCCCCCCCTCCCCCGGTCTCTGTCCTCTCGTTCCCCTTTTTCTCCCCAGTCTCTCCCCCCCCCCGCCACTTTCTGTCTCCCCCCCCCCCCCCTTCCCAGAGCGAGCGAGCGAGCGAGGCAGGCATTGCAGCTTTAAAGGGCGGTCCCCGTGAGCGGCGCTGCGCTGCTTCCATTGATCGCATCTCCGGGCTCTGAAACTGACACGAGGCGCCGCCGCAGTTTTGCGGGGAGGCTCAAAAGGGACGTGCGCGGCCGAGGCGGCGGCAGACTAAGTTGGAGCCCTCCTCAAACCCCCCTCGTGGACCGATCGAGGGGGCCACGGCGGAGGGGGCCCTGCCGAGCCTCCCCTTTTGCTGCTCGACCCACCATCTTTGCGTGCCGGGGGCTTGGGGGCGGCAGGGGTTGGAGTCTCAGCCCGTCGCTCGCAAGCCCATGAGCCCTTCCAGTCTGGGGTGAAGGGGGCCCCGAGAGAAGGTTGAGAGGGGGAAAGGAGGGGGGAATCCCACCAGTTTTCCGAGCCTTTCCTGCCCCGCGGCCACTGGTGCGCCCATGCCCGCCTTGTCAGTTTCGTTTTAGGAATTGAACTGCAGGGGCTTTAAAAAAAAATATGGGGCAGCCGGTGCCTCCAACTCTCTTCCTTTTGCTGGTGGGGCTTCTGAGAGAGTCTCGGGGAGGATTTCCAAATACCATCAGTATAGGTAAGACGCTTCATGTTCGTTTGTTTATTTGTTTTGCAAAGCTTTTGTGCGTGGTGGGGTGGGGGGAGGTTGTGGGATGCTGTCCCCACTGTTTTAAGTCGTCAACTCTTGTACGTGGCTCCTCTCCCTCTCCCCCGGGGATTCTGGACATTTTTTTAGTCCGATCGTCCTCGGGCAACTCGCAGTCCTGTTGACAAACGGGGGGAGAGGGAGAACTGCATAGCGTTGCATAGATTAATAATGGGGTGGGGGTGGAATGAAACAGCAGCGTTCATAAGTAGGAAATTGTTATTATTAGCAGGGCTGGCAACCTGACTGAAGTCGGGACCCCCACCCCACACACACACGAAATTGCGACTGCCCCCCCCCCCAAATCCCACCCCACCCCCGGTTCTTAAGGATGCGGCATAGAAACTCGTGAATCCCCGCGATGATCTCCTTTTGACTCCATTTGGCCTCGCTTGGCTTCAACGGTGCGAGATGGCATCGATTCCTGGGACCGGGAGCATCAACTTAACCCGGCGACGATTCGAATCGCGCACGGGGTTGGTGGTTCGTCTGGGTAGTTGACGGGGCACGTTCCTGCCTTTGCGTTTCCCCCCTTGCCTTGGGCTGAGAAAGGTCCGAAATGTGGCTGCAGTTCCTTTCCCAACAGGAGAGGCTTATGAGTGGGGGGGGGGGGGCGGAGATGGCTTTGGGGAGGGGAAACTCAGACGTCGCAGGGGGAGGGGGCGGGCGATAGAGCCCCAATAATCAATAGTCCCGCTGCCCGGCTGTGCCATCCAACGTAACTCCGTTTGCAGTCCCTGAGTAGGAATGCATCTCTTCCCCCACCTCCCGGGGAGCTGAGAACTGCCAGGCGGGGTTTAAAAATAGTGCTTGGGTCCGTTTATCAAAAGGCGCCGTCCCTCCGCGTGCGAATTCGGAGCGGCATCTCTCCTCCCCACTGCGGCTGCTGAACTCGGAGCAAGCGGTCCGCTTCCCAACCTGCACTCACCGAGATGCGCGAGGAGTTCAGGCGCTTAGCTTTCTTCTTGAGCACCTTTTTCTCTCTTAAAAAAAATCCTTCCTCCATTGCAACTTTGATCTCTGCCCGTCTAGAGGGAAACCTCTGCACGCAGCTGTTCGAAACTGCATCCCTACAACGGGATTGGCGGCCCGGAGGTTCAGATCTTTTCCGTCCAGCCCAGGGGTAGGGAACCTGCGGCTCGAGAGCCGCATGCGGCTCTTCTGCCCTTGCACTGTGGCTCCACGAGCCGAGCCGCCAGCCCCATCCTTGCCTGCCCTGCAAGCAGCAGGGCGGGCGCATCCATGCGCTTCTCAGAATGAGCGGAGTAAAAGGTTTTAAAAAACCCAATATATATAGGGTTATCTTTATTTTAAATGTCAAAAATGATTTGCGGCTCCAAGTGTTTTCTTTTCCCGTGGAAAACAGGTCCAAATGGCTCTTTGAGTGTTAAAGGTTCCCTATCCCTGGTCCAGCCCTTCCACTCACCGCTTTGAAAGTTAAGATTGTCTTTAAGACTAGTCAGGTGCGAAAACTCTTGTTCGACTCCAAGATTCTAGAGCCGGAGATCTGGGGGTGTTGACTCACAAGGAAACCCTGCTGAATTCTGCAGGGATTACTCCAATGGAACTATACCTCACACTAAACACTTTCCTGGCAGTAAACCCCATTGAACAGACCTGAGCAGAATTCGTTCCTGATCGGGCTGCAGTCTTGTGTCTGTAGTTCTTAGTGGGGCTTACTTCAGAGTAGATATGGTCAGGATTGGTCAGTCCCCACAGAATTCGATGGTCCTGAGGCCAAACCAAGGATGTATAGGGTAGCAATCTTCACATTTTGAACTGATATTAACTTTAAGCCCAGGCTGATACTGTAGAGCTGGTTTTGTTAGTGGCACAAAGAATCAGCTGTGATCCAGGTTCAAAACTCCCCTCGGCCCTGATCACGCTAAAGGGTCTTACACTGTCTCGGAATCCACCAGCCTATCCAATGGAGCTAATGTAAAGATACCAATTAATGTACACGAACACTGATCTCTGAAGGTTAAGTATGAATAATGAGACATGGATATGCTTTGTATGGGAGAGCATTGCTTTGGAGCATAATATTCTTATCGTATCTACAGATCCTGTTACATCCCGTCTATAGTATTTCAAAAAGCACTTGTTCTTCTTTGCAGGAGGGCTGTTCATGAGAAACACGGTCCAGGAGCACAGTGCATTCCGATTTGCTGTACAGTTATACAACACAAACCAAAATTTCACAGAAAAACCTTTCCATTTGAACTATCACGTGGACCACCTGGATTCCTCCAACAGCTTTTCGGTCACCAATGCATGTAAGTAGCTGCCCGCTCTTCTCCGCACAGCACTGTGGCACCTGTTTGAAAACCTCTCCATTCTCTCCCCCCCCCCCCCGCCCCACCCCCAGACATACCCTTATACCGATTTTAGCCCTGATTTGCTATCCAGAACTGCAGTTCATATCTGGTAAACTACACCAGAATGAATGTTAGTGCTGCCCATTGACTCGCTTCTCTCCTGTTCAAGTATTGCATGTGTGCCGGTTATGGTTGATAAAGAACTGGTTCTTACTACATAAAAGTGGTTCCCCCGCCCCCAGCAGTCGAATTGAGTGGTTCAGAATAAGTTCTGCGTTGCCAGTTTTAGTGTCTGTCCTTTGCTTTGACTGCTGACAATAGTAGGTATTTAGCAACAGCTTGGCTATAAGGAGGGGGGACATCATTCCCCCAAATAACATTGCATCGGGACAAAATGTGGAAAATGCAGTTTAAAATGACCTTGAGGTGACACAATGGGATGGGGTTACCAGCCTGCCTTAAAATAGCCTCTCTTCTCATAGAGAATGTCTTGCTACAAACCAGTGAGGCTAACTGATGAATGCTGTTGGCAAGGGGGAGGGAGGAGGGAAATGATGTAGAAAACCTGGCAGTCTAGCAGGGAGTGTGTGTGTGTGTGTGTGGGGGGGGAATTAGCACTACAAATGTGTGTGTGTTTTTCATACCTACTAATGCTTTACTAGAGAGAGAGGGAAAAATGCAAACAAAACAGTAAAGGAAGAGAGCACAGTTGAACAGGAGCAAACCCATCTGCGCTGCAGCCAGACTTCTTAAAGAGTCCTAATATTTGGACATTTTTATCTTATTGGGGTCGAAGGAGGTGAGAGCACAGGAGCATCTCTGCTTGTGGGCCAGGCTCGATTTAAAATCCAAGTGTTTGGGAAGCAGAGAACGGGAGCACTGCTTAACCCCTGTGAAATTCTGCACAGGGAGTGTTGCCGGATTGGAAAGCGGCAAACCTGAAGTTATCAGAATAGCCTCTGTACCTTCAGGACCCTGGTGAGCAACCAGTTATGTCAGGGAGCCGCCAGCTTTGAAGAGAGACTGGAGTGGTCCCCCCCCCCCATTCCTGCATATGCTCTGTTGCAGAGGCTGTTCCTTCCCCACCCTTGCTTTTTTGATGGGCAACAAGGGGTCAATTTATTGCTTTGGGAGTAGATTTGGCACAGAGCTCTGCAGGCATCAATCAATCTCTACCTTGTAAAGGCAATACTTCCTTTCTTGAGGAGAAGGCTGATTGTACTGCTTGGCTGCACGTCACCGTTGTAATGGTCTTTGCGTAATGTTTATCTAGCTTTACCTAATAAGGATGGGGAGGAGGCACTAGGAGAATGCAAAGAGCTGACCTTCTGGGATGCCTGTGTACCCATAAGCAAGTCTGTTGATTTATAAGCAGATACTCTTGGGGTTTTTTTTATGAGGATAAATAGCATTGCATTTGCTTCCTGTGAGTTTCTAGAGAGCTGTGTACACAGTTTGGGATTCAGACTTTGGAAAAGTTATATGAAACATCAGTGATCCAAGGGCAGTTCTGAATTCTTTTCAACCAGCCATTGTACCTGTGTCTTTAACAGTTGCTTGATAAAGGAACATGAACAGGGAAGGATGCTTTCAGCTCCTTGGTCTGAAAAGCATCACCTGCTGATTTTTGCTAGCTGCTGTACAAAGTGAGAGAACGGGTCAGGAGGTCTTTTTCAGGTATGTGGGCAACCCCAGTTATAACTTTTTAAAAACTTTTTTAAAAACCTTTTTAAAAATCCACCTGTATTTGGATTTTATTTTCATAATCCTGGCCAGCACAAGCTGCTATTTCAACAAACATCTGAATCTTCAATGACTGTAATCCTTTCATTTCTATAGATTTAAACTAAAGAGATTACATTGTTGATTAGTTAATCATTCTTCTTTAGGGTCCGTCCCTCTTTAAAAATTCCACTAAGATTACTAGTGAGGTTGGCCCATGATTCTGGCATCTGACTGGGAAACACTTTTTAGTTCATGTTTCTATAGTAAAAAACATATAACAATGAAATTGTTGATATCTTTCTGGTCCTTTGTGAGGTCTAAAATCTTAATGCTTGAAGTGACTGCCTCCTTTCTGCTTTATGGTAGCCCCTTCCTCGATTACTGGCCCAAACATCTATGGAATTTAATATAGACTCAGCTCAGTGGCATATCTTCTGTTATCACAAGAGTCCTTGATTCTCCTGTTTGTCATTTTAATGTCTGTGAGCAAATCCAAAATACTATAGGAAAGGTCAAAGATATATTATTTTCCTTCCCCAAGTGCATTTTCAACTTAATCCAATGTAGATGAAAGGAAACTGGTATCCCGTAGCTCCTTAAAGACTAACGCATTTTATTTTGGCTGAAACACTCATGGACCAGAGCTCATTTCATCCAAGTGTGAGGTAGATCCTTGGTTGGTGGGTTTTATATCCACACACATACACACATGCCCACTTTTGGAGGAAAAAAATGGTTAACAGCAACTTCAAAAGGCCACAAAGACTGAAAGTGCAAAGTATGGCAACATTTTGGTAATTATTTCCATAAGTTAATGCTGGACTGTGTGAGAAAGTACTTTGGATTCAATTGACAATACTCTTAAGTAAACCAGATATGTTTCCGCACTCCTACATTCCTGCTGGGTGACGGCCTTGGACTAGTCACAGTTCTTCGGAACTCTCTCAGCCCCACCTACCTCACAAGGTGTCTGTTGTGGGGAGAGGCAGGGAAAGGAGATTGTAGGCCAGCTCCTACTCTTCTTCCTCTTCTTCCACTTCTTCCTCTTCTTCCTCTTCCTCCTACTCCTCTTCCTCTTCCTCTTCCTCTTCCTCTTCCTCTTCTTCTTCTTCCTCTTTTTCTTCCTCTTTTTCTTCCTCTCTTTCTTCCTCTTTCTTCCTCTTTTTCTTCCTCTTTTTCTTCCTCTTCTTCTTCCTCTTCTTCTTCCTCTTCTTCTTCCTCTTCCTCTTCTTCTTCTTCTTCCTCCTCTTCTTCCTCTTCTTCGTGACTTTGCGTTCAAGTATGGTATGCATATGTGGCTGCCATCTAACGATCCATCTGATGATGTGGGGTATAGTCCACGAAACCTTAAAATGTTAGTTTTTAAGATGTTACAAAACTCTTTTTCTTATTCCTGCAACAGACTTGCTTAGCCATCCTTCTTGAATTAACATGGTTTAGTGGTTCCATATTATCCTGACCACATGAATGGCTGGATGGTTAAAAGTGGATTTTCTCTATTGCTTATGCAGTTCTAGATTCTTTAGCAATTATACACCTGGAAGCCAAATAGTATTCATTTTCTCTCAAGTTATCTCTGGTATTCCCTGTAAACAAAAGGGGAACAAGTGTTATGATGTGTATTACCATTAAGTGGAGGGAAGCGGTGTAGTATGGCCCAGTCTTATCAGATCTTGGAAGCTAAGCAAGGTCTGTACTTGATTGGGATCACCAAAGGAAGACTCTGCAGAGGAGGGCAATGGCACCCCTCTGGTTCTCACTTGCCTTGAAAGCCCCTTGCTGGAGTTGCCAGAAGTCAATTGCAACTTGACAGCATTTACATGCATACTTCCAGTGAGAAACTATCCAGCAAAAAGCAAAACTGACTTTTAATTCTTTCTCTAAGGGACTCTGTCCAATTGTTCCCCAATGCTGAGGGTTCATGCAGCACCTCAAGGGTGTTATAAATTTTGATGAGACTAGTAAAATGTCTTGTGGGCTGAGGAATCCTTCCCCAGAAATCTCCTTTGTGTGCCAAAGCTGAGCTCCAGAAGAATACTTCTGTGCATATGTAGAATAACTTTCCAATTCTGTGGAGCAATGGCAGCTGGTGTTTAGAGCTTGGAACTAGAGCCTGACATGGCTGAGGTCCCGGAGGTGATACTACTTGATAATGCTGTGGCTCAGTGATGGGGAGTGACTCTGTCTGCAGCAAACCTGCCCGGGGCAGCTTACAATTTTTTTTTTAAAAAAATAAAATATGAAAAGTTACTCACTGAAACCCAGCATTAAAAACCCAGCTAGAGCATGAAAACAACACGTTGAGCATCTCAAAGAGAATTCAACCGTTTTCAGACCAAAAGCACAGACAGTGTTAAAAATCAAGTCTTTAGTTAAAAGCTTGGGTATACAGCAATGTTTTTCCTGGTACCAAAAAGAGTAGAATGGGCACCGGGCAACCCTCAAGCAAAGAGAACTCCATAAGTGAGGTGCCACTACTGAAACAGCCCAATCTCTAGTTGCTACCCACATCACCTCTAATGGCAGGAGCATAGAGAATTGAGCTTGAGAAGTGAATCTAAATTGGTGAGCCAGCAATATGGCAGGAGGCATTCCTTCCAGTACCCTTCCCCTTAGCCATTTAGGTGTTAAAGGTAAGGACACACATTTCTAATTGAGCCTATAAAAGAAAGGGGAGCCTGTGAAGTTATTTCAGGGCAGGACTCATATGACCCCTGTACTCTAACCCTGACAGAAGTTTGGCTGCCCCATTTTAGGCCAGTGATAGTTTCTGGATTGTTTTCAAAGGCAGCCCCATGTAGAACACAATACAATAATCTAACCTGGGTGGACGCTGAGTAGGGATTGTTGAAGGTAGATCAGAAATTTTAACTAGAGGGAAGACTTGAGGAATGAATGGGCAAATGGAGATTCTATTTGACTATCATGTCTAATTTGCCACAACAGCTCATGAGCCAGTAGAGTGTCAGATTAGGCTCTGGGAGCCCTGTATTCAAATAATGCTCTGACATGACACTTGCTGGATGCCTTTAGTTCAGCCCAAGAGAATGCAACCAACCCTTCTTTCCAGAGTTGTTGTGAGGATAACTTGAAGAAGGGGGAACCACCTACATTGCTCTGAACTCCATGGAGGAAGGATGAGATAAACGGAAAAATGTTCAATTAGGGCACCCCCTAGTTATTAATTTAATCTGAACCTGAGGCAATCACTTTATCTTGTGACAATGAGTGTCATAAGTTACTTACAAGAAGGACTTTCTTTCAAGTCAACTGATAGTCATCTTAAGTAAATCACCCTAAGTTCTAGTCTGATTTGAGAAAGGGGAAAAAAATTCTCTATTCACATTTTTCACACCCCAGTTTATAGAGTGGGACCATCTGTAACTAAGTAAACTGGAAAAAGAATGGGGAAAGGTGACCTTGTCTCGAGTGAAATGATCGCATGGTGATGTATTGTAGCAGAGGGGAAATATTATTTGCGGTCCTGCCCACTGCACATGGAAGTATTTGCAGCAACAAATAAATAACCAGGAAGGCTGCCATGCTTCCTCAGATTGGAAAGTAATTGTCTTTGAAAAGTCAGAATGCTCATACATACCAATCTGTGCGGCTGCTCCGCCAGCTAGCTACAGTGTGCAAAAATGAACCCACAGAGCCATTACCAATTAGAAATCCCGTGCGGATGAGGTAGTGGCTTGTTTGTGTTTCTTCTGATCAGCATTTGGCTTCCCTTTAAAAAACCTCCCTCCCTCCAGAATCTCAGCTAGTGGGGTCGTAGTTTGACTCTGTCCAAAACAGCTACCCTGTTTCCCCTAATATAAGACATCCCCGAAAAATAAGACATAGTAGAGGTTTTGCTGAAGTGCGAAATATAAGGCATCCCCCGAAAGTAAGACATAGCAAAGTTTTTGTTTGGAAGCATGCCCGATGAACAGAACACAGAAAAATAAGAAATCCCCTGAAAATAAGACATAGCGCATCTTTGGGAGCAAAAATTAATATAAGACACTGTCTTATATTCGGGGAAACACGGTAGTTATTGTTGCATTTAACTGCTTTGATAAGTATTCAGATAAGAGAAAACTATAAAGATCCTGGCCAGGGAGACTTACAGTGCAATCCAAAGGGTGGGGGGAAAGCACTAAGGAAGTGGCGAAACCCTTGTGCTGGTTCAGTGGCATAGTGCCATGGGGGGGGGGGGTGCGCAATGCACTGGGCGCGCACCGGTGCGGGGGCATTCTGGGGTGGGTGGGGGCGTGGCAGGGGCACAGGACCCGCACATGCCTTGGGTGCAGTTCCCCCTTGCTCCGGCCCTGTGCTGGTATAACTACTACTTATTCTAGTGCTGGAGAGCTGCGCAGCAGTGCTACATCTGGGCACCCCTGCAGCCATAGCACTGGTGCCCTTCCAGCGCAGTAGCCCGCACTGGTGCCAAAGGAGCATTCTTTGGGATGGAGCTGACTTTAGTCAACTTCTTGAGCTCTTTCAGGCCAGTAATGACCCACTTGCGCCAGCAAAACCAGCGGCATGGTCTATTGTGCAGTGTGGGCCACTGGCACGGAGGAAAGGGCATTATTGCTTTTCACTTTCTAGCTGCTGCTCAGCAAGCCTCTTAGGAGGTGGCGTGGCTGCACCGTCCCCGGATGCGCCGCAGCTACCATCCCCCACTCAGGATTGCGCAGTTAACATGGTTCAACAATCATCGTTTACCCAGAGAACTTTGGAAATGTAGCCTATGTGATTCTCAAGGTTCTTTCTTCTGGCTGGGAGGAGAACCATGACAGATAAAGCCATTGAAAAGCCCTCAGGGCCTCACTGTAACGTATGCTGCGAGGGATGGGAAAAGGTGGGTGATCTGACGCTGCTTGTAGTTTGCTGGCATTCCGAGGTACAGTGGGCACTCAATTTTCTTTTAGAGACTCTTAAAAAAATGATGAAAAGAAGTTGAGGTTCAAATATTTAGCTCCTGGCTCATCTCAATCACCCCTTTATCTAGCAGTTGGATGCTTTTTATAGATGGCCATAGAGCAGTACTTTTGCACTCTCCCAAAGGTCATTCGGAGATCATTTGACATACTCATTTTAAATGTTTGTAGAGTTTATCTTAAAATAAACAAAAAAAATCCTTACTCAACACTTGTGTGGATGAGTTCCCATGGTGAGGAAAAGAAAGGTATCCCTTTCAACCAAGTGCTATATACCCTGATGTTGTCTTACAGCATAAAGACTGGGCAACTAGTGTTTTTGGTTTTGTTGTTGAAAATGTATCTTAAGAGCATGAATCTTTTTAATCAAAGTTTATGAATGTGAGGCCAGCATGATAATGGGGCATTTTAGCTCAGATTAGCGTAATCAAGAATATAAAATGGAAATTATGACAATGGGTATCATGAGTTTATCGAAGAATGAGAAAGCTTGTCTTTGTTATGATATATTCAGCTTGCTGCAATTGTGTACGTTCCATAAGTGGTCAAAGGTATGCTGACAATCTTCATGGAACATCAGGGAAAAAACTTTGTGCTGGCATTTACTGACAGTTTCTTCAGAGATAGAAAACCTTTGCATTTAATTTTTGAAGGAGCAAATAACACTTGTTTTGTTAAATTGCTGCATAAACCTATGCCTGTGTCTCAGCATATCTTGTAGCCATCTACCAACCCCCCCCCCTCTCTTTTTGTGTTGGTGATATTTTATATGGAAACATGAAACATTCAAACAACTTTGAGGATTTTTTCCTCAGCTCTTATATAAAGCCGGGTTCTTACATAAAGGTTCTCATTTTAAAAAGCAAGAGACTATGCTGCAGATGTTCACATTCTCTGGGAGGAAAACCCCCCAAATGATTTAGGTTAACTTGTTTTACGAGTGTGAACGGTATCATTTAAGCAAGCAGGTGGTAACCGAAGCACTGCAGGTTTCCTTTGGAAATGCACGCGCACACACGCACACAGAGTGAGACATCTTTGTCAGAATGTACTGGAGCAGAGTATTTAAATGCATAATTCCATTTCTGGCATATCTAAATATAGCTCCCCCCCCACCCCTCCATTCAGGTTTAGATAAAAACCTCTACTGGCATCTGTTAACATTAGCGTCTACATTACGCTCAAAGTTCTGTAGTTCTCATTCCCTCGAAATAACACTGCTTGTGTCTCTCCTGTTCTGCACTTATAGTGCTCTCCACTACATAGCTCTAGCCACTGCAGTGTCAGCTCATTAGCACTCAGATCGCATATTCTCTCTCTCTCTCGCTCGCTTGCTCGCTCTGCACTGTGTCATTGCAAAAAAAAAAATTGCTGTTGTACACCTTTATGGCCAACAAATGTTCCCTTGGATTACTGCATGTGTTGCACGGAATATTTAGGAAAGCCAACTTAACCCTCAGGTTACTTTCCCCCCCCCCCCTCCCCATGGAGGAAAAAGGATTAGCGTTAATACTTTGAAGCGCACAAATACACACAAGGACCTTAAGAAAATCTGTTGATCTTAATGAAGGTGGAATGTACGAAAGAACTGAAAGATTTGATTGTCAAATTTGGGGTGATCCATAGTCTGTAGTTAAGCCTCTTAAGCATTTCTGCTGGTCCTTCTGTTCTTGCTGGTATCCTATCTGAAACGATCTAACACAGTATCTCTGGGCTGGCCCGCAAGGTTTCTTGTTAATGTGCTCAAAATGTTTACTTATCTGCCATGTTTCTTCCTTTGGCAGCCAAAGGGGAAAACATTATTACCTAATTATCCTTGTTTGCTGAGATCGGTTTACTTGTTTGTTTGGGTACTGATCTTTGAATAGTGGTTTATTGCTTGACTAGCATCCTTAGCTGTGTTTGTGTCCTTTTGCCATTCATCTTCTGCATTCACAGGGGAGGGATTTTTCAGAGCAAAAGCATCTGTAGGTTTGGTACCCCCCCCCCCTTTTAATGCTATGCTAACTGTCTTAGGAACTGATGTAAACAGAGGATAAACGGGACTAGTTTGAATTTTGACTTATTCATTCCAGCCTTCTCTGATGAGCACGGCAGATAAGAGCTTTCCTCTTCGCTGCTGTTGCTGCTCAGCATTTCTTCCTGCCAGGGGACAAACAAGTTGCTTTCCTTGCATCTGGGTTCTCTTTCGCCAGCTGGCAAAGGGACGGTGATGTTGAAACTGGTCACCCCATCGCTGCCAAAGACATCTCTGTTAACAGTTGTGCTGATTTCAGAACACAAAATGAAAGGCACTGGGAAGAACAGGGTTTGCGGTCACAGGTGCAAATTGCCCTTGAGAGCCTGCAAGGACAGCCTGGGCTCATTGCATTGGCTTATTATGTTTTATATGCTGCTGTTGCATGGAAAAGCATGGAAGGGGGGGTTACTTGAAGTTCCCGGGTGATCTCTCACAGCCTGCTACATTTCACGGACCGAGACAGGGACATCATGCCTACGTGTAACACTCTTCTTCTTATGCCAAGGATCATTGGTTGAGCTGTTCCCTTCTTATGATTCATTAATCCTGCCACTTCTTTCCCTGCTGTATTCTATCATAGATTGTGCTCTATCAACTTCCACGGTGTTTGCAAGCTGACCCTAAAAATGTTTAATTTGGCATTGGATCTAGTCAAGCTTGCTCTAGAAAAAATTACAACTCCAAGTGAATTTAGTATCTGGATGGGTAGTTCAGTGCGGCATAAATGGAAACAGGGTATTTGAAGGACCATCTGCTCTCCAATGAATCTGCTCCTCACTTAAGATCAGCACCATCATCTCCTACTGAGTGTGCCCTTACCATCTGAGGGCAGGGTCTCTTTGGGGGTGGCACTGTTGTCCCTACAGTGGTTCATTTGGTACCCATTTGCGCTTATCGAGTATGTTTGATCTGTTGTTTTTAATCTGCTTTGACTCGTCCACTTGCTGTTTTTAAATGTATTTGTAATGCTGTATTTGTATTTTGTATTAGTTGTTTTTAGATAGTTTGTCATTCCGTTTTTTGTGGTTCAGCGTAAGCTGTTCTGAGCACCTTTTTATGGAAAGGGCAGCCTGTTAATATCTTAAATAAGTAAAAGGCAAGCAGTGGTATGGTAGTTTCTTAGTTAGGCAGCCTAGCCATCGTCTGGATCTGATTATGTGTAGGGATGCTTATACTGCATTTGGGAGTTGGTCCTTCTCCTCTGGGGTCTGAGCCACTGATTGGAGGCATCTTTGTCCCTAGCCAAAGTGGTGTAGTGGCACTGGAGGTTAAGAACTCGTATATCTAATCTGGAGGAACCGGGTTTGATTCCCAGCTCTGCCGCCTGAGCTGTGGAGGCTTATCTGGGGAATTCAGATTAGCCTATACACTCCCACACACGCCAGCTGGGTGACCTTGGGCTAGTCACAGCTTCTTGGAGCTCTCTCAGCCCCACCTACCTCACAGGGTGTTTGTTGTGAGGGGGGAAGGGCAAGGAGACTGTAAGCCCCCTTGAGTCTCCTGCAGAAGAGAAAGGGGGGTTATAAATCCAAACTCTTCTTTTTCTTCTTCTTCTTTACTACCAGTGCCACTCTGGCATACATTTGTATACACATGGCTCCCCACAACTTCTATAGGCTAGGTGGAAGTGGCTCAGGATTGGGAATTCTAACGCACATGTGCTTAATATTTTTTAAGGCATCGCGAACATCTCCTTGGATGGCACCATAAACTTATTATGCACAGACATCAGAAAATTGGGGCAATCCTTGAAAAACTGGGACATCTGGAACGCTGGTGTTTTTCCATTCAGATTTTGATCAGGCTGGAGCCTCAACAATGCAGTATCCTGCGTCCTTAGGATATATCCTAATAGTCATTCTGCTGCTGTAAGAGGGATGGAGATTCAGTCTTGGCCAAACAGGTTATTCCAATGATCATGGGTCTCAAATGACAAAGGCCATGTGAAACCGAGGCTCTGGTGAAGAAAGGTGTTGAGAAATACTAGTGGGACACAATCCCCATTGTCTAGCCCTGGCTATGGCAGCTTTCGCTTTCTGTCCTCCTCTGCCCTGAAGCTCTTGGTATTAGGTGATTGTCTAGCAGGCTCAGCAGATTTTCTTCTACTCCTTCCACTGCAACCCCTGTCAAAGCTGTGGTTGAGATGTGGCAGTAGCAGCAAATGGTGTATAGTGGTGGGCCTCAGTGTCACCTTCAAACCCAGCTGACTGAGATAAATTTCCGATCCTTGAGGTGAATGAGCCATCTATAATTCAGAGGGTTTTAAAATGAGTTTAGTCATGTAACACTCCATTCAGTGAAAACATAATGAATTTGGTATCAGTGTTGTGAGGAGAGGTTTGTGTATCTATGTTTAGCATTCATACAGGGTTCCAAGGATTCTCCAGGGGTTTGACCCATAATCTAGGCTGTTCCACTTTTCTTTTGTTGTTGACCTTTGGTACCTCACAGCCTCTCCACTGTGTGTTAAGTGGCAGAATAAACATTTATAGTGCTCTTCTGTATCGTTTTTATGTCTGAGAATGATTTTGTGCCTATGGCTCTTCTTCCGAATATTCTGTCTAGGAGCAGAAAGTATTTGAGTTTGAGTCCTTTCCTAAATAAGAAACCACACGATTCTCTCTTATGCTTTTGAGGTAAAGAGACTTTTTATTTGTCATTGACTTTGGGAGGAGCGGGACTGAGTCCACTGGGAATATTCACATGAGAGAGCTGTAGCAGCAAGTCAGATCTCTGACAAACTTGATAGAACACACAGCAATTCGGATCCAAAGGAGGACGGAGGCTCATGGCTAGCAAGTGAACGGGAAAGAGCTTGGCATAAATGGCTTTTCTGAAAGGTTCAGAAAGACTGAAAGTGACAATCAACTTCTATCTGGTGATTTTAAATTTTAAAAAAATCAGAGTACATGATTTTGCAGTCAAATAATCTAAATGGCTGACAAATTTATCAACCCAAGAATAGAATATAAAGGTGGTCATATCTCATCTACAGCTTTCCATTCAGCTGCAAGTCCTCAACCCCCACCCCAAATCATACAATCCTTTAGGGTAATTAATTATTTTCAGTTAGTCACTGTCATATGTTGACTTAGGTAGAATCTCATGGAGATTTGTTTGGCTAATTGTTGTGCTTTTCTGTCGTGCAAGGAAATTGAACCCGATCCTCCAGATTAGAATCTACCACTCTTAACTACACCATGTTGGCTCTCTTGGAGTTGTTCTAGGACAAGAAGAGGGAACCAGGGAGACCCTTGTCACCCCAGAAGCCAAGGAAGCTGGGCACAGTCTTATCAGTGTGTACCTACATATTCAACAGCCCTTTATGGGGAAGGGAGAAGGGCAAGAAACTGTGATAACAGACAAATTATTTTGTAGGCTTTCAGAAGAAGGGTGTGTGAAGAAGTGGTTCAGTGAAGCTGTTCCAAACAAGGGGAGGCAGCAAGGAAGACTGGAGTGGCCATATAAATATAGATAATTATATTATTATGAATAGTAATTAAAGAAGAAACTGTTCCATCTGCCTAAAATAATGCTGATTTAATTATGATTTCCCAGAAAAATGCAGAAGAAGAATTCTCTGGATGTCCCCTCTACCCAAACAAAAAAACCAGGAAGGGACGATTGTCCTGATCTGCATTTAGTTGGATGTCTTTATCTGTGCCTCTTCATTTGATCACGGTCGCTTTGGGAGACTTTGGTCTGAAAAATAGAATACAAGTATGAATAGGATACAAAAATAGGATACAAGAAAAGCCTTGCTGGATCAGACCTGTGGTCCATCAGGCTCAGCAACCTGTTTCATACAGTTACAGGAGCATCTGGTCTCTGTACGTAATTCCAGTCTTATCAAATTTTCCAGGCAACCTGATGAATTTTATATTTCCCTGCTCCTCTCAGATCATTCAAACAAGACCACATTAAAAGTTGCCAAATGTTGCACCTTGGCATGTTTAACAAGAAAGCAGCTAGTTAAGTCTTTTTATTAATTATGTTTGTGCTATTGAAAGTAGCCTACTGTGTTGTGTTGGAATTTTATTGTATGTATATGTGCTGATGACTCTTATGTGTCAATCTTGGCTGATCTCTGAACCCATCAAATAAACAGCTTTGAAACTTGTTTCATATGGGCAACCAAACAGGGCAAAGGGGGCCCTGTTGTTGCTTCCTGGTTACTGGTATTCAGAGGCATAATGGCTGACTATGGAGGCTCCTTTTAGTCACTCATAGCCGCTGATGGACCCATTCTCCAAAATGTGTCTAATGGCCTTTTGAAGCAGCCGATTCTTGTAGCCATATCTACACTGTCTGGTAGTGAATTGCAAAATCTGTGTTAAGAAGTCCTTCCTTTTGTCTCTGTTGAATCTGCTGCCCATCAACCTCACTGGACACCCCTGGGTTCTACTATTAATAAAATGTTGAGCTGTATGGAGCAATGAGTACATTTTTTTTACATAGTGTCCGCATTCTTACAGAGAGGAAAGAAAAGATGGTTGAATGCATAATGTCCATGGATAGTTTATTTGCACAGTCCAGCAGTTACATTTTTTGTTTGAATTAGAGTTTTAATACTTGTTGGTTTCATTGGATTCAAGTTGACATAGCGCTGTCTGTGTTGAACCTGCAGCTGCTGCTTTGCATTGCATTCCAGGCATTTGGTTGGCCCTGATCCGGCAAAGAACCACTGTAAACCAAAGGTCGAAAACTGGACAATGAATTGCAATAACTAGAGGACTGGGACAACATGACTTCCCTTCTGCTACTTTCCATTTTGACACATTGATTGGATTTATTTTGAAATTGCAAGCTTCCAGGTATCTAATTAGCTTTGCTTAATGTCAACAGAGCAGCACCTCTGCCAGCCTCTTTCACACATTTGAAACATCAGACAGTGTTAACGTAGGCTTCGGCGCTGACATTTTTGTTACCATTCAGATTAGGTCATTCTTGGAAGAATTTTATATGAAGGTAATTAGGGAATTGAGGAAGTGTCCCTGCGATCAGCCACCGCGGGATATTTGCTTTTCTCAAAGTGCACATAATTGCAATGTGCACCCAACAGGGGAGAGGAAACCTCTGCAAATGTCACATCGTAATTCTGCTCACTTGTATTCTTCTTCTTAGCTGGTGGAATATGGATGGGTCCTCTTTCCTCTGGTTGTCCCTTGTGCAAGCACCTGGTCATTACTGACCCACTGGATAAGGTCACGTCTTGACATTTGCTAGGCAGACTTTGTTTATGGGGTGGTTTGCTATTGTCACCTGCACTTTACCCTCAGCAAGCTGGGTACTCATGTACAATCCTTGAAGGATGGAAAGCTGTATCCTCTTTCCTCTGACTTGTTGAGATGTTGATATGCAAATTTCCTTTTTAATCATTGTCCCATAGGCACGAAGGTGGGTTGCCCTGTTGACTCACAGAAAGCAGAGCGACCCTTTCCATATTCCTCGGATGACCTTCTCCTTAGGCAAAAGGGTTTGGGCACCCACAGCACCAACTTTACCTTGCTGTCACTGGGGGGAAAAAAACAACAAAACTAGCCATGTGCTGTGTATAAACTTTGGTGTGAAGGGATCATAGTTTCACTTTATGGGCAAAAAAGTTTGGAGCATCCTTGGTATGCTGCAGTCCAGTTCACTACAAAGGAAGGATCCACCAAGCAGGCTCCAGTTCAAATCCCGCTCCCTTTGATGTTTTCTTGGATATACTTTAATGAATATTTTAAGAAGTTGTTGTTCTGATGCTTCACAGTTGGTGGCACAGAGTTCAGATTCCAGGGCAAGGCTGGTGTCAGGAAAAGCGCAGGCTGTCTAGCCACAGCTGAGTGAAAACTAATTAGCATTCTTCTGTTTTTGAACTTCTGAACTTGGGTGTCTATGGTGACAGCAGATTTAAAGTGGCTGCAGAATTCAGTGACCAATGCCTGAGCAAGTCCAAGAATCTAAAGCACTCTTTCAGGTGATTTGCTTCCCAGCACTCACTGGTGCTTACTTCTCCCATCAATTTTTATTAGCATAAAAAGCACTTTTTAAAGCTGTAGCATAGTCAATGGCAGAGAGGCTTCTGATCTTCCTTTAGCTCTTTAATCTTTCAACCAGAGCTTAATCTGAACGTTGGCTCATCCAAGGCTGTGCCATGATAGAAAGAAAGAAACAATAAAAAAAGTATTTCTGAGGGCATGCAGAATGCTTTCCCTGATGATAGTCATACAATGTTCAGTGTACATGGTGCTTTCCAGAGAGTGAAAGGTCTCTGACTGGAGCAGTTTACAATCTAAAATTTTGTGTAGGAGGAACACCAAGGGGTGGTCCTTGCTTTGGGCCCTTACTTGGGCATCCAAAAACTCATGACCTCACTCACCAAAAGATGAGATGGAAAAAGAAGTGTAGACTCCTGCTGCCACTTGCACCTGACCTTTCTGGGGTGCTTGAAGGTGTCGATAGTGATTCTGGGGCTCCATCCAAGACTTTTCCCCTAGGTCCAGAATCCCTAAGACTGCCCCTACACACAGAATTGGGGATAAAATGTAGGAGAATGTGTGCGTGACAGCCACAAGTGCTTGAGTCTCATGTCACCAGTGAATAGTGTGCAAAGGCTTTCTCTAAAAATTAAGACATCAAAACCAGTTCTTGGATGCCCAAGGGGCTTAAATGAAAGGACTTCCAAGCCAGCCCTGGTGGATCTTATTTTAGAAACTGATCTTTTTTTGTGCTGCTTTCCCCCCACCAAATGTGTCAAGATCAATTAAGATCAATTGCATCCATATACTGGAAGAAGCTAAAAGGAATATGGCCTTCTAGTTCTTTTCTTTTTGTGAGTCTCCCAAATGCGACGCTGTAAAACTACACAACTGAAACGAGCTGTTTTGATGGCTTAGCATCTGCTTTGCCTGCTGAAGTTGTCAGTTCAGTCCCCACCCTCTCCAGATAAAAGGACTAGTTAACAGAGGACAGAGTCAGCGTGGTGTAGTGGTTAAGGGCGGCGGACTCTAATTTGGAGAACTGGGCTTGATTCCTCACTGCTTCACGTGAAGCCTTCTGGGTGACCTTGAGCCAGTCACAGTTCTCTCAACCCATGCCGAGGCAGGCAATGACAAATAACCTTTGACCATCTCTTGCCTTGAAAGTCTTATGAGGTTGCCATAAATCAGCTGTGATTTGATGGCACACACCCACACAACAGATAAGACCGTAGAGAATAGCTACAAGTCCGAATAGGCACTACTGACCTTGATAGACAAAGGGTATTTACTGGCACAAGGCAACTTCATGTGTCCATATTGCTTTAAGCAGGGGTCTGCAGAATATTTTTAGTAGGTGACCTCTCTGGAAATGTGAAAATAACAGAATAAAAGGATGCTTTTCTGAGGTATACAATGATGTCTAAACATCTCCCCCATCTCCCTGGTATCTTTTCTCTAATCTGCTGACCCGGGGTGCAGTTTTGTTGGGTTTTGGTGTTCTGGAGATGAACCAAGAGGCAAAGATGGATCATATTAGGAATGATGTTTTCAGCTTAGTGGAACTCTGCTGGCCCAGTGTATCACTCTTCTCTTCTCGAGCTGTTAGCTTTTTGTTTCCTTTATTTCAAATTCATATCGCACCCTATCTTGACAAGCTGGGCTCAGGGCGGTGAACAACTGCAATACCATCCTCTGACCACTTGCAGTGATGGCAGTATGGAGGTACAGCAGAGCGCAGACAAGAAGTTTCTTCTTCTGGCAAGCTGCCGCGGAAGTGCAGAGAGTAGAGAGCCTTGTTCTTGCTCCCCAGTTTAGACTCCCTAGTATCGAGCAGCCAGGCAGACGGAAGAAGGCAGGAATATAAACTTCATGCCATAATGAGGCCCACAGGGAAAGCGTGTCACAATTTTTGTCTGTCTGTGCCACAAGCTGGGTGCCTGTGTCTTAAAGTAAGCAATTGTTTTGGAAAGTCACTGAAAAGGACTCTCATCTAGAAGATTGTGCTGCCCGACGTTCATTTCTGAAGGCCTGCTGCTTGGACTCCTTGTTGACGGCAACCTGTGAGGGACAGAAGTGGTTAAACCAAACACTTGTATTTTTTGAATTGCATTCAAAGAATCCAGCAGCAGGCAAATAGTGTTTGCATAGCCCCATTGTGCCTAATGCACCATTACTGTCAAAAGGGTATGAACTGCTTAATTTTTCTTCTTGTGGAGCATGACTTCGGTGCAGGGTGTTATGAAGAAAGGATGTACTGCAATCTTACAGCTTTTATCACATTACATTTATTTGGAGTAATGTGTTTACTTGAAAAACGTAAGTTTGGAATATTGTAGAACTGTAAGCAACTAGATGGGTTAATTTCAGAGGGAAAGGAATGTGCAGAGAAACTCATTGAGTCACCCCATTTTTCGATGCAAATCATCCTCTACCCAGTAAAAGGTATTTTGCAGGGGAGGAGAGGTTCAAGCCTCATTAAATATGGCTGCCCTGTAACATGCAACTCACCACTTGTTATTTTTGAATGCCATGAAATAATCATAAGGCTAATTTGTTTATGCAAATCAACGATTGAGGGATTGGAGCACCTTCCTTATAAGGAGAGGCTGCAGCATTTGGGACTCTTTAGTTTGGAGAGGAGACGTCTGAGGAGGGATATGATTGAAGTCTATAAAATTATGCATGGGGTAGAGAATGTTGACAGAGAGAATTTTTTCTGTCTTTCTCACAATACTAAAACCAGGGGGCATACATTGAAAATGCTGGGGGAAAGAATTAGGACTAATAAAAGGAAACATTTCTTCATGCAAGTGAGAAGCAGAGATAGTTTGCCATTGCTTTCCTCTTCAGAGTCTTCTTTGGTGGTCTCCCATCTAAGTACCAACCCTGCTTAACAAGGCCATGCCTTCACTTCTACCCCACACATTTCAGCATAATATGATATTATACTTCATTACAGCCTGTTTTATACACATTCATTATTATACACAGGGCCAAAATGTGCTCAGTATCTTACACCACTCCTGTTTTTACAGTTCAATTTTGTATTTATTTTTCCCATGTTTGTGTAGCTCGCTTTTGCAGGTACAAAAAAGAATGACCTCTGTGAGCATCCCAAATCATTGTAATGCAGCATGCAGGATGTTAAAGGCATTTTTGTCACAGCATAATTTAGCAGGAAATGAAATGGGGAATACTCAGCCCTTCTTCTGTGAATACTCCTTGCTTGTGGCTCATAGTATAGAGAAAAAAGGAAAAGGAGGCAGTAGTGGGGGAACAAGGATCTGAAGGAGGAAGGGTTCAGCAGCCTTTTCCTGTGTGGTGGTGGACAGTGCTTTCAAGTCACAGGCGACCTAGGGTGACCTCATAGTGTTTTCAAGGCAGAGGGGATTTGCTATTGTCTGCCTCTGTATAGCAACCCTATACTTCCCTGCCTGTCCCCCTTCCAAATATAAACCAAGGTAGATTCTACTTAGCTTCCAAGATCTGATGATGTCAGGCTTGCCTAGGCCATCCTGGTCAGGGAATTCTCATGTGCACTTCTCCTTTTGTTATTTTAAAAGAAGTGATCTCCCATCCCTCTTTCAGTAAGGTCTGCCTTGGGTTTTAATAAGAAAAATGGACTATAAATGAGGTCAGTAAAAAAATACCTATGCAGGTAGGTAGGTATGTATGTATGTGTGTATGTATGTATGTATGATTTATTCATTTATTCATTCATTCATTTATTCATTCATTCATTCATTCATTTAATTTTTGAACCGCCCACCCCCAAAGGGCTCTGGGCGGTGTACACCAGGCCAAAAACAGTATTACACACGATAGGCCAAAAACAACATTACACACAATAAAATAAATGAAATTAAGTTAAAAACAATGTACAAAATTCCTAAAACCAAGCAGCATCAATACAGTACAATACAGTACAACAGGATTATAGAAATATGGTGCCCGATCCCAAGGCCGGGCGGGGCAGCAGTGTAGATTAGATGTTATAGTTGGCGTGCCAATGATGGAATGGCACGCAACACAGGGGCGTCCTGTGGAAGCCACAGTTGAGTGTCAGCGCTGACTCCCTGTTGTGGTTCCCCCAAGCAGCTGCTGGGGTTGCTTGGCTAGAGGTACAGTCCTGGGTCAATGTTTTGCATCTTGCTGTGCTCTCTATCATGTCTAATTTGGCCCTTTGCACTTACCAGGAACTGTTTTGTTTCAGCAGTGTTAAAATGAGCTTCTAGCTGCAGCTGCTAACCTGCTGCTTCCCTCAAAATTTATTTAACAGAGTTTCTGGCTTAAATTTTTAGAATGGTATTCTGCAATTGAGTCACTTTTAATATCCATACTGTCAGTAAGGATGATGTTGTGTGTGCTATTAACTACGAACAAAGACTACCAATAAGCAACCAAATGTAACCCTGAAATGTTGATGGTGCAAAAAGATAGGCCAATATCTGAAAGCTGGGGAAATTCCCAAGGATTTAAATGTTGGTGCTTATTTTCTTTAAAAAATGTAATCAAAGCTTTCTTTTTAGAACAGATTCAGCCTTGTTGGTTGCTAAGAAAAGCTTCATAGTACAAGCTGAGATCTATCTGTGTCCCTGGAGCCATGGAGGCAGAACCACAAAGAAAAGGGTGAACCTCCAACATTCATGCTGAAAAGAAGGAGCTTCATTATCCCTTTCACTATTGATCAGCATTGGCACGAAATACAAGCTGGCATGATTAGAAGGCAAAATTTGAAGGGCAGCAGTTCTCGGGCAACCTATTTTGACATGTAAAGTATGGATGCACTGGGATTTTTTAAGGACTTAGTAGTGATTCCAGATAGGTGGTCCTTATAGACACAGGACACTCAGAAGCCACAATATCCCTCTGATAGCCTGCTGTAAAGTTCAGAGGTGCCACAAAGAGAAGGGCAGGGAAATATTGTCCCTCTCCCTTCCTGGTTTTTCAACACATGCAATTACCATTTTGCTGGCTCACTGCTTCTGCCTCCTTTTGTTGCAAACAATTAAATGGCATATTAAAGTTGGCAATTACTTTGCCTTAAAAAAGGAAAATACAGATACGTTGTTGTTCACTAAAGTTGTTCTGAGAAAATATTAAAAAGTAAGCCCAATAGATGCTTTTAAAAATTCTCTTTGGGAGCAATTTAATCCTTTAATCGGTATAACCAAGAGTTAAATCTTTAACACGTTCCATAGAAATGCCTCTTTGCCCTTAGTTACTCTTCTGAAATCTTGATAACCCTCTGCACTACTTTAAAAAAAAGGGTTTCAGAATGTACAGGGAAATTTCAGGATTAACAGAGGGTCACTAAAACACAGAGAAAGGCCAGAGATTAATGGAAGGAAAGGGTTAGAGCAGCGGATTGCATATATAATACCTCAGGTTGTTTCTAGAGCTTACTGTAGCAAGTTTGGTCTTGCAGAGATTTGGATATTAGTGCTTCACATAGCTTGACTCAAACCAGTCCAATGGTGGTCCCCTGATGGACAAATTATTCAAGAGTTGTATAAAGTCCTTTTCACGAGCTACAGGTACTTGGCAGCTACTCAAACTGTCCTATCATGTTTTGTGTTACCCTTCCACTACTTCCTTTCCTTGCTGGTTCTTGCCACCAGGCATTCAGTCTGGTCACTTTCACAGAATCCTGCTCATGATCTCTTTACTCAGTTGAGTCATCTTTTCCCCTGTAAACTATAAATTCCCAAATGCAGGAGCCTCTTCCACTACCGGAAGGCGTTTGACACCTTGATCATCTTGTTGCCTTTTGTAGTCCTGGTAAAGAAAATAAAAGAAGTTGTTGCTTGGTGAATAATCTGATTATATGTATGACAATGTCACAAACAAACCACAGTTCATCTTTGATCCATCATTTGTATTTGATATAAATGAGTCCGAACCCCTGAGTATGTTACCCTCCCCACCCCCATCAATCTGTGGAGCCTGACCTGAAAACCTCTCAGTTTAAGAAGTCTTTGACCACCCTTGATTTGTTGTGTCATGCAAATTAGGCGCTAATAAGTTTTGCTTTGTTTCCTCCTCCCAGACCTGGCTTCTAAACTAGGACTAAACTGAAGTTTGCAATGTTTGTTTGTGGCCAGAAAACAAACACTAATTTTCCAGAACAAATTTGGTTATCGAATAAATTGTTATTAGGGAGAAGTCTTCCTAAATGGGGAAGTCATTGATCTGTGCACAGCATGCAACAGAAAGAGGAAGAGAACATCTGAGTCCAAGAACGTCAGGTTTATAGATAGATATCTCTCTCTCTCTCTGTCTCTCTCTCTCACTCACACACACACACACCCTATTGTTTGTCATTATGTCTTTATATTTATCATGTATTGTTATCTGTCCAGGAAGCTCAGGGTAATGCATGTGCTCCCTTCCCAATGTCATGACAATTCTGTAAGATAGGTGAGGTTGGAAGAGAATGACTGCCGCATGGTCACCCAATGACTTGTATGATGGGTGAGGATTTGAACCCAGTTCCTAATCCAGCACTATAACTACTATCCTAATTCATACCTCCATGCACAACTGCTGTAGTTTGAAGCCTGAGGTCATTTTCTCTGTGCCTTCGTGAATTCCGATGGATTTTTCCCCTCTTTTTGCTGTGGCTGTTTTTTGTTGATAGTAACCCCCCAACGTTCATGCTGTTGCTTAGCTAATGGCGTGTGTATCCATTTTCAAGTCTATTCAGTTACCTATTTCTTCTAGAGTTGAATTCTCCAGGGAACTCAGCAGATGGCTTGTTTGACTGCTGCTCCTTTGCCTTTATCATTGCAATCTGTTGCTCTAAATCAGAATACTCATCACAAAATATCATATGCATATATATGTATGTATTCAAACCAACATCCGGCTTACATTATGTTTTTTTTTCACAGACAGCTTTCTAGAGTATATATAATTTATTAAGAGGGGTGCTTATTTACTATGACTGGAATAGAGAACTAGAACTGAAGCTGATCACTTCCATATTGCAAGTTTTGTTTAAATTTATTAAATTTATATCCTGTCCAATTCATAACCAGAGTTGGGCTCAGCGTGGCTTACAACCAAGGTTAAAAAGACTAAAATATCAAACATAATTACATAAATCAGTTCTAAAATCAGTTCTAAAATCTGGAGAGCCAGTGTGGTGTAGAGGTTAAGAGTAGGTGCACTTTAATTTGGAGAACAAGGTTTGATTCCCCGCTCTGCCACTTGAGCTGTGGAGGCTTATCTGGCGAACTAGATTAGCTTTTGCACTCTAACATATGGCAACTGGGTGACCTTGGACTAGTCACAGCTCTTTGGAGCTCTCTAAGCTCCACCTACCTCACAGGGTGTTTGCTGTGAGAGGGGAAGGGAAAGGAGTTTGAAAGTCCCTTTGAGTCTCTTTACAGGAGAGAAAGGGAGGATATAAATCCAACTCTTCTTCTTATATAATATTTTAAACATAATTCATTTCTAGATGGCAACCAATTAATAAACCTAACTCTAAATATATGTCTACCCCCTCTCTGTTTATTTATTGAGGGGGGAAAGTATGTGTGTGTGTGTGAATGCACCAGAGGGAAAAACACAGATGTTATTTATGATAGTGATATGGGAAGCTGGCTATTTCAGATTAAATGTCACAGGTTCACAGAATGGCCTCAGCCAAAAGCCTGGTGAAACAACTCTGTCTTGCAGGCCCTGCAGAACTAATTGAAACCCCACAGGATCCTGACAGAGTTCACCAGCCTGTAGCTAGGGCCAAAAAAGCTTTGGCTCTGGTTGAGTCCAGTTGGATATCCTTTGAGCCAGGGACCACCAGCAGGTTACGATTGGAGGACTGGAGCATCCCCCATGGGCAATATGGGGAGATGTTTCAAAGATATGAGAGCCCCAGACCACTCCTGGTGGAGCTTGGAGCCTGGGGATGGAGGTATCTCCACCACCTTCAGGCAAAGGACAGCTCAAGGAGGCAGACTCAAGGAGGCAGGGGTGTGGGCTCATGCCCACTTTCCTGGTCTGCATGATCAGTTACCAGGGAAACAGTACAGGGCTACTGAAAGCTCACCCCAAGCATGGAACATTGTATTGCCTGGGTTGTATTTATGTTAATTATTCTATGTGGTAATCCATGCAAGTGATGTTTGTCATTTATGTAGCTCTTAATAGTATAGGGTGGTTGCATCTAAGGCAGAAAACTGTTCTTAGGGAGTACCCTTTTTCCTCAGAAAAAATGACTGGGCCCTGTCTTCAGCAAATACATTTTGAAAAATAATTCACAAAGTGATTCTATTCTAAACATTCTTCTTTTTCCTTCCTCTGGATACTTTGGAAGTGATTCTGAGCTAACAAACAGTTTATTTTGGTTTTGTCTTGGTTGACAGGCAGATGGATATTGCGCCTCATTTATCCCACTTCCTTTGTGAAAGGAATTTTGCTGTCTTCTCTCTTTCCTTCCCCTGTTGTGTTGTGGATTTTGGGGATCTACCTCACTTAAAATTAATGAATTTGTCACACTGGGATCTAGAAGAAGAAGAAAAATTGGATTTATGCCCCACTTTTCTCAACCATAAGGAGTCTGAAAGCAGCTTTCAAACTCCTTCCCTTTGCCCTTTCTGAGAAAGACACCTTGTGAGGTAGGTGGGGCTGAGAGGGTTTGAGAAAACTGTGACTAGCCCAAGGTCACCCAGCTGGTTTCATTTGTAGGAGTGGGGAATTAAACCTGGTTTTCCAGATTAGAGTCCATCACTCTTAACTATGTGGTGACCTGGGAGTAGCAATCAGCTCATGGGAGGGAAAGGTAACTTTCCCTTGCAATGGACCTGTTTTCCCTCAAGGATGGCTAAACTTCACTAGCCCACCCTTGATTCCTTTGGTACAGATAGCTGCCATTAGCAAGACCCTATTTTTCTTTCCCAGAAGTGGTCTTGCACACTTCTGGATCAAGAAGAGGGAATGGTCGTCTTATGGCTGAGAAAGCCCTCTTCCCAAGTAGGAAAGAAAGAAACCCCACTCTCCTTTTTATATCCACGTAGCCAAGATAGTGGATAGCTTGAGAAAGTTAAAGGACCACACTCCACACCAGTGTTAACATTAAGAAAGGGTAACCAAAACAGGCAGGTTTTATTCAGACAGACATTCAGTTTGGGAACTTTGAAATATATTCCCTCCTCTGGCAGAACTGATATAAATGCAACCAAAACACAAGAGAACACAACACAACACAGTAGATTATTCACTAACCCTGCTATACTAAACCCCATGATCTTTTCCCAATCTATCAGAAACCCTTCAGCCAGAGCAACTGACAACAACTGACAACAGTCTTCCTCCTCAAGATTGGTGGAGAGCCATCGGGGGAGGATTCCGAGTATTCCCTGCCTCCATTATCAGAGTGGTTGCTGTCTCTACATCCATACCAGCTCATCAAAGTCAACAGAAGAAAGGGATTTGGGGTGTTGTAAATCCATTACAAACCACTACATCATGCTCAATATAGGAGCGTGGTCTCTTTAAGTGTTTTTGCATGGCTGCAGCTTGAGCCTATTTGGCTATATTACATTGGTTGCATCTCTGCAGCTACAACGCTTCATGCTAGATTTTTTAATCTGATTTAAGTAATAAGGAAAAAGTTATTGTATATATGCTGTGTTGAAAGTAATTGAAAAATCATATTTTTATGAATGTTTAATATACAGTACTTTGGTACTTTCAGCCTTATTAGTTCAGATTTGCTTGGTTTTTCTTAATACTGGTGCACCTACCCCTCTTATTCTACAATGGGGAATAATAAGTGAGTCTGTCTTGTGGGGCCAACAGCTTTTATTGTGAGGTGAAAGGAGTTTATCAGTAGACAGAAACCCCATTATATTCTGAGGAACGATATAGGTTATTTTTAAGTTCATCCTCTGTTGTGTTGGCCAATTACTTACTCCTTTCAAAAATACTAGTCGCTGGGCATCTCTCAGGAGATGATATCTGATGGACTTGGTAAAAAGAAAACAAGCAGATTTTTAAAAAATCATTTGGCAGGTGCTGGCAGATATAGGGAACTGGGCCAGGGTTTGGCTTCTAATGTGGGATGAAAGAGGACATGGAGAGAAATAGGTTTAACAGCTGCCGCTGCCAAGATTTTTCTGCCTTCACCCATCTTGTCTATTTCATCTCAGGAAAACTTTTGTGGGTGGAGGTGAGAGGAGGTAACTGTGGAAGAGACCTAGAAATGCACACTCTGTTTACTCATGCTGCAGTGTGTAAACGGGTGCTGTGAGTCTGAGCTCAGAAAACTAGCTTCACACAAATTCTGGCAGCTGGAGCCAAAGTGTAAAATAACAGCTGGAATATTGAGGATGGGACAGCTCTATAAGAGGATGTTAAAATACGGGCAGTTGCATGGTATTAGCACTGTTGAGAGATGAAACAATATTAAACTGAGGTTTCCAAAGGACATCTTGTCAGAGTACAGGTGTCCAGATATTAAGGTTTCCAGCCTCCAGGTGAGGCCTGGAGATCTGCCTCTATTACAATTGATCTCCAGGCACTAGAGATCAGTTCTCCCAGAGAAAATGGCTGCTTTGGAGGTTCAACCACCAAAATCTCCAAGAATTTTCTACCTGCCACTGGCGATACTAATGCACATGAATGTTTCAAGATGCATAATCAGGGATTGCATAATGCTCTGATGTGATGTTTGCTGCAGGAAACCCTTGCATGGCATCAGTCTTTCCTGTAGCAATCTTAGTATCGGCACAAATTCAGCAGAAAAATGAATTCTGACACATATCGGCACCACCCAATGTGGTTATTGCCCCACCTAGTTTGTTGTGCTTTGTAGTAGCTCTTCAGCAAATAGCCGTTTAGCAGGTGGCTGCCTCCAGAAAGCGTTCTCCTTTTCATGAGTGTTTTGGGGGAGTTTTTTTTTTCTTTAATTTAAATCCCCTCCGGGGATGGGGCGGTATAAAAATCTAATAAAATAAATAAATAAAAATAAATAAATAAAATAGATTTTGAATCTCAACAGTTATGTTTTTAAATTTCATTTGGCTTCTTTTTTCTCAAACTATTTAATTATTTAGATGACGAGCCCTTTGGGGACGGAAGAAATGTTTGCATTTGGAGAGAAAAAAAATAAAGCTCGCTGCAAGCTGATTGGATGGAGCAGGATATAAATCTTCATAAATCAATTCACTGCAGCGTCTGACAGAGCAGAGCAGAAAAGAGCGGATAGAAGCTATTAAACTTATCAAACATGAGCGCCTGATGAGAGAGCCTCTGCTTTATCATTGCGAGGACTTTCCAAACTCAAATTATGCAGCATAGCAACATAAGTGGAATTTTTGTGATAGATGAACCCCCTCCTGGTGTTCTGTGCAATGGATGGGTTTAGAATGCAAACAGTAGGTGTTCAGCCTGTCTCTAATTAAAACGTGCACCAGACTATTCAACTCTAGTGTCAAATTATTCCAAAAGCTAACCTAAGATATAAAACAACATATATTTCTCTTTCTGCCTTTCTCTTTTTTACTTTGCACATGAAGCTATAAAGTAAAAATAAAGAAGTAGAACAGAAAAGAATGTTTTAAAATTAGTGCTGTTTCCTTGCTGCAAATGGCTTTAATAAATTCCTCAGAAACTTAAGAAGTGGAGTGAAATCTTCTGGATTTTGCTGTGGTCTGTGCCATAAAGCAGCAGAGCGAACATACATGACCTAAACACTAGAATTGCTTCCAAGCAGTGGCGTAACGCCAAGGGGACAGGGGATACGGGATGTACCGGGTGTGCTCTGGTGCAGCAGGGCATTCTGAGGTGTGTAGGGCATGACAGGGGTGCAGGGCACACGCATGCCCTGGGCATAGTTCCCTCTCACTCCGGCCCTGCTTCCAAGTACGCATGTTTGACGTTGGGGTGAAGTACAAAGAACAAAACTTAGAGCAGCAGCATCTCATATGCCAATATTTCCCATGGAAAGATATTTATGTGGATAATTTTTACTTATTCTCTGATCACTTGTATTTTCTGTATGTGAAGACTGGCAGCTGATGAAGGCCCTTTCTGCACAAATCACCTAAAACATTTCTAAAACGTTTTCTATTCCCCCTTTACCATGATGTATGTTCACCGTCACCCTCTTGAAATGATTCTTGGCCATCCTTATGTGATTTTTTCCCCTCTTTTTTTGAGCTTGATGTAGACTTGATGTGATTCTACACATTATTCCACAAAAATCTCATATGTCAGTCATCCAATATGCATGAGAGAAGCATTCCGTGACATCTGATCACCAAGTTTTGCCACAGGCCAGGTAGCTGCAGTTCTGGGGTGTGTGTATAATAGTTGTAAATATTACCTTTTTTCATCTTGTCCGCCTTGTTTGACTTACATGAAGCTCTTTAGGTCCCCTTCTGAGATGCATTCTGATTCTGGGCATTCCGATTCTGCTGGAAAAACAGATCTTCTCTCCTCCACTTTCCCCAAGGCAGTGATGCCTGCCAATTATTAGTTTGACAGCCGTATTTCTCATGACTTGAATGCCCAGGAAAGATAGGATAAGGTTGAATGGGTAGGTAGAGACATCCTCCTTATTTGAACTCACAAAAGCTCGAGGCAGGACCCTTATTTGCTTGCTCTCAAGGGTTTCCTATGGTGCAAGAAAATGTCAGAGTGACAGCTTCTTGATGCTTTCGATCCAACCTTAATGGTAACTTTCCTGATACAATTTCATTCTGCTAGTCGGAGCTGCACTGAGTGGCAGACCAACTTTGCTTTCAGTGTTCATTACCTTTCTATAAAGAAGTCTGTGAAATTAGAAAATAGGGTGAACAATTACTTCTGGGCCATTTTGTTTGGTTTTTTAAAGAGGCCCTAACTTGTTTTTTGTCACGATAAAAGGAACAAATGATGAAAAAAGGAGGTGTGAAACAAAATAAGAAGATGGAATTGGCAAATTCATTTCAAAGATTACTAGAAACCTTTCAGCAAACAAAGCTGTTGTACCATTTTTGGTTCACTTCAAAATGGCTCCCTCATCACCCATGTTATAATTAATTTAGAGGCTATCAAGTGTTGCTGCTCTGGAGTTTCAAGTGCTAGAAAATAAATTGTGTACAGGTGCCTATTTTTCAAATGGTTGGAGGTTTTGTGCCAATAATGCTTGGGAGGAACAGGGCAATTGGTTAACTTGTTAGGAGTGGGTTTTCAGGAGGCAAATAAATATATTTAAAAAAAACAGAAGGCCTTCATAAGTACTCTGGGAAAGAGGTAAGGAGCAATGACAGAGAATAGGCAGAGAGGCTTGCAGATCAAGAGACATGGGGGCAGCTAAGGATGGTCAAATTGGAGGAACAAAGAGGGATCATGACTTAATTTGTAAACGTTCACATTTCTGGATAATGTTCAGTGCCCAGCAGAGAAAATATGGAATGAGACAGACGCCAGAAAGGTGGCAGAAGGAGAAATAGGTTGCCCTAAATAAATAATACACTATTGAGAGGATGTGAGCGGTACTAGGACCTTTTCAGCATTTCTGAGCAAAGAGACAGATGTCAGGAGGAATCTGAGGAAAGAAGAGCAGGTGTTTGTTGTGGACACAGAAATGTCCCTGGTGGATACCTTTTTTTCTTGTTGTGCTTTGCCCATCTGCCAATCTTAACATGTTGCCTAAGTGAAGGTGGCATAAAGAATTCCATCCCCTACACAAATGTGCTAGTCTCTGAAAAGGTCACAATTACAGCTGTTGGTGAGTGAAGCCGGCTTACTGCAAGGCAAGCAAGGCACCCCCCTGTGGCATGCTTAGGCTTCGAAGGGAGTGAGGAAGATGGACAGTTCTGCTCCAAAAATGTAACCCCTGCAGAAGTTTTCTTGCATGAACCACATTGAAAGGAAGCAGGGTTTCAATTGACTGTTTTTACCAGTCGGTGACTTGGTTTGTCTCTCATTGTCCAAATGTCTCCGGGACGACTCTGTGTGACCAGTTATCTTGACAGGGAGGCACAAAGCAATGCATTAAATTTAGTCCATATGGACCCCTGTGCACATACCTTTTCTCCTGACTCACAGCTAGTTAGACATGCCTTTTACCCATGGGTCAAAACCCTGAGGTGGAACCCCATCTATAGGATCTCATGTCATTTTTTTTTGCATCTTGTATGACTGCTGGCTACTTGTCTGCAGGCATAGAAAGCAATGGATCAGCCCCTCCTGCCTCTCTTTGCACACAGTCTGATCTGGAGCAGGATGGCATAGCCTGGCCACTAAGTCGTAGAGTAGTAGAGTGGATTTCTTTCTACCTTAGGCAGGTTTGGAGACTCTGATTCCTGCCTTTTTTGTCACAAGAGGTTAAAGTCTAGGTCTTGAACTGCTGAAGACTACAGAGTCAGACCATTAGTTGATCCTGCACTGTAATATCTATTCTGACTGGCAGCAACTTTCCAGGTGCTCAGGCGGAGGAACATCTTTCCCCTCTTCCACCACTGGAGGTTATTTTTTTTTTATTGGTGGTGCCAGGGATTCAACCTAGAACCTTCTGCAAGGGAAACCCATGCTTTACCTAAGGTTGCCAGCCTCCAGGTGTGGCCTGGGGATCTTTATTCAACTGATCCCTAGACAATCAAAATCAGTTCCCTGAAGAAAATTGTTTCTTTGGTGTGAACTGTGTTGCAATACACAAGCTCATTTAATGGTTGTAGGCAAGCACTGCTCAGCTCCCCTGCTTCAGAAGAGCAATAGGAGGATGAAAATATCAGCCTGCCTTGTATGAATGTCATGAGGACTACAGAGATAATGTATGTGAAGTGCCTGGAATACTTGAAAATGTGATACATAAATTCTAAGCAGTGTATTGTATAGTGGAAGCCCTTGATGAGAGGCATGACAAGGGGGGGGGGAGCTCCTTCAGCCTGTGCTGCACTTCCCTTCTGCAGGCTGCCATGGTGGCCCATGATCCCTTGCTCCTGCATTAGCTCATGTTTAAATGTACTGCTGATCTGAGAGAAAGTTGAGAAGGGCACTGTGATCTTGTCCTGCATAAACAGAACGGGGATTCTGAAACTCAATGAAGCTTCAGTTTTGACTCGTGTGTGTGTGTGTGTGTGTGTGTGTGTGTGTGTGTTTATGGGCTGTGTTGCATTATACAGATACAAAGGCTTCTTGAAATATTGGCTTGATTGCATTCTTGAGTGAGCTGATTGCATTCTGATTACCTCCTTCCTGATTGCCTTCCGTGCCGCTAATAACTTCTTCATCCCTTTGCTCCTTATGCTGAGAACCAAATATGACATTTTTTTAAATGGAGCCCCTTAAGCCTATATATACAAAGAGCATCTAGGAAAACCTGTAAAATTGGTTTATGATCTTTCTCCCCCAATTATATCTCAGCAGGCATATTACTCATTTGGGGAGTAAGGAGAATTTTGTCTATAGTTACATGTTTCTGTTATGAAAATCAAACCAATGGTAAAAATAGTCCTTCTAAAACAACTTCCTAGATACCGTACAAGGAATTAAAGCATTGTATAGATTTAGGTACAATAAAATACTGCAAAAGCCATCCCCACAACCACTAAAAATCTCTCAGCGTCAAACTCTCATAAGTAAACACTAAACCCAAACCACCCACAATAATAGTACTCTTTATTTATTGATTAATTATTACTTTATGACTGTCAGCTGCCTATTTGTCTAGAGCTTATTGAAATGTATGAACAAAGGTGTACTGACCATAAATTCTATCCTTGGCACTATATCTAGAGGCATACACCAATTTTGGGGGTTTGTTTTTTTTTTGCTTCAGGTTTTATAATCCCCAATATTTTTGGAAAATTTGAAAAAAGCTAAATCCCCATACCAATGTGGCATTTGTTTCCTGACTTTAAAAAAATCCCAAACATTTTGTGTCCATTAAATGGGAAATCTTTGTGGAATGGGTTTTCAGGGTAGGCCCGCCAGATTTGCATTTCAGCTGCAGTTGACTTTCTCCGCTGAAACTTGGTGAAGATTGATTAAAGAGTTCCAAGTTTTATAGCCCACTAAAGGGGATTGCCCATCCCATCCTCGGAAACGAAATGGAGGCAAACCGCAAAGTGAATCCCTCTGACCCAGTCATCTTGGGGGTTCTTGTTAGGAGATGAACCAGCAGCTACAATGCATGTTTGGTACCTGTACCTTAAAAAAATAGCCCCTCCAGAGCCCCTCAAAAATTTCCCTTTAACTAACATAGGAGCTGCTATTCTCTTTAATTTTTTAAGGGAATGGTTCCATATTACCCTATGGTGAATATTTCCAGGAAATGGGGGATCTGTTTTTCAAGGTAGAGGCAACACATTTTCAGCCGAGCTGCAGTTGTCTCTCTTTATACACACTCAATTTGGCTATTTGGGTCAAAGAGTCCAATTTTTCCTCCATTTTGGGGCCCATAAATTTGTGCCCCCTGACCCAATCTTTACTAAATATTTGGCTTTTTGTAAAGAGAGTCATCTGCAGCTACACTGCAAATTTGGTGACTGTACCTCAAAAATTTGCCCCTGAAAGCCCCACAAAGGTAATGAACCTGAACCTGAACCCCCCCACACACAAAAATCCCCCCCAAGCACCTTTTTCTTCAGCTTTCCATTTTCGACTCCACTGAAATGGTGTCTCTTTTTCCAGTTCAGTATATCCCAATGCCTACCCCCTAGTTCAGTGGTGGCGAACCTTTGGCACTCCAGATGTTATGGACTACAATTCCCATCAGCCCCTGCCAGCATGGCCAATTGGCCTAGCTGGCAGGGGCTGATGGTAATTGTAGTCCATAACGTCTGGAGTGCCAAAGGTTCGCCACCACGGGCCTAGTTATAGCTGTGATTGATTGTTTTGCATGTGAAAATCATCATTGGATATTGTAGCAGTCTGGGACAGGCGGGCAGGCGGGCTGTGTGTGTGTGTGTGTGGGGAAACGTTCATGTGTGAACTCGCTTTAAGGATGGAACTGTATGCTGAGAGGCCAGCATGAGAGTCCCAACTGATGTTTTGCCTTGTGTCACTACTGTGGCAACGGGAAGGCATTTGCAAGGGAGAGTCAATGGTGGGAAGAGGTGTTTCACAATTGGCCTGGCCATTTACTGTCCTCTTGAAATCTGCATTATCTGTCTTTAATATTTTCATCTCAGCCTTCCCTCTGAGCTGAAAAAGAGATACATTTAGAGAGAAGGGTGCTTTGCAGTAAAGCAGCAGCAGCTATAGACACACATGCAAGCCACCAACTCTCCCCTGTAAATGCCATCCCACATCTGTGCTGCCTGCCCAAATCCAGATTTGAAAGTACTTGTTTGGTGAGATAATGTGTGGGCGTGCCTTAAATCTCCTTCAAGTCCAGCTTATTTGCTTAGTACTTATTTGTTTATCCTAGTTCCCTGATCCTGTCTGCTAAAGCATAGCTCCTTGGTGCAAAATGATTGAACACTGCTTTTATCCTGGCAAGTTTGTGATCGTCTCTTTTTATGGAGGCAGTTATCTCTCACATAGTGTTCCCAGACCATGGCTGGCACCCAGCAGGGGGTGAGGTCACTGTTGTTCCTCCGAGATGCTTTTTAATAAATTGCTGCCACTGTGGTGCAATGTGACCTCAGTTCTGCTGAAAACTAGAAGTGATGACACATTGCTCTAGGAATCACGAAAACGCTATCACTTCAGGTTTCTCCTGGAAGTGATGCAGTGTTGCATATGACATGGGATATTTAAAAAAATATTCCTTCCATTGCCCAAAGTAGTGGGAAGCATGCTTACTGGCAGAGGTCTTCCACCATAGAGGGAGCCCCTGGTAACCCCACTCTCACACACAGAAGGATCCTCAATTTGTCAGCTTTTAAAACTGGCCCCTCTAGCTATCTCTTTATTATCAGTCTGATGTACAAACATTTGACTAGCACATGATAATTCCCAGGTGTTTTTATTTAACTCCCATGCTGAGAAAACCTCTTTGGCAGAGTCAGGACATTTTTCCCCCTGCCCAGTTGGCCACCTTAAAGAAGTTACAATATTGGCGAAACTGTTTTGTTTCCGGCCTGTTTTTCTTCCCTGGCAGTCACACTGGTCAATGCAAAGGTAATTCCAAGACCAGGAGTGAGCAGGAGTAGAGAGACATTGGAGCTGGAGTTGCCAGTTTCCACGTGGGACAGAGAGATCCTCCTGATTCACAGTTCATCTCCAAATTACAGACATAAAATCACCTGGAGAAAATGGATGCTTTGGAGGGTGGACTCTGTGCCATTGCACTCCACTGAGGTCCCTGTCTTTCCCTGGTCCCATCCCCAAATTTTCAAGAGTTTCCCAACTTGAATCTGCCAACCCTCCCCTCCTCCCATCCCCTGCCAGTGGCCAGTGAGAACCTGGTAACCCTAATGGGAGCACATTGGGTTGTTTTTTTTAGAATTGAAATGATAACATCATCAAATGGATCTCCCAGGAAAGGGGGGGATGAGTGCTTCAAAGCAATGGGTGCTCCATCCTGGAGCATTTAACAGTTGTGTATATCAGGAACAGTTATATCCCCCTGATCTAAAAAATGCCTTCCATACATCCTGCATTTTGCACCATTCAAGATTAAACTTGCATGGTGATTACCTGTTGCCTTTACAACAAGCCACTGGAACTTGTTAAAGAACCCCCTTCATACACAAATACAAAGAAGTCCATTCGTTTCTTCCCCTAATCTTCCCCCTTTCCACTTTCTTCTCTTTATTGCTTCCTAGGCAGAAAACCAGGTTTTTTTAAAAGATGCTGCAAGTTTTTTTTTTACATGAAGAGAAAAGAACCTTCTTTTTTGTTCTTTGCTAAATTTGTGCCTAGTGGAGTTGGAAATGCAGGAGGCAAGCTTTTGTGTGCAAACAATGACTAAACATGGAGTGCCTTGAACGCTTTGGAAAGCACTCTGTAAAGGTGTGTATTATTAATAATTGCTTCTACATGACTTTTAAAAAAGCAAATCAAATGATAAATCTATCAATTGCTATTAGCTATGTTGACTAATTCAAGCGCAGTTTTCAGCTCTTTGAATTTGTTGTTTATGGATAAAACAGAGGAATATATTGCCTCCTTTTATGCCTCTTGCTTTGAGGCTGGAGGTTGTCAGGCTGGGAAGTTTCCTTTACATGATGGGAGCAGACACTATGGAAATAATATCATGTAGGGTTGCCAAGTGCCTGCTGGCACTCCAGTGGCCAGAGGAAAAAGAAAACATTTTTAAAAAATTATTGTCAGTGGTATTAGTCTTCACTAGGAATCACCAGAATGGTTTTATTGTACAATTTCTGACGATTTCTAGAGAGGTAAGATACCACATCTGTATTTCTACAGAAACGACATCATTCTGTCACTACCGGTAACAAACTACTCCGTCACATCCATGTCCTCCCACGTCTCCCACTGGCTGCCAGACCAGGGCCATTCTAATGTCATGCAGCATTCTAGGAATTTTCCCAATTTCTGTGGTTTTACTATAGAATTCCTAGAGTGTCATGCAATGGTATTTCCTCTCTCATGTTGCTCCTATTACTGGTTTGAGCAAGAGCAGAGGCTGGAGCAATAGAGACAGAAAGTTGGGTTGCCAGCTATCACTGGTGACCTTCCAGGAGATCCTGGGGGTAGGAACAAATCCAACCTATGTAATAACTGGCACAAAACCAGAAGTGATGTTATGAGGTTGTGCTGACGTTTCACGATATGCCCCCAAGTTCTGAACTCTGAAAAATCCTAGAATATTGTACCAGAAGCACCTGTTTTTGTACCAGAAGTCATGTGCAGCGTAATGCTGTCAAGCCCCCTTCCCTAAATACTTTCCTTACCAGCCTGAGAAGAACATCAGGCCAATTCTGAGAAGTTTCCCATTATAGCCCCTCCAACCCTCCTATTTTTGAGACTATCTGCCAGACCACTCTGTGGAGCAGCAGTGGCGTTGTGGCGAAGAGCAGGTACACTCTGATCTGGAGGAACCGGGTTTGATTCCCAGCTTTGCCACTTGAGTTGTGGAGGCTTATCTGGGGAATTCAGATTAGCCTGCGCACTCCCACACACGCCACCTGGGTGACCTAGTCAGAGCTTTTGGGAGCTCTCTCAGCCCCACCCACCTCACAGGGTGTTTGTTGTGAGGGGGGAAGAGCAAGGAGATTGTAAGCCCCTTTGAGTCTCCTACAAGGAGAGAAAGGGGGATATAAATCCAAACTCCTCCTCCTCCTCCTCCTCTTCTTCTTCTTCTTCTTCTTCTTCTTCTTCTTCTTCTTCTTCTTCTTCTTCTTCTGTGAAACATGATGGTGCACTAGATGACCTATGAAGGTTTGGTTACATGTTACAAAATCCTTGGGCCATATCTATGTCCACCATAACGACTTTTAATCAGATGTATGTTTTGAGTTCCCCATTGAGGACTCGATTCCAAGGCATGTGGGGGTCTAATAAGGATTTGGGCACGAGGAGGAGAGGAGGCTCACATTTTTACCCTGCACTGTTTCCTTGAACTCTCCTGACTTGAAACAGCACTGGAAGCTGTTATTTACCTTGTTACAGAAATCTACATGGTGGCTATTAGTATCATGAAGAGCTCCTGCATTCCAATATCTACCACTGCACCACCCTTTTTTGGGCCATTGAGTTCAAAGTGGGGACCTGTCATTATTATCCTGTTTGACCTGCACATTTCATCAGGAGATGGACTATCTTTCTTCCTTTTCTCAACCCACAGACAAATAATTTGGTCAATAGCCCAGTTGTAGAGGTGAGGGGGACATGACCTGAACCCATGTCAGCAAGGGATAGTGACTTGTCCACTCACATTTTTTACCAGTTACTAATTTTTGTTTTTAGAATACCACTAATTTTAAAAAATACTGAACTATGGCAGGATCAGATGGAGAACTGTCCTTTGCTAAATTCTAGTGCAGTAGCTCCTTAGAGACCATCTTTTTATTTATTTATTTATTATTAGATTTTTATACCATCTTGTTGGTCTTTAAGGTGCTACTGCAATAGTGGAGCGCCAAGGAGGCGGAGGGGTATGCAACGCACTGGGTGTGCATCCCTGCGGGGGTGTGGCAAGGGTGTGTGGGGCGTTCCAGGGTGGATGGGGGCATGGTGGGACAGGGGTGGATGGGGGTGTGACAGGGGCGCACGGTGCACACATGCCCCAGATACAGTTCCCCCTCGCTCTGCCCCTGTGCTACTGGACTAGAATCTAGCAAAGGGCAGTTCTCCTTCTGATACCACTATTATATACCCACAAACTCTTGTTGGTCTCTGTATCAGAACCTAGAAGCTCTGGACTAGAATCCAGACTGGAGGCCTCTCTATTGCACACCAACACAGCTACCCTCTGAAACCTAATTTTGCCAGTGACACCAATGTTTTGTTATTGCTGCTGTATTTCAGTTTTGGGGACATCAGTAGCACAGCCCTAAGTTGGATTACACCCTTCTAAGACCAATACACTTAGAAGGATGTTTGTTTAGGACTGCACAGGGATCTTGTTATCTTAAATTCTGATTGAAATTCCAGTTGCTCTTGAAAAGATTATACACACATCTATTTTCTTCTAGCAGGGTTCAGGCAGGAATATGGGGGCCCTGCAAATTAACATTTAGGCACTGGGACCCTCGAAGTCTTCTGAAGAACCTGATTTGAGATGCAAGACTTGGCTTGAACCTGGGAAGATATATACTTTGCTGTTTGTGTGGGCAAAGAAAGCTGGATGGTTGTGCTCCATCTCTCAAAGCTTGCAGGCTATGAAAACTCAATGCAGTCCCTTTCAAAATCATTACATTCTATTTTTTTCCCTCTTCTGCTAAAATTATATTCAGCTCGTTTCTGTTGCATTAGCTGTTCCTGTGCTATTGTTGTGCAGCGAGAGGTTTGCATTGTCTGATAACTTGCTAGCTGGGCAAGGAAAAAAGGCAACGGACTTGTTCACAAAGATTAAAATGCTCAATCAAAGAAGGCAACAGTAGTTCGAGAATCAGCTTCTGCAGCTTGAAATAGCACTTCATGGAAAATGAGGTTTCTTGTCCTTCCTACCCGTAAGAGGTACTTCATGTAATCTGTTAATCTGCCTGAAAAGCGGCGCTATCCCCGTTTGCCAAACAAGAGTGCAGGAAAGATGTGAAGACCTAACATGCGTCAGAAATAGACCACTTGACTGGTTCATGAATCTGTTAGAAAGTATACCTTCCATAACCGCATGAAACTGTTGAGACTTTGAAGGGCCATGGCTTCAACTCAGCAAGGCAGCATTTTCCCTTGCGTCTCTGTATGGAAGTCCATGTGTTTAAAGGAGCCCTACTGCAATATTGTGGTTTATTCACCTTTCAGGACCTTAATTCTGACAGTTACGTGTGTGTGTGCGTGCGTGCGTGCGCAGATGCATATCTGACAGATATGAGGTGAAATCATAAAGACAGCCCAACTGAACTGGACCAAAGGTCTGTCCACTGAGTAATATCTGTTTTCCAGGAGTGGCGAATCAAGTGCCTCTGAGAAGTTTATAAGCTGCACATGAAGGCATCAGTCCTCGTTGGTTTCATATCTTTTGTTCAGAATTACTCCATTTCTGAGCTTGGAGATTCCATCTAACATCTGTTCCTCATGAATTGGTGTAACTGGAGAGCCAGCATGGTGTCGTGATTAAAAGCAGGTGGACTCTAATCTGGAGAACTGGGGTTGATTCCCTACTCCTGCGCATGAATGGCAGGCTTATTTGATGAACTGGATTTGTTTCCCTTCTCCTACACACAAAGTCTGCTGGGTGACCTTGGGGTAGTCACAGTTCTTCAGAACTTTCTCGGCCCTACCTATCTCACAAGGGGTATGTTGTGGAGAGAGGAAGGGAAAAGGAGTTTGTAAATCCCTTTGAGTCTCTTTACAGGAGAAAAAGGAGGAGTATAAATCCAAACTCCTCCTCCTCTTCTTTACCCACGAGGGCAGTCTATTTTGTGGCCTCACTTCTGTTGGTTGTGTTTTGTTCAACGAAGGGTTCACTTATTGAGCCTATTGCCAGTCAGTTTCATTGGGTGCCTTCCCCCGCCTCGCCCCAAGTTCAGTCGTAAAGGCAACGTTAACTCTCTCCACACGATTTATACATTTAAAATCTACTGTACGTCCTTCCCCTTTCCCTCTTAGTCATTTTTCACAAGACATGATTAATGACTTTGCATCTTTTGAATTTTAGAGCAAGTTGAATGCAATGAAAAAGGATAGAATTTTAATTCAAGTGTGTGTGTTTGTGTATGCTTGATCTTAGCATTCTAACAAAAGCAGGGCTGCCTTTAGCATTTGCATTGTCTGGAATGAAAGATCATGTCTCTTTATAAGAAGTGACATTTCATCCCCAAGATGGGAGCATAGTCAAGGCACTCCACCTCCAGGGCAGGAACCGAAGCGCTGACCAGCTGGACGCAGACTTGCCCTGTTTCTTTCATACTGACTGACTGACTGACAATCCCCCCAAAACTGCCACTCTTGATGACATTCATAAAGGTGTTACTTGGCTCCAGCCTTTCTTCCAGTGCTCCATTATATCTTCCCTCAGTTCCTTCACTTTTTCTTGCCCCTGGACGATTTCGCTTACCAGACTGATGCAGTTTCATCCTGTTGCTGGTCTTGTACGTCTAAAGATTTTCTCAGCTGGGAGGTCCAGAAAAACAGAACTATCCCCTTCCAAGATTTGGGGAAGAAAGGGATGCAGATATTTGTATCCCATCCATCTCCTAAGGAATTCAGGGGAGCACATCTACATTTCCCCCTGTTTTATTTCCACAACTGCCCTGTGAGAGTGGCTAGTCTGAGAAACCGTGAGTGTTTCAAGGTGTGTAAGAATCTTCACTGGTGGGGCCAAAATTTGATCTCTGGTTCAAGGCCAATAAATGCTCTGTCTGCTACATCACACTATCTCACATCCCCATGACATCACTGTGAGGGGATACGGTTAGTCTGAGTGGCAGCCTTTCTTAAGGTCACCCGTGGATTTGAGCCCAAATCTGACCAATTCAGATCCAACATTCTATCCACTGCACCCATATTATCCTGAATAACAAGTTTGGGTGGATCAAGAGGCACTCTTTAGACTTTCATACCACTTTCATACCACTCTTTAGACTTTCATACCACTGTGCAGAAGTTCGCTCTCACTGAATGGAACCGAGCCTCCAGAGACAGCTCCCCCTGCTGGGTAGTTGCCCGACCTGCATGGCACCAATATGGTGCCTACGTTTGCACAATATACAGGGAACGTTGGGGTGGATGTTAACTATTTTTTCTTCTCTAGAAAAATGTGATACATTTAGGGAGTAACAACTTCCCTTTTTGCAATCAGATGCTCATTGTGTGGCCTCCCTACTTGTTTTTGGCATGCACATTACTCAGCAGTGTGCCAGACGTCTCTTTTGTTATGTGCCAATTAACTGAGCTTGATAAATACTGATTATACATAATTTATATTGAATAATCCTTTCTTTTCCTGTGACTGTAAAAACAATCGGCTTTGAAAGAGGATAAGTTGTCCTTTGATACTGTAAAACAGCTGACCCTTTCTGAGTGTTAAGATTTTTCCTAGTGATTATGCCAACAGGATCATCTTGGGCTTAGAAGCAATTCCAGTCAAATCAAACTCCTGCTTGCCATTAGGGAGGGACACACTAGTCCAAAGGTCACTGTTTATGAACCCAGAGTACCAAGAAACTATTAAAAATTGTAGACAGAGAAACTACAGAGAAATGTGTGTTTTGAAAGTTAATTTTAATTATTAGTGCAGATCCGTCAGGAGTCATTATTGTTTACCTTTCCGAGTGAGGAAGAAGCCTAGGAACAGAAGAGGCCACCTGATCGATTGTGGCATCCTGCACTCTGATTGGTCTAATGACTAGGTGATGCAAAGTGAGGAAGAGGTTAGCTCCCTGACTGAACAATCTGAGAGGCTTTTTGGTCTTGAGCATTCCTGTTGTTAAGTGCTGTCTGCCTTAATTGTGTGTGAAAAACTAAATATCTTTAAGGGAAATAGTCAAAGTGTGGGACAGCTGTTGTTATCAGTCTGGGTGCTGGGTGGAAGCAAATATATACACAGAGAAAGTATACTGATGGAAGAGTTTATTGGCGGGCCAAGCTGTAGGGCCATAATAAACCAGGATAAGAATATCTTCTAGTGAGAGAAGGATTCCTTCATGTCAGTTGTTCTGGGGTATTGGGATTTGTTTTGGTTTGGTGTGCCTCAGTAGAGAGTTTATGTTTTATTTTGCGGGGTTTTCCTAACTGGGTGAGCTATGTGAGGGTACTGTGTATAAGTGCCAAGACAGTGTTAGCACCTTGTATGTGAAGGAGCCAGTAGCCAGTACCATCTCTACAGTTAAACCTAACACTACCATTTCCTGAAGCACCTCAGTCCTTGAAGGGGAAAAGGCACAAAAACTGACAGAACAAGTCAATGAGTGGTTTCCCTGCCTTGATGATACTTGAATATGGGGTGGGGAGGGTCTGTTGGGCATACATATTGTAGTTTGACTCTTGTTATGATCTTTTAAAATAATCTCATTTGACTGTTTTGTTACATTTTCTTACTATTTCTCTTTTGATAAGAAATCTGCATTGACAGTTATCTTCTGGCTTTAGTGAACATATCAGTACAGTAGAAAGAATTGCAACTGTATGGTTTCAACCTATTTGTCTTTTCAAGGACAGTTTTCGAGCCTGTTTGTGGCTAGGGAGAAGACTGTTTAGTGCCTGCTTTTCAAAAGCTCAACAAGTCTTATGTGCTTGTATGTGATTTCTCTGTCTGATGGGGGAAAAGTAAAAATGAATTGTGTTGTGCCACATTTATTTGGGGAGAAGTCCCATTCAGCGTGTCCTCGGCAAATTCCTAATGTAATATCATTTTTCTTTCTAGTTCATTTTTATCTCACTTTTCCTCCAAGGTGCTCAGGGGAGTATAGATGGATTTCCCTTCTCCATTTTAACCTCTGCGAGAATGATTGATCTAAGGTCATTTGCTAAAACTCGAGGGCATCTGGGGGTTTGAACCCAGATCTTCCACACTGTAATTTGACACCCCAGCCACTATGCTATACTGACTCTGTGATGAAATGGCATAGTATGCTCAGTATTTTCTGCTGGGAGGCTGGCTGAAGAGCCTGAACTAAAGGAAAGTAGGGTATAACTATTTTAATAAACCAACAAGGAGCTCTACCATTTTCATCGGCAGTTTGCATTTCTTGTGTACATAGCTCTGTGGTGTGCTTGAGCTTGAAGGCCTGAGGAAGAAAGACTGCGGACACTCTGTTGGAATCTGACTTTGATATTGTACTTTGATCCTTGCAATTCATGATTGACTCATTTATTATTATTATTTTCCCAAAAAGAAATACTAGTTTCTGCTCATCAGCAAATAAAGCTATTAGGATGCATTTGATAAACTTAATGCCATGCAGACTTCTATACCATTTGGTACCAAGTGAAGTTAATGATCTGGCCCTCTGGAATTAGCCTGCTGCAGCAGGTATTCTAGAATTGATCTTTGGATAAGACACACAACATTGCATCTAAGTTATTTTTTTTTTTAGCAGACTAAGCGTCTGGTTGTATATTAGGTCCCCAGTCTAGCAGGTACCTGACATCGCTGATTGATTTTATTTTCTTGTTTCCCTTTATGCCATTAAATTCTTGTTTAACTGTTTGTTTATTATTTAAGGTATTGATCCAGCATATGGTGCACACTGCAGTTGCAATAAAAAATTAATAATGCAGCTAAAAGTGAAATCACCTGCTGTATATAAAAAAAGTAGTCAACATCTGGTCTTCCATAAGCTGTTCCTCAAAGATGGTTTTTAAAAATTGGTAAAATTTTAGCTTTTGCTTCTAATGGAAAGATAACTTGGCTTTTGGTAATTGAAAGAATCTGAGAGGAGAGACCATGCCATGAATACTAGTCTCTTGAATGTATAGATAGTGGGGGGTATTTGTATAGATAGTGGGGAGAATACCAGACAAGGCCTTGGAAAACAGGTCCGGTTCTTCACTAGGTGAGTCTCCCTCAGACAAACCTACCTCAGAGGGCTTCTGTCAAGACAAAATGGAAGATGCAAATCATGTATGCTACCTTGAGTTCCTCAGAAGAGGGGTGGGATAAAAATGTGAAAGACCAAGGAAAAAAAAGAAATGTGAACTGTTTTGTACCCTTCTTTTCCTCTGGGGATTTTTGGCCTGTATACAAGTTAATCCCTTTTTATCTTTGCACCCTCACTGTGAGGTAGGTGAAGCTGAATGGGAACTTGAATTTAGGTCTCTCCAGACGAGAGGGCTTTCTGTTGCATAGTTTATATACCATCAACTAATTCCGCTGGCTGGAAGAAGAATAGGATGTTCTTTTTCAGGTCCTGCTTTCACACTCTGCAGCAAACACTTGAAAGGCTGCAGGTTGGAGAGGATGATAGTTAAGTTATTCTACTTCCACACAGTCTGATTGCCATCACTAGTTCTGGGGTCTCATTTGGAGAAAAATGCACCCCTCTGTGCTTGACTTGGTGGTGCCTGGGATTACACTAGCACCTATATGCTTCTGTACATTCTTTTTTTTTCAGCTGTAAGGAGTGTGTTCTAGATAGAGTTGCCAATTCTAGTGTGGGGAATTCCTGAAGATTTGGGAGAATACCTAGGGAGGTCAGAGGTTGGGGGGAAGGGGGCTCAGTGAGGATGTGATGTCATAGAGTTCACCCTCCAAAGCTACCTTTTCATCCAGAGGAACTGACCTCTGTGAACTGGAGATCTGCCTTAATTCCAATAGAAATCAAAACCTCACCTAGGCCCCTTCCGCACGCGCTAAATAATGCGTTTTCAAACCACTTTCACAACTGTTTGCAAGTTGATTTTGCTATTCCGCACAGCTTCAAAGAGCACTGAAAGCAGTTTGAAAGTGCATTATTCTGCATGTGCGGAATGAGCCCTAGTGGTTGAAAACCCAACACGCCCCCAACCTTCACTTGGCCAGACTTTCAGATCCATCATCAAATTCTAGCTGTGGCTAATATCCAGCCCCTTGATGTGTGACACATTGTGCGAGCTTTAGCTCTGAGTTGAAGACATTAATCTGTATGCTACCTCCACTTTTAAAAAAGGTTGGCTGGTTGTCCTCCTTTTAAGACCTTGGGAATTAATGAAACCTGCTTGCTGGCTGACAGGGGAAAGTTGTGCTTGAACAGAATGGGAAATTAGGTCCAGCTGCTTAAAGCATCCTCCAGTCTTTGGCATGACACTGCCTGGCTAGTGGTGCCTAGGGGTCTGCCTCATTTTATTCAGTATTTTTCAAGTTCAGGGATTTTTCACACACACACACACCCCAACACACACTCACACACAGCCAAAGTCCCATATCAGCTTTTTTCAGGAATTTGATTTTTTTCGGGTCTATTAAACCCAAACCTGAAAATGTCCAGGTGTCTCCAAACTCCACGTGGCCTTGGAGGCAATAGCAGTGCAGAGCTAAGTGCTGGGCTTGGCATTATTTGGGATCCACTTTTCAGCTCCCTTAAATAGCTGCTTTTTTCCAGGATAACACCCCCACCACCACCACCACCACCATACTAATAAGGTAATTTTCAGGATTTTTTTCCAATTTGGCTGTGCTGAATTCTAACTCCTAGTGCTAACTTCATCTCCCCTCCCTGGAATTGGGTGGCATGTTAGCCGTTGTAATTAATATCCAAAAGGCATTCTTCATAGTGCGTCTGAAATGTAATATCCTGGGATAAATGTTTAATTCTTGTTGAAATATGCCAAGAAAATATTAATGAAACATCTGGCAGGTGTCTTCTCTTCTTTCACCTCTCGTCCTCTCTAATCCATAAACCTGCATTTTATTTTATTTTTCCCCTTTAAAACCCACAGATTGCTTGATCTGGATACAAGGGCAATCTAGTCAGCACTGCCGGATGAGGAATATCATTTTGAATTGCTGAAATCTACATGTTTTTAAAATAGAATATTCTTGTGACCGGAGAGAGGCATTCACATGGGCCGTGCCGCTTCTTTCATTTAAAAGAACTCTGGCTGTAGGCTGCCTCGCAGTGGGGCTCATCCTTCAACATTCTCCAAACACCAACAGGGGCATGCTTATGAATGGCATTTCTCAAGGATCACTGCCAGAGCTCCCTTTCCTGTTACTACACATTACAGAAGTGTCTACTCTGCTTCCTGTTCGGTGTTTTCCTTTATTTTTCCATGGCTTGTCCTCTGTAGAGTTAAAGCATATCTCAGCGGCTGCAGAGTATGAAATGACAGGCTGTGTATCCAATACCCGCTCACAAATGTAATTTCTTGAGTTGATGGGGAAGAATCCGACATACTAGTTTTCAGTTTACAGAATATGTTTTTAAATATGGTTTTGTAGATTTGGGTTTTAGATATCCTGTCTTTTTTTTTCATTTTGGTATGGCTTGCAACCATTTTTTTTAAAAAATGAGATATAATGTCTTTTTGAAATGTGTAGGACAGGGATATTGAACTCATTTGTTATGAGGCCCAGCTGGATATGACATAAATGTGACTTGGTTGGGCCAGGCTGCTGGGCTATGGTGGCTTCCTTGGCTGCCCCAGAATGACACTGGGTGGGGGTGTCTGGACTGGTAAACCTACAGCAGTGGTGGCGAACCTATGGCACATGTGCCACAGGTGGCACTCAGAGCCCTCTCTGTGGGCATGCGCCCAAAGAGTTCATCATGTGGGGTGGCGGATAATCACCCCCCCCCCACACACACACACACACATATAGGCTGGCCTGGGCCACTGGGCCAGACCTGTTCAAAGTGTTGCATGGTTGCTTCACCAAGCTTACTTCCATGTAATGTGCGCCTCTGAGCCAACTGTTTTTTCTAAACTAAAACCTCAGTATTCAGGTTAAATTGCCGTGTTAGCACTTTGAGATAAATAAGTGGGTTTTGGGTTGCAATTTGCGCACTCAGTCTCGAAAAGGTTCACTATCTCTGACCTACAGCATAGTGGGGTGGCTGCCTTGGGAGGACTGGTAAGGCCCATGAACCAGCTGAGAAAAAAAAACACCCATTCCTGATTTGGTCTGGCAAGCCCAATTGGCTTGCTAGGCCAGATTGGGAGGAAGACAGGCATCACCTCAGCTGGCTCGCAGGCCTAATAAGCTCCCTCAAGAGCCAGATCTGACCCCGGGCCATTTGTTTGACACCCCTGATATAGGGAATCTTTGAAGGGCTGGAGCCATTCAAACATGTGACGATCACATTTGTTCTCTGTCATATTATATACTGGGAGTACACAGGGGCAGTTCTGTCTGCATGCTTGGCATGATCTTGGCAGCCATTTTCAGAATTCTTGTATCACAAGTGATCTAGTTTTGGGAACAAATCACTTGATCAATTTGATGCCTGGAAATAAAGCCAAAAGCCAATGCTCACAATAATGCTGAACGAAGCTGAGTCTCTTGCTAGGGTATTAATTTAGAGCAAAATGCCTTTCCTGAGGGCTCATCTGACTTTGTTGTCATCCATACATGACAGTCACATATACAAAAGTCACTTATATTGTCCATATATGAACACAGATCTTGCTCTGCACTTAGATGGGGTATCCCTAAGTCTCCTGAACCAAGGCAGAAGCTGGAATATAGAGAGAGTTTGAAGAGCTCTTTGTTCAAATCTGGCAGGTTGCAGACTAAAGTACCAATTTCATGCATGAGTTTTCCCCAAACTTCTGCATAATTTTCAGCTTTTCAGGCAATCGGCTGAATAAAGACAGCATAAATGCTCAAATGCTACATAAATTTTGGCTTTGTGAGCAGGGGCTCTGGAATGCAAAATAAAACAAATATCTGATAAGAAGGTAGCACAAAATTTTAAAAATGTATTTTCAGTTTCAGTTACAATACTTCCCATGCTCAAATAACACATTATACTGTAGTACTAAAGTTTCCTAAACAAACTATGAAATATATGTTGTGCCAGGTTTGACCAAAGTTTGAGTTCTTTTATTAAACTGTACAGTTACTGGGTTTTGAAAGTATCACTGGTTTCATCAGGACAGCTAGCCCAGCACTGGCAACTGGTGGGAAGTATAAAAGGGTAAGGACATGCCAATAGGTGTTCTCACACCACGATGTCAGTTAGGGTGTGAATCCAGGAGAGATGCCATTGCATTAGGGCAGCACTCTAGGATTCTCCCCAAACTCTATTGCTCTATAAATCCTAGACCATTGCACTGATGTGATAACCTTGGTTTCAGGTTCATAGGAAGTGATGTTGCAGCATCAGAACAATGTTTATCCCCTCCATTCCGCCCCACCTCTACTGAGTGGTGGCAGGCAACTAGGAGTGCTGGACAAGAGTCTTATCGGTGGTAGAGGGCTGATTTAGGCCCTTTCCGCACAGCAAATTCTGAGCAGGTTACAGCTGGGATTAACAAACCCAGTATAGCCCCAGACACTTTGTATGACTGGCTGTTCCATGGACAGCCAGCGCATTGACCAAGGCATGCACCTTCGTATGGAGGCACTTTTTTTGGTAACTTTCCTAAAACTTACCTTCCTCTGATGCAGCTACGCAGGCAGGTGCACAGAGCCTTGCTGGAGCCAGCAGTGCCTGCATGGCTTCACAGGTGGGAGTCGGGGCGGGGGGGGGTCTCAGCCGCATAACGTGCCTTGCAGCCGCAGCCATTCCCTCAGCTGTGGCTGCAAGACAAATTAAAAACAAAAGAATCACACATAGTGTGATTCTTGAAAACCCGGGGTGGGGGAACGCGGAGCAGATCTGCATTAGGATCGAAATCCATGCGAAGTTCCCCCCAACCTGAGTTTTTTACCGGTGTTATCTCAGTATAATTGTGCTGTGCAGAATGGTCCTTACAGAAGACTTGCTGCTTTTTTCAGCAGGAGTAGTGGTTTAACTGGGCACTGCCTCATTTCTTCAGTTTCTTGGCAGTTTTGCAGTACTATGATGTACAGCCTGTTTTCCAGCAGTAGTCAGTTGCTGCAACATTCTGTACTGGAGACATGAGTAACAAGGCTTTAAAGATAACTGGAATAAGACAGTGAGGCTTGTTGTTTGATTACGCCAGTTTAGCCTGGATCATTCAGATTAATATACTATTTCTTTGCAATGGCTGAGAACAGGAGGGTATCAGCCAACACAGTTGTTTTACTCCCACACAAATAAGCAACTGGATTAAAATGTTTCATTTTGGCTACTTAGCTTTTAATTTTCTAAATACCCTGCAGATCGCTTTTCCTTTTCCATTTAGCATGCAGAGTTCTATTTTGATGTGATAAGTGCGCTAAGTAACTTGGGAACATGTATAGTTCACTCCTGTGTTGGTTTTATATCAATTTAAGTCTCATACCTTCCAGAGAATCTTGAGAATTGTATGGTTTCTTTTGAGGATCGTCTGGTCGGTTTGGGAACCTGGATTACAAAACTAGGTTTACTGTGTAAAGGTGAGGGAGGGAAAAATAGTGTTAGAAAACAAGTTAGGTCTCAGCCAGATTCAGTAGACTGTACTGAAAAGTTCACTGTTGTTGTGTACCAAATGAAGAGAAAATGCTGGAGGAAAGTACAGAAAGCCCAGAATTCTTTTAAGGAGTAGTGTGCAGATGCAAGCCCTGTTCAGATGACATCGATTTATTTATTTTACTTAATTTAAACTCTGCCTTTCTCTCCCCAGTGGGGACTCAGAGCAGATTACATTGTTCTTTTTTCCTCCATTTTTCCCCTCACAACAACCCTGTGAGGTAGAGAGGAAGAGTGTGTGAGTGGCTCAGTCACTGCAATTTTCCATGGCAAAGTGGGGATTCAAATCTGTGTTTCCTAGATCTTAGTCCAGTGTTTTATCCACTGTACCACAATGCTGGATGAGCATGCATGTAATATAGAAGCCTACATATTTCAATGACTATACAAAGTATGTACCTGTCCCTTACTTTTCCATAGTTAATTTTCATATGGCAAGAGCCTTGTGCTTTTCCAGTGGTACTTGTGTAAATATGTATCAATGTTTGCATGTTTCATGCAGTTGCGTAATGGAACACATGCAGGTTATTATCCATGTGTGTTCACTGTTGTTAAAGTCCTTGCTATCCCCAGTAGGATCCAGGTTGAAATCGGACAGACACAAACAGCTCTGGGCTTCTGCTGCACCTCACAGAATGTGTTGGAGTGCATATATTTGAAGCCCCTCTCAGCCCTGCAGAGCTAGTTTCAAAATGGCCAGTTTGAAGTCCTATGATTTTGAGCAGAAGAACGCCACCCCTTCCTCCCAAGATGGGACCTAGCAAATTCTCTGTTCGCTCCACAACAGGCAGCTACAGCAAAGAGAAGAAACCTTAGGCATATTCGAAACAATGCCCCGACCTCTGAAGCATTGTCAGAAAGACAAATCTAACATGCTGTGAAATCCTCTGCAGTGGAAATGCTAAAATAAAAATGATTAGTGTCCTCTCTCTTCTTCTTCTTCTTTTTTTTTTTACTTTGGAATAAATATTAAACTTAAGTGAATAAAAGTGGAAAGTGCTTCTAAGGAGCAGTAATTATTAAGGAGATGAGCCTGCGGAGGCCAGCATTTCTTTAGAGAATATTATATTGCTGTTTGCTCCATCGTAACTTATCGAAATTGCTTATTTAACAACCCATTTATGTATTTCCCATTCTGTCCACAATGTACTTCAAATGGAGATGGAAAACATTAAAGCCGGCTTTCTTCTTCTGGATGACACAGGAGAAGGGGAGTGGGAATCGCTTGCATTTTTAAATGGAAAGAAAGCATAGGAAGCCAGTATGAGTGTTATCTAGTACATACATGCGCTCCAACATTTCACAGATGGAAATAATGCTTTGTAACCAGAGCTGCCAACTCCAGCTTGAAAAATCCCTGGAGATTTGGGGGTTGAGCTTGAAAAGGGGAGGGCTTGGGGGAAGGCCTGAACTGGGTATAATGCCATATAGCGCACCTTCCAAAGTAGCTATCTTCTCCAGGGAAACTGACCTCTGCATTCTGGAGGTCAGTTGTAATTCTCAGAGACCTCAAGGATGGCAAATCCGTAAGTGGATAATCACAAATTAATGGTGGTGACATGATGTGAACATTGAAAAACTGGTAGATGTGCTCCATGAAAAGGATTTCAGAAGACACTGGGGGAAGCCATGGGAGGTAACAAAATTGCACACCTCATGTGTACATTTTTGCACTTGTGGAAGCACTGGTCTGGCTCCAACCTAATGTTTCTCCTCGAACGCTGAGGGGGCTATTGTATTCATAGTGCAATCCTAAGCAAAGTTACACCCTAAATCCCATTCAAGTCAGTTGGCCTAGGATGGCCCTGGCTGTCTGTTTCATCACAGGTCTTCTGCTAGTGGGCCATGACCTGCATGCAGCTTGTTTCTTTATCTAAGACCAGTTTCACCTGTAGCACCACTGCCACTTGTATTTACCCCATTTTGAAAGCAGAAAGGGGCTGAGCTTGGACACAGGAGGCTTGGGGAAGGGCCTGAGCCAGGTACAATGCCATAGAATCCATCCTCCAAGGGCAATATTTTCATCAAGGGAACTGACCTCTGTAGTCTAGAGATCAGGTGTAATTCTGAGAAGTCTGCAGGCCCCACAGGGAAGTGGGCAACCCAACTTGTAACACCCGAATTCTTATACATACCAGTGCAATGAAGTTGATGGACTTAGAAGGTGGTAAATCTACTGAGAACTACACTGCAAACATCACTCCCAATCCTCTCCTGCTCATGTTGCTGACAGTTCTATGTAGCTATATCTGATAACTCTGCAGCAGCCGGTCCTCCACTGATTTTAAAAGCCCAGAAAGTTTTCTCTTGCTAAAGCGTATTTGAGTAATACATTATCAACAATTTTAAATGCATTTTAGCAATTTCTGCAATATACTTGCACCCTCCGAAAAATTTGAGGAAATATGGTCTCCCTGGTTAAAATTTGAGAAATATGGCTTGGGTTTGTTCTCGGCTGGGTTTAAGTTTTAGAATAAAGAGGATATTGATTCAAGAGTATATTGTATCTGTTCAGTTTGTTTTTGTTTTCTTTTTGTATTTTTGATCTGGTCTAGGATACAAATTTATTACTATAATGACATATTAGTTAGAGAGATGGAATGTAAGATACTTATTTCTCAGATGGATGTGGAAAAGGTCAGAATTGACATTAACTGTATCTTTTATCTCATTTTTGTTGCTGTTCTTGTATACTATTATATGTATTTTTACTGAGAATTAATTTTAAAAATTTTAAGTCTTGCACCCTCCTCTACATTGGTTTAGTCTTATGGAGTAAAAGTCCCTGCTCTTTCATTCCGTTTGTTAGTTAGAAATGTAGCTGGCATGAGTTTTCCTCTCCTGACTTCTGTTGCATCCATCTCTGTATTGTCTCGCTAATAAAAGGATGTTATTTTGAATGCAACCATTTCAGTCATGACAGCCTAAAAACAGGAACCAGAGTGAGTACGTAAAAGGGAATGTCACAGTTGCAGCACATAAAAGGGCAGACTATGCCATGCGCTGTGTTTTAGTGTTCATACACATGCATCAGCATGTGTGGGCACTAGAGTCATGATATAGTTCTAACACTCAGGGCTGAATTTACACAGGGATAGAGGGAGAGGAAACTGCATTGAGGGCACGACCTGCCAGCGCCCCCACCCCGATCCGCTCCTGGGAGGGGGTCTTGGGGGCAATTTTCTGCCCCCACATGACACCAATGGCGCACACCCAGGGTACAGTGCCCCCCCCCCGCCCTGTTGGTGCTTCTCCACTGGATCTACATTTTTTTAAAAGGAGGGCAAAATACAAAATGTTATCCCCATATATTTTATATAAATTTTATATATGTGTATATAATTAATAACTCTTTTAAATGATAGAATAAATTATGTTGACCTCTATGAACTGTTAATGAATAATTATTCTTTCATTATTCTATCTGTCTATAATGTTTGGCTATTCCCTCAGCCGCTTTGCACACACAAAAACCAAGGAGAACATTTTTCAGCCTAGCCTTTTCCCAGGCATTTTTTAAAAATACTACACTCATAATTTTGTCATGGGAAACACCAACCGCACCTCTTGTTCCTTCGCAGCCTGATAAAGTACAGCTCAAGAAAAGCTTTATCTGGTAATTATGCTACTAGAGGCTAAAATGACTAAAGAAGAAGAAGAAGAAGAGTTTGGATTTATAACCCCCTTTCTCTACTGCAGGAGACTCAAAGGGCTTACAATCTCCTTGCCCTTCCCCCCTCACAACAAACACCCTGCGAGGTAGGTGGGGCTGAGAGAGCTCCGAGAAGCTGTGACTAGCCCAAGGTCACCCAGCTGGCGTGTGTGGGAGTGTACAGGCTAATCTGAATTCCCCAGATAAGCCTCCACAGCTCAGGCGGCAGAGCTGGGAATCAAACCCGGTTCCTCCAGATTAGATACACGAGCTCTTAACCTCCTACGCCACTGCTGCTCCCGAAACTGAAGTTACTGCACTTTAGTCACTGGAAAAGGCCCACTGAAAATGACAATAATGCTTGAAAACATTTACGGCAGTAGGAAAAGAGGAAGACCCACCAGGAGATGGACGGACTCAGTAAAGGAAGCCACAGCACTTAGTTTGCATGACATGAGCAAGGCTGCAAATGAGAGAATGTTTTGGAGATCATTCCTTCACAAGCCAGACGTGACTTGATGGTGCATAATGCATGTGAACAGGTCCTCCATTCTTGGCCCCCACCCCTTTCCCGAGGTGTAGTATCAGTCTCTTTAGGGAGGGCCAAACCTAACAGATGAGAGGGAAGGTCTACTCGTGACCTTTGGCAAAGCCAAGCATAACACAGCTCCCAGTTTTAAAACAGGAGGCGTGAGAGAGGAGCCTGTCCTGTCCCCCTCCACCTTGTTTGACTCCAGGAGCCAGTTTTTAATATGGCATCCAAAGGGCCAAAATGGGGACACGATTGGGAAAAAAAAGAGCTGTTCGAGCAAATGTATGAATACTCAGTCTAAAGACTGTACAATTATTCTGTTCTCAGAATAGTCCCATAAATGTGATATCTTTAGAGCTTGCTAGCAGTTTTTGCATTCTAAACTTAAAGTTCATTTTCGTGTAGGCATTTCTTCCAATCATCATCAGGACTGGTTTCCTAAGTAAGCCAGATGCATTCCCTGCAGCAATAGTTCTCTTCTATTTATATAATATATTATAAAATAAGTATCTGAGGAAACTCAGTTCTTTCAACTCTATGTATATGTGCCATAGAAGCTGCCAAATTCACTCCAGGAGCTGAAGAGGGTCAGGAAATGGGATGTGTGTTGCTTTTAAAAGCTCCGTTTGCATTCCTTTCTGCTGGCTAAATCAGAAGTACAATCCCCCCCCCCTCAAAAAAATAGGGGCGTGTCTGAATGACAAAACTTAAACTTTTAATGTTGGTTTATTTTGATTATGAAAACAAAAGACGTCTGTGGAAAGGAGAAGAGACTATTGACAAAGCAACGGTTTGAATGTTTCAATGGAATGGTTTAAACTTAGCAGGGAAACATTCTGGCAGCTTAGAAAACACTTTTGCAAAAACAAGAGGAGGTTATTGCAAATTTCCCAGCAAATCCTTAGAATGTAGCTAATTATAAAAATATGAGAAATTATAACAGATCCCTATAATTTACTTGCCTCCATGTTCACAGTGAGTGACACTAGGAAATGGCTGAAGGGGGGGTAGGAGTCAACTCTCCTTTATTGATCCACAACAGACAAAAGTCCCAAAGGATGCAATAATGGATTGACCCAGCTTCCATACACTCACCCCATCTCACCATTGAAATACCAGAAGCATGGTACCTCTGCTATGGAAGGGCAGCAGACCACTGAGATTTGGGAAGGAAAAATGGTGAACACCGGAAACTGCTTTATTTGGAGTCAACCACTTGTTCATTTATCATGATCATTGGCATTGGGACTGGCCATGGTGGTATAGGCAGAAATTTTCCCAGATCTACTCCCTAAGATAATGATATCGGAGCCTGGGACCTTAAAAACAACCCTCCAAAAATCCATGTATTGTAACTGTATCCAGAGTAATCAGAAAAAATACTGTTACTGTATCTCCTCCTTTTTCATTCTAGTTCTGCTTTGCCTGTAAGCCAGTATATCATGAGTTTTTCCCCCTAACACCATAAACCCTATATATTTATCTCCTTCTGGCGAGTGTAGCTGTAGCAATGGATTTAATACTCCTGTCAGACCCCAGGGAGAGGGGGTGTCGTATTCTATCTGTTTTTATGTCTTCATTTCTGCTGATGATACTGCACCTAACATCCCCCCCCCCCTAAATCCAGTGCTTTCTTTGATTCCTTCCATGAGCCCCATAAATATCTGGTTGCTATCCAAAAGTGTCTGCCTTCTTTTGAATATGCAACTACTTTTTATTTTCTGCTGGTTCTTGGTGTTTAACCACTCCAGAATAATATCTATTCTTGATGGTTTTGTATATTTGCAGGGGGGGGGGGGAGACAATGAAAAGGGTTATCTTTCTTAGTGAATACCTGTTTAAAACATTACCTCTGATGCCATGTCAGTAAACCATTACGGAGAGGACCTCTTTTCTTTTTCCTTCTGAAATTGCTTTAACGGGCTTTTGAGAGCCTAAATATTATGATTTGTGCAAGAAATGAATGTTCCGGGGATGGTACTTGGGAATGCAATACCGTGCATTTACAGCAAAGGTTGCAGCCTCTATCTCATGCAATTATTTCTCCATGGATCCTGTGCAATAAAATATATCATTACTAGGAAATGGTGGGTTTCCAAACACCAATGGAGATTATAGCTATAAAATCGCTTCCAGATAGCACGATTCAGATCTGCTGAAATCAATGCACAGAACAGCGTGTTCGTGTTTGCCAGATGCAAAAGTTCATAAATTCCATCTGTTTTGAAGCATGGCTCTTTAAAAATGGCCAAATCCATAATTGGCAAGCAGGAATCTTTCACACGCAAAGCATGTGCTGTATCACTGAGCTATGGGCCTTCCTCAACGAACCATGGGCTATAGCAATGCAAACAGGAATCAGAGCACATGTTCTTCCTATTTACCTTCCCCTTCCATTCTCCTTCTGTTTTGCAGTAAGGAGTCACTGCAAAGATGATATCATGGGTCTTTCGGTTTTACCGTCTGGCTTCTTTCTGGATCTGACTGCAGTGTTTTCTTGTTTATCAATGTGTTAGACTCATCCTTCTACAACTGTCTCTCTTTGTAATAGCTTTGCCTTTTTTGTTGTTTTAGTCTGTTCACAGTTCTCCAGAGGAGTCTATGCCATCTTTGGATTCTATGACCAGATGTCGATGAATACACTAACATCGTTTTGTGGAGCACTGCACACATCATTCATCACTCCCAGTTTCCCGACCGATGCGGATGTGCAGTTTGTCATTCAAATGCGGCCAGCTCTGAAAGGAGCCATCTTGAGCCTTCTGACATATTACAACTGGGAGAAATTTGTGTACCTCTATGACACAGAAAGAGGTGAGAAGAATCTTTTCCCCATTCCACCATACATCCTTCTTTCTACTCCTGAATCCAATGTAGACTTGTTCTGGTTTCCTCCTTGAGGAACTGAGTGGTATAGCTAAGTCTGAGATCAACAACTGGCAATTCCAAAAAACAAATCTGGCCCTTCAGGCAATTACCACCTGACCCTTCCAGTTGTCAATAGCACAGCAATGGAGAGGTGTCAATGACTGGTGTCTGTGACAAAATGACTTGTAAACAGGTCATTAGGGGAACAGAGACTTGGCCCATGATTCTTCATTTTCTGCCCAAGGTGACTGCCTGGGAAAACTAGTTTGAAATAAAGCAAATATCCTTTCGTTTGCTGATGGAGTGAAAATAAGACAGCAAAAGCAAGAATAAATTGACATAGCAACACAATCCTCCCCTAGAGGCCATCCAGCCCTATTTATGCTAGGCAGGAAAGGCCTGGGTAATACTACATCATCCTGAGACCAAATAGTTCTCTCCACAGTTCTGTATGTAGAGGGAATGGTGTGACATAATGATGTTTACTAGGGAGATTATGGTTACTGGGTGGTTTGCTATTGCTTTCTGCAGTCATCTGCACTTTACCTCCATTAAGCTGGGAACTCATTTTACTGACCTGAGAAGGATGGAGGGCTGAGTCAACCTTGAGCTGGCTGCCTGAAGCAGACTTCTGTTGGGATCGTATTCAGGTTGTGAGCAGAGCTTTTGACTGCAGTACTGCAGCTTACCACTCTACACCTTGGGGACCTTCTTGGATGAGAAGGGGAGGAAATAATTTCATGGCTATTATTTTAGCAACTAGTGGTGTCAAAATTAGTACACATTTGTTGGGAACAAAGAGAACAAACTGCCTGAGGATCTGACATAACTGTAGGCCCCCAGCATGTTTGTTTACACTGCTGAAGGTTACTACATAATCAAAGCTGTGCCTCTCTTATATTTTACATATGACCTTCATGACAGTGGCTTGCAGATTCAAATAGACGGTCTATTTTCCTTTCTAGGGAAATGCCATTCAAGGTTATTAATCAATTTAACAGCGTTAAATATTACATACTAAACTACTGAGTACGTGTGTGGGATTGGATCCAGAGGGAAATTCATAGAAGTAGTTGGCATGTCAAACCTTTCCATATCTTTCCCTTCCTCCAGCAGTTTGATGTTTGCTTTAAAATCTAAAGGGTCGGGAGACCCCCGCAAACAAAATGTGTCATAGTACTTGGTGGAGCATCAATGAGGGGGGAGAAATTAAAATTAATTACTTCTTCCTCTTCTATTGATGCAAGTCAGTAGCAAAATAGGAAGAAGGAGCTGAGTTTACCTGATTTCCCCTCATTGCTACAGTGGCCATACTTTGATGCACTTCCTTTGCAACACTCTCCTGACCCTCCAAAGAATTTTCAAAGTAGACAGTAGGTTGGTTGAGGAAGGCAGGGAAAGATGCACTCCTTACATGAACATTTATTCTGTATCCAATCTGTGTAATCAAAATACCACATAAAATATGCTATTTTCACTATTGATATTGTGTGGGGGTATTGTAAGTGAGCCCTCAGACTTTGCTCAAGATACCTCTCTGTAGCCCTGAAAACCAGCAGTGACCTTGACAAATCAGAGGACATTGCAAAGTCAGCTTTGATTACTTAACCAACTTGCTGTGAACCTATTTAGGAATATTCAAAATTAATTCCTCTGTGGCAAACACAGGCTGAGTGCTTTAACTGTCCAGTGGTTTTAAATAAAATACAATTGGCTTAGAGCTTTTCTATTTTTAGTTGAGGAAGATAACTTAGTTGTGACTTTTTTATTGGCCTTTGCTGAATCTTTGAATTTATGTTCAGCTTCTAGATATATATATTTTGTCTGACTTTGCTTTCTGGTAGACTGTAATATCCCAGGATGACCTGAATATGAGAAATCCAGTTCCAATCAGAATTTTGCCACATTGCATTGTCAGCACCTATGAGAAACCTCTTCCCGGCTGGAAAACTAACTCGAAGTGCAGTGCACTAATTATCTTTTGAACTCTACCACTGACTAGGAGTGTGCATTCCTATCTATAATGTGATGCATATCCACACCTTGTAGTATAGATAAAGGGCTGAGCTGTACGCTTTGTGACCAAATGAGCATTGCAATATGGATATAAGGCAGTATTGGAAGCCAATCTCCTAGTCCTTGAAAATGGCCTTTAGCCAGAATCATGTGTCCAAGCAATCTCATGAATCTAGAAGCTGCTAGAAATTGTCTGAGAGCTTGCTCCATAAATAATTTTCTGGGAAACATGGGTTAGTAAATTCTGAATGTGTCTGGTAAGCTCAGAACTTTTAGGTAACAAGTCTAAAATTGCCCCTTCTATGACTCTTTGGGGGCCCCATTTAAGGTGACAAAAAGCACCACAATGATTGATTGACAGCATCACTGCTCCTTTACATTTTCTGCAACTTTGTTTAAGCAGTGCAGCTCTAATAACCAATATGTGGAATTTGCTGCCAGAGAACATAGTGATGGCCACAGGCATAGAGTGCTTTAAAGGGAATTAGATTAATGGAGGATATGTCTATCAGTGGCTACTGGTCATGGTAACAAAAGGGAACTTGCTCATTCAGAGGCAGTAAATGTCTGAATACCACTGTGGGAGACAACCTCAGGGGAAAACCTTGGCCCAGTTGTTGGCCGTCCAGAGACACTTGTGTGAGATAGGATACTGTACTAGATGGACCTTTGGTTTGATCCAGCAAGTTTCTTCTTATGTTCTGAAGTCCTGTTAGCAGCAGCAGGAGGTCCTGCAGGACCCTGGAGAGCTTCCAAGAAGGGCAAATTCTTTATATCCTGTTAGATCTGAAGAATCTGCCTTTCTTGGGAGCTCTCCGGGGTCCTGCAGGACCTCCTGCTGCTGTCTGCTTCAGTTCCTTTTGCTGGATAAGTTATCTTTAAATTAGCCCAGTATAGGGTTAAAACTGAGCTGAAGAGGACAATGAGTTTCACACTTGTCTCCAGCCCAGTCAAGTAATGGCATCTAAACATGGAAACATTTATTGTAGGATTTCCTTTGATGGATCAATGCTTCTAATGCCACATAAAGGTTCACATTATATCTTGTTTTGACTGTACCCTCATATTATCCTTTCTCGGAGTGTGCTTCACTGAAAATGAATAATTGTTTCATCCGTTTAGGGCATAGAGAAGTGAATTGAAGTTCAAAGGCCTCATTTTTGCTTGAAAGTTCAGAACAAAGCTAGATTTGCCGAATAAGTGGATTGCCTTTTGAGAAATAGACCCCAAATTCCATCATCTTAGGAGCTGTAATTGTATTTGACAGCACCTGAAACATTTGGCAATTTCAGCGCCCTGCCTAATCTATTGTGACGGGTCTTCAAATAAGGGAGTATCTCTGGAGTCTTCACTATAATGGTGGTGAATGACTGCTTGCACCATATGGTAAAATGAAAGACTGTGTGTTTGTCAGTATCAACATCCTGTCAAAAATGAAATGGGGAAAAAAGATCTTGGAACTATCATACCTTTTAGTAACTTGTGCCATTGATCCTTTGCTGCTTTGGGGCACTAGCATTACAGAGAGAGAGTTTGCAGAAGGTTTTTTTAATCTGTTCTTGAAATATACAATTATTATTATTTAAATACTTCTGCTCCCTGTCTCCCTTTGAAAGTTGTTAGTTTAGTCTTATGTAGTTGCAGCCAGAATTGAACCAATGGTGAGGTATTGCTAAATGTTTACTACTTCCTGCCTCATTCATCAGGAAAATTGTTCTTTTGTGTTCTCTTTTACGTACAATAGTTGATTGAAGAAAACAGACCTATTAAATTCTACATTTATCCTGCAAATGAAAGATTTGTTTGTTCATTTCAGCATGTGATACTTTTGATTCCCCACTCCTCCACCTAAGCGGTGGAGGCTTATCTGGGGAACCAGATGTGTTTCTGTACTCCCATGTTCTTGCTGGGTGACCTTGGGCTAGTCACAGTTCATCGGAATTCTCTCAGCCTTACCTACCTCATAAGGTGTCTGTTGTGGGGAGAGAAAGGGAAAGGAGTTTGTAAGCCACCTTGAGTCTCCCTACAGAAGAGAAAGGTGGGGTATAAATCCAAACTCTTCCTCCACTTCCTCTTCCTCTTCTTAGTTGTTTAATTATGGTGCACTCTAAACATTACCAGCCCAATCCAGAGACCATGGCAGCTGGGGCCAGTGCTGCTGCTGCACCACCTCCAGACGGCTTCCAAGCAGCATGGGAAGGCAGCAAAATGTAGAGAATCCCCAGCCACTTGAACAGCCCTCAATGGAGAAAATGGACTTATGTCACCCTTTGGGTTGGCATCAGTTAGGGGGCTGCATGAAAGGCATTCCTGGCCCAAATGCCCACTGAAAGGCAATCAAGGTTGGCTCTGCCCCTGGGAACACCCCTAGCCTGCTCCCAGCCATGCTGGCATCCACAGTTATGCCAGTACAGCTCTAGAGCAGGCAGCCTCTTTTAGGTTAACACTGCACAGCTCCACAGTGCCTGCCCACCACCCTGTTTGCCTCCCTGCCAGCATAGGTGCCACCTACACCAGTAGGGTGGGCAAACATGGTGACGCAAGCCTTCACAGCTTCCCAATTACACTTTGCACCCCCCCCCCCCGATCAAAATTGGGCTGTCCATATGTTGATGAAATTAGAGCCAGTGTTGCATATTGGTTGGTGTCTCAGACTGAAACTTGGGAGACACTGGTTCAAATCCTGATTAACCTAAAAATGATTGAATGACCTCAGTTTAGTCACTTTTTCTCAGTATAACCTAGCTTAGAGAGTTGCTATGAGGATAAAATGGAGGAAGGGACAGAATTTTGTACGCAGCCCTGAACATTACAAGGGAACAAAGGGATAAAGGGTACTAAGTAAATAAGCAAATAATTTAATCTGTGTAAAAGCTTAAAATTACATCACATTCAGAATGACTTGAGGAACTCAGATAGAAACATCTTGGTTTTGTTTTTTTTTTTTTTTTTTTTGGCAAAGGCAGACGCCACCGCCCCCCCCCCCCCCCAAATATGGAAACAGAGTGAAAATCCTAGGTGTGACCAGGAACAGATCTTTTTATCTCCTTATCCTGGAGCGTTTGGCTGCCTTCACATTCCAGTTTATATGGGAGAAGTAAAATATATACCTGGAGAAGGGGGAAGGAGAGACAAAAGAAATACAGGACAAATGGAGGTACAGAACAGGAAAGAAGGGTTGTGGAAGGAGAACAGAGGGAAAGAGAGACAAGAATTTTGTATGCAGCCCTGAACATTACAAGGGAACAAAGGGATAAAGGGTACTAAGTAAATAAGCAAATAATTTAATCTGTGTAAAAGCTTAAAATTACATCACATTCAGAATGACTTGAGGGCACAAGATACATCTTGGTTTTTTTTTTTTTGTAAAGGCATACATACATTCCCCGCCCCCCAAATATGGAAAACAGAATTAATCCTACCCAAATTGTGACCAGGAACAGATCTTTTTATCTCCTTATCCTGGAGCGTTTGGCTGCCATTCCGGTTTATGGAGAAAAGTAAAGCCTTATACCTGGAGAAGGGGGAAGGAGAGAGAACCAAAGAAATACAGGACAAATGGAGGTACAGAACAGGAAAGAAGGGTTGTGGAAGGAGAACAGAGGGAAAGAGAGACAAGAATTTTGTATGCAGCCCTGAACATTACAAGGGAACAAAGGGATAAAGGGTACTAAGTAAATAAGCAAATAATTTAATCTGTGTAAAAGCTTAAAATTACATCACATTCAGAATGACTTGAGGAACTCAGATAGAAACATCTTGGTTTTTGTAAAGGCACGCCCGCCCGCCCTCTAAACATTACCAGCCCAATCCAGAGACCATGGCAGCTGGGGGCAGTGCTGCTGCTGCATCACCTCCAGAGGGCTTCCAAGCAGCATGGGAAGGCAGCAAAATGTAGAGAACTACTTCAGGCAGAGAGGGAATAGAGGATATAAAATGGAAAAGGTATGGTGTCAAAACCCGATGAAACGGTTCCCGGTTGTTTGGAGCTTAGCTCAAAATGTTCACCTTGATATGTTATCTGATATGAACCTACCTCAAAACTGAAATTTTCCAGAGAGACTTTGGGGTGTCACCATGGTAAGAATTTTGACAGGTGGCAACATATGATATGTTTCTCCCCCCACCCCTTCCTGGTAGTATTAAGATTGTGGAAAGCCCCCCGAACCATTATTAGATGCTACAATGTTATTCCCACCATCATGCTCAGGGCTGATTCTCTGCATTTCTAGAGCTGCTACCTCCTCCACTGAAGCGGCGGCTTGTGATTTTATTCTGTGTGGTACATCTCATTGTAACTGATGGCTTTTAGATTGTCACGAGATGCCTGTGAGGGACAGAAATGTTTTAATAAATCATGATAGAGTGGAGAAGGATGGTACAGAGGTGGGAGCTCACTCCATCCTCCACTCCCTCTCATCCATATCTTCTAAGATATATACAAAATCCAGTTTTCAAGAGGTTGAAAGAGCACGGTTTGTAGCGATCAGTATTTGTATACTTGTGTGTGCACCGACTGGAGGTGAAAGTTTACTTGCATGGACTCTCCTGTGCAATTTGAGGGTAGCTACAGAATACAGAAAGAGACAATGCTTCATGTTACCAGCAGTTGTACTATACTTTCTCTTCTAGCCTTTAATTTCCAAATTAGACTATATGGCAGGCTACATTGTGGAGGGAGGAACTGAATTGGTGCATTAGCAATGATTGCTTTTTTCCTTTGCCTCTAGGCGTAGCACAGTGAAAACACCATACTAAGAAATCTGTCAATGAGACTAAGAGGACAGCTGCATTAAGAGCCCTGTTTAAATGCAATAACGCCATGAACCATTTCTTCCCTTGTTCTTTGAGGATTGCTACATCACTCAGCAGCATGGCCCAGGCTGGCCTGGTCTTCTTAGATCTCAACAGCTAAGCAGGATCTGACCTGGTTAGTACTTGGATGGGAAATCACAGAGAAAGTCCAAGGTTGTTGCTAACCAGAGGCAGGCAATGAGAAACCAACCTCAGTAGGTCTTTTATTTTGAAACCCTCAAAGGGTCACCACATTCTTCCATGGAAGAATCTAGCACCATCAAGGTGATGTTGGATGCTGAAACCCACACAATGGGACATTTATTTATTTATTTATTTATTTATTTATTTATTTATTTATTTATTTATTTATTTATTTATTTTTATTTATTTATTTTTCTATCCTGCCCTATCCCCGTAGGGCTCAGGGCAGGTTAGAACAGTTTTCACAAACACACACACACAAACACACACACACACACACACACACACACACAAGAGGCATCGGCGAGGGATCACACACACAAACACACACACACACACACACACACACACACACACACGTGTACAAATATATGTAAATATAGTACAAAAATAATACTATGGTGTTAAAACCAATACTAAACAGATGTTTTAAAAAATGGATGACGATGCATCTCCCTTCACCTCCCCCCGCCCTGGAGGCCAAAAACCAATGACATCACTTCGTTTAAACTGGCTGGTTGGGTGGAAAAGGATCTTCCCCACCCCACCTTGTGACAAATGTTCTCATCCACTTCATGTGGTCCATTCACATGGTTAGTCTATAGAGCAGGAATGGCCAAAAACATGCTTCCCTTACACCCTGCCTATATACCATCACCAGCTTCTGAGCATGGTGCCTGTGTGCAGAACGACTGTAGGCCTGTGTGCGCTTTGGGAATGGAAGGCTGTTAGATAGTTTGGCACCCTTTTGCCATCTCCTGGTCACACAGTTTCAGCTTATTTGCAGAGGTGACAGCAGCCATCCATCCCACAGCAACAGGGAAGCAGTCACTCATAGTATGAGTTACCATCACGATATGGTGTGTGTGGAGAAAATCAGGGCTTAGAACTTTCTTGAAAGCAGTTTTCTCAAGAAACTGAAGCTTCCACTCTGAAAATAATGTAGTTATTGGTTAAATTATTCAGTTTATAAACCTCTCAGGCAAGAAGGAAGTACACAGTGTGGGAGAAAAGCCACCAGAAAGCATTTTGCTTGCCCCCAACACCTAGATCCAGTCTTTCATGTTGGCACATGTCATCCTTACTTTTGAAAGAATTCACGTTTTGCTTATGAAAGACTATAATTGCAGACCTTCAGTGGAACCCACTGTCTCTGTATCTGCACAGTCTCTGAGCCAGGTATGACTCATGATCAGAGAGAGGCATGTTCAAAGTGGTCACTCATGCAGAGGCACTGTTGACCAGCTGTCAGACTGTCAGTTAGAGACTGGAGTCTGAGAGGGGCTTGCCTTCTAGCTCCTGCTTTTCCAACATACATGTGAGGTGTGCCTAAACAATAAGGAGGATAGGGATATTCTTTACCCTAGGTCTGTCTCTCCCTGGCCTTGGCCAGCTGTCTGGCTTTAAGGATAAGACTTGGCCTTCTTCCTCCTTGGCGTCTCCAGGAAGACCTTACAATGGAGTATCTGGATTAGGATTTCTTCTTGCTCCCACCAATGCATCCCAAGCTATTTTAGCGACAGGTCTCCCACCCAATGGGCTGTTGTCCCTACACCCTTTCCAGCCTACGATTTCCTCTCCAAGACTTGAAAAGCCTCACTTAGTCCCTCCTCCTCAGGGCTAGGGTCTATCTCATTTTTCCACAGGCTGTTTCTGGTTTGCGGGGCCTTCCTTCTGCTCCAGGAAGCCCCAGAGGGCACTTTTCCTTTTCCCAGTTTCCTGTCACAGCCCAACTACTAGGGGTGTGCATTCAGCAAAGCTGAGAGTTCCCTTGGGGGAAAAATAGATGCAATGTAAGGAAACTAAAAAAAACCCAACAGATCCCCAAAATGCCATTTTGGGGCTCAGTCTACTTCAGCTTCACCACCATTAAAATAGATGAAGGTAACGCCTTTCCTTCTTTCCCTCATTTATCTGTTGACCCACCACAGTCCAGATGGGCTCAGAGGTGGCAGGCAGCAGGGGTGAATGCTGGGCTCAGCCCAAATGGGCCCAACGTTAATCTCCCCTCCCCAGCATTTGGCTTCCTCCCACTCCATCAACTCCAAAGTCCCGGTCCAGCTCTGTCTCCTCCACTTCCAAAGTCCATGTGAGTCTTGGAGGCAGCAGGTGGTGCAAAGCTTAATGCTGGTCTTGAGCCCAGTGTTAAGTTCTGCACTTCCTGCCACTTCAGAGACTCATGTGGACTTCGGAAGCTTGGAATCTTTTGAGGATTGGGGTTAATGTTCCTTTAAAAATTCAGAAAAAGCCAGGGCATTTTTAATATATTTTTTTGAAAAATTCTGTTTTGTTCAACCTGAACTCACTTCCCCCCCCCCCCATGGTGCACAGCCCTACCAGCTACCCTGCGCTTGTGTCTCTTTACCTTCCCTTCCTGCTCGATCTCCGGCAGCCAAAGGTGATCACCTGAGCCCCCTGCTACTCATGCAGAGCCAGGCACCTGTAAAGACTGCAGAAGGCTGCTTGGCCATGCTGGCAGGGGCTGATGGGAATTGTAGTCCATAACATCTGAAGTGCCAAAGGTTCGCCACCACAGCTCTATGCAGGACGGTAGCCACAGAGGTGCCAAAGGGAGCAGGGCCTCATCAATCTTTTTCATGCCCCTCCAGTCAACACTAGGACTGGTGTGAAACAACCACGAGTCTTTCAAGTAGAAATTCTCTATTTAAAAAAAGGAAGGAGGTAAAAATGTGTGAATCCTCTCATAAATCTTCCAAAATTGAATTCTTTATGCAATTGGCTAGAACAGAATTAGCAGTTAGCAGGGCTAAAGTGCCCCAATTGTAAAAGCCTGGGGATGGGGCGGGTGTGTGTGTGTGTGTGGGTGTGGGTGTGGGTGTGGGTGTGGGTGGGTGGGACGGACGGACGGACGGACGGACGGACGGACGGACGGACGGACGGACGGACGGACGGACGGACGGACAGACAGACAGACAGACATGGGATGTCTGAAATGTTTTTGCGCTTTTCTAATTTTTGTAATTCAAATCTATTGCATTGCTTATTAGATCCCTCAGGGTATTCAATTGTATTACTTTGCAACATATACCCACCTTGAGTTTCAGGTACAAAATTGGCAAAGTAGAAATAAAGCACAAATAAATAAATGATAAAGAAAATAAAGAACGATGGCCTGACCACCAGTGTGAAAAGTTTGGGGCTATGGACCTGACTCTCTATGGCAGGGGAGTCAAACTCGCGGCCCTCCAGATGTTCATGAACAACAATGCCCATCAGTCCCTCCCAACATGAGCATTGGCTATACTGGCAATGGCTGATGGGAATTGTAGTTCATGAACATCTGGAGAGCCACGAGTTTGAGGTCTGTGCTCTACAGCATTATACTCTGCTGAGGCCCCTCCCCTCTCCAAATCCCTCCCTTCCCAAGCTCCCTTCTCAAAATCTCCAGGTATTTCCTAACCCAGAGCTGACAATCCTAACCCCTCCCCTCGACGCCATTCCCCAGGTCAAGTTTGCAGTTTCCATCTCTCTCCATTGCTGCCTTTCAGTGTCCATTAAAACATTTGGAGGATTGTTCATCTGTGGCTTGTCTTAGGGTCCTTCCCAAATGATGACTTCATTTTTACTGGTTGGGTGCTGGATAGTGAGTTCTTGCATCTGGCACACTTACTTGGGAAATGGGTTATGAACTAAGGTTGGAGAAGCAGCGTCTTAAAAGCCCTGCAGAACTTCCCGTGCACTGATCAAAAAAGCAAACAGAATCCTGGAGAGTGTGAAAGGCATAATATAAGGAAAGTGGAGATAATGCCACTGTGAATGCTGGAAACACTGAGTATTTATAAGCAGGCTCTCCTTTGAATGCATTGCATTTAAATATTAATCAGCTCATAAATATGCATGTTTTGGTTACTTGCACAAAGTAAAAAGCCGTGTGTTTAATTTTCCTAGTATGTGTAGAGGTGTAAATAATTTAAGCAAATGATACTTTGTTCTTTGAGAATTTTGGGATGCATAGTGGGACTGATTCCACCAACACTTTCTTGTGCATCCAGATGAGATGCTAAACTCTAATTTACATATTGTTGATTCCCCCTCTACTTCAGATGATTTGGTATAGCCCTGTAGTAAATGCTTAAGCCTTTCCTTCTCCTTGAATTTTTATGAGTTTGCAAAGCCTACTTTGCGGGGTTGAAAATCTCACCCTAATAGCTCTTGTAGGGGTGGGAGGAAGCAAAGATGTTTGTTGCAGTGAACAATTTCAACCATTCTACGACTCAGAAAGTAATTCTAAACAAGTCTGTTCAAAATCTTCCTTTGATCTATTCATTGGGTCTTACTTCCTGGGAAGTATCCTTAGGACTGTACTGCAAAAAATGCTACAATGCAGTGTATGGATGGGGCCCTCCAAGGGAAGCCTGGGCAGTTGTTAGGAAATGTACAATGTCCTCTCTGGCTAACAGTTTTCAGTATGATGAAGCCAGGAACTTGGAGGTCAATGCTGCCCTGCCTTTCTCAGTCCATATATTACAGGAGATCCTCTGCTGAGTATTAATTGTCAGGGCTGGATTTCAGCAGGACACACTCTCCCTTTTTTTCTTTTTAATAGCCATTTTTCTGTCTTCAAGATTAAATTATGCAAATTCTCTTGCTGGATCAGAGCTGAGTTTCAATTAAACCAACTCAGTGTCTCAGACAGTGGTCAGCCAGATTTCTTTGAAGGCTCTTTGGAGATAGCCAAACTCTTTTGTTTGCCTTCAGAATATGGATATTACTGACAGTTTATTGGCCTTTTCCCAACTAATTACCACTTCTAGACACTCATTAGGAAAATCTATTAAGAACCATCTTACTATCTCAAGGGGAAGTAGAGCTGTGTGTCATCTGCACATTGATGGCACTTTCCCAGCTATTTCATCTTGGAACAAAACACGGGACAAGATGGAATCCAACAGGGCTATAAGGCTCAAGGGGCAAGGAACTAAATGGTTGTTCTCCAACACCAGCTTCTGGTACCTGTCAGCCAGGCAGAACCAGTGCTTTCAGTCCCCAGTTTGTCCAACCATCACAGAAGGGTACCATAACTGATGATACAGAAAGAACTCTTGGAGAATCAACAGAATAACACACACACACACACACATACACAATGATAATCACTTAGGGTAACCAAGGAAGTTTATTGCTAGAAGAAGAAAAAGAAGAGTTTGGATTCATATCCCCCCCTTTCTCTCCTGTAGGAGACTCAAAGGGGCTTACAATCTCCTTGCCCTTCCCCCCTCATAACAAACACCCTGTGAGGTGGGTGGGGCTGAGAGAGCTCAGAAGAACTGTGATTAGCCCAAGGTCACCCAGCTGGCATGTGTGGGAGTGCACAAGCTAATCTGAATTTCCCAGATAAGCCTCCACAGCTCAAGTGGCAAAGCTGGGAATCAAACCCGGTTCCTCCAGATAAGAGTGCACCTGCTCTTAGCCACTATGCCTCTGCTAGAACCAGGCCATGTGTTCAATTTAAATGGGTTTAGGTAATATGCCTTGTCTAGTTTCTGACCACATACAAGTACTCATAACCCCCCCAAAAAAGATATTTGTCATGTGGTTGTAGTTATTCAAATCATTCAGCTTCAACTTAAGTTTTTTGAGTGGGTGGTGGTTGAGGGGACATAACCATCAAGGTATTTGACACGACCTCTTTCTTTGATGAGGCACTCCCTATATCTTGGACCCAGCTGGGCAATCTTCTTTGATCAGCAAGTCATGCCAGGGAATGGCTGAGCAAAGATCTTGTAGGTGTCCCTTCAACCTGTCCACTTCTTCAGCCTTTGTAACTGAAACTCATCCAATCAGCTGCACCTATTGGTGTTTAGATCATAGTGAAGATGAGCAGGTTCCTCTGTGAAGTTCTACTGCTGTGTTGTTGGGGGAGAGAAACAAATGCTTTTCCACTGTTGTTACCACAGGCGTGAACATTCATTCTTGCCTGTGTTAGGTTGATATGACTATGCTAATTCTGACATGTAAGTTGGATTGTCTCATGATGCTGGAATGAGTGAGTGAGTGATTGACTGAGTGAATGAGTGAGATAACAACTAGGCAAGAGAATGGCATCCCTGAAGCTGAGGGAATAGGAGTAGATCATTCCTTTTCAATAAGTCTTTAAAAACCCTTTTGCCCAATCTGTATACATAGTGGCAAGCTGCATATCCATAACTGAGGATAGGATTTGGTGTGCTGTGCCAATGAACAGTGGTGGTTGGTTGAAGGGATAGTGGATGATGAAATCAATTTAGAAATGGACCTCTGTGTGCCAAATATTTGAGCAACTCTTCCTGCCGTTCAGTATCGTACTCCACTTCGTCATTGAAATGCGTTCTTGGCAGCTCCGCTGTAAAGGCCGCAGAAAAAGGAATCTCTCTCCAGGGTCCCCCTGTGATTGCCATTCATAACTGCTGTAAAATAATCAGAGGTCCCCATGAAACTGTTCTCAGTTCCTCCTGTTCTTCTTCTCCCATTAAAAAATAACAGCGTGGAGATGAATTCTTAGGGCTGCTGTTGTATAAACATTTCTGTAGCTGCTTCTTTCATATATCAAGGCGAAGGAGAAGAGATAAAACTGCAGGTGCTTCATTTCGCATTGCCAAGAATAAGACTTACTACTATAAAGATGGAACAGGCAGAGGCTGATTAATTCTACCATCCTTTCCATTATTTAGATGCCTAAAGCAATAGATTGTACAAAATGATGGGATCTGAAATGTGATTCTGACATTGATCATGGCAGGAGTCCCCATCGACTTCAGTAGAGCTACTTATGTACTTAAACTTAAGAAAAGGATTTAGCACTTTGCCAACTCTTGAATATTTTGAGTTTAATTTGAATATTTGAGATGTTAAGATCTTAATGCCTTGCTGAATTAATCACGGTCCATCTGGTTTAGCACACTATTGTTCCAAGAGACCAGCCAGATGCTTCTGGAAACCCGTAAGCAGGCCAAGAAGGTGAGAAGTTCTCAACTTGTTGCCATGTATCTGACACTTAGCATTAAACTGTAGAGGCATAGCAAGGAGGAAAAGTGCCCGGTGCACTGGTGCGTCCTCCACCCCCCATCCCACCCCAGAATGCCCCCGTCCCACCCCGGAACACCACTGCCACACCCCTGGAATGCCCTTGCTATGCCACCACCATGCCCTCGTCACACCCCCACAGGACCATGCGCCCGATGCATCATGCACCCCCCATCCCCTGGGAGCTACGCCTCTGCTATGCTGCTTCTGTACCAGGATAGGAGTTGCATCAGCCAGTAGCCACTGACAGACCTATCCTCCTTCAGTTTGTTTAAAAATCTTCCAGAACTGAGCTCTATATGAATCCTTCATTTGATAGGCACGTTTTCACTTACGTAAAAGGCCAGTTTTGGAGCAAGGTCAAGAAAAGGGATAACAACAAAGCAATGAAGTTGGACAATGAAGCCATTTTGGATCATTTGGGTAATAGGTTTGTTAATATATGCATCATAGCCTGGCTCTAGGAGCTGTAATGCTGATTGAAGTACATACTGTGATGTGTTTTGTCATTATCCTGTACTGAACAGAGCTGTAGAAATTGTAGGCAATAAGAGCCGGAGTCATACATCACAGATCATTTGGGACACAATGGAGTCAGTTTACTTGTTTGCTGTCCCTAACTTCTCAGAGATTATCTGCATATATGTGAACCAGTCCTTGTTTGGTTAATGAGTCTCTTTCCCTTCATATTAATGCAACACATTAGTTTGTGAAGGCAGAAACCAATGGCATGTCAGTTTACCTGTCTTCGTGGCATAGTGGTTAGGAGCACTGGACTCTGATTTTCAGAACAGGATTTGATTCATCACTTCTCCACATGAGTGGCAGACTCTTATCTGGTGACTAGATTTGTTTGCCCACATACCTTCTGGGTGACTTTGGGCTGGTCACAGTTCCTTCAGAACTCTCTCAGCCCCACCTACCTCACAAGGTGTGTGTTGTGGGGAGAGGAAGGGAAAGAGTTTGTAAGCTGCTTCGAGACTCCTTATAGAAGAGTGGGGGGTACAAATCCAAACTCCTCCTCCTCCTCCTTCATCTTTGTATTCAGAAGCGTAGATGATGATTGTACCAACTCATTTTCATATTTGAGAACCAGTGTCAGAGCTAAAGTAGGAATGGGAAGATTCAGGTTCAAATCCCCACTTGGTCATATAGCTCATTGGGTGACCTTAACACAGTCATTTTCAAGTTATCCATATCACAGGGTAGCTGTGAGAATAAAATAGAGGTCATGACAATCAGACACACCACCTTGAGCTCCCCAACTGATTAATGGATTTTTGAAATTTATTTATACCTCCCCTTTCTCTCCAGCATGGATGCAAATTGACTTCTTTCATTCTCTTCTCCTCTGTTTTATCTTCACAACAACCCCCTAAGGTAGGCTAGACAGAGAGTATGTGACTGGCCAAGGTCACCCAGCAAGTTTCCATGCCAGAGGTGGGATTCAGGGGGTTCCGAAGGTTCTGTAGAACCTGTTGTTAAAATGTAAAATATCACTTTTTAAATATTTAAAATATTTTATTAAGGATTAATATTTTTAATACTTAAAATAAAAAAGTGATATTAAAAATATATTTTTAATATATTTTAATACTTTTTAACAGTCATTATTTGAATCCCACCACCATCGGAACCAGTTGCTAAAATGTTTGAATCCCACCACTGATTCAAACCCAGGTCTCCCAGATGCTAGTCTGACATTTTAACCACTACACCACAAGGAAGACAATATTTACACTTCATCTTTCTTTTCCCAAACTGCTACTTTAAATAAAGACTTTCCTCAAGTGGTAGAGTTGCGACATGGAGCCTTCAAGTCCTCAGAGTGGATGGTGTGAATTGGCCCGAAGATGATAGTAATACCTGTCTTCTAAGTACACATCCTGATGCTTTAAATATAAACTTCGCACAATACAATCCTGCTTTCTCTCACCTGTTTAATTATCCATGTCATGATTTCTGGGGAAGCATTAATTCCCTTAGCGTAGCATAATGATGACTCAGATGGTTTATAGAAAAAAAAATAGAAGCACAAATATGACAAACTTTGCTCATCTGGAGTATGAAATTATCTCATTCTGGATTAATTTTAAAGCAATTTGTGAAGCATTTTCTTTTTACATAAATGGAGCTTGCGTAGCATTCCAATGAGGTGTTTAGAATCTTGCTCATAACGTATTTGCTTTTGCAGAGCCCTATTTTAAATAGTTTTGCAAGTCCATGTTCTGGTAAATAGGCAGTACTATATTCTCAAGAATTAACTGTGCGATTGTCACACTCTGGGTCTACTTCTCAACTCACCAGGCAGTTTCTGTGCCCTCTAGGCTGTTCCCACCCACCCACCCACTCTAGGATTCCCCCTAAATTAATCTGAGATTCAAGAGAATCCGATAATGTCATGATGACATCAGTCTGAGTTTGGGCTAAAAGTGATGTTGTGATGTCACTGCAACACCTCCCCCCATACACACACACACACACACCACCACTCTGCTGAGCCGTACCAAATAACGGGTTGGTGGGCAGAAGCTATAGCAGGAGACTTGGCAGCCCTGCACAATGCTTATGGGCCATCAGAGTCAGCGAGTACAACTTTCGCTTGACTGACTCACACCAGCTGCACATTACGAGAGGGTTGGGTGCTTCAACACACTCTCACAAAACCATTCTCCGAGTAGGAAAAAAAGAATGCCAGAAGGAAGGCAGAGCTGGCCTCTTCTGCCAGTTTGACTGGTTTTCTACATGCTCAGAGGAATTCTTTTCCTTGGGTGAAAAAAGCATTTGAACGCACAACCTTCTCCACCTGCAGCCTGAGGACAGATGCCAAAAAAGAGAGAGAACTTTGTCCCTAGATTTGCTGAACAGAACCCTTTGTTAAATTATCTGAAAGGATACATGAACGTTGCAAAGGAAATCTGAATGTAAATTTATGTTGCAGGAGAGCCTCGGTCTGAACTCGTGAACTCCATCAGAGTCCTATATGATTTGCATATCCTTCTATCTTCCTGCATTCTCTGCTCCTTCTCCAGATTAGCCCATGACATGCATGCGAAATGTGCTTCGACTCCCTTCTTGCTGTTACCCCAGATAGAAGCTGTATGTTCGGGAGTTAGTTCAGCCATTGCAAGAGGCAACAGGAGAAGGCGGAAGTTCCTTCTGCATACATGCCACAGTCCAGTCTAGTCCAGTGCAAAAACAGGATGTGCATGAAAGCAGGTGAATACTCAGATCTTGTATGATTGGGATGGGGTGGTCTGGGGAGCTCTGCTCTGTGAACTCCAGTTCTTGGAAACTGATCCTCAGCCTGTTTCAGAGGATGAACATCCCCCCCCCCCCCCCCAATCAGGGCTGAATTGCAATTGCATATTAATTAGGAAGAGAAGGCATCAGTAAGCTATGCTTCAGGAATTAGAATACAATTTTTATATTGTTGATGTTGAAGGCAGTATGTGGACAGTTAGTGGGAGATGGCAGGAAAAGCTTAATTTGGACACCAAAGACATGCAAGGCAAGTTACATCCTTTTCCTGAAACCCGGGAATGTTTTAGGGTGTTCTTTCTGGTTTCCTGGCAAATGTTCAAAAGTACTCGTTCCTTTAAGTCCTTGTGTTCGATCTATTTGTTTCCTGTTTACCTTCATTAGGTTTATCCTTTGCCCTTCCAAAGAATGCCTTGCTCTCAAAAAACTGAGACGCTGGAGGGGGGAGGGCCAAAATGGTCATATCTGAGTAACACATTAGGAATGTCCTCAGTGTGTATGGTAAAAGCAATGGAAGTTGGGGAAATTCCCAAATTTCCCCTGGAAGTTTGGGGGAGGGGTTACTTTGAGGGTGATGATGAAGGACTTTCACTCATCTCTATAGTCTTTACCATAAAAATTGAAGAAATTTGCAGCATCACCCAGAAATGACATTACATTCTCCGCAAATTCCCCCTCCCCAGATACTGCCCTCCTAATCTCCCTGTACTTGCTGAAGCAGTGTGGCCAACCCTAATCTCCACTCATGCCTCAGAGCAGATGCCACATACCGTAATCCTGACACTGAAAGCACCCCTCAGATTAAGCTTTGCATGGTTTGATTCATGTGCTTCTGTGTTCACCCCTTAAAGCAGAATCAAGAGTGAATTGCACATGTGGATCAGCTAGGTAAAGATCGGGTTAGTCTCCTGTGCAAGCACCGGGTCATTACTGACCCATGGGGTGATGTCACATTACAACGTTTACTAGGCAGACTATGTTTACAGGGTGGTTTGTCATTTCCTTCCCCAGTCATGTCCCTCATCAACCTGGATACTCATTGTATTGACCTCAGAAGGTTGGAAGGCTGAGCCAACCAGCTGGCTACCTGAAACCGACTTCTGCTGGGATCAAACTCAGGTCATGAGCAGAGCTTTGACTGCAGTATTGCAGCTTACCATTCTGCCCTATGGGGCTCCACAGATCAGCCACCACTAGTGAAATTTTTCCATGGACTCACATAGCTTCAAATGCAACTCTTTTCAATGGAATGGATGCATTTATTAGCTGCAAGTCATCAAGCCACGTAAATGCATGCATGAAATGGCCTAAAGTTTTTAGAACATTGTGCAAGAAATCAGTCTGAGTCCAGAAGAACACAGGGTAGCGATCGGAGTACTGTCGCAAGCCATCTGTCTGTGACTCAGATGCGGTCCAGGGTGCAGTTTAGAACAGAAGCCAGAATGGTAACTAATGAAATCATAAACTGTAGCTCTGTTTTCTTGGGCCTGGAGGGAACATATTGTATTAGAATCATAAATTTGAGTTTAGCTACCAGGATTACAGCTATGGTGTGCTGTGGTGGTAGGATAAAAGAGAGATTCTCTTGGGGAAGGTTAAAGGAGTCCAAGCGCCAGTTGTTAAGGAGTCGCGCAACTGTATGTCACAAAATCTTTAACATGTCTTGTGCCTCTGAGATAGTTCCATCAATGCCACACACAGTATCTGATTGTATCGCTAGGGTAGTACGTATATTATCTGCTGGAAGGTTACCAGGGCTTGAGATGTGTTTGCAGAGTGTGTTTTAATTCGGTGGTTTTACAGAGATGGCTCTACCCCCGACAGGCAAGTAAGACAGTCTTTGCTCACTGTTTTTTTTCTCTCTCTCTCTCTTGCTGTTCCTTCAAATGCCATCTGGGCAATGATGAGAGTGACTGACCAACTTTCACCTTTTTTTTTTTTTTGCTGTTTATGGTCTTGGTGGCCCCTGGGCAGGATTTAGCCTCCTGAAGGGTACCATCTGCCTTCTCCAAGTTGTAAATCTACAGGCATGACTATCCACCCACTCTTCAAAGTATCCTCCAGTAAAACTAGTTCCTGTCTATCTGACCCCTTTTGGAGGCTGTCTTCAAAATTGCCTGAGTTTTTAAGGCAATGACAGTTTTAAGGATGTAAGAAACCTACATGTCAGTTGCAAAACACTGCAAGTGAGGGAGGAAGACAGGTGATGGGGTTTTGAAAGCAATGGACGGAGTAAGCTGCAACATTTCTGTCTTCCATTTCCAGCAGCTTACAACATCACTCTCTCCTCCTCCACTAACTTCACAGTAACCCTGTGAGGTAGGCTAGGCTGAAAGAACTTTCCATGGCAGAGTAGAGATTCCAACCTAGTCAGACCCTCTTACCACTGCACCACGCCAGCTGTCAGGAGTTTAAAAAGATTGTATCTGTTTGATTTTCAAAGAGGCTATCATGTCTGTTAGGCCCTTTTCACACACGCAAAATAATGCGTTTTCAAACCACTTTCACAACTGTTTGCAAGTGGATTTTGCTATTCCGCACAGCTTCAAAGAGCACTGAAAGCAGTTTGAAAGTGCATTATTCTGCATGTGCGGAATGAGCCTTAGAGAATACTATCATGCTAGACTTTAATAAATGAGTGGGCATGGGGGCTAGAAGCTGTGGGAATCAATAGACTAGCCGTGTGCCTGAAGAATGGGGTGGATTCAACAATCTTCCAAGGAGGCCAGCCTTAGGAGCCTTCCGCCATCTTCAGTGGCTCTTCTTCCCATAGAATAGCCATGTACATTTAAATGGCTCTTCCTCCAACAGAAGAGTTGTTTAAGTTGGAGCATGACTTTCAACTCTGACCCCCCTCAAAAGGATATAACTATTTAAATAAATACATGAACTTTGCTCAGGGTGGAATCCACCCCAATGACGCCATTTTGTTGTTTTCAAGGGGAAAATCTAGCACAACAATGTTGCTACGGAGGACCAAAAGCCTCAGATACTCATACGTGCATGCGGCCGCATCCTGCCTTCTGTGAACAATATAAAACCTGTAAAAATATATTTGACAATGCTGGGTAATTCTTGTTCTTTCCACTTTTTTAAAAACAAAGTAAAGGGGAAGGGAACATGAACTTTATTCATATAGTGCGAGCTCTTACGTTTCAGCCATTGATTCTTGGACGTGGACGCATCCTTACACACCAACGCAAACAATTGTGTCAGAAAGTCATTATTTTTATGCAGCAGAGTGAAACTCAAGTTGTCATCTGCATGCGTTACTGTTGCCTTGAGACAGCGACAGCTGAGGCATCCTTTTCCTCTTGCCTCCCTTCAGATATAATCTTACCGTCTCCCTCTCTCCCCTTTCCCCTTTAAAAATAATGGCAAATATCTACTCCTCTCTTGGCCTTCCCCATCATCTCAATCTATATTCCTTAGGGGCAACCGTTACCACAATAATGTGTGTCTATGGAATTGCCAAGAGCATGAGGAAGGATGGGGAAATAAGTTAGCAGACTGAAAGACCTGGTGTATGAACTGGGAATGAAGGAGGTGGTTGTGAGAAGGGGCGGGGGATGAGTCTCTGTATAACACTTGTTATCCTTTCAGGACAAGTTGTCATTGTGGGGTATTGACAGGCAAGTAATGTCTGTAATTAGATTTTGCTTTCTTTTTTAATAAAAGCTTGACTTAATTGTAGGCTGACCATTGTCAGTGCTGATCGATAACACCTATAGCAAAGCAATTTCTGTCAGGTACAATGGAGGTGAAAGTTTCATTGTGCTACAAGTAGGTGAATATGGAAAGAGCTGCTTTAGCGTGCTTGCTTTTTTGGAGAACACCTTCAAGACTTACTAGAGAAGGAATTTTTTAAAACCGTATCTAAGAGAGGACTCCCCGCCCCCCTTGTGGTAGGAGGAAAAGAAGAAGGAAGACAATACAAATGGTTTTATCGAAGTTAGCACTTTTTGGAAGACATTATGAGCCAGTGTGGGGAATAAGTGTGCATGGAAATTGAAATTAATTACAGGGAGCTCAGAAAGATTGTGAACAGTAAGTTTTCACATTCAAGCATACTAAGGGTCCCCCAGAATCAGCCTCACCCAACATCCACAGACTCTCCAAGCCCAAAACTTTCATGATTAGATGTCTGCTTATCAATTACTCAGAGATTTGAGGCTCATCAGTGGCCTTTTTGGGGAGGGAAATCTTCTAATTTACAAAAGTCCCCCCCTCCAGTCACCATTCCCCCACCTCTTCCTGTATGAACCTTTGTGCCAGTTTACATCCTGACATATTTATTTATTTATTTATTTATTTATATTTTAGATTTATAGGCCGCCTCTTCCCCGAAGGGCTCGAGGCGGCTCAACAACATGTATCATTTCCCATGCAAAGGGCCCAATTTCAGTTCACAACACCTCTCACTAAAGGATCTCCAGGAAAGTCCTTTCCACGCATGAGCACCAGCAGAGCTGCAGCCAATCAATGTAGACATTGCTGAGCTAGATGGGCCAATGTTTTGAATCACTAGAAGGCAGACTCGTCTGTTCATAAAGCTTCTAAGTCTATTGTTATCTTGAAGGCTTATTCTGGGGGCAAGATCAGATGCTTTAGGACACGGGGCCTTACGTTCGTTGGAAGAAGAGTGGATATAAATAGGAGGAAACAAAATGGGGAAATCAGTTATTTGCTTGTTCATGCTAATAATCTCCTGTGATTCATTTTCATAAGTTTGGTTTGGGTCCGGCATCTGACGGGAGGCCCAGATGAATCTTTGTAAGGCTGCCTGAGCCACCATTGGTCCCCACGTCTCTCAGAGTTAATTTTAAGATTAACTGGATTCAAGGTTTTATCTTTAGGTGCTGAAAATCATTTTGGCTAGTTAATGAGGATTTTATTGTTTTGTGTCTTTAGGCTGATGCGTTTGTGCTGGATTTGTTTTGAGTATGGAAACCACTTTGAGATCAGGCTAAAGCAAGATGCAGTTAATAAATATAAATAATTTTTTTGACTAGCAGTAAAGTCCATTGAACAAACAATGGGTCTAGAAAACCGTTGGTGGGTTAACGGTGCCCACCAAGGGGGGCAAATTCTCCTTCCCCACTTGGCCCAGCAATTCATCACAGTAACAAAAACCTAACCTAATTATTCAATTTAAAAGCTTACTTACAATTTCTCCCATGCACACACAGACAAGCTTCCCTAACTTTGTAAATGGGCTCTCTTTTTTCAGATTTCTTCCCCCACCCCCCAACACAGGCTCTCCCCCCATTCAAGGCTTGCTGCCACCAAAGCAGAACCTCCCACACCACAGGGAGAGGAGGGGAATATGGCTTCCTCCCGCAGATTTCTCTCTTTTCAAGGCTCAAAGCAGAACCAGGCTTGGGTTGGGCAGCTGGGCAAGGGAGAGGAAGGGATGACCAACTGATTTGCAAGCCCTGTTCCCAAGTTGTGAGTGCATGGCAATTGACTGGAAGTGGAAAGCCGTGTTGCCAATGGTGGCAGCCTTTGCAAGGGTGCTGAGAAGTGTAGTCCTTGCCCCTCTTGGAGGAGCTGGAATCTGGATCCTCCCCGATGGCCAAGAACTACACTTTCCAGCAGCTCCATCTTTTTCTATTTGTCATCAAGAACAAGTTGCTTAATTATATAGTAAGATTGTCATAGGGAAACAGATAACAATCAGGACTCTTGCTGTGTGGCCCTGGGTGTAAGTGCCAGAGTAGGATAGAATTCTAAGTAGACCTGCCTTATATGCCATTAAAAGTTGAATTGAATTGAAAGTAGACCTGCTTAGATTGCTCTCTTTCCATTTTGCATTCCACTTGGAATATATGTTGCTTCAAGGCTGTTTCCTCGAATTCTGAATCCCCCTTGCCTTGTATCAATGTAAATAACATTTCAGCTAAATGCCGTTGTATTTGAAGGTCACACAGTTCAGCTTCTTTGTGTTAAGGCACTATTCAATAAATCTAGTCTCATTAACTGTGCATCAGCCATGTCTACAATATGCTGAGAAGGAAAAAGTATTAGAAAGCAATATCCATCATAGGATGCTGGATGCTGACTGATTTCATAGCCTCATTGTGACACTCTTAGTCAGATTCCTTGGTATGATAATCATGCATCAGATTACAGCCCAGACAGTCATAAAAACTGCTGTTGGATATCCAAGGTAAAAACTACACATATTATGCATAACAGCTCTTCTTGGCTTGAAGGAGGATCACTTGAATTTTCATGCACATAATTGTTTTGGATGTCAGTGACCTTAGACTATAAATAGTGCTGGCTTCATTTCAAAGCATTTTCAATGAGTTGAAGTGTTTTTAAATCAAAGATACATGGAAAACACGGTATGTTTTAGGTACACAAAAGGAATATGGACCTCATTTTTTCCCTCTGATGGAAGGCGGCAGTAATAGTACTTTCAAGTAAAAAAGCTCGTTGCTACTTGATAGTAAGAAGGCAAGGAGAGAGTAGCAAATTTTCTAACTGCCGTGTTTCTCCGAAAATAAGACAGTGTCTCATATTAAGTTTTGCTCCCAAAGATGCACTATGTCTTATTTTCAGGGGATGTCTTATTTTTCTGCTCCACAGCTGCATGCTCTGGTGTTCTGTTCGACAGGCATGCTTCCAAACAAAAACTTTGCTACGTCTTACTTTCGGGGGATGTTTTATATTTAGCACTTCAGCAAAACCTCTACTACGTCTTATTCTCAGGGAATGTCTTATTTTCAGAGAAACAGGGTAGTATTCTGTGAGAATAGAATTGAGGCTACTGGTATGTCTCATCTGGATCAAACTCTCATGATATAACATGTCAAAAATGATACGCATCTGAGAGAACAGAGGAAGCATTGGGCTGGATCCAGCCATTTTTTCAGTCAGTCTCACCTAATTCCTTTCTTTACCACATTTTGCACCCCACATGGCTGTCATCCATGAATGTTCCATGATCATAGCATTTGAAGAGGTTAACAGAAACCTGATCACCATTTTTAATTCAGTAGAAAAGACCCAACCTCTTGTCTAAATTTACCCATTTAGTTTATATTGCCAGACTGATGGCATGACCATTGACTCCACAGCATTCCCATGTATTAGTAGCTGATTTGGAGAAGAGTAGAACAAGAGTTTGGATTTATGCCCCATTTTTCTCAACCTTAAAGAGTCTCAAAGCAGTTTACAAGCCCCCCTTCTTCAACAGGTACCTTGTGAGGTCAGGGGGGCTGAGAGAGTTCTGAGAAAACTTTGACTGGCCCAAGGTCACCCAGAAGGCTTCATGTGGAGGAGTTGGGAAACAAATCCAGTTAACTAAATAAGACTTTACTGCTCATATGGAGGAGGGGAGCATAAATTCAGCTCTCCAGATTAGATTAGAGCTCACCCGCTCTTAACCACTACACCATGCTTTTTCTTTGGCTCCTGCCTTACTGGAGATGAATCAACAATTCTCCATATGGCTGTCATGTCACAATGATGTAGTGACAGTAGAACTTACAAGTGTCACAGTTCAGATGCCAGGGTCTGGGAACACTGTCACTGAGCTCTCTCAATGATCTCTGTTACTGTCTGATTCATTTCTGCCCCATCTTGGCTTCATGTATCTCCAGCTTCCAAGATTTCCTCTGGGATGTGCTTGTTCTGTTGACATTTTCCACTTCTTTTGGTCACCCTGGCTCATGGTTATGCCACCAAGTTAAAATGTTATCCCCCTCCCTCCATACACACACATGTAGTCTAGTTTCTACGAGGAAAGAGACCATCATCAATCAGTTTGTCTGGATTTAAATTTCACAGAACGGCAAATTGAGAAGGTGGAAGAAATTTCATGAAGTTGACCAGCTGAGGGCCAGCCAGTACAGAGACAAGGAAGCTGGAGAAAAGATGCTGAATAGTCAGTGGCGCAGAGGGACATGAGAGAAGTCCAAGGGGGAAGGAGGAGGAGAAAGGTAAAAATGAAGACAGGGCATAGAGGTGAAAGGTTACTTTCACTTATAGTGGGAAAAGAATGCCAAGGAATTTTATCAAAGTGGCAGAACTTCACATAACTGGCTTGAGCAAACCAACCAATCCTTTGGTCCAAAAACCGCACCCAGCCACTGGACCAGTGTGAGGTTCCCTTTAAGCTACAGTCCTACACATATTTGCATGCAATGTTATTGAAGAGCCAGTGTGGTGTGGTGGTTGTGAGAGGGGGAGTGGGGGATTCTAATCTGGAGAACTGGGTTCGATTCCTCAATTCTCCACCTGAAGCCTGCTGGATGACCTTGGGCCATCCCCAGCTCTCTCAGAACTCTCTCAGCTTATGTGGAAGCCGTGGCAAACTACCTTTGAATGTCTCTTGCCTTGAAAACCCTTTGGGGTCACATAAATCAGCTGTGTCCTGAAGGCAAAATCACACACAGAAATATTATTAAATCTAGTTGAGATTATGTCTGTGAGTACTGAGTCCAGCTTAGTCCAGCATACTAAGGCTCATTCCGCACATGCAGAATAATGCACTTTCAAGCTGCTTTCAATGCTCTTTGAAGCTGTGCGGAATGGCAAAATCCACTTGCAAACAGTTGTGAAAGTGGTTTGAAAACGCATTATTTTGCGTGTACAGAAGAGGCCTAAGTGACAGGGTGGCTAAAGAAAGTGGAAAATGGAAGCAGGCTTATTTGGAAAAGCAGAGCCCAGAAGAAACCTTGGAAGCTGGAAACAAAAAGTTAAAGAAGAAAGAAGTAAGTAGAATTGAGTGATGTCACACATTATTGTAAGTATGTATTATCGTCAATTTTGGGAGTATGTTTAAGTCATCAATCATGTATAATCCAGAGCATTTATGATCTACTGATTTATGCAAAAAATATTGATTATACTCTATGTACAACAGACCCATATATATTGAAGCATGACTAGATGCAAGAACGGATGAAGATGATCAAAAATGGAAGTTTATCACAGACAGCGTTCTTGCTACTTACCAACTTTAGGAGAGAAAATGAATTACCAAGCCCTGTAATACCTGACGGATAGATCTTCTATAAAGACTACCATCATCAATGCCAGAGTCTGGTTAATGTCTATTGACAGGCAACCTTACAGTATGATTATGATTCATCACTTGTCTACAAAGTGGTTTCATTCCACATGTGATTTGAACTTAGAGACTGTTATTCATCGAGGTATCCTGGTTTGTGAGGTCTTACCGTTGAAAAAAGCTGTATATTTATGTATTATACCAGACAGTACAGCTTGGCCATAACCGGAACCTACAGAAGAAGGCACATATAATGTTGTTGCTTATGCATTTCTCTGTGCACTTCTTTGAGCATTTTGGCATCATTAAAACACTTGATACTTTGGTTTATTGGTTACATATTTTAGTTACATATAGTTACATAGTTTATTGGTTACATATAGTTTATTGGATACATATTGCATAGATACGGTGACTCTTTTCAGTGGCACTCAGAAAGCACTATGTACTTGTAATCCCATTCCTTTCTTAATTGAGTCCAGCATTCTACTATTGTGTATCATTTTATAAAACACATATCAGAACTTTCTGCCACCATGAACAGGAGTTTAGCTAGCCCACCTCTCTTTGACCCCCCTCCGGGACTGCTTTCAAATTTTAGCTCATGCTTGCTGTTGATCTGCTGAAAAATAACAGGCTCTTAGGGAGTTAGCTTCTCTGTGACCCATCAGCCCAAACTCTGTGAACTTTAGCAGAGCTTTCGCCAAATAGCTGGTTTTGCGACTACGCCTTTGAGCTTGCTGGAGAGCTGGTAGGCTTAAAGAAGCTTTGCGTCAAGCTTTGATTCCCAAATTGTATGTTCGGAGAGAACATTCAGTGTGCGGTATGAAATCAATTGACTGAATGCTCCTGTTAACCCCAAAACACCCAGCTACAGAAGAGGCTGCCTGCTGTATCTCTGCATGTAGTACTGTTCTGATCTGGCCTTCATCCATTCAGTCTCCTTAACACAACTAATTCTGCTGAATCTCTGCATTAAATTGCTTGATAGTTGCCCCAAAAAAGGTTCAGCAGGATGCTGCTCACAGAGGAGGCTGCCTGCTGCATATCTTTATGAGTTGCTGCTATGAGTATGCTTTTATTAAATCCATGCCCACACTTCAACTGATGCAGGGGATTTGTTCCTCTGAGGGAGAATAATTCTTATTCAGACTTTTTTGGAGAAAGAAAAGTATTCTTCAGTTACTAAACACTGGGGAAATACTAGGGTAAAGGTTCTTTAATGATTTTACTGGTTTCTCAGTATCTTTTTTCTGTTTTTTTAACCTGGGTTTACTAGAAAGGGCAAATCAACGTTATCCACAAAGCTTTCAAGACCAAGATAGTTTTGAATGTGTTCTTCTCTTTAAATTGGTTTTGGTAAGGGAATACATGATCAATCTGCATAATCCAAATCTCCCACTCGAACTGAAGTTGTTGGATCACTGTCCAATAAAGGGGGGGGGGGGGTCTGTGGCAGAAGCAGAGTATAAGAGAAGCATTCTCTTCTTCTTCTGGGTGCACCTTCCAATTGGTCCAGAGGTCTGTCACATTGCGGTGACTCTTTCCTTCTCCTTTTAGACCCACCAGCATCAGCGTAACTAAAAGGACAGCAAGAAGATCACATTCTGCTTCCTCCAGCATAAACATAGTTTGGAGGAAAGAAGGAAGTTATAGCTATGGGTAAAATAGAGCCACAGTGGGGGAAGGAAATATGACCATGACTGGGGGGAAAGAAGGTAGGTCAGTGACCATCCTGGGTCAAAGGATCCATAAAATCTTGTAGTTTGTTGGTACTTCACTTGGGTTGCTAGCTTACAGAAGATGGTTGAAGATCTCCCTCTATTACAAGTATTCTCCAGGGACAGAGATCGGTTCACCTGGAGAAAATGGCAGCTTTGGAAGGTGGGCTGTATAGAATTATACCTCTTTGAAGTCCCTCCCCTTCCCCAAACCCTGCCTTCCTCAGGCTCCACCCCCAAAATCTCCAGGTATTTCTCAACCCAGAGCTGGCAGTCTTACTGTGCACTGTATGAACCAGGATGCTGGACTAGATGGACCACTGGTCTGATCCAGCAAAGCTCTTATATTCCCACCACTGGAATTCTGAAAGGATGGCTGATTCCGCATGGGCCAAAAACAGCGGTGTGAAAACAGTGTGAAAACAGTATAAACCCTTTTACACCATTTTAAAACCTTTTACACCATTTTCACACCGTTTTCACACTGCTGTTTTTGGCCCATGCGGAATCAGCCAATGTCCTGTTATTTGAATGAAGTTATAGTGTGCCTTCAGCAGAAGTGTGTTTGGGCATGGGTCATCATAGCTTTATTTTCTTGTCAGTTAATACTAGGAAGAAAGTTGAGGCATATATCTGTATTAACTACGTCATTTGTTTAATCATTTCTGTAATGATTGCATTTTTTAAATTAATTTTAGACATGTATAGTATGGCTAATCCAGTATTTATTTTAATTTGTATGGTCTCAATATTTTGTTATGGCCAATGGCAAAAGCAATAAAGTTATTCATTCATAAGTCATAGTTGTTCCAACTGACTAGGAAGAGGTCAAGAAAGACTTCTAGGAAGAAACTGGTGAGCAAATAGAAAACTGATTAAGATCAATAACTTAAATGAGCACTGCTTGATTATTTAAACTGAAGATTTTACACGCTAAACAGTCTTGATTTGCTTTTCACTTGAATCAATTTTTGTGCTTGCACTGCATCTTAATTTAAATCAGTCCATCCCAAAGGGGGCAATTGAAGTCTTTACATAAACCTAGATCAGTGAAGAAGGAAAAGGCCACATTTTCTCAGGGTTTGTTGTTGTTGTTTTGTTTTGTTAAATTGAGTAGAAAGTAACTGCTAATAAGCCATCTGGATTTTGCTCTTGTCAGTGCTCCGAAATCGGGGTTTTGATTTCTTAAGATGCTGATATCAAATACTTTTGTCTAAGAAAACTAGCATGGTTTAGTGGTTAGAGTATTCAACTAGGATCTGGACGACCCAGATTCAACTCTTCACGGCTCTGTGAAGCTTGTCTCTCAGCCTAACTGACTTCACGGGGTGGTTGAGAGGATAAAATGAGGGAAGAGAGAACTATGTAGCTTCTTGGTGCAAGGACAGGATAAAAATAGACTAAAAAGATGGGGAATACCTAATGGACAGTTCTCCCATTTTAAGAACGGCCATTTAGAGAACCAGTGTGATACAGTGGTTAAGAATGCCGGCCTCGTATCTAGGAGAACCTATTCATGCCAAGGAAGCTTTCTGAGTAACAATAGTCCACTCACAAAACTTACCTTATAGGGTGATCATGAGGACAAAAGAGGATATTGATGAAGTTACCTTGGGTCCTCTTTGGAGAGAAAGGTGGTGTTCACATGAATTAAGCAAATAAATAAAATTCATCCAATCAAAAAAGATTCAATCAGCTGACCTGTAAAAAAATTAATCCAATTTTAAAATTTACGTTTAGCTTTACATTCTTTATCTGAAAATCTACTGGTGGTCCCTGGTCCAAGAATATCCAGCTGACCTTCAAAAGGGTCAGGGCTTTCTCAGACCTGACCCTTACCTAGTGAAACATCCAGGGAGGCCCAAGCTTTAAACAATCTGGTCATTTATCAATAGAATGTGGTGATATCACAAAGTAAAGATTTGCAGCACAGTATGATGTGTTGATGCAGAAATAAATCTCACTGAGTTCAGTGGGGCTGCTCTCAAGGAAGCAAGAATTGGACTATATCTGTTCTTGTTCAAACAGAAGATCAGAAGACAAAATATGGTGAGATATTTACATCCTGAAGTAAATGGTGGCATTACAGTCAATCCCCTGTAACATCTGGAAGTTAATCATTAGTCTTTCCCCTCCTTTTAGATAACTATTTGGCACACAAGCAACAATGACCTGATTTTTATCTTCGCCTTCCATTTTTATAGTGGTAAAATATTGAAGCAAGGCAGTGTTAAAATTAAGCCATTTTTTTCCCTTTGTGAATGAAATAAAACAGGAGAGGGCAAGGAAATTACCAGATTAATTCTTCCAGGAGGGGAAAGGCAAAATGAACACAATATAAATGCTCTTCCCATCCAATATGCATCATAGTCCATTTGTTAAGCATTTACATTCTTGGACTGAATGCTCCAGCTAATGCTTTAAAATGTTTGGGGAAAAGACCACCCCTGCTACAATTTGCATTAAAACCTTCAAATATCATTGTCTCCTTCCATTGTTAGGATTATTTATTAGAGAATTTCTTTGTGCATCTTTTTACAACTGTGTGCATGTAGCTGTGGCTGCAATCATATTCTTTGTGTATACGCACTATGGCTTCCATCCAGCCAGCCTTCTCACTCAATCCAGCCTGATTTCTGTCCTTGCTATATCTGCAATCCCTCATACGTTTTGTCCATGCAGGCCCCATGACCTCCAGCATAGCTTTTTACAGGATCAAAAGGAAACCACTCCTCCCTTTCACACCAGTGGACCAAGTTGGTTGAATCCAACCCGATGTGTCACTAACCATAAGCATCTCTTTCCCACTATGCTGTCTCAGTGACTGGGCAGTCACGTCAAGGTGAAGCTGTCTGTTCCTCAACTTGAAGCATTCTGTTTCCTGCTTAGCTTCATTAAGTCTCCCTCCTCATGTTTATTCTATTCTTTGCAGAACATAGTGATGTCACAGCCTTCTAGAAGAGGAGGGACTTGCTCCTTGTGGGGTAGATTCAGGTGTAGTCAGTCAGTCACAAGCCTTTATTGGCATAAAATAAACATACAAAATCAGCATACAAAATTTGCCCATTATTGCTCACAATTATAGACACTGGTACTAAAATACTAAATACTAAAATATATACATGGTCCTTCTGTAACTATAGGACATTCCTTCAGCTAAGTTAACTCACTTAAACGTCATCGGATACTGACAGAAGCTAGCAAAATTACTGCTGGCTATATGTGGTCATAATACATAGACATTGGTTGGTATTCATCTAGACTTACGTCTATTATTGTTAGCAGAAATTTTGCTACATTCTCACACACTGTGGGATCCATGTTGTTCAAAAGCATAGGTATCTTAAGAGCATCAGTTAGATTGTTATACAGAAATGGGATAAGTGCAGATTGTGACATTCTGATTTTGCAAACCTTACACAATGAAAGAGGGTATGATCGAGTGTCTCCACCTGACCCATATTGCATGGACATAGCCTCCTCTGTTTATCAATTTGTTGATATCTGCCATAGAGCAGCATAGAAGGCATTAGATTGAATCTGGCCAGTGTTAAAAGCTCTTCTTAATTTAGGGTTGGTGATCCACTGTAAATAATTGGCCATGTGTCCTTGTTCAATTGGAATAAGCAGGGTCAGGGGGGAACACGTTTCCTCGCAGCTGTTATCATCTCCCGATACTCTTGTTCTAATAGCTTAGTTTTCAAGCAGCTATATGCTTCTGATAGGGAAAGAGGGACTAACGACTCTAATGAAAAGCCAAGAGTGTTGATTTTCCCTCAACTAGTTTCAGCCACCTAGAATTTGCATAGTCGGAAAGCATGAGGTGTAACAAACTGGAGTGATCCTGCAGATAGTGGATACGTAGCCAGTATCTGACAGTTCTCAGCCAGGCCATCGTGGCATATGATATTTGCCCGAGTTCTAAACATAGGGCTGCATATGAAGCACAATTTGGTAAGCCCATAATTTTGTGGAAGAAACGGGACTGGGCTGTGTTTATATTTTTTGTTTATAGCTCCGATCCAAATAGGTGCTCCATAGAGGAGCTGAGAGCCGCATTTAGCATTGAACACCTTCAATGCGGATGGTATATACTGGTGGCCCACAGTGAAAAGAAACGCTGAATTGCTAGGGCACTGTTGTTAGCTGCAGCGAGTGCTAATTTCCTATGTACTGCCCAATTAAGGTTGCTAGTAAGAGTTATGCCCAAATATTTGAACTGGTTAACTTGTTCTATGGGTCTGTTATTGATGGTCCATGTATGACTAGGGTCTTCTAAGCGAAGACCATTATTTTGGTTTTTTCATAGTTAATTAACAGTTCGGTAAACATACAATATTCAGCACAGAAATTTAAAGAGGCGAAAGTGAGACCAACTTTAGTGTGGGAAAGAAGAACGGTGTCGTCAGCATACAGCAATGCTTAGCAGACGCGTGTTTAGTGCTTGGATTTGGGAACATGCCCATTGGCCTTCTGGAGGGTTGGCACTAGATCACTAAGGAATATATTGAACAAAGTGGGGGCCAATGTACAGCCTTGTTTGACCCCTCTGGTTGTGATGATATTTTTTCTGTGAGCGGTCCTTTTGTTGCGGCTCTTATTCTGCAGCTAGTGCCAGTGTGTAGCTGTTTTATAAGAAACAGTAGTCTGGGATCCATGTGTAACGCCGTCAATTTTCTCCACAGTAGGGCTCTAGATATGGAGTCAAATGCCCTTTAAATCCAGGAAGGCTGCAAACAGTTTCACGGTTATTATGAGTTATACTTTTGTTAGCTAAGTGTGCTAATTCTGTTACAGGAGCCAGTGGTGATTTATTTTTTAAGTGAATCCAATTTGCTCCGGTCCTATTACTTCTGCTTGCTTGACCCAATCTTCCACTCTCTAAGGAGGTAGTTTTGCATATAGTTTGCCAATTACAGATAATAGGCTTATAGGACGATAGTTTGAAGGATTTGTATTATCACCCTTTTTGTAGATTGGGACAACTATAGACGCCAGCCACATCTTTGGGATGCGGCCCGTGTTGTGTACATGGGGGAATAAGGAAGCGAGAGTTGTAGCCAACCACTCGGGTAAGAATTTGAGTATTTCTGGTGTTATTGGATCAGGACGTGGGGCCTTACAGCTTTTCAAACAACTGATTAGTTTACTCGCTTCTTGAGGATTAACCTCAGGCCAATCTGGTAGCTCCTCTGGTATTGAAGTGGAATCAGGGTATTCAGTTAGGCTAGCATTGAACAGATTAGAAAAATAACTGAACCATCGGTCTAGTGAAATATGGGGCAACTGGATACTGCACGTTTGGGCCTTCTATTTATGATCTGCCAGAATTGCTTAATGTTATTTGTTAAAGTGGCTTGATATAGTTGTTCCCACTGCTGTTGAATTGATTTTTTCGTTTCCATTGTACCATAATTTGAAAATCCTTTTCAGTTGGGTTATATTGCTGAGTAGCTTTTCCTCACCTGTGCTACTTGGTAACTTCTATATAATGATCGTATTAAGTTGTTAAAATTCAATACAGTAGCGATCAAACCATTCTCTATGACCCGTTTACAGCCTTAGATTTGGTCGAGGAGATGGCTTGAAGTTCCCCTGCTAAATTTGAAACTAGTTGTTCAAAGTGATGTATTCCACGTTCTGGTGTGTCAGCCTGTAATATATTCTCTTTTAATTTATTAAATGTAAAAAGAGCTAAGTAGTGTTTCTGTAGCAGCTGCCACCTGAGGTGACCATGTTATTTTCTGATGACTAAAGTTGGTGGGGTCCTCTGTATTAGTCTTTACCTCAAATGAAAAAGTTACATTGAGTGGAAGATGATCACTTAGCAATAAGTCCCCAACGCTAAAAGATGTGACACACTGGTGTAGATAGGGGGGATATTAAGATGTGTCGATCAAGCTAGCACCGAGCGAGTTTACCAAGGTAAAGCTATCTGCATTCCTATAGCACTTGAGGCCGTTTAACCATAATTTGTTAAATTTGATGGCAAATTTGATTAACTGAATTCCTGCCGCATTCACGAGAGAGTCCTTTGAGGAGCGAAGAGCTCGTGTTAGAAGAAGCTGTACGAGTTCATCCTCCTGATTCAAATGGGCCAAAGTGGTAGAAAGGTCCATTACCCACTTTGGCGTTAAAATCACCTACCAGGATCACCTCCGTAGATGGTTGTTTATTTTCTAAATTTTCTACAAATGATGATATCCTACTCCATGTGTTGATTAAGGAGTCTCGTGTCAATCCAGCAGGTATATACAAGTTCACTATAATCATGTGAAGAGCTTCCCCCTCTACCAAAACAGCCTGTGCAAGAGGGGGACATGAGTCGAGAGGAGTTGCTTTGATGCTGTTGGCTACAAATAGTGAAAGTCCTCCAGAATAACGACCAAACTTGGATACTCTTGTAGCAGGAAGAGAGTATTGTTGGTAGCCATTTAAGGCAAGCTCTGAATTGGACCAAGTTTCTTGTAAGGCTATAAACGTAAATTTTTGTAGATAAGTGAGGAAATCCACGATTATCACATTTCTTGATCCATCCGGCTATATTCCACGAGGATGAGGGAAATCACATCTCTTCTCTGACTTGGATTTGGAGATACTTCCCCATGCTGTGTTGGTCCCAGATTGGCTAAGAGATTTTGATAAGGGTTGGCGTCACTGAGATTGGTCTATGGTTGTAATTTCGTGGTCATTTTGGACCACACATCCATTACCTTGTAGCCTAATCGGGTCTGGCATGTAGGTATGTGTATCTGAAGCCCGTGGAAGAATAGTCAATTATAATCTCTTTGGTGGGGGCTTGGCTGAGTTGTATTATCCAAGAAGCTCTTAAATGCATGTATTTCAATGTCGGTACTTGAATGGAAATCCCAGATGATCTGTTATTATCTATAACCTGATCTGTCTTCTGAGACGTAGTAACCTCCTTTGACAGAGGGATGCTGATGTTTGGGTGGGCTTCTGTTGATTGAAGTGGGGTCATCCTCAGCTCTTTCAGTTCCTCAAACCAAGATTTCTTTGGAGTTTTTAGGAGAGTATCTTTATCCAGTACATTTGTGGACCTGAGGTCTACCTCCCAATGTAAGGGGGAGGTTTGATGATATACATTCTCAAGTGCTAGAGAGGTAGCCGCCTGGATAGGTGTTGGAGTTAGATCAGTATTTGTTGGGGAACAATGTGTTTCACCGTGAGCTGCTGTGGGTGGCTTTGACACAGGCTCTGGCATTGTAATAGGGTGGTCTGTGTTCTTGGCGAGGTGCAGCCTCAAGGCCTTTGTAGTAGGGCTGGTTGAATAAGGGTTGCCTTTAGCCTGACTGCCAGTCCCAGCACTTATGGGCACACAATTTGCTTCATTAGGAGAGTTATCTGGAGAACAGTAACTTTGAATTGCAGGATTATAGGCAAGTAAGGTTGGGCAAGAAGGGGAATTTCCAGAGCATAATACATCCCCCAAGGCCTCTGGAACAGAATTGGGAGCAGAATTGAGGCGCAAAACATCCTCCACTTCCTCAAGGATATGTTGGTGGGAAGAGTGGATTTCATTCAGGGACATCTCAAGTTGCTTCCACTCAACCGCTAGTTCTTTGATTCCTTTGGTAAAAGCTTCTGAAGAGTGTCCAGTTTTGTTAGGGTTTCCAACAGCAGTCGCTTTGTTGAACTCCTTTGAATTTGCATTTCTCTTGTCAGGTGTAGCATGGGTGTCCTCAATGAGTCTGTGGATAGTAGTATTCCTAAAGAGACGCATAATTTTAATATCATACCTTCTGGAAAAAAAGTGGCGATGTTTCAACAATAGTGAAGGCATTTTAGATGTGCTAAAAGTTAGGGCAATTCTTTTATAGTAATCCACAGGGGGGCAAGTATTCATATGAAGTCAACTGAATCTTGTATGGAGCACACTCTAACAACTGGCTCAAAGAGAACCTAATTGCACTATAATTTGACCACCTATTTTGGTTTAGCTTGGAATGTCCAATATACAACACCACTCGCTCTTTTTGCAAAATTAACGAATTCATATTAACTAGCTTTAGCTGCCGGGTGGGTGTAGGCCTTGAAGGCCAATGGGCAGTGTCTGAATAAAAGGGAGCTACCACGTCAGATCCATTTCCAATTCAGGTGTAGTCAATTTCCTGACTAAACTTACAGGCCACTTGCATTCCTTTGAGGTAAATGCCAAAAGAATGTCATATTGTACAGTATATGGGCCTTTCCCCACTCTCGTTGTTCCCCTCTATGCCGCGCGCTGCTCTCAGCGCGCAGCATCCCAGGCGCACGCCCGGCCATCCCCACGACTCCGCGCTCTGCGCGGGGCCATCAAAAGGCACCGTTAAGAAGAGCGCCTGGGATGCTGCGCGCTGAGGGGCGCGACAGCAGCAGCTTCGGGGCGGCTGCGCTGTCGCCGCCCCTCTCAGTGGGGAGTGCCGAGGGACCCCGCGCTACTCTCCTCAAGTAGCGCGGGGCTTAAGGTAAGTGGGGAAAGGCCCTATGTGAATACAAAAACCATGGATTATTATCCATGGCCTCCTAAACAGTGTACGTAAATGTCAGGAGTACAAGCCTTTTGCTTTAAACAAATTTTAATGAAATAGTAATTAAATTTCACACACACATTCAGACTTGAGATATATTCCAGTAACAAACTTGATTTCCTGAAGGTTACCTGATTACAAACAATTATGAATTGAGGGGTGTATCTTTGGAAGAGTAATGGCATCTTCCAATGAAATTTTTCAGAAGCAAGCTTTTTTGGGTGCACTCGGGTAGCTACAGAATTTTTTTAATACAAAGTTTGCCAAGGAGAAACTATATATTCACATTTGATAATTGAAGGCTAGGCATCAAGAATCCTTTGACGAAACAGGAAGGTAATTCAAGCAGCCAAATATTTGACTTTTCTGCAGCATTTATCTAAGACGCGCTAAACTAACATACTTTTATTTATGGAGAATATGGATTTCCATTCCTGGCTTGATTAACATAATCTTCTGAGATTGTTTCTTCAAAGGAATAATATTTATCGTTATTTAAACTCTGTCGTTTCTGGATGTATTTTTTTAAAGAGTTACGCAGCATTATCCAGCTTCCGCCACCAAGAAATTAATTTGCGTTATCAGTAATTTTAAGATTACAGCCCATGTTTGAAGTTGTTGCATTTGAGCTACACATACAAAGAAGGGGTTTGGACTGTATTCAAACAGGCTAACAATGCAGTGCTAAGCAGAGTTACACGTTCTAGGTACACTGGAGTCAATGAGTCTATAAAAGCATAACACTATTTAGGACTGCACTGTAAATCCCTAGAGTCAATTCAGACATTCAACCCAGTGTCATTGTCCTAAACATAGTGTGTACAAGGTCTGGATCTAGAGAATATACTTGTCTGACAACGTGACAGTCAAGCATCTTTACACAAGGAGTTCTAGAAACTTGGGTGTCTTGTACTAATTTGAACATGTAAACATGGCTCTCATTTGACCTTTCTGTTACAGTAGGAATGAATGTGTTCTTAGACTGTCATCCTTTCCACACAAATCACCTAAAAGGTGTGTAAAATGTTTTCAATTCCCCCTGCCTTTATCATAATGTTTACATGCACTTACCCCCTCTAAACAATTCATGGCCACCATTATGTGTTTTTCCCCTTTTTTGTAGTTAGTTGTTGAATCAATGCTTCAGTGCTTCACAGCGGGGGTGTTGCGATTCTCTATACTTTGTATAATCAATTCTTCGAAGATTACCCCCGCCCCCCCCCAAAGAAAAACAAACAGAAATGATGAAAGTAAACAGGTGAGGTGTGAACTCAGCTTGGGGATGGCAGAGAGGTGCAGAACACACATTACATTGATCACACAGCTGTGAAGACTTTTTGAAACCATTCCGGCCTAAAGAATTGCTTTGAAAGGGAATTCACGCAAAACATTTTGAGGCTGAAATAAAACATTTTCAAGATGTAAGGGGAGGAAAACAACACAGAACTCCATGGAGGAAACACTTTATCTCCTGCCTCAAAACGTTTTAAATGGTTTGTGTGGAAAAGGATCTTAATCATGACACTGTAAGAAGAAAAGAGAATACACTGCAGCAAAAGAGACATATGCCTCTTGTCCCTGGACAGTGCAGGGACAATACAGCAGGCACTTCAATTTACCAAATAATTGTCCTATACTTCTTTGGTTTACATGGGGCAAATGTCCCTGGAGACTGGTGCAGTCTTCTCTGGGGAAGGGCATGCATATATATCAAAAAAACAATATGACTGTAGGAATGGAAGGCAAATTGATGGACAGCAACAGCCATTGTCAAACTTGGATCTCACAGCGCGAGAGTCTGCTTGCTTATTTAAATGAGGCTCCACAGGCATTTGGAACTTTTTATAATTCTCATAGGGGCAGCACAGGGGGAAGTTAGCCATTCAACCACTCCCATGACATGACATGGATAACATTTACATGTCCACATAGTGTGGGTCACAGGACCAAGCAACATGCTGACTTGTCCCATTAAGAGTGTTACCAGAATTTGCCCTATGAACCCATTCTGATGTTGATTATTCTCCATATTGGCACTTCAAGACGTTTCATAAAATTCTCCTTACTATTAGGTTGAATGGTCCACTATGACCAAGCTCCTCAAAATGGAAAGAACATTCACCCCGGGGCAGCTGGCCATCTAGATGAGCTCCACAGAAGTGGACAATGCGACCATGGAGTGATGTGGGAAAAGCCATGTCGGTAACAGCAACCATGCTGATCCCAACCACGCATAAACAGGCCTCAGGATGCTAATTTGTGTCCTGTTATGAGAAATTGCCTGTCTTGTTAAGGAACTGTGCCGTAATGGGAAAGCCTGTTGGCAATGAAGGGACAAACTCACTCTTCAGGGAATAGATGAGACTTTTTTTTTTTTGCCAAATGTCGGATGACCTTCAGATCGGAAGCGGTTGAGACCGGCCAGAGATTGAAATCAATTAATTTTGCCCCCTTTGTTAGAAGTGGTTCAGTGAACCAAATTTACCCTTGCATCTTTTGAATATGGTTTCTGACACGTACTAAGCCCGCAGCTGCATCTCACCTCCAGCGGAGAGCTACCTGATTATAGATCCACTAATTCTTGCCTCCCAGCACTCAGCCCTTCTGGAACACAGATCAACTGTCTCACACAGTGCATGAGGTTATCCGTTAACCTGCTAATTACTAACTGCATGGTTCCTAATTAGAACCCTTTTCTTCAGATAAATACATAAACATGGTAGACATGTACTCATTTACCTCTTCAGTGGAACACCAGCCAACAAAGAGAGATTCTTTTACACATTAACCCAGACTGTGTGTGTGTGTGTACGTGCACACGCGCGTGCACAAATGGGCACTCCAGTTTGATGGGCATGTCATGAGTTGCCATGAGCTTTAAACCTACCAGAAGCAATTGCTGAGCCGAACATTCTTCTCAGAACTTTCTGTCATCTTTTCTGCTGTGTTCTGGTTGATGTAAAGGCTGCACCTACTTACACACGAACACACACTAAACTCCCTCCTACTGAATCAAAACGTAAGTCTGTCAAGGCCAGTATTGCCTACTCAGACTGGCACCTCTCCAGGGAGCCAGCATGGTATAGTGGTTAAGAGCTGGTGCACTCTAATCTGGAAAACCAGGTGTGATTCCCTGCTCTGCCACTTGAGCTGTGGAGGCTTATCTGGTGCACCAGATTCGCTTGTGCACTCCAACACATGCCAGCTGGTTGACCTTAGGCTAGTCACAGTTCTTCAGAACTCTTTCAGTCCCACCCACCTCATAGGGTGTTTGTTGGGGGGGGGGGGAAGGAAAGAAGATTGTAAACTCCTGTGAGTCTCCTTACAGGAGAGAAAGGGGGGATATAAATCCAAACTCTTCTTCTTCTTCTTTGCTAGAGGTCTTGTTCATCCCCTACTGCCTGGTCATTTTTCACTGCAGATATCGGGAACTGAGCCTATGACTTTCTGTATGCAAAGCAGAGGCTTTTCCACTGAGCCACAGCTCCTCCCCAAGCACATCTAGTCTCAAAACCAGAAGGACAATCCAAAAATTGAGGGAAACAAAATAACTACTGAACTTCTTTCAGGTCTTTCTAGCCTCCTAGCTTGTATTCCTTGGGAGGGGGGAGTCATAAAAGAACACTGGTTTTGTTTAGACAACTCTGCCCACTGATCAGAAAGAAGAAGCTGGGCAGCCTGGATTAATGTGTTGACAGGAAACTAGCAAGAGAGGCTGTTTCCTCCCTGCCCCATCTGCTTTCTAAAAAAATATGTCCATCTTCGGTAAATAGACAGCATTTACGCAGTTCCATCTCTTGTGATTTGCCCTTTCAGTGGCTCAACTCTGTTTCTGTGGCTCAGAGGTAGAATGTCTGCTTGGGATGCTAAAAATCCCAGGTTTCATCTCCACGTCTTCACTTAAAAGGATCAAGTAGCAAGTGATGTGGAAGACCCTGTCCGATACCTTAGAGAACTGATGCCAGTTTCAGCTGTCAACATTGATCTCAAGAGACTAATGGTTTGATTCAGTGTTAAGGCGGCTCCATGTATTCACACCTTGACCTCAAGCTTCTCACCTTTGGCCCTACCCAGGTTCCAGAATGTTTGAGTTCCGGAGTTCATCATTCTTCTTCAGATTGTCTACTGTAAATATTTATTTATCTATTTAATTCATTCATACTCCACCTTTCTTCCCAATGGGAACCCAAAGTGGCTTACATCATTCTCTCCTCCATTTTAGCCTCACAACAACCCTGTAAGGTAGGTTAGGTTAGGTTGAGAGAGTGTGATTGGTTTATGTTCACCTAGTAAGCTACCGTGGCACGAATGGGAATTCAGTCCTGGGCCTTCCAGATACTAATCCGACACTTTTAACCACTTTTTAACCACTTTTAACCAGGAGCAGCAGTGGCGTAGGAGGTTAAGGGCTCGTGTATCTAATCTGGAGGAACCGGGTTTGATTCTCCGCTCTGCTGCCTGAGCTGTGGAGGCTTATCTGGGGAATTCAGGTTAGCCTGTGCAGTCCCACACATGCCAGCTGGGTGACCTTGGGCAAGTCACAGCTTCTCAGAGCTCTCTCAGCCCCACCTACCTCACAGGATGTTTGTTGTGAGGCGGGAAGGGCAAGGAGATTGTAAGCCCCTTTGAGTCTCCTACAGGAGAGAAAGGGGGGATATAAATTCAAACACTTCTTCTTCTTCTTCTTCTTCTTCTTCTTCTTCTTCTTCTTCTTCTTCTTCTTCTTCTTCTTCTTCTTCTTCTTCTTCTTCTTCTCCTATGTCACACTGACTCTCACATTATCAAGCTGGAGCTCATCTCCCTATGGGCATGTTGATTATAGCAGGATTGGCTGTCTTATTCCCAGACTCCTAGCAGCATTACACCTTGATTAAATGGAGAATTGAAATCTTTGCTAAGATTGGGCTTTTCATCAAAGGTAAAGAATTGCAGACAATGAGGTGGACTGGGGACGCAGATGATCAACAACGACCTTTTCCCAACACTCTTTTCATTTCCTTTCATTTGCTGGGGCCATAATGATTAGAACCCCCAGACAGATGCCGGCAAGGCGCTTGGTTTCTGGACTTTTCCACCACAAGTCAGAGTGTGCTGGGCTGTAGAATGATTTGAATTACTGATGCTTTCCTGCTCTCATATACTTGATGTCTGCCATAAAGATTTTCATGCTACCAAAGACATGTGCCAATATGGTCCAGCGGGTACAAGACATTATCTGATCTATGCTTTCTTACATTGTGTTCAGTGATTTTTACAGTACTATCAACAGTGTGTGTTGGGTGGGGAAGGGGTGCCTCAGCTGCCAGAGGTGAAATTACATCTATCCGAATGAGTTCTTCCTTGGCAATGGCCTCTCACCTCTGCTTCTTAGCTTGATTTGAACATGTTTTTAGAGCGTGATTAAACATGGTGAAGAGTCTTCTTTATCTGTGTTAGTGGTGGCATCTGAGAAATACCAGTCTCAGAGGAGGTGGTCTAAAAGAGTAACTTTAAATTAAGTATTTGTTTTCCTTTTGACCGTGAGAGGTCAAGTTGGTTTGAGCTTTGCATATGGGAAGCAGAGAGGGAACAGGCCTGATTTTCAGCAATAAATAAGTGGGTCATGGTTGTAGTTCAGTCAAACCGCAAAAACAGAGAGTTTGAATGTAAAGCTGAACATAAGCCTTATACTGAGTCAACCCACTAGGCCAGTGATGGTGAACCTTTTCGAGACCGACTGCCCAAATTGCAACCCAAAGCCCACTTGTTTATCCCAAAGTGCCAACACGGCAATTTAACCTGAATACTGAGGTTTTAGTTTAGAAAAAACAGTTGGCTCCGAGGTATGCGTTACTCGGGAGTAAGCTTGGTGGTAGTCGGTGGCTTTGCTTTGAAGCAACCATGGAACTCTTCAAATCACAACCCTAGCAGGGTTTACTCAGAAGCAAGCCCCATTGCCAGCAACTGAGCTTACTCCCAGGTAAAGGATCATGCTTTAGTTCTTCACATGAAAATCAGCGGGGTTTAACAGCACTTAACAGGGTTACCTACACTACTTTCCCAAAACTAGGTCTTAGGTTTAATGCTAATAATCGAACCCAGCAGCCCAGCCCAGCCTAGATGGGGGGGGGGCGATTTCTCCCCCACATGACGAACTCTGCGCGTGCCCACAGACAGGGCTCCGAGTGCCATCTCTGGCACCCGTGCCATAGGTTCGCCACCACTGCACTAGGCCATCTGACCAGCAGTACATCTCTACGATCTCAGGGGGAGATGGAACTTTCCTTCACTTCTGCCTGCAATCCTTTAATGAGAGATGCCAAGGATCGCCTTCAGCATGCAAATCAGATGCTCTGCCACTGACACACAGTCCCTCCCCAATTTGCTAGCTGTTCTGAAACCTAAAGAACATCAGTTTTCACTTTGGAATGTGCAGCGTAGCATTCAACACTACAGAGAAATACCTGATAATAGGTAGAACATTCACTCAAACATTCCCACATATCACAGATGAAAATAAGGACAGTTTTGTGTACTTAAACGTATGCCCACATCAAGGATAACTGAGAGTGCTCCTAATTATCTGGCTGTTCTCTGGCTACTGGGTACTTACTTAATGGCCTGGCTGGCACTGCCTTCGGAAGAAGCCGGTGTTTAAAAACCAGGATTTCAGGTTTTTTTAAATTAAAAGTGTCACTGACTCACTGAAGGAAAGTATCCTGGTATTTGGCAAGCAAGCATTCTAGTGTCATGATTTAGGATGGTTAAGATGATATACAATGAACAAATGATGCCAATTCCAGACTAAAAGCTTAGTGAGGCACTCCAACCCAATATTGCAGATAAATGTTAAAATGCTCTATTTAAAAAAAGATGTGGAAGGTTTGCCTGGGAATGTTCATAAACATTTTCATTGTAGTGGAAACACGACCCTGGAAAAAAAGCTATTGCCTCTTTCTTATCTGTCTTTTGTTTCTACAGACAGCCATTAGCAGTACCCATTTTGTCCCTTTAATCTGTACTTTTATATCTTCTTTACCTTTATTCTTCAGGTTTTTAAGAGAAATAATTTGGAATGTGCCATTTCACACAGTGCTGTTCCCCATTTCCACCAAATTACCATCTACCCTGACTTCTAACTCAGCCAGTGACTTTTGCTGACTTTGTTTCTCTGCACCTACACATGACCTGCCCCAAGAGGTGCTGAACCTTACTCTTCTTCCCCAGTGGGCTGCATAGAGATCTAAGGGTTTGGTTGATGCTACTTATCACCAAGAATATTCCTTTCCAACTCACCCTGCCATGCAATGAACCATGGGCTATTGCAAGAACTGCCCTCCATCATATGATGCCTCAGGGTGTTCCCCACCTTAAATGAGCAACCCATCCTATTCCTGCTATCCTCAGTCACCTTTATTTGACTGATCTGTATGGATTTAATGTCAATTATGTCCCACTATTTGTCCACTGTAGTACTTCAGGCAACTTAAGTCGAATTCCTAGAAGGTCTCCTGTCCAAGCATTGATCAGATCTAGAACTTAGCAGGTCAGCAAAATATCCATTTCACAAGGAGGAGGAGGAGGAGTTTGGATTTATATCCCCCCTTTCTCTCCTGCAGGAGACTCAAAGGGGCTTACAATCTCCCTGCCCTTCCCCCCTCACAACAACCACCATGTGAGGTAGGTGGGGCTGAGAGAGCTCAGAAGAGCTGTGACTAGCCCAAGGTCATCCAGCTGGCATGTGTGGGAGTGTACAGACTAATCTGAATTCCCCAGATAAGCCTCCACAGCTCAGGTGGCAGAGCTGGGAATCAAACCCGATTCCTCCAGATTAGATACATGAGCTCTTAACCTCCTACGCCACTGCTGCTCCAGGATCGTTTCACCAAGAAAATCAAATAAATTCTTCAAGGCTCCCGCAGAATTCATGAAATACAACATGAAAGTCATAAATGTACAGCAAAACCATCAAAGCAGTGGGACAGCGTCGTTTTACTCCAATGGGATGGATCCACAAATTCCCCAAGGCTCCAGACATAAAGTGATAAACACTCTTAAGCGCAAATGATAAAAGGGAAGGTTTTATGTAGTTGAAAAATGGCCATAAATTTCCTTTAATTGCACTTAGACATTCAATTATCAAAATATCTCATTTGTAAGCTGCTGAGTAACTGAGCACTAATACCTCCTCATTCTCTGGCATGTCGTGGAATCGTAACGCTGTCTCAAACATCACAGTCATCTTTGTAAAATATGATGTTAAGGAAGGCTGAGTTCATTGTACTATACATATGTAAATGCCTTTCTTTCAGGGGTCTCTAGAGAGAAGGGAAGCCAGACAGTATTCCCAAGCACAGCATGTATTAATTGTAAAGCAATAAAGTGTACACGTACAAAAGCAAGAACGTTCAAGAAGTATTAAGCAGTGAAAGTCAGGACAACATTAAGGGAGGCAGGAAGGCCTACTAAAAAGTTTTATATTTGAAATATACGCTGCTCTGGGAACAGTCGGAATGGAATGTATTTTAAAGAAGGGCAGAGGCCAGGCAGCCCAATCCATAAAGCAGTTAATTAATCACTGGGGCCAAATCATACATTAATGTAGGCTGCGAAAAAGTCACCACAAGGTGATTTAACAAGATCAGTTCTGCATTGGCAGTTTGATTACTTGATTAGATTCTGGCCAGCTTTTCTTCTGTACAAAACAGAAGAAGCAGGGAAGCAGAGATCCTATTTGCTGCCCACCCACCCCCTCCAAAAAAAGCTATGTTGGGGAATCATTGGAATGTATTAAGCAAGATTTATTGAAAAAGGTGGCTAGATCAAACCTTTTGAATGCACCACACTTAACATTTTGTTGTTCCAAAGTGAAATCTGTTCTTCTGTTCCCGATACAGAACACATGAAATCAATGTTGCAAAATCAACTCATGGTGGTTTTGCCATATCTATAAACAACATGGGTGAGTCACTCATCAGTCATGCTATTTTCTACAGGAACAGATCTATCTTTCTCTCAGGCTACATCCATCCATCAGTCTATCCATTCTACTTCACCCGTCTCCAAGTAGCTTAGGGCAGCATGAGTAGTTTTGTCCCCTCCTCCATTTTATTTTCACAACAACCTTGTAAGGTAGATTAGGTTGGGACAGGTCACCTGGTCAGTTCTACTGCATGACCCAGGCCTGCATTTACATGCCATCAGGGCCAGACCGAGGGGGAACTGTGCCTGGGGCATGCATATGCCGTGTGCCCCTGCCATGCCCCTACCCCACCTCGGAACACCCCCAGAATGCCCCACCCTGCCCCGGAATGCCTCTGCCACACCGCCACACTGACGTGCGCCTTGTGCATCACACCCACCCACGTCCCCTTGGCGCTACGCCACTGCGTGCCATTACAGCTGAGGCAAGTGTGTGCAAATGAAGTGAATTAGGCTGAGTGTAGAAAACTCAACCCAAGCTTTGCCAGAAGAAGAAAAAAATGAGGCAAATGAAGAGGTTCTTCTTGTCACTTCTCAAGAGTTCCATGTGTCCTTGATTGAGCAAAAATCTGTGTGCGCTCAATCCTCTTCAGGCATAGAAATTAACATGGGTATGCAGATTCTGGGCCTGTAGAAATGGGAATCGATTGGGACTCTTCTAGAAGCTTGGCCTAGGGTAGCCATTCTTCAGACGAGGCCTGGAGATTTCCTAGAATTACAATTCAGACAATTTCTCCTGGAGAAAAATGGCTGCTTTGGAGGGTGGACTATGGCATTATATCTTGCTTAGGTCCCTTCTCTCCCCAAACTTTACCTTCCCCAGATTCCGTGCCAAATCTCCAGGAATTTTTCAACCAGGCGCTAGATAACAACCTGGGCCCTGGCTTCTGCCCTTCCCTGGGCAACAGAGCAAGATCTATTCCCTGTTGCACTCTGTCCTCCAGCCACAATCTCAAAACTCTGTTACAGAATCCCTGGGAAGGCTAGGCTTGATTCCAGCCTAGTCCAAGACTGGATCCATTTTAACCAGGAAATAGTGACGTCTTGACTGCTGTTGGGATCCTTGCATAACTCCTGTAAGATGCCAGAGCTCAAACATAAGCCCTGTGCTCCCCCTAAAAGCTTCCACAAAGGTAGCCCTTTAGAAGGAGCTTATTCTCCCCAGCTGCTCTGCAATTAACTCTCAGCAGTTTGCTCAGATTCTGTCTGCATCCCAGTCGCAGTTGGTCGGGAAGGAATGAATTGCCCACTTCAAGCATAAATTCCCCACTGAGTTGCTCTTTGTTCATTTCATGCTGCCTCCCTGCTCTGTTGAAGCTGCTAAATGAGTTGATATTACCTTAATATGAGCTTTAAAAGTGTTATTTAATGCTATTACATTCCACACATTTTTTTTAATGCGCCACGTGAAATAAAAAGTGAATACCAGCAAGCCGCATGTCCACATTCTGCGCTTTGGGTAATTGCAGCAATAACTTAATTGCCACTTGGCTTTCTGCAGAGCTTTAGCCTATGCCAATTACTGCCCAAGTAAAGTCTCCTAGTCAGTTCCTGGACTGTCCAGACCAGGGGTCTGCAACCAATTGGCCATGCTGGCAGGGGCTGATGGGATTTGTAGTCCATGAACATCTGGAGAGCCGCAGGTTGCAGACCCCTGGTCCAGACCAATCTTGGGAAGTCTAACCCAAGACAGAAGCCAAGTCCTGTGTTGTAAGTGGCTAGTATTGCCAACTCTGGATTGGGAAATTCTTGGAGATTTTGGGGTGGAGCCGGCAGTGGCATAGTGCCAAGGGGGCAGGGGGTGAGTGGCACACCGTGCATATGTCCCTGTGGGGGCATGGCGGGGGCATTCTAGGGTGGGGTGGGCAAGGGCTTGGCAAGGGTGCAGGGTGCAGACATGCCCCAGGCGCAGTTCCCCCTCATTCCACCCCTAGGAGCAGGGAAGGACTTTATTTGGGAAACAGAGGAACCTTAGCAGGGTATAGTACCACAGAGTATACCCCCCTCCCCCCAGGCTGTTTATCTTCTCCAGGGAAATTGACCTCTATATTCTGGAGATTAGGAGGTTGGCAGTCCTACAAGTGGATGATCATAAATTAATGCTGTTGACATAATGTGGGTATTGAAAAACTGGTGGTTGTGCTCCAGGAAAAAGGATTTCAGAAGAGAAACAAAATGATCAAAATGTTCTCTTCAAACCTCAAGGGGGAGAGAGCCATTTCTTCACAGAGGTAAAAATACTCTCACCTGCAGAAGCATTAAGCTGGCTCCAATAACAATGTTTCCACTCATCTTTGAAGAGCTATGATATTCATATGCAAAGCTGCACCTTACATCCCTTCAAGTCAGAGGGCTGAGAAGGACATCCGTTGGCTTAGCATGGCCCTGGCACTTGGTTTCATCACAGGTCTTCAGCTAGTGGATCACGACCAGCAAGTGACTTTTGCCTCTACCAAAGAACAGTTTCATCGATGACACTTCTGCCACTCTTATTTACTCCATTTTGAGAAGACAGAAATGTAGGAAAAGGCAGGGGAGAAATTGTGATAGAACTCTCAGTGGTGGAAGGACATAAGGCAAATATTCATTTTAAACCAGCAATCTCATGGGTCACAATTTGTTCTCTTAGCCTCTGTGCTATGACAGCTTCAGACTTTGTTAAATGTCAGGTTAGTGACGGGTCCCAGTTCTGAAAATATTGGAGACTTTTGGTTTTCATTGAGGGCTCACAAGCAGTGGTGGGACTCAGCAGGTTCGCACCACTTTGGCAGAACCAGCTGTTAAAATGGTGCTTGTATGCTACCAGTTGTTAAATTGTTTGAATCCCACCACCAGAACCGGTTGTTAAATTATCTGAAGCCCACCACTGCGTTTGAACTAGGTTTGCTTATCGACACTGAATATGGGCCAGTTTTGCCTGAAACCTATGGGTGCCATTTCCCCTCTCTGCTCCTTTGCCTGGATTCCCACTTTTCATCAAGTTCGCAGCCCTTTCCATTCGGGAATTAGAAAAGAAGATGTGCAGGCAGTTTCCCAGCCTGTCTTGTGCAGGCCTGTTTTGCCTTGCCTTTATTGTAGCCAATGTGGAAAGTCATAGCTAGGATACCATAGTTAGGATATCCCCGGCAAATGCTTTGTTTCCCTGTTGACTGAAGTTTTTTTTTTTTTTTTTGGGGGGGGGGGGGAAGCTGGCTTCCAAAGTAAGTAATTATTAGAAAAATGTGTTTCCTACTTCTTCCCCCACCCCCTGCCATAGCAATATAATCGAAATTTAATTTCTTTCTTTAAAAATATAAATGTATCAGTTTCTTCCCTAGCTCTATCTGCAAGGCTGAAAGCAGCTGGAAAACAAAGTGATCTTTATATTTTCAAAGCCAGAAAACAATTTCAGATGTTGTATTAGCAAGTCAAAAGGAACCAAATTGGATGCATTAGCTAGCGGAAAGAGGTTGTGAAATTAGTTCAGTCTCTCAGGTGCCTTGCCTTTGCGAACTGTAGCAATTGGAGAGACTGTGGTTATTGCCTGATGGTCTTTCACAGGCGTCTGCTTTGATTGGGTATGCCAATAAAAAGCATATTGAGGTTCTGCAGACTTGGGATGGGGATAGAGCTGCAGTGTAGCCAGTACCTTTGCCAAAGAATCTGTGACGACACTTCTTGAGGCTCAGCTGGCTAGCTGAGGTTATGGACTGATACATTACCCTTGAGTTTTGTACCAAAGTTTTCAAATTGTGCAGAGACCTTCTTAGACTCAGTATTACTGCATGCTGAAGAGGTGCATACATATTCAAGGTGTTTAATGCAGCAATATTATGTACGCTTGTTTGGAAGTTAATGCCATTTAGATGGACAGGATTTACTTCTGAATAAAGCTGGATAAGGCCGTGATCCTGTTCACACTTCATGGACAGTTGTTTCATGGAAACCTGTGAAATAACATGAAAGCAACAGGAAGTAAACATGCACAGAAAATGACTCAGATTTTACTGTCTCTAACTAAAGACGTTGCCTTTGTATTAACTCAGACTGAATGCTACAAATGAAGGGGTGCTGTAAGTGTGGGTGTCTAGTATAAAACCATCAAATTGTAAAATTGTAAAAGGGGAGAAAAATACAAAAAACAAGCTCTTATGTACAGAGGAACTTTAGCTTCATGTTAATTACAGAGCCTACGTACTGCTGAAACATCAAATCCAGACACTATAGAGCACAGGTGTCAAACTCGCGGCCCTCCAGATGTTATGGACTGCAGTTCCCATCGTCCCCTGCCAGCATGATGTTGGCAGGGGATGATGGGAACTGTAGTCCATAACGTATGGAGGGCCGCGAGTTTGACACCTATGCTATAGAGTAAAGGATCTGGCACTTTATAGTTACTCCCCACAGCTGCTGTGAGGCTGCAGGGAACCCCACTCTACAGAACATTTATAGTTTGGACCCATGTTAGACAGAGGATGTGAGGAGGAGAATCTGCTCTTATACGTCTGAACCAGACTGTCAGGTTCAATGTGTTGGTAATCAGTAAAGCAAGTAGGTGAAAAGAATTTTAAAAGGCTTACTTCAGCAATGCCCTCCATGCAACCCAGAAAGGATCTTCTTCACATTTACTTGAAACATATGTCACACCAAAGGAGACTTCAAGGTAGTTCAGAACAAGGCACCAAAGCAAGAACATCATTTGATGGTGAAAAATGTCCTCAAGTCACAGCCGATTTGCGATGACCCTGTAGGATTTTCAAGACAAGAGGCAAAGAGATGTGGTTTGCCATTACCTGCCTCTGCATAGCAGCCCTCAACTTCCTAGGTGGCTTCCCTTCCAAGTACTAACCAGGACTGACTGTTTAGCTTTCAAGACTTCAGAAGATTCAGCTTGCATAGGCCATTCAGGTCAGGCAAATGTCAATCAGCTCCCCCCAAATATGGTTAGCTGTATGTCCTCCTTACAGTAGTGGTTCATCATCTCCTCATATAGAATGGTGACCATAGCATTGGGATAGATGCAAACATTTTGCATTGTGGCTCCATCTCTATGGAACAGCCTTCTAGCAAAGGTGAAGTGGGCATCCTCTCTCTGTTGAGTTTTAGATGGTCGACTATGGCAGTTTTTTTAGAGGGCCTCAGTTGATTAATGTTTTGAAGTTGCAATGCAGGGACCAACAACTGGAAATGTAAAAATGAAGTCTCTCAAGTCACCTTCTTTTACTGATATATGTAACATGATATAACCCACAACATATAACCTTAATTTTGATATTAATCATAATTATATTTATTTATTTAAATTTAATATGAGTCTATCATTGTACCATTTATTTATTTATTTATCTATTTATCTATTTATTTATGGGTTTTATATACCGCCCAACCCCCGAAGGGCTCTGGGCGATGCACAACACAATCACATCTTACAACCCATACAAACAAACCCCATTAAATTAGAATTAAAACACAGCGATAAAATGAACAAAGACGGCGTCACGCAATGAAACCCAATTAAAACCCTCCCAAAGAGGGGGGAAGCAGAACGAAAAAGTGGGTCCCATAGATGGCAAGGGAAACTCCAACCGGAGGAATAGAAAGGGGCACCCAATCAGCGGCTGGACACTCCAAAGGCCCGGCGGAACAACTCAGTCTTGCAGGCCCTGCAGAATTCACCAAGATCCCGCAGGGCCTGGACAGCTGGAGGGAGAGTGTTCCACCAGGCAGGGGCCAGGGCTGAAAAGGCCCTGGCCCGAGTGGAGGCCAGCCGCATCATGTCAATAAAGGTTATTATTATTACTAGCAGTAAAGCTGGTTGTATGAACAAATACAGTGAATTCTAGAAAACTAGTGGTGGGTTAACAGCTCCCACTGAAGGGGCCAACCTCTGCCTTTTCTCCCCCATTGGCCCTGCATCTCCCTTCTCATCCTCCTCTTCCGGGATGGCACCCACGGGTTGATGGTGGTCATCGAGGGGGTGACCCCCTCCTGTCTTTCCTTCCCTCTCAACCCCATGTCCCCAGCATCCTCCTTCTTCTGCTCTTCCTGGACATCCGTTCCTCTTTCCAGATGCTTGTTTCACAACACAGCAGTTAATGGCATAGTTGCAGCTGCCAGCAGTCACAACCCTCCCACGGGGAGCAGCTGACACTTGCATCTGCTCCTTCTCAGGCAGCCGCAGACGGTACAGAGACTGAAATTATTCAGCAGTGGGGAAGAAGGGCAAGCGCATGAGAGACTGCGTGGCCACCACATTCTGTTGTTTCGTTTGTGTGTGTTTTTTACCCATTTTGTGTAAGCCATGTCTCTAAGCCGTGAGTGCATGGTGATTAGTTGGAACCAAAGGTGGGATCCAGCAGGTTCTCACAGGTTCCCGAGAGTAGGTTACTAATTATTTGTGTGTGCCGAGATGGGGTTACTAATTGGTGATTTTGCCACGTGATTTTTGTCTTAGTTACACCCCTCCCCTCAGCAGTAGCGCGCAGAACTTGAAGCAGTCTAGCAGGAGGTGCACTGGCGTGTGTGGCAGCCTGCACCTGCATGCATTCGTTTCCCACCCAAGGACCAGCGCAATGGCTGTGTCCTTGCCACAGCCCCGCCCAGGAATGCCCCGCCCCTGGAATGCCCAGTCATGCCCCCGTCATGCCCCGTCCAGCCTCATTGGCACTACGCCACAGTTTGAATCCCACCACCATGGGAACCTGTTACTAAAAATTTTGGATCCCACCACTGGTTGGAAGTGATTTGTGTGTGGCGATTGGCTGGAAGTAAGTCATCACCACCGCAGCTAGCCTTTTATAGAATAGGATAAGTGGAAGTGGTTTTATTTGTATGTGGTTGGATGTCGGTTAGAATTGTAGCTGATTTTGATTTTTCAATGTGCTTGTTATATGCTGGACATAGACTTTTCTAAAACAAAACAGGATTTCAGTGGCACCTTAATGGCTAACAATGTTTATTCCAGTATGAAATTTCATCATTCAGAGCTCACCTCATCATATACGATGAGAAGAAAGGAAATCATTTTCTTTTTGTTGTGAACTCTGGCTCAGAAAAGCCCGTTCTGGAATAAATATCATTCTTTAAAGTGCCACCAGACTTATGTTTGGTTTTGCTACAGTAGGCTAACATAGCTGCCCCACTGAATTGAGTTTTATAAGCCACCCTGGGCCTAGGGTTGCCAACCTCCGGGTAAGGCCTCAATTTGTCTTGAAATTAGAGATCTCCAGACTTCAGAGACTATTTCCCCTGAAAGAAACGACAATTTCAGGGGGCACATCTATAGCATAATATCACCACTTAGCTCCTTCCTGTGACCTGATCATGAATCTTTAGGAATCTCCCAAGCCAGAGTTGGCAACTCCCCCCCCCCCGCTTTGGAGGGGGAGGGGAAGAACAGAATATATGATTTGTTTAAATGAACTCTTTTTTTTTGTCTGGTATTCTCATCTATCACAATTGCTCCTCCTCGGAAACAGTCAAAAGAAAACGTTGGCAACAGATCTCAATGGGAAGAGGGTGGAACTTTCCTTCAACCAATTGAGCATGATCCCTGGCTGCTATCTTTTCCTCCCCAGAATTTTTCCATTTGAGCAGGAGAATTGGCAGTAGAATGAGATTTAGAGGCATATCCCAACTGAGTTACGTTTTCATGCATTTTTTAAATAAAAAAAACCATTAAAACAGCCGTTTACAATGCAATACAAATATTAGGAAAGCCACGAGATTCTCCAAAGAGAGACTGTTTCATTTAGAAAGAATACTGTTTAGTAAATAATAATAATTGGTATGTACAGCAAAAAAAAAAGAATAATATATGAGCAGTGCAATATGGTTCTCTTAAAATAGTGAGAAGAAAAATGTTTTGGGGTTGGTATTTTCCTGTCCAATGTGCATCTTATAACTTTAAAGACACATGACTTTTTAAAATTCTTTCTGCTTTTAATTTGACTATAATTGCTCATATATGGTAAAGTGTTGTTATGTGGCTGCATAATTTGATTGGGATGTATGTATATAGATCTACATATCTCGTTCATTATAACAGAAGGTGTGGGACTTTCAATGCCTATTGAATATTATATGCTCAGTCTCTGTGTACGAGTAACTCTGTTAAATCAAGAAGGTTACTGTTATCAGGACAGAAATGAGAACTGAATTTCCATTGTGGTGAAATTTATGGCCACAGAATGGCTACTGATTATGCATTTTCCTGGGTAATAAACGCTGCAGCTGTTTCCAGGCCAGATGGAAGATTTTCCGCACTAAGTCAACCTGTTTTCCTCTTCCCTCCCCTGTCTACAGGATTTGCCATTCTCCAGGCAATTATGGAATTCGCCGTGCAAAATAACTGGCAAGTGACAGCTCGATCTGTGGGAAGTATAAAGGATGTTCAAGAGTTTAAGGCAATCATTGAGGAAATGGACAAACGACAGGAGAAAAGATACTTGATAGACTGTGAAGTAGAAAGAATAAATACCATTTTGGAGCAGGTACGTGGCACTTGGACTTGCTTTCTGTGACACATATATTGGCTGCATTCAGACACCATGATAAGCCAAACCCTGGTTAGTTGTGACATCTAAATTCAGATTGTGCCCAATCAGGACTTCAAACGGGTTGTAGCTTTTAAAAAAACAAAAACAAATCACAGTTCTTGCTAACTATGGTTTGTTGCATCATGCAGAAGCAACAGTTTACTGAGTAGCAGCGTGATTTGCAGTTAACTGGCTACAGTGGTGGCATTATAGCAAGGTTGCCCTCCCTACTGAGAGGCAGAAAAGAAATTGAGATTTGCATACAAACTAAGACTAGTTGGAGGTTGTCATACAGTCCATAGTTTAGGCTAGGGATTTCCAAACTTGCTGAACCTTTTGGATTTTTTTAAAGATAGAGTAAAATAGCTGTAAAATAAGCCATGGCCACTAAGCCATGGCCAGACTTTGGGAGGTTCCAAAAATATATGAAGCTTCCAAGGAGTATAGTAGAAGCAGCTGTTTCCTAATGGGTTCCCCTGCGGGCATAGAGGTTCTGTCTCATGGGCTGTTCAAAAGTATTCCCTGTCTTGAGACGGCAGAGGAAAGTACAGCTTGGTAGAGAAATCTGTCTCTAAGACCAGCCTGGTGCTTCATGATTATGGTGTGTCTCATCTTTACTGTCATCTTTATTTGGGATGTATTTCTCTGAATGAATATGGTTTCAAAATGTCTGTTGCTCTAAGGCCCGTTCCACACGGATCGATAAACACTGATGTAGGACGGTTAAAAAAACGTTTTGGGGGGACAACTTTGTACAAATCCTACCCCTAAAATGAGGCTGCCCTGTCTTATTTCCCCTAAACTGGGGGGTTTTTTTGAGAATTGTGCTACTAGCTAGTCTTTTCAAAAATCCTGGGTTTCAGTCCCTTATGAGTGAACGGCCAGGCAGGAGGTGCTTTATTTGCCTCCATTTCCCTTTTTTTAAAAAAAAAATTCACGACTTATGTCTGCATAGTTATGCAGGTGCAGATAGTCATATCATGAGACATGAGCATGGCTGTGGGGGTTCATTTGTACATGCCTGCATAGCTATGCATCAATGGGAAGTAATTTTTTTAAAAAGACACGTCCCCCTGTGAAGGCACAACAGCAACCTGGATTGTTGAATGTGTGTTTCCTAAGAACTCTCACTGACTTCCACAGGCTTACCTGCCTGGGACAAATGTTTAAAATTGCAGGCCCTACATTTCTTGAAGCATTAACATGTTCTTCAAAGAAACCTTTCCTCTGTTGATTGATGGTAACCCAGTTTTCTGCCATAAACGAACTGGAAGAAGTGTTACACATGTGAATTGGTTCTGACAGCATTCTGTTCCAAGCAAGCCTTGAGTTGCATCTTCTTGAGCAAGTGAAATCCTTAGGCCATGCCCTGCTGCCTTTTTGGTTGGAAGGAGCATTGCAAGAGAACTGGGTTATAGATGAATTGCTTTAGAAAAGCCAATAAATGTTCCTGGAATATTATTGGTTTAATTCACACTGGAGAGTCTGTAAATCATCATGATCTTTTTACGCTGATGGTCACCTCCCCCGCTCCTCCTGCCGAACCTTTGTAGAATTTTACTAGATTATTGCTAAGAGTCTGGATGTAGTCCACATCAGCAGACTGGAAATTCTGGGAAATGTTATGGGTCATGTGATTAAGGTGTTGATTAAGGTTTAATACATAGGGTGCTTACTGACCGTGAACAGTCAACTGAAATAACACACTGCCTTCAGACCAAAAATTGAAATAGTAACAAATCTGAAAAGGAGGAAGGGGAAAGGCATGCACAGGGATGCAAGGGAGTGGGAGGGGCTGGTGGAGGCAGAGGGAAAATGTTCGAGGTCAAGCTGTCCTTACTGGCAAATCTCCCCCACTCTGGAAGAAAATTAAAGTTGTGCTTAAAGTGGTGTCACTTGGCACAGGGAGGGGATGGAAATTGAAAGCTTGGCTTGGGGAATTACATCTGTTCAAGAAATCTTGCTGCAACGGACATTCGCCCCTGCTGTGCAGCAGACACCTTGTGCATAATGGGCCATAGCAAATCTGAAACTTGGTTGCACAACCAGTGCAGTTATTATTGCAATTACGCATTATGGTCCCCATTCAGACAGTGTTAAAAATGATTGTGGATCTGAATCAGTGTGGCACAACTATCTCAACAACTTGTGTAGTTAAGTCAACACCATTCTTCTTCTTCTGGATCCACGGATCACACTCCAGGTCTGCTGCCTAGTAGGAACAATGTCCATTATATTAGCTCTGTCCACACGTTATACAATCTGTGTACAGGGTGCATTTGTTTCACTTTATACATATTCCCATATGTGAGTGATTCTCATGTTATATTCAGTGCATGTACAGCCAAATGTGTGATTGAAACTGCACATTTATCCAGATACTAGCCTTTGGTTTCATTTGTAAAGCGACCACACATTGGCTCTTTCTTACAAACAGATGCATGCCGGTACATGCTGAATGTACATGTTTCTACTGTAACATGAATAGAGCTACTGAGTATGTGGATCTCAGGTCAGGAACCAAAATGATGGTTATCTGTGACACCCCTAGACCTAAGTAAGGGTTGTAAGAGTGGTTCCAGTTCCCAGCCCACTTAGAATCCATTTAGGCACAGTGATCTCCTGAGGTTTCTTGGCTATAAATGCTGACATCTTTTGCCACAGGTGGGAATAATCCTTCAGGTTTATCATTGAGCAATTTACTTTTCAAATATGCTTCCTTTGCCAGCTTTTGTTTCATTCTTTCCAGCTTAACTCATTATCTCTTCATAAAGTAAATTAACAAAAAATCTTAGGGAAATATAAATGCTTTTTCGATCTCTGGAGTAGGGATGCTCATCGGAGAAGGGGTGTGTCCTCCTTTTAGCCAACTGTACTTCACTGATAATGCAGTACCTTGGGAGAGGATAACTTTGGATTTGCATATTTAAGATCGTTTTTCCACTGCCTTTAGAAGAAAATGCACCCAGCTAAAGGAGGTGGGGTGGAGTATCAATGAAATATACAGTTTAATGCTTCACACTTCCTCTGGAGGATTCAGAGCATTGTTCCTCAAACTTCTGATAGCTGAGGCAAACTTTTTTCCTAAATTCAGACAGGAAGTACATTTCATACTTAAGTCTTAAAAGTTTAACTTTTAGCATTAGAGTAGGATCTCAGCTGTGTTTCAACACATATTTTGGAATTATACTCAGAGCAGGCATTCATACAGAAACAAAATGGCAGCCAACTTTCTTAACAGCAGAGTAATTCTCTTGTGTTTTTGGCAGACTTATTTAAGCTCCTCTGATGCAACGACATAGGAAATTACCAGAGGAGGCTGACCAAAGCAGTGCTGCGCAAGTACAGAGCAATAAGAACATAAGAACATAAGAACTAGCCTGCTGGATCAGACCAGAGTCCATCTAGTCCAGCACTCTGCTACTCGCAGTGGCCCACCAGGTGCCATTGGGAGCTCACATGCAGGATATGAAAGCAATGGCCTTCTGCTGCTGCTGCTCCTGAGCACCTGGACTGCTAAGGCATTTGCAATCTGAGATCAAGTAACGCATGCAGAGGCACTTTGGGCAGCCTGTATATCTTTTAGCCCCACTGGAGAATGTAAATATTTAATAAATTGAGGCTTTAATGTCAATTAAGAACCTTATTCTAATGATTTATTAAATATTAATCACCAGCCAAATAATTGACCTCTCATACCATAGTTGTATATCCCAGCACATAGTATGGTAACTGAAGATTTTAGAAATATAAGAGTCCAGTGTTTGTAAGTGACTGCTAACAAGTGATGTGCTGTATTGTTAGAGAACTGAGCCCAACTGTGCACAGAATGCTACTGCGGGGTGAGCGGCTCCCTTCCGCCACCATTTTTGGCACCGAAATGACAACAGTGGGTTCCCTATTTTTGCTGCTCCATGTGGAGTATTTTGGGCACATGTAGCAGCAATAACAGGGGGGAAATACCCCCTGTTCCATTTCAACAAGAGAAAATTACTGAAGAAGAGGCAGGAACCGTTTCTCCAGCTGTGTCCGCATTCTGATTCCAGTTGGACTCTCCATTATTTTAAAACTGACACTCCCTACAGCTACTGTTTTGCTGCAGAGAGACCCAGTTGGGTTGGGGGAACTTGAACCCATTCTAAAGAAAACATGTCCAGTGTGTGTGGCTCTTCGTTGGAGATGACAGGAATTGAACTTGGGGCGTTAAAATGGATTGTGCCACTTCAGCATCCACATTTTGAATGCATCTCTAAAGAAAATACTTGCTGCATGTAAAAAATTAATACTGCAGGTAGGCTGCCAGCTCTAAGTTAGAAAATTCCTAGAGGATTTGGGGGCGGGGCTGGAGAGGGAGGGGTTTAGGGAAGGGAGGAGCCTTGGACCTTGGCAGAGTGTAATATCATAGTCAACTCTCCAAAGTGGCTATTTTGTCCTTCTCTTATTTTCTCAGCCAGTCTTGTCACCTGTCACCAAAACCTTTCTTTGGTATAAAATGATTTTTTAAAATTGTTTTACAAGGAGAAAATAATCTTGTCCTGGAAGTCTCTTAGAATTTTGCTGTGTACTTTAAGAGTCAATAATCCCAGTTCAGAAAGATGACTTTGTTTTTGCCAAGGTAACACATCTTATTTCAAGCCAGAGTGCTTTTGTGTCTGTTTAGACTCAAATCACCGAAAGGGGAAATAAAAAGGAAGAAGTGCATTCAAAATCAAAATAGTGAAACATTACAAAGGGCTTGCTTATTCTACAAAGCCTTTGCTTCTTATTGGAAGGAAATTAGGTTTCTGTTGTTTTTTAATGTAGTCATAACAATTAGACCAAGATGTGACTTTAGGATTATGTGAAAGCATTTGGTGAGCAAAACATTAAGTTGTACGGCTGTGATTGCCCCAAGGTCTTCAGAATGGTTTGAAATCTTATTCCATGTATTACATTTTTTAAATTGTGCCTTTCCACTGAGGATTTGCATCAGTAAGCCAGTGGAGTGTAGATATGAAAGATGAGTGTTTAGATTAGGAATAGGGAGAGTTGGACTGAAATCCCTTTTCATTTGCCTGTCTTGCCCGCTCTGTTTTTGCACCCCACAAGCCCTGCCTAGCCCAGTCTCTGATCTCCTTCTTCTGGGATGTGTAACACTAACCATTCCTAATCTCAGAGTGTTCCCACTTTAGCACTGACAATTAGCAATATTGTTGCCAAGATTTTCCACCAGGCCTATGGTTGAAGGTAGCAACAATGTCCATCTTAGCTTGCTTGCTTGCTTGCTTGCTTGCTTGCTTGCTTGCTTGCTTGCTTGCTTCCTTCCTTCCTTCCTTCCTTCCTTCCTTCCTTCCTTCCTTCCTTCCTTCCTTCCTCACTGAGTATTCATTTAATTGGGGAACCATAATATTGGTACTGTGTTTGATAAGCATTGCATGATTTTATTAAATTATTTCATTATATGAATGAATGTTGTAAACCCCTCTCAGCTCGTTTTGATGAGGAGAGTGGCAGATAAGTTTTAACAACATCAAAAAAAGCAACAACAATACTGGCTGATGGTTAAGCAGCACTGGAGCTGACTTTTGAGTTTGGAAACCATGGAAATATTACTGTCAAGAAAGTTAGCCAAATGTCCAGGCACCCTAGACAAAGAGCTGAACTAGGGGCACATGGAACCATCAAAGATCAGGATTCAGTAAAAGAGTCTATGCCTGTTTACCCCTCCATTCTTCCCTCCTTCCCTCCCAGTCTACCTATCCAATTTTTGTTTTACGCTTCCTCCAAAGACCTCTGAACAGTGTATATGGCCCTTCTATTCTTCATTCTGTCTTCTCAACAATCCTGAAAGGTAGTTTGAGCTGAGAGTGTGTGAGTGGCTCCAGGCCATCCTGTGAACTTTGTGGCTGATGGTGAATTTGAACAAAAATTTCCTTGGTCCAAATCTAACACTCATCTTTATACATCACTAGTTTACTGATGTCCTGAGTGGGGGTTGGTGTAGGATTTGGGATGCTAGAACTGCTTTGACATCTGGATCAGGCACCTGCATACATCTGCCACTTCTGCTATTTGAGGATGAGGCAAGGGCTCTAGAGGTGGACAGGTCCTGTCTGAAAGGGCTCTTGGTTATCCAAATCCACTGCCTGCCCAGATATGACGCTTTTCCTGTCTGATGGGGATGGAGTTTTGTTCTGGGGGTCTTGATCCATCTCTCAGGGGTGGTGAGATCTATCCATTCCTACAGCTAGGCCATGAAAGGCCATGGCAGATAACAAAATCTTACCTGATGAAATTCCAGCTTTCTAAGGTACATTTTCAGTGGCACAGCCTAAATAAGGAATAATGTGGATAAATCAGGAACACGGTTGCCAGACTTCAGATGGTGGCTGAAGGATCTTCTTCTACTGCAACTCATCTCCACTTGACAGAGATCAATTCCCCTGAAGAAACTGGTCACTTTCAAAGGTGGAATCTATGCCATTATATCCTCATTAGAGTCCCTCTTCTCCTTGTGCCCCACCCTACTCAGGCTCCACCCGCCAAAAATCTCCAGGTATTTTCCAGCTTGGAGCTGGCAACCCTAACCAGGAAAGATAGCTCTCCAGCAAAAGAGACTGACACTCCAACCCACAGGGCTCAGGCAGCTGGGGATGGCGCTGCTACCGCGCCACTGCCGGAGGGTTTCCAAGCAGTGCAGGGAGACAGCAAATGCCAGAAATTTCTAGGCTGCCTGAAAGCACTCCATAGTCCAAAAAAGACTTAGTCCAAGGGCTATGCTAGGGTTGTTCCCAGCCCCAAAGCCCAGTGGAAGCCGATAAAAATCATCTCCACCCCCAGGAACACCCCTGGAATGCTCCCAGCCATGCCAGCTCCTTCCTAGACTTTGGTGCAGATCTGGAGGCCTGGCTGTCTTCCAGGTTGGGTGCCACTGAGGTCTGTGACACCCGCCCGCCTCTCAGTTTGCCCACCCCATCAGTGTAAGTGCCACTTACATTGGCAGGGTGGCCAAGACCAAACACACTGGTGCAGCCCGGTGCCAGCTCCATCAGCCCATTTGCCGCCCTCTCCCCAGGATTGGGCTGCCCAGGACCCTCTCATTGAAAGACAGTTGCCCTGCTATAAATGGGTCTTTCATGCGGAGGTAAACATAAGTCTTAGGAATACTGCATTGTCATTTCGGCTTGGTAACTTTTTGCAAGCAGTGAAGAGATCTCTAAATTATGCTCTGAATTGCTGGGAGAGTGAGAAAGAGAGTAGGTGGGCAATTTGATTCAAAAGCTAATCTTTCCCCATTTACTTCTGCCAGCTCAAAGCCCACCTTGCTGCGCCAGCAACCTATTTTTGTGGAATTTGTACCCAGCCTCAGTTTTTAAAATTCTTGACACAGTGTAGCTTTATCACCTGGCTAGTTTAACGCTATCTGGATTTTAAAGAAATGTTAACCACCTGGCCTATTTTTGTTTTCATTTTATTTTAGTACATTCAATAGCTAACCTTTCTGAGCAGCTCACAGCTTCAAAGAACACATCCTCGTAAAATCACAATAAACCATTAACCATAATTATGTTTTTAGTGAATATGGTTGATTGTTTCTCCCCGTTGGTTATCATTATGATTTTTTTGCTTCATCTGCGTGCATTTCAGCTTCTGATCCTTATCATGTAGCCTCAGTGGCCAGATCCTTTTTCCTACTTTTGCTTGATTGTAAAGATTGTTGCTGGCTGTTTATGGGATTGTTTTGTCTGTCTTTCCAAATACTGTTTTACTGGATTGCATGCCTGGCAGTGGAGAGGCAGTATCTAAATATTTTAAATAAATCAAATCAAGTTTTATTTGCCAAATTTTATTATTCTGCCCGGTAAGGAAGAAACAACAATATCCCCATGGTCTAAATCTCCATAAAGGAGATGCGTGTCTCTTTGGCAAGGATGTCTCAGCTGAGGTGCCACCACCAAAAAGTCTCTAGATATGTCTTTAGGAGCAGCAGTGGCATAGTGGTTAAGAGCAGGTGCACTCTAATCTGGAGGAACCGGGTTTGATTCCCTGCTCTGCTGCCTGAGCTATGGAGGCTTATCTGGGGAATTCAGATTAGCCTGTGCACTCCAACACACGCCAGCTGAGTGACCTTGGGCTAGTCACAGTTCTTCTGAGATCTCTCGGCCCCACCTACTTCACAGGGTGTTTGTTGTGGGGGGAAGGGTAAGGAGTTTGTAAGCCCCTTTGAGTGTCCTTACAGGAGAGAAAGGGGGAATATAAATCCAAACTCTTCTTCTTATTTATATCCTACTTTGTGGTCAAAGTTGGGTCCCAGAAATACCAATGACTTCAACATTTCATAATCATGCTCCTTGAAGAGAGAACTCAAAACTGAGCTTGGTCCAGGCATGTTGGAAGAGTATTTGACTACTTCTGCTTTTCCTCTGATGCACCTATGTTGTATATATAATGTAAATAAACTCTGAGCAATAGCAACCACTCATCTGAAGACCTCAAAAGGTTGCATTGTAGGAGAGGATTGCAGTCGCAACATTTATGTCTTTATTCATCTCTAAATAAAGGATCATGCACTTTGATATTTATGCAGGCATTACCTTAATTTCTGCATCTGTCTCTCAACTCAAGCATTGGGGTGGAAACTTCGCTGGCAACCAGAGTCACTCCTTAATTAGTTTCCAAGGCAACTCCTTCAGAAAGAATACTCAGTTAAACCAAGTACAGGGGAGAGCAGGAAAAACAGTAATATCAGATAAAAAAGAAACAGTCCAAGAATAGACTTGTGCAAAGAGAGGTTTTGTCTCTAACAGTTCTATTATTCAGAAATGGTTTTTGGACAAGAAAGAACAAGGTTCCTCTTTCCTTTACTGAGTTGGTTCATGTGTTTCTTCCATTGTCCACATTTCTGGTCCACAGGAGCCAAGAACTGGGGAAGCTGGGTTCAAATCACCACTCAGCCGTGAAGTTGGTTTAGTGACGTTGATGTGACACTTGGAGCTTTCCAGTCAGCTCTCTTCATATATCTTGTCTATCATATTTGTATTTCACCCACAATCTCTGGCTCATTCCGCACATGCAGAATGATGCACTTTCAAACTGCTTTCAGTGCTCTTTGAAGCTGTGCGGAATAGCAAAATCCACTTGCAAACAGTTGTGAAAGTGGTTTGAAAACGCATTATTTTGCGTGTGCGGAAGGGGCCTCTCTCTCCAGAAACTTACATAGTTTGATTTTGGTGTATTTTCTGGAGAATCCTGTGCGATAGCTTAGGACAGTGGTGGCGAACCTATGGCACGGGTGCCAGAGGTGGCACTCAGGTGCCCTCTCTGTGGGCACATGCCCCCCCCCCACATCTAGGCTGGCCTGGGCCGCTGGGCTCGATTATTAGCATTAAACCTAAGACCAAGTTTTGGGGAAGCAGTGTAGGTAACCCTGTTAAGTGCTGTTAAACCCCACTGATTTTCATGCAAAGAACAAAAGCGCAATCCTTTATTTATTTATTTATTTATATTTGTTCCACTTTTATACCGCCCTCCCCCAAAGGGCTCAGGGCGGTTTACAACATAATTACAGGCAAATGGATAAACAGGATAAAATGCTAAAAATTAATACCAGTTAAAATGCAGCGCTCCAAATCCATAAATATTTAAAACAGATGGCGTTCAACCATTAACTCCTCTAACTCTGAGAGGGAAACAGCAGATCTCAGTTGTTAATGGGCACCTATCAGCAGCCAGCCTCCCCAAAAGCCCGGAGGAATAACTCGGTCTTACAGGCCCTAAGGAATTCATTTAGGTCCCGCAGGGCCCGGACAGCTGGAGGAAGAGCATTCCACCAGGCAGGGGCCAGGGCCGTAAAAGCCCTGGCCCTAGTGGAGGCCAGCCGCATCATAGAGGGGGTGGGGATCTCCAGTAGATTGGCCTCTGCCGAGCGCAGAGACCGACGTGGGACATATGGGGCCAGACGGGAGTAAGCTCGGTTTTACTCTCGGTTTTACCTGGGAGTAAGCTCGGTTGCTAGCAATGGGGCTTGCTTCTGAGTAAACCCTCCTGGGGTTGTGATTCACCCGTTGGAAGAGATGCACAGTTGCTTCAAAGCAAAGCCACCGACTACCACCAAGCTTACTCCTGAGTAACGCACGTTTCGGAATCAACAGTTTTTTTCTAAACTAAAACCTCAGTATTCAGGTTAAATTGCCGTGTTGGCACTTTGCAATAAATAAGTGGGTTTTGGGTTGCAGTTTGGGCACTCGGTCTCAAAAAGGTTCGCCATCACTGGCTTAGGAGGGCAGACTGAGTTGTCCAACTATGTTTGGCTTGCCAGTTGGTTACTATCTTCACTCCTATTCTTTCAAGCAGCAAAACCTTTAAATGTTAATGTAAAAGGCTTCACCAGAATACATTTTCACACACTCTTTGCATTTACCATAAAAGGAAAAAGAAGATTGGTGAGTGGGTTGGGGGGGGGGGCACCATCTAGTAAACTTCCTTCCAGTGCTCCATCAAAGTCAGACTTTGGGGACCTCATTGGCAAGAGGGAGCCCCAAAATGCAGACTGTAGCTCAAAATTGGTCAGCTCTACTGAGTGAATCATCTTTATCCCTTTGCTTTCTTTTCTTCAAATGCATTTTGGGAATTGTAGTTCTCCTGACATCAATGGTGAACTGAAGGACCCTCAAATCATTAACTCTGTTGTTTGGAATTACCCAACTGCACCTCTGGTCCTCCTGCTGCACCCGAGGACTTGCTCACTGAAGTTGTAGAGCATCACTATGCCAACCGGTCTCAGATGATTAGAACTGTCTGAGGCTTTTTCAGTAAAACCAAGAAATAAGCTATCTCCAATCAGAAACTGAGACTTTCTACTCTCTAATATTTTAAATCCTTCTGCAGATATTCGTGGGTAATACATAGGGTAAATTTCAACTGACATTTCTGGATAGCATAAAGGGTAGAATATGATTTAGTCTATGGGTCCCCAGCCTTTTTAAGCCTGTGAATTGCAAGTTGGGGCAGGGGGGCAAGGCCTAGTGAGGCCTAAAGAACCTTCAATTTCCAAGAGTTTGGTTTGGTTTTCCAATTTGTTTAAAGTTGTTGAAAGGTGGGTGGTGGTGGTTGTTATTGTTGTTTTTGTTGTTGTTGTTTGTAGGACCTTGTTTGTGTTGGTGACTTTGCTTTTTTGTTTCTGAGCTGTTTTTCTTGAGTTTCATTTCTTGAGGGGGCTTCCTTCAGCCCCTTTTTTCCATGAAAAGCCCTGTCTTCTGGTGTATAGAGGGAAGACAGGTCAGAAATCCTTCAGAGGCTTTAGGGACTGGGGTGCTGTGCGGTTTCCGGGCTGTATGGCTGTTTGGTTGTATTCTCTTGTTTGTTTGTGAGGGTCTTCCTGTGTCATTACAGTTTAGTTGGTTGGTTGCAGAAGTTTTGTGTATTTTGTTGCTCTTGTTTGGGAGCCTCTTGTTTTGCACAGGTTTTACATTTGGTTTTGTCTCTGGCCCCTTCCGCACAGGCAAAATAATGCATTTTCAAACCACTTTCACAACTGTTTGCAAGTGGATTTTGCCATTCCGCACAGCTTCAAAGAGCACTGAAAGCAGTTTGAAAGTGCATTATTCTGCATGTGCAGAATAAGCCTCTGTGTGTTTTCTCACCACTGTTCCAGGGTTTTTCTTTGGGTTTCTTTCTCTGGGTTTCATGGTCTGGGGGGAACTTTCAGTTTTTTAAGGTGATTCTGCTTGGCTGGCCAAAAGGCCGTAATAATAAATATCTATCTATCTATCTAAGGTGATTCTGCTCCTGCATTATGTGGTTGGACATGGGTTCTGTTGAGCATGCCTGGGTTTTGCTGAGCACCTGCGTGCTAGATTGGCTTGTGACTTCATCTGGGCTGGCAAAAGATCCCTTGTTTCGATTTTCCTGTGTTGTGTTTCTCTGTTTTCAGTATTGTTTTGACGCTGGTTCTCCTAAGCTTTGTGATGTGCTGGCATGTGGTTCTGCTGAATTGGATTCTGGTGTGGTTCTGTTGGGACTGTGTTGGTTCTTGGGGTGGGAGATATTGACATGTGGTTGCTCACAGGCATTGGCTTTTCCCCTGGAGGGGGAAAAAGCTGTTTTTTTTCCACTGGAAACAATCAGAGAATGGGGGGCTGGGTAACTGTTTTGCTCCGATTGCTTTCAATAGGAGATCTTTGCAGGGCTCTGGGTGCCCCTGTTTTTCAAGGTAGAGGCACCAAATTTTCAGCAGAGCTTCTGGGAAGACTGTCCAGAAGAACCCCTGGGTTTGGTGAAATTTGGGTGTGTATGGGGGGTCCAATTCTATAGGCACCCAGTTTTCATTCCATTAGAATGAGAAAGCCCCCCAACAAACTTCATCAAACTTGGGTGTCACCTGCAGCCACACTGCAAATTTGGTGCCTCTGCTATGAAAAACATCCCCCAGAGCCTCAAAAAATTGCCCCATAGATTTCAATGGCGCTAAAAAAAATGTGTTTCCAGAAGAAAAAAGCCCCCCCCCCCAACCCATTTATCGGTATGGACATTTAGCTTTTTTCAGCTTTGCTGAAAATGTTCAGCTCCAATAAACCCAAATCTGAACAATACCAATTTAAAAAATGGTGCAAACCCTATTTCTCAACACAGAATTCCATAGTAGAGTAGCGACAGGAGTAACCTGGGGATATCACTGACCACAGAAGACAACTCCGTAACTTTCTTACCATCAGAGTTTCTGGTAGGTTCTTTCACAGCCCATGCAGCATGATGAATTGGTATCCTAATTCTGTCTCCTCTCTTCCAGTTCGGTTTGATTACCAACAAGGTCAAAAACCTTAAAATCTTCACTAAAAATCAATATGTGGGCTGACTAAATAAATTATGTTTGAAGTTCTATGGCAGTGGTTCTCTCCTATACAGAGAATGCATGCTTGCCACAATGCCACATAGATACCCACAGTGCTGGGGTGTTACAGATGGTAGGTGAGGAGAAAGTGGTACAAGGTGGCTGCTGAGCCATCAGCTTAAAATTTTTATTTTAGCATATTTACTTCTGTACTTTTTTTCCACTTGAAAGGGCAGGTGAATAAAGGTTAAGATGATCTGGAGTAAGTTTAGCTATGGTTTTAGATGGCTCACCCCTACTGTTTGAACAGATTTTGATTTAGTTTCTCCCTTATGTGAATGAAACCAAGGAATCTTTATTTTTACAGTATTTTCTGATTTCTCGCAGTGAAAATACATGCAATTTTTTTCAGATTGCGGTCACGTCTGGATAAACAGAGTAAAAGAAAAAACACTTTGGAAACAATGACTACGTACAAAAAGAGCACAGTCATATGTAATACTAGAAAGGGTGGAACATGAAAGAACCATTTGGTTGGGGATCCGTTTGGTTGGGGAACTGTGGTGGGAGGGGCTTGTCAGGGTGAGTGTGGGGTACAGCGGAATCCAATTGCTGAAGACCACCCAGTTATTAGCAAAAGAGAATAAATCTTCAGTACTCTTTCAGTATACTGGAAAGAACAAATGGCAACATCGTTTTAGTTATTTTTTTTGCTTTCAGTAGGAATCTCTGGGGGAAAAAACTATACAGAGATTGTACAATATTTTTGCATTCACGAGTCCTTTAAAAGGGTGCGCGTCAAAAACAAGAAAAGATGGCTTCAATTTGTTTGCCCTTAAGGCAACTTTCTGTCGCACAAATGTCTTTTTGAAAGATCCTCCTGTGGCATTGGGGCTGAACCAGAGCGACACTTCTGGGTTATATCCAAATAATAACTGGAAGTAATCCTGACATTATTATTGAGGTCAACAGTGCTTTAAAACAACGCAGAGCTCTCTGTCTCCTTGGACATGAGTTCAGGTTCTCTAAACAATGTGTTTTCCTTTTAAAGAAATTGTCATGGTCCAAATATATCTCCCAGCATTAGTTTACACATGGGCATTGTACGCATACTCAGGCTGAATATTGCACTATCATTGTTGCATAGTAATCATTCAAAACTAGGTTACCTCCTTTAGGCAAAACAAGCCAGTTGCAGATTATTGATGTAGTAAAATAGCACAGTATCCAGTGATGCGCAGAAGCAGCCATACACTTTTTCTGCCCAGCAAAAATAAAATGTCTTGCAGACATGATCAAAAGAACTGTTTTTGCTTTTTTTTTGTCCGCATAGCACAAAAAAGGGATGCCAGCGAAAATGGTTCTTTTCCCCACTATTTTCTGCCTTTTCAGAGATCCTCTGTGCTGCCCGCCATTTGCCAAAGGTTTCTCATGGACGTTTCCTCTGCTTGCATCACAGTTGCCTGCCATTTCAGTGTTTAAAGTAAATAAATAAACTTAGTTTCGCTTGGCGATTCCACAAACGTGTTGTTGTTTTTCCCTTTTTTTGTTTTCAATGAGGTGTCTTTGAAGACACCTAAGTCTAATCTAGTGAACCGGGTTTGATTCCCCACTCCTCCACATGAGAGGCAGATTCTAATTTGATGAACTGGGTTTGTTCCCCCACTCCTGCACTTGAAACCTTCTAGATGACCTTGGGCTAGTCACAGATTTTTTTGAGAACTCTCTCTGCGCCACCTACCTCACAAAGTGTTTGTGGGGAGGAAACGGGAAGTCAATTGTAAGCCAGTTTGAGTTTCCTTAAAGTGAGAGAATTCACCCCAGTAATTGAGCCATTGAGGCTGCTCTCTGCTCATGAGCTGGGAATGCAAGCCTGTAGCAGTCAAAAGGGAGAATTACTATCCAGAGAGAAGTTGGAACACTCTGGAAGTAAACTAAAAGGACATCATCACTGAGCAGAAACCTGGGAAGACCACAGGGATTTCCTGAGCCTTCTGGTCATGAGGGAATAAAGCTTGTAAGTCTGTTTCCTCACATGTGGCGGAACCAGTGGGATACTTTGACCAGGATCTGCATCATTGGGGATAAAGAGAAAATACTTTTGGTTTTGCATTGGTTTGAGAGTTTCTTTCGAACAAACTAGGGAGAACAAATTCAGCAAAGTACTGTATGGATACAAGATCTCATTTGCCAATTAGATGCCCACCTTACAGAGTGAATGGTGATGTTTTAAGTTAAAAGTGATACAGCCTTCCATGGATCCAAGGCCATCTCCAGCTGACTTGGTTGCTAAGCCAGGCAGTTCTATTAGATTTTGTGTGGACTATCAGAAGATTAACAGCATGTTTAAGCCTGATGCTTGCTCCATGTCTGGGGTCTACTAGGGCCTGCTAAGGTGACATCTGCTGTACATCTCTGTTAAGGTTTTTTTGGCAAATGGAGGAGGAAAGAACTAAATCTGCTTTCATTAATCCTAATGGTCTTTATCAGTAGTTCTATTTGGGCACAGGAATTTTGCCAGCGTCCTTTCAGAAGCTGATGAACATCTTGCTGAATAGGATGACAGGGTTTGCGGTGGTGTATATTGATAGTACTGCAATTTTTAGCCAGGATTTTGATTTGATCATTTGTCCAAGGCACAAAGTGAGGAGTGGGAACATCACACTGATGTGAGATAAGATATAGGCCAGGGTCTGCAGCCATGGTGGCAGGGGCTGATGGGAATGGTAGTCCATGAACATCTGGAGAGCCGCAGGTTGCAGACCCCTGGTATAGGCGATAGAAAATTGGGAACCTCTGAGACCAAGAAGCAAGTCAGGACTTTATTGGTGTTAGCTGGTTACTATCATAGATTCACCCTCCTGTTTAGGACAATAGCTATTTTACTTCACATACTCACCAAAAAAAATGATGCCTGACAAGGTGGTCTGGACCCATTAGTTATCTGTCTCTTTTCTTAGGTGAACCATAAGAATTATAGATAAAACACCCTCTTTGTTTTTCACTATTGAAAAGTAAGGCATATATATCATATCAGGTCAATTTTGTGCTGTCACCTCTTTTAAGTGGTATATTTCTATGAGTGGTCACTTATTACAAGATGCATGAAAATCTTTAGCAACACAGTCTGACATATTCGATATTTTATCTGGTGTGGAAAAATATATAATGGGCTCAAAAATATCCGAAATGTCACCTTTAAAGATGGCAAAAGTGAACCTCCTTCCGGCAAACACTAAATTCATTTTATCGATCAATGTGAATCAAAAAGAAGTAGTAGATTTGGGCAGCTTACTAAATGAAAACACTGGACTCCAGTGATCATTCTACAATGCCACCTCCGACAGCATAGTTTTCGTGGAATTCTTGTGATGTATAGATTATACAATTTATCATTTGTAGGGGGAAATGGCCCGAGTACCAGAATAGAGATTTGCTTCCATCAGCAGTGAGAGACTCTAAGTTTTGTCCTATCCACCACATGCCATGGAACTGAACTCTTTGCTAATGAGTTCAATACTATGTTTATGTAGTTCTCAAAGCCTTTTTGTCAACATCCTCCTCCGTATCCAGCATCCTAGGCTCAATAGTATGTGAGCACTTTTGCACAACTTTTGCACATTCCACTCCTGAGAGCCAGCATGGTTAAGAGCAGGTGAATTCTAATCTGGAGAACCAGGTTTGATTCCCCACTCCTCCACCTTAGTGGCGGAGGCTTATCTGATGAACCAGATGTGTTTCTGCACTCCTACAGTCCTGCTGGGTGACTTTGGGCTAGTCACAGTTCTTCAGAACTCTCTCAGCCCCACCTACCTCACAAGATGTATGTTGTGGGGAGAGGAAGGGAAAAGAGGTTATAAGCCACCTCGAGTCTCCTTACAGGAGAGAAAGGTGGGATATAAATCCGAACTACTCCTCTTCCTCCTCCTCCTCTTCTGTATTTCTGCTTAGTGAAAAAGAAGGCTCAAATTTCATTTGCTTCTGTAGAGCAGATACCACCATGGTTGATTAGTTCTGATAAGCTCTCCTCTCTTTCCATTTTGATTGCTTCAGTGTTTTCCATGGTTTGTGCACTGTTCACTGTAAGCTAGGAAGATGTGCTGAATTTTTAAAGTGCTGTTAGGATGTAATTAAGTCATTTCCCCTTCAACAAGCTTGGAATTTTCTGCATATAAACGATGGCTGGGTTTCTTCATGAAATGCTGTATAGTCTCAAGCAGGAATTTGGTATGTTGACTCCCTGTGCTCTTGCTCAGAATTGTATACAGCTGAAGAGACTGTACATTAGACTTCACAGAAGTAGCCTGAAATATCAAGCACCCAATGCAGCAGATCCAGCGTAGCTTGGCTGGATAGGGCAATAATAAAGGTAAGCAGAAGTGGCAAATAGGCCGACTGAAAAAGAAGCCACAGGTGAAGTGGGGATCACAATCTGGAAGACACTGAGGGGCAGCCAAGTGTCTGTTTCAGGTATTCAGTTTCTCGGGTGAAAGAGTAGTTGCAGTTTTTCTGCTGCTGTCAAAGGGTGCCTTTGCCAAATGCACACTCCTAGGCTTCGCCCTGTAGCTTCCACCTGAGATATGTTAAAAATATTTTGTTAAGCTAATGAAAAAGTTAGCAATGTAGGGATTTGGCTTGTTTTAATCTCACTTCAGTGTTACACAATAACAAGGGGGTGGGTGGGATTAAACTGATGGTTGCAACTATATCCTGAACGTCAAGAACAGTGGAATCTGGGAGGATGTGACAATAGTTTATGACAAAATAGAAATACTTAATACATTTCAAAGCCTACAAACCCTACAGTTCTGTTATCCTGTAGCATCATAGCAAGAAACAGAATCCAGGACCAAGGGAATACAGATGGAAGGGTATGGTTATGCATGGATGTTCTCATTGGTGGCCACTGAGTTGTGTGTGGCAAAGTAAATGAGACACAATTTAAATAAGCCTTTGTCAACAATACAGTTTAGGTATCCCCATGTAGGTAGCTGGGTTTATCTGCATTAGAACTTCTGAATTAGGAACACCACCACCACCCCCAATTTTTCCATTTAAAAAACATATTGCATTAGACATTGATCCATTCTGAGTTTGGCATTGATCCATTCTACCTCAATTTTGCCTATTCTAATCAGCCATAACTCTCCAAGGCCTCCAAAAAAGATCTTTTTCAGCAGTAGCTACCTGAAAGCCTTTCAGATGGAGATGTCAGGGACTGAACTTGGAACTTTTTGCATACAAAGCATCTGTTCTACCTTTGAGCTACAGCCCTTCCCCTAGAATATAGTGTATGGAAGTTTAGCCTTCAATTACAGTTTTTCAGTTCATTTGTGTTGTTATGAGCTAATGAGATTAGAACATAAGAACAAGCCAGCTGGATCAGACCAGAGTCCATCTAGTCCAGCTCTCTGCTACTTACAGTGGCCCACCAGGTGCCTTTGGGAGCTCACATGCAGGATGTGAAAGCAATGGCCTTCTGCGGCATTGATTGCATACCCAACTGTACCATGGCAGTATCTTCTTCCCAAGTGTATTAAAGCAGCACAGCAAATTAATTTTGATGTTATTGTATGTATATTTGTATGAAGATTCTTTCTATGTTTTGTTTTACCTTTGAACACAAAGACATGAGTGCACCAGGGAAATGATGTAGTAGGTTTATACACAGTCCTTAAGTACTAAAATAGTATACCATGTGGCATGGGAGGTTGTGTTGAAGAAACACAAGTCCAGCCACCCTCTTTGGCATATGAAGCAGTATATCACTACACAAAAGGATTTATTTTTGTGGCATTTTATCAATGCACAGAGAAAAAAAGTTCATACAAATGTAAGGAGATTAAAATTATGTGTGCTGCAATTTTGGAATCAGTTTCTAAAAATGTTCTTGGCTAAACCAACAATGGAATTCAAACATTTTATTTTTGCCTACAAGTTGCAGCTGTCTTATGGCAAGCCCACAGGATTTTCAGGGTGAGAGACACACACAAATCTGAGTCCTCCCCCCCACCCCCCCCGCAGCTGCTGTGATGCTGGAATCTACCCTCAAACAGCATCAATTTCAATGGTGTTTAAACTAGGGAGCCCAGATTCTCCTTTTAAATCCACCTTAAAGGGAGAATCTGGATCCCCAGTTAAAACAACATTGAAAGTGATGCTGTTTTGGGGTGGATTATCCCCCACCCTGAAACAGCATCACTTTCAATGTTTAAACTGGGGACCTCAGATTCTTACTTTAAATCCATCCCGAAGGTGGATTTAAAAGGAGAATCTGGGGAAATTTGGAAGGTGCCTGCTGTCAGAGGTGCAATTGTTAAGCTAGCATAACCAAAATTCAGAGTATCTTTAGGAGACGCTCCTGATGATACCACCCAGGTTTGGTGAAGTTTGATTCAGGAGGTCCAAAGTTATGGACTTTCAAAGGTGTAGCCCCCATCTCCCATTAGCTCCCATTGGAAACAATAGGGGATAGGGGGCCCTTTTGGAAATCCATAACTTTGGACCCCCTGAACCAAACCTCACCAAATCTGGGTGGTATCATGAGGAGAGTTTCCCAAAAAATCTCTGAAACTTTGGTTCTGCTAGCCTGAAAACTGTGTCCCCTGCAGGCCAAAAACCAAAAAAACCCCACTAAAAATGCAAAAAAACCAAACTGATCTGAATTTTTTGCACACACCCCCCCCCCCCCACCCGGCGTGTGCCTGGTGCAACGCGCACCCCCCACCCCCCGGCCACCTGGTAGCTATGCCTCTGGGTGTCTTCCAACTCTATGATTCTGTGAAAAAATTTTCCTCCTAACAAAAGATTTTTGACTGCACACCTGATATTGGATGCCCCTGCCCTGCGAGGTCACAATAAGTCAGATACAATTTATCTGTCTGTGTTTTGAATATACTTTTGATTTGTACTTCAGAAATGTCTGTAACGCTCTGGAGCCTATTTTAATATGCCTAATAAAGGTTGTTGTAACATTGGTAAGTCAGCTGTTACTTTCTAACACCATCATCAGACCTGCTTAGTATAGCTCCATGAGTTGGCACCACCTTCTTTCTGTACCTAACTTTGTTTTTCTAGTATTGTTCATAGGTGGCAATGATGTTTGTTAAAGTTTGCCTGGCAGAACCTGTTGTACACCTGTGTGCTTTGTTTTCTAATCCACCCCTAATGGACCATCAACCTGCAGATCTTTCTCTTTGCTTGGAAATGGGTGGGTCAGGAGAGAAAGTGATAATGGAGTGCTTGCTGTTCAAGGATAAAAAGGACTGAACTTGAGCAGGGAGGGGGACTTCAACAATCAGCAGGATCTGCATGTGGGTGGCAGGCCTTCAACAAGCAGCTGCAAGAGCTCGTTCCCTCCATCCTGGCAAGAGAATGCCACACTAAATGTAATAAAATGACATTTGCTTTGAAGAAACAGGACAAAAAAACCAAAAGGCTGTTTTTCCATAGAAATATCTTTTGAGAACTTATGGATATTTTCAAAACCTAAATGTGAATTAATACATTCTGATGCTAAATTAGTGCATCTCTGCAGACAAAAACAGTTCTCTGTCTTTTATATGTGTTTTTGACTGTTGACTATGTCATGTTGTACTGGTTAAGAGTGGTGGACTCTAATCTGAAAAAACCCTGTTTGATTACCCACTCCTCCACAAGAATGGCAGACTCTAATCTGGTGAACCGGATTCATTTCTCCACTTCTCCACATGAAGCCTGTTGGTGACACTTTCCTGGGCTAGTCACAGTTCTGTCAGAACTCTTTCAGGCCCACCTACCTCACAAGGTGCCTGTTGTGAGGAGGGGAGAAAAAAGTAGGGTATAAAAACCAACTCTTCTTCTACTACTAGTAAGACTGGCTGATTGATTTTCTGTGTTCGGGCTGCCCTTTTTTCCCAGGGTTTGGGCGTAGCTAGTTTCACAACTGGTGCCATCTTGCAATAGTTTACCGTTATTGTTTGCATAGGCTTAAGCATTTTACATTGTTATATTCATCTATCTCTTCACTTTTACAAAATGCGTACAAAATCAAACAAAAGGTTAACGTTAAGATGTGGAGTTTTTGTTTTCCTTGGGGGCCCATATCCAGCCTGATGATTCCTAAGTTGTAGCTGCTTCTGGCTTATTGTGATCCTATGAATCAGTGTCCTCCGAAGCGTCCTATTGTTAATGGTCCTGCTTGGGTCTTGCCAATTAAGGGCCATGGCTAAAATATTTGCCTTTTTGGAAGTCCACAGTGTCCATAAAACTCTTTTCCACCACCACATTTTGAAAGAAATCTACTCTCTTCTTGTCTGCTTTCTTCACTGTCTAGCTTTCACACCCATTCCTAAGTTATGAGCATCTATTTTTCTCTGAACATGGTGGTGCTGTTAGTCTTATAAAAGTTATTGACATAGTTTAATCATTATTGACTGAGCTGTGGCAGCTACAGCTTGGGGCAAAAGTAAACAGCGTTGTGGAACACAACATTTTGGAGGTTTTTCCATGGACACTTGTCAGTGTATCTTACAGTGCTGTTTGAACTAAACATTTCCAGTAATCCCTGTCACATTTCAAACAAATTCCTATGTTCATGTGTTCCATGTGACAACTAATCACTCAGTATGTCATTCAATGACTTCAGCTGAACCGAACTGAAATTTTCACATTTCCTCCCAAAAGAGAACCCAGAATATAAGATGATCCCCATAAAAATGTTATATACAAAAAAAATTTATATTACTGTAAACAACTATAGCTTTTGTGAGAATTTATGTCAGCCTCTTATTATCTCAATGGCAACCTTAGAGGGGGGGGGAACTAGTTTTTATTTTCACTGAATACAGTATTGTGTTTTGTTATAGTATGAAAGAAGGGCTTGGGTTGTGTGTGTGTGTGGGGGGGGTCTTCTAAATTTATTACGCCTCTTTGCAAACCATTACTTGATATTACAGTCATCTGTGAAGTTGCCCTCAGAATATGTCACTATGAGACCTTGACGAGTTCTCAGAAACATTAGTTGGACATACAGTACACTGCATAGAGGATGTACAAATGTAATGTTCCTTTTCTCTGTGTAGAGTGCACCATTTCTTCACAGTGAAAGATGGAAACGAGGCAAAGGTCCATGTAGGTTGTACGTTGAGGTTTACTAGGATAGACTGTACTGCATGGAACCTATTGTCAAATAGTCCTGACCATTTGAAGGAACATGTGTCTTCTCCACCAGTGTTCTAAAATTAGGTACTATCTATACATGCACTGGTGGTAGGATTGTGCCTGCTGGCCATTCCCATTACTTCCACATGTTGTCCGTTCCTAGTATACAGATCTTGCTGCTGCCATGTATTGATGACACTCATCCTTAGATATAATTTAGGAAAGAGGCACAAACAACTGTGGCTATAGTTGTGCATCCTTGTAGCAGTGCCTTTCAGAGAACCTATTGGTGTTGTGGAGGGTTTTGTGTATCACTCCCCTGGGGATGGCTGGGGTCACCACAGAAAGCCGCTTCCATGTGTCAGCACTCCATTTTGTACAGGTTCCCCCTCCCCTTTTGTTGTTCTTGTTGAAAATAACTTATTTCTACACATTTTTTTCTTTCTCCTTTCATACAGGTTGTAACCCTGAGTAAACATTCCAGAAGCTATCACTACATGATTGCTAACCTGGTAAGAACTTTGGGAAATAATATGTTGACATTGACGTTGTTTCATTTCCCAGTAAGCTAAAGCAGAAAGGCTTTGAGAAGGAAGCAAGATCCCAGGAACCATACAGCTATCTCCCGATGCTCAGTGGGGAGGGTTGGTCTTGTGTTTCTTAAATAGCAGCCTTCCTTCCATCTCACAGGGAGTTCAGGTGTTATTCCCTGGCATGTTTCAGTTGTTTTGTTTTGGGGATTGTGACTGTGTTTTAATGGTTTTGTTTTATTGCTTTCTTTGTAAGCCTTTTGAAGCTGGTCTCTGGAGAGGCAGCATATGCATTTTCTAAACATGTTTTTGTACCAAATGAACTGTTTTTGTACTGAAGGGGAATTTTAGAGTTCAAAGTGAGTGCGTACAAATCTGTTTGGATCCTGGCTAGAATATAGTTCTCAAATATTGATGAAGTGTATTAGAAAAAAGGCCAACATTGTTATCATTAATATTCAGTGAGTAGCTCTGAGTGCTACTGAAGAAGTTACTTGCTCTAATAATTTAATTAATGCGAATGTTTAAGACATTTTAACCCACCTTTCCCACCATGATGGGCTCAGAGTTGGTTATAATGTTATTTTAAAACAGGACAAGTATTAAAAACAATTCAACAGCAATAAATTTTGCTGTTTTATTTTATCATGGAACAGCACAATCATGATAAATATCATGAAACAGCACAGTCGATTCCAAACGTTCATCTTCATGCTAATGATAAGTATCCAGCCATTTCACAATATCTAACTATTGGTAAGGAAAGCAGATTTACAAAGAATGCATTATTTGTATACCCTCTAAAATGATAGTCAATAATCCAAATCTCTTTAAAAATGCAGGGTCACTTTTGAAAGATGCTACCTTATGCAAGATTATTTTACAGCTGTACAGAAGCCAAATTTAATCTGTAAAGCTCAGTAAAGTTGCCAGCCTTCTTAACAATTCATTTGTCCAGGTCTGGCAGTATATCTAAAACTTACTGTGGAGAAAGATATAACTCCACATTCTGTAAGCAGGAATGAGACACCCTAGATCATAGGTGTCAAACTCGCGGCCCTCCAGATGTTATGGACTACAGTTCCCATCAATCCCTGCCAGCATCATGGTGGCAGGGGATGATGGGAACTGTAGTCCATAACATCTGGAGGGCCGCGAGTTTGACACCTGTGCCCTAGATTCATCTGTTTTTAAAATATACTTTTCCATTCTTCATGTCAGGTTTTTCAAAATGTTTCTTATTATAGGCCATTTTTGCACTAACAGCTCCCTGTGGGTTTGTAGTATTTCGTTCCAAAGCTTTTCCCCCTGGGGCATGAGGAGATCAATTACCCTCTCCCCTTTCCTAGCTTTTCCGTTGGCTTTTTCCTGACATCGACTGTGTGGCAGCAGTTACTCTCTGCACAGGATTCAGCTTTTGATGGCCTGAGTGTCTATCTAGTCCCCATCATGTCAATCATGGGGGCATCGTTTTTTTCTTTTTGATTTGCATGCAGTTGAATGAATGCATCTGTGTGGCTCCGAAGCTACACTCTTGTGTTGGTTGCCGGTTCATGCATGTGAGGAGAGCCAAGTAATGCCCCCTCTTTTCCATGCAGGGGGAAAGGGCATCATGGAAGGGAAAGAGTGGGGAGGAAGGAGTAAAATAAACCCGAGGCAGCCATGGTGCGCTCATGCGGGTTTGGCTTCCTGGGGAATTGGAGGAAAAGACCCCGGTTTGCCCAAATCGGGAAGATCCGTGTTTTCACCCATCAAAAGAGCAAGTGCGTTGGGACCTTTGCATAAATGAAAGTTATACCCGGATAATATAGCAAATAGGTGGTGTAACTGAAAATCTGCCCCAACAAGAAGGTACTCTTGCTACGAGGAGAAACCCTGTGTGTAAATGGCCATAAAGAATTGGGGGCGGGGGGGTTTCCATTCAGCTTCTACAAGCGTTGTACCTGCAACTGACCATTAATGGGAGGTTCTGATTTACCTTCTGCCAACCCCAACGTACCACAGTTCCCTTACTATTGTTTCTCCAGCCCTAACTCTCTCAGCTGTCCCAAAATCTCCTGCCCCTTTAAACAACCTTTCCCCATCTTACTTGCTCCTCCTGATACCAGTATTCTTTCAACCTTTTCCCACTTATTCAAATGTTTGTTCCACCTTTTCTCCAAGAAGCTCAAGGTAGGTACCATATATAATCAAGTATAAGTCGACTTTTTCAGCACTTTTTGTGCAGAAAAAGCCCCCCTCAGCTTACACTTGAGTGAGGTGAGGAGGGGAAGCCAGCCAGGCTGGATTCGAGCCCGGCGCAGTCTGCAGAGATCCCCTCCCCACTTCCATCGGAGACCCTGTGGGGCCTCGGATGGAGGTAGGGAGGGAGGCTGGCCAGGCTGGATCCGAGCCCTGCACAGGCTGCAGTGATCCCCTTGTTGTCCAGTTCTTATGTGCATTTCCCACCTTAGGCTTATACTCGAGTCAATAAGTTTTCCCAGTTTTTTGGTGGTAAAATTAGATTCCTCAGCTTATATTCAGGTCGACTTATACTTGAGTATATATGGTAATTTCATTTAGGTATCCCCAATATGATTTTGTTTCACGTTTGGGAGAAACCAAACCAATTTCTCTTTCCTTTCCCCACATCTTCTCATTGTAAGCAATGTATTTTTCAACATTGTTTTGGCAGCAGTTGCATATGGACGGTGTAAAAAAAATCATTAACAGTAGTAACACAAGTGAAGTAAAATGGAAAAGTTAAAAGAACTTAGAACAATCTTGACCACTCCACTCATTCCAGCTTGGGGGTTTCATTAAGAGGCCCCCACCTATCTCGCCTTGATCTATGCACTGATCATTAGAGGAGTTCAAAGTATAGAAGAGTTATATTCAGTCCACAATACTGGTGCTGGATAAATAGTAAATAGAAAGTGATTTTACAAATGTACAGTGAAAATCTCTCCATCGTAACATTAAAATCCAATATGTTTACCACTTCCATTTTGCAAACATTATGTGGGTCAGTTTCTCTCACTTTCTCAAGGAACAAAAAGGACACAGCAAATATAAGCCAAAATAAAAACCTTGCCTACTCAGCTTTTGACAACATAGTTGGATTTAAGAACATTTATTTTTATAATTAAAAAAAATAATCATAAGAGAAACAAACTGCTTTTCTTTTTCCTCAGTTGGCAAAGTCCCTGGAGAGAGCCTCCCTCTAAGCTTTCTGTTAATTTTCTAGGGGTTCACAGATATTTCCGTGGAAAGAGTGGTACAAGGAGGTGCCAACGTGACTGGGTTTCAGATCATCAACAATGAAAACCCCATGGTCCAGCAGTTTATGCAACGCTGGGTTAGACTGGATGAAAGGGAATTTCCAGAAGCCAAAAATTCACCGTTAAAGGTAAGCATTGTATTGCAGTGGCTGAATGGCTAAAGAAGACAGTTTTGTTCCCACCGAGCTCAAAAAGCTTAGCCTGACATTCAAATGCTAGATAATTTCAGGCAGTTTAGAATGTTGTTGGGCTGGTGATCTGAAAAAAGCAGACAGGGATGTGCAATCCAAAAGCAGCTCAGTTTGTGCTAAAGCGATGAATTAGGATCAATCAAGACATTAGTGAATGCAGAGAATGTGGGTGTGATTAAATGTAGGAGCTGGCAGAAATTAGCCATTTTTTAAAAAACAAAGGATGGATTGTATGGATTGGATTGCAATTGCAAATGTGGTCACAAATGCAACTGCAGATGAACTTCACCTGGATACGCCTCACCCCCTCCCACCTGTGAGGTGGACAAAACATATACTTAACACTGTGCTACGGAGAGAAACACATCTTACCGTGACACGCCTCTGAAGATTCCAACCAAAGATGCAGGTGAAACATTAGGAGCAAAAGCTACAAGACCATGGCCACATAGCCCAGAAAACCCACAACAGCCAATCTGGACTGTATTCTACTATAAAGAGCTCTGGAATGTATTTTCCTGTTCTCAGTTAGGTCCAGTTAAAGGCAAATGGGATTGTTTTGTCACTGAAAAACATGTTTTTTTTAAAAAAAAATACTCTTAATACATTGCTTAGAAGCTACACTAACATTTGTTCAAATTTACTCTATATTACATAAATTTGCACAGCATTTATCAAACAGGCTCTTCCCTCTTTAAAATAAAAAACCCTCTAGGCTTTGAAATTGATGTACAATATTTTTGATTGGAAAATAAAATTGGCTAGAGACTAAAACCCTGGTGTTTAATTTATTCAGCATTTCATCAGTTCCTTTCTTGGCTTTCCCTTGCATGCTCATGCATTTGTTAGCAGAACTTGAGTAAAATAGAAAATTAGATATGTCTCTTGGCTTGAATCAGAGGAGATTGCATTAAATTTGCTGATCATTGAGGCAGGCGGTGGGGAAGAAGGGGGCTTTATGTAGCATTAGATTGGACAGCTACTGCAGGATCCCTTTTCAGGGACGAGAGGGAAGTATTCATGCAAAAATAAAGAGTACGAGTATTATCTTATTCACTGTTGCTTGGCAGGATGTTCTGTAATATTGGGTCATTTTAATTGTTTTGAAAAGGAGGAACAGGAGCCCTTAAAAAAGAAAATGGGGTGGGGGCAGATAGAAGACAGGTTTTTCTAAAAGGTTGTCTTCTGCTAACCATTGTGACAAGTGCTGGGGCATGTAGCTGCAGTTTAATGTTTGGGAGCTTGATTTCCCCTGATGTTGTCTGCATAGAAAAACAAGAGTCTTGGGTATGTCTTAATTTATGGGTCCCCTAAGCTAAGGCAGTAGTTTTTGTACGCTATGAAGACTGTGCTGCTGCTGTCAAAAACAGCAGCCCTGTGTTTCTTTCCCCTCTCCCCCAATAACATTGAGTCAAATCAATGTCATCATTGTGTGGTGAGTTTCTCCATACTCACAAACATTAGGGGGGGGGGGAATGGAATAGAGGCAGAGAACTGTGAGAGTGCATCATGCATTTTGCTCTATATTACAGGATAGAAAAGAGGAAGTAGCACAAGGCTACAGTTTTCAGAGGTAGCCATTCTCATACCACATTTATTTAATGTATTGTCGAAGGCGTTCACGGCCGGAATCACTGGGGTGCTGTGTGGTTTCCAGGCTGTATGGCTGTGTTCTAGCAGCATTCTCTCCTGACGTTTCGCCTGCATCTGTGGCTGGCATCTTCAGAGGATCTGATAGTTGGAAAGGAAAGCAAGTGGAGTATATATACCTGTGAGTAAAGGTCAATAGGTGAGGGCATCTGAATAGGAGTGGCCTGGCAAGTGAGTAACAATGAAGTGTAGCATGTGAGTAACAATGGAGATAGCAAGGTCAATAGGTGAGGCATCTGAATAGAAGTAGTCTGGCCTTTGTTCCCTTTGATTGTCTGTAGTCATCCTGTGTCTGTGTGGAGCTGATTAGTCACTGTCTTGACTCTAGTGTTTTTCAAAACTGGCAGCCAAATTCTGTTCATTTTCATGGTTTCTTCCTTTCTGTTGAAATTGTCCATGTGCTTGTGGATTTCAATGGCTTCTCTGTGTAGTCTGACGTAGTGGTTGTCAGAGTGGTCCAGAATTTCTGTGTTTTCAAATAATATTCTATGTCCAGGTGGGTAATCTGGAAGAAACCATGAAAAGGCCAGACAACTTCTATTCAGATGTCACTTCATCGTTACTCACTTGCCAGGCCACTCCTATTCAGATGCTCTCACCTACTGACCTTTACTCACAGGTATATACACTCCACTTGCTTTCCTTTCCAACTATCAGATCCTCTGAAGATGCCAGCCACAGATGCAGGCAAAACGTCAGGAGAGAATGCTGCTAGAACACAGCCATACAGCCTGGAAACCACACAGCACCCCATATTTATTTACTTTCTTACTTCATTTACAGTCCACCGTTCTACCCAATAGGAACTCAACATGTTTTACATTATTTACTGTTCCTCATTTTATCCTTGCAACAACCCTGTGAGATGGGTTAGCCTGTAAGAGTGTGACTGACCCAGCAACCTTCCATGGCAGATGGGAAATTAAAACCTGAGTGTCCTAGAGCCTAGCTGAATGTCCTAACAACTACACCATAGTATTTTGCAAAAAAAAATTACCTATTTGAATCTGGCACCATTCTCTGGCTCTATCGATCCATATGGGGGACAGGATTAGCTTCAGATATAGGATATTTTTGTTTCTTCTTCAAGAAGGTCAGGGCAGTGGATGGTTGTTATTCTTTATCCGCACAGCAATCCTGTGAGGAAAGGAGGATGAGAGAGCCCCCTTTCATCTAATGCAATGGAACTTTTTTTTAGTAACTCGTAGAGAAAACCAGCATGGTTTAAGGATTAGAATATCCAACTATGACTTGAGAGACATGGGTCCAACTTCTCCATCTGCTATGAAAACTTGCCAGGTGACCTCGGGCTGCTTCCTTCTTTCAGACAAACCTACCACACCGAGCAGTTGTGCGGATAGAATGGGGGCATGGGGCAGGAAGAGAGAAAGAACCATATATGTTTCCTCAAGCTTTGTGTAGAATGGGTAGGATAGAATGTGTGTGTGGATAAAGTGCTGTCAGATTTCAGCAACTTACGGTGATGCCAGGAGGGGATTTCAAGGCAAGCGAGAAACAGAGATGGTTTGCCATTGCCCTCCTCTACAGAATATTCCTTGGTGGTCTCCCTTTCAAGTATTAGTTTCCAAGATCTGATGAGATCAGGCTATACTATGCTGCCTTGCCTCCCAAATATGATAATTAGAATAAGTAAGCATTTCACAGCTGGTTTTGTGTCCATTGTGACTTTGGGAGCTCTGAAGATTCAGTTAATTACTCTTTAGAAAAATCTATCAGAAACAGGATACTGACCCTGAAAAAGCAATGTGTTCCTAAAGATATGAAATCGGTTTTGAAGAGGTTTCTACCTCCTTCTTTGAAATAAAATATAGCTCACTGGCCAAAAATGCCATTTAGAGATCTTTCTTTCCCAGTGAATGGGAATGTTTATCAGATTTATCACCTCGGTAAGAACTGTAATTTTGAACAGCATGAGAAGGTAGAGAAAGTTCTTTTTCAGAAAGAAAAATGAAGAGATTTATTGCTGGCCTCATATTTGTGCTAATAGAAAATATGGTCCAGAGAGATGTGATTCATGGTTGCTTTGCTTTTAACATTGAACCGGCTAGCTCATATAGTGGCTAACTCATTGTTTAAACAGGGAAGAAAAAAAAGGGCAAAGCAAAGAAAGAAATCTGTGTGTAAGATTGCTTTTTGCAACGACAATGTTGCTGAAAATTGCTCATTATCTAATGCTACATACAAATAATGAGGACTAGCAGTTTGTTTTACATCGGTGCTGGCCCACATCATTTGGCAAGAATGCCACAAGCCAAGGGCTAAATTAGAGTAACAGGTGAACACCTAGCATAGCAGTGCAAACAGCGGGCATTAGCTCACTCATTTCTTTCTCCTGAAAACTGAAAGCACTGAGGGAAAGCACAACTGGTGAACTGATACCAATTACCACTGTTGATGGAGAGTATAAGTTTTCCTTCTGTTAACCATTGTGATGAGTGCTTGCTTATTTCTGCTTGCTCCTGGCCACCAGTAGCCCACCACAGCCTAAAGGGAAATATCCCTGTATGTTAAATGGACTGTTTGCCCCTGCACTGGCTACTCCCCCAGACCATTTCAGTTCGAGAAAATTACATGGTGGTGAAGTCTTAATGTTACTTTTCCCATATACCACATTCTCAATCCGAATCAGGCCTCTGCAAGACTGAAAATTAAATTTAAGAATCACTCAGAGCTCCAAACACAAAACTCCCAATGTATGTCTGGTTTGGGCCTGAGATAATGGCACTCTAGTGTATATTACCGTACCCACAAATGGATTCTTCATGCTGGTTTTATTGTTCATTGTTCTGTTTCTGTTGTACTGATGTCTTATATGAACCATCCTGAACATGTTTTTGGCATAGAAAGGTGGGCTATCCTTTTTCAAATAAGGAAACAGGAGCTGAAAATGGAAACCTGTCCTTCTCAACGGGCAACCTCTTTTGCTGCATGCTAGTTGACCTTCCTTTGTCAGGCAAAATGGCTGGTTTAGTAGTCCACAAAGGTTGGTTGATGTTTCTTCAGCAAGGAGAAGATGGGTAGGTAGGGGTTCCTGTACCTTGGAAGTCTTTCTGTTTTTGAGTGGAATGCCATCAGAATTTGGAGAAGGCGGTATGTTTCTAGCTAAGGAAAGGAGCAGAGGGGAGAGTCAAACTAGCAACCATATGGGTCCAATTTGGATTGGGACTGAAGGGGAAAGAGGTTATCCCTTCTTCCCAAACACACTGATTTGTGAGTTCCTAACCAGGAATGACCCCAGAGATTTACTGATTGGGATTAAAGATACAGACTGCATACATCTTTGCCCCAAAAGGTCATTTCAGGATGGGAAATGACAGAGACCGAACATGTTTAGATCTCTTTGTCCCACAAAGAGAGGGCAAGAGTTTGGATCTCTCTGCCCACACAATGATTGTCCCTATTTGGATGCTGTTTAGAGAGACAAAGCACTTCAGTTTGCTGAATACAGACCTCCCTCATCTAGTTTGACTCACAGAAAGCAGAGAGGAGAGAGAGAAATTCATCCTGAAATTGGCTCATATAGTTATGCAGTGATGAATGGGGGTGGGGCAGCTTTTGAAGGTGTTCCTTTACCCCACTGACTGCATGTTTCTAAATAAATCAAATATTTCAAAGTTCAGTCACCTTTACAGGAATCCATAACCCTAGAAATACCTCAGGAACTTCTCACTGGTTGGGGGAGTTGGAAGTGTGCAATATGTCATTGCAAAATGAAGTTTGACATTTGAAAGAGTAGAGATTAGTCAGGGTGGCTGTTCCAAGGGAGCAGGGAACAATGGGCCACCAGCCGTTCCCAGAATGCAGTTTGTCAAACTGTCTTTGCATCCTCTTCAGTATACATCTGCACTGACCCACGATGCCATACTAGTCATAGCAGAAGCGTTCCGGTACCTCCGAAGGCAGCGTGTTGACGTCTCCCGGAGAGGAAGTGCTGGAGACTGCTTAGCAAACCCGGCTGTGCCTTGGAGTCAAGGAATCGATATAGAAAGAGCACTGAAAATGGTAAGGACAAAAAGAACAACAAAAACTTGCCATATACTGAATGCATAGATTATCTTCAGGGCATCTGGAAATGTGCTTGGCCATGCATGAACTGTAAAGCAAGGAATTTGATCATCTCATATCAAATGGGCTGCCCTTTTTTAAATCAAAAAGGTACGCACACCCTGCTTCGCATATAAAGCTGCCTTGTTTTGAGTCAATCCATTAGTCCACCCAACCCAGTGCTCTGATTGACAGTAGCTACTGGAGATATTAGGACTGAGTCTGTGAACCTGTCATAGCCCCCTCCCACTAAATCAAAGCAAGTGTTCCCACCAAGATCAAGAGCAGGCAATATTGAGTGATACTGAGTCTCAAAGCAGTTTACAGTTACTTTCCCTTCTTCCCCACAACAGGCTCCTTGCATTATATATGGGACTGAGAGAGTTCTGAGAGAACTGTGACTGGCCCAAGGTCACCCAGCAGGCTTCATGTGGAGGAGTGGGGAAACAAATCAGATTCTCCAAATTAGAGTCAGCTACCCATGCTGGCTCTCCCTCATGCTTGTCCAGAAAGTTGGACTTAGTATTGTTACAATTATACAGTTGTGGGGGGAGGGGGAGATGAACAGAAGGAATGGTAAGGGATTGGGGATTCTCTTTGAGCAGGTCTCAGAGAGGAGGGAAAGTTTATGGGAAGTGGAAGGACTAGGTTTGGGAAGGGAAGTTTGGAGTAAAGGAGATTAGTGAAGCAAAGCAGAACATTTCATATGTTACTTTGCCTGATCCAACAGTCTCATTAAAGTTACTGAAGTTTACAGTAGCAAGGGGAAGATGTGAACAGAAGGGGTTCCGACCCTAGAGTCCAATGATGGAGCAGCAGTCCTAGGGTAGGACTGGACCTGCTTTTGTTCCTTTTATGGTGACTGACCAGAAAATCCTGGGAACTGTAGTTCTGAGTGTGGGGGTGGGAATGGATCTCCAATCCTCATTATCCTCACCAAACCACAATTCTTGGGATCAGGGAAGAGGAGGGAGCTATTACTGTTAAACTGGTATATAAAACTGGATGTAAGCCTCCAGTGTAGATATGCCTTCAGAGACTGCAGAAGTTTGAAGTTTTCTTTAGGGTAAGTACACAAGACTGCCCTGCCAACTGGCTACATGCCTGCCTCATGAATTCAGGACTCTACTTCCAAAATCATTAATCTCTCTTACTGTCCAGACTATGTCCCTGTGCTCTCCTGGATGTAGCCCAAACTCATCCTTATCTTCAGAGCCCTCCATGGCTTTACCTTTACTTATTTTTCTTCTCCCCAGTCCTGATATACCTCTGCTCGTGACTTACATTTCTCCAGCTCCACCACCTTCAGCCATTCAAAAACCTACAATTCCTTCAAAGGACTCCTCTTTTCCTTCCTTGTTGCTCCTTATTCCAGGAAGAAGGCAACCTCCCCAAATACCTGCAGTTCCTCCTCTCCCTTTCTTCTGATCCTTCTCACACCCCGACTTTTCCCATGATGCTTTTTGCACAACCTCTTCTGTGTCAAAACTAAGCCTAACCACATTTAACTGAAATGAACTGAAATTATCATGCTGTTGATTCCTGCCTACTTCTCTTTGTCAAATATTAGAACGTTAGCCTCTCATAGCAGGGACTTGTCTTCATGTGCATTGAAAAGTACATTAACGGTGCCTTAATGAATAAATAAATGGCAGTACTAAGAACTTGCCAATGGTTGTCCACATTCACTCTGTATAGAGTGTTATTTCCCTACTTAATAATCTTCACTGAGATGAACACGAGTTGCGCAGGACTGCACCTCTGCTCAACTTCCTTTCAGTGAAATGGGGTAGATGTAAAAAACATTCCAAGGAAATGGCATGTATTACAGCATGAGCAATTGTGAATTTGGTGATGTTCCCTTATTTAATAGTATCATTATTTTGTCACAGCCCCTTAGGGACAAAGCAATTGCTTTAAATTAGTTTCATTTTCCATTCTGATTAGCAAGCCACATACTGTTTCAGTGACAGTAGTTAGCCTTTGTTAGTTATGTCCATTTTGTTCTTGGTACTTGGGGAATTATTACAGTAGCACAGTACCACACAGTGGGTCTGCCATCACTGACATGGTAAGTGGGTTGCTAATCAAGTCCCTTCTGAGTCTCAGCAGCTAGCTAGAATTTGGGAGATATTTTATTTAAAAACCTGATTAATCAAAGAGTAGTAAGTCGTGATATATGCAAATTGGAGGCATTTGTGGAAGTTGGGCACTAGCGTGTGGATGATAGATTCATACACTGCAAAATCATCCACATATCATTTAATGACCACTGATAATTGTTGAATGTTCTTGTCCATTTTCTTTTATATGAAAAACCTTATAGTTTACAGATGCATCTTTCTGGTGAATGTGTTACTCTGGAAGTGCAGGTTTGTTTTTGTTTTTTAATAACTCCACTGTTGTTATTCATCATTGTTTCTTTTGATAGATAAAATTTTATCCTGTTTTCTTTCAATCTACTGTTATAAAACTGTAATAAATAAAGTGCAGAAAAATAGAAGGAATAAATTCCTCCTAGAGTTAACAGAAGTGGGTGAAAGCCCCTTGAAAGGATACAATATTTAAAACTCTTTAGAAGTCTTATATTCTCTTCTATTTGTCATGTTAAGGTTCAAGTGCAAGGAATGACTGGAAATATCCAATTTGATACCTATGGACGTAGAACTAATTATACAATTGATGTGTATGAAATGAGACCTGGTGGACCGCGGAAGGTAAGATAGAGCAGCTCTATTTTGCTGTGGCCAAGAATTGATGTTTTGTTTGGATACTGTCATCAGCTGTTTAAAACAAAAGCAAGATTTTAAGTCCATAGTGTATGTGGAAAACCAGGGAACTGTGGGTTCAAAACTTTGCTTTGTCTTTAAGTTTACTGAGTTGCAGCAGTCAAAGGAGTCTCTCTTAGAACAATGAATTGTCAAAGGCTTTCATGACCGGATTCAACTGGTTGTTGTGGGTTTTCCAGGCTGTGCGGCCATGGTCTGGTAGATCTTGTTCCTAACGTTTCAGATGCAGGCAAAATGTTAGGAACAAGATCTGCCAGACCACGGCCACACAGCTTGGAAAACCCACCACAACCCATCTCTTAGAACAATCTGCCCCTCAGGGTTTTCCTTATGGATAAAATTAGTCTGCGTACCTCTGTAGCGTCTGAAGATACAAATGTTATGAACCAATAGAAATCAAATTATGCCACTCTTGTGAATATTGCAAAATTTTAATGCCACATGGATTGCCTCCTACTGGCTCTCTGATTGCTTGCCACAACTGGCAACATGAAAATGACCTAGGACACAGATCCGATTTGGCCTGGAAGCTGTACCTTGGTTTTCAGCCCTTCTGTTACCAGTCAGACCCATGTGGGATGGGGGTGCTGTTTTTAGGATACAGTGTCTCTACCTGTCCTGAGAACCTTAGAGGTACCTAGCAATACAGTGCCAAAGTGGGCGCCATCCCCTGTATTGGCTCAGTGATAACAATAAGGAAAAGAATCTGTCTGAACAAGTCTTTTGCCAACATTGACTTGCAAAACTGCCAGCCTCACCTTTCCTAAATTAATCAGGAAAGACAAAAGCCGATGCTTGGGAACCAGTCCCTACCTGGGGTCTGTCATACAACTGCCTCCAGTCCAACAAAGGATAGGCTAACTGCAATGGATAAGCTAACTGCAATGGCTCTGCAATGGTCTTCAGTGAAGAGCCCTTTGAAGACCATTGAAGTCCATTGCTGAGCCTGAGAGGATACAATACAACAACAGTCTCAGAGAGTGATGTTGTTAAGTTCTGGGAGCTTCGCAAGTGCATTAGCACAGACAGGTTGTACTCCAGGGGAGCTACTCTTACTATTGGGCTGGAAGAAGTATCCAAGAAATTTAAACCTAAACGGTGGCGAATTACCCCCAAAAAACTGTTTTAGCATGATGTTGAATGCTAATAATGCTCTAATGCCCAAGTAAATGTATATTTATGAGGGCACTGCTGCATAGTTAAAAATTTTGGATTGTTTGTTATTGAGGTTTGAATATTTGAGTTCTATATATTGTATATAAAAAATCTCTGGAAATAAAAGCCTTTAATTCATTGAAATTTATTTAGCGAAAAGAATTGCAATTTTCTGATGTGCAACTGTACTTATAAGGAAAAAAGTAAGATTATCACAAGAAATCATGTCAGTAATGTAGAAAATATTGTTAAATATATTGGTTTCGAGAGAGCTACCAGCTACTGGTGCAGAGTGGTATTAGTCTAACTATCTGAAGACTGGCAACACTAATGCATTAGGTTAGACCGAGAGTTTGCAATTGGTCTAAAGTCAACTGACAAGCTTTGTGATGGAAAGATTTTGAACTCCGATCCAATTGGAGTACTGATAATGGGGACATGGGAGCACATGTGTGTATGTGGGGGGGGGGGGCGGCAAAATGGTGTGTGCCCAAGCTGCCCACTGCTGAGCACCATCCCACTCCCAGCCTCCCTGCAGACCAGCTTATGGGGAGGGCAGGAGCTGGCCTGCAGGGGATAGGCTGCCATGGCGGGTGGCCCAGGTGGGTGCCACAGCACAGGCTGGCCCAGGAGCCAGCCTGCCACTGTGGTGCCCATTCAAGCCACCACCACCCCACGAGCCATGCCTACCCCTGGCCTCCCTGCTGGCTCCTGTAAGTGGGGCATGGGGAGCGGGGATCTGGGGGGGCACGGGGAGGCAGTAATGGCCCCGGGCACCATTTAGGCTCTGTACACCACTGCTCAGATCCTAGTCCACATCTGTAAGCACTATACCAGAATGGCGTTTTTGAAGGGAGAGCAGACTCCCTTATATCATTTTTACCCCCTTGTAAAAACTGGGTTTAAGGGCTTAAATTATATAGCTATGTAGGCATTTATACTTCTTCTTTTATATTCTTCATGTAATGAAAACTGATATAACAATATATGAATGAAATAATACAAAGCAGTACAATAACTACTTGCAAAAGTCTCTTTCCGTGCAACTCATCCTTCCAAAATAGCTCCAAATACCCCAAGAGAGAAGAAGGAAAGAAAGGAGAATGTTAATCCTCCAACATGTAATCTTTCCTAAACTGTTTTAAAAATGCTGTTTTTTCTGCTATTAATTTATGTAATCTGTTTGGACTACCAATCAGCAAAATATTTTAATTTCTCCCTATAGAAGACCAGCTGTTGGAAGAATGGTTGGTAAAATATTTAACATGGGACTAACGTGGCATTAACATATGCAATTTTCATTGGTAGGCTGGTTACTGGAATGAATATGAAAGATTTGTGCCCGCAATTGACCCATCTGTGTCTAATGACACTTCGTCGGTAGAGAACAGGACCATTGTAGTCACCACCATCCTCGTAAGTTCCATGGCCGCTGGCTCATATTTAGCTCATTCAGGATTTAGATCAGGATGCTTGACTGGGTGTTGACTTGGCTGGCCCTTATTTTAAACAGCCCTTATATTTGCATTGAGAAAGTTCCAAAGGGTATGGGATATTGGGTGGAAGGTCATAGATCCCCCAACCCTGTTTATTATTATCTTGTACCTTGCAAAACATGTTAGAATATCACTTCCATTGTACCAGTGCAGTGGTTTAGGAGTTAGGTCCTTTCAAACATCTGGAACATTACTAAAGAAGAAAAGTGGGGAGCTATGAGACTCACACCAGACAATTTCTATCCTTCCTCCCCTCCACTCTTTCACCTGGCTGCCTACCTGCAGCATGAGAGACAGGGGACCTTGCTTGCCCACTCCCCTGCTCTGCACACCCACCATCCTCTCACAAGCTCTTTCTTCCCACTTCTCTCCTCAGCAGTCTACCTGTCCCCCTCCCCACCACCAGGGGCACTTGTCTGTTCCTCTTCCTGCCATGATGGTGGCTGCTGACCTTCTTCCTCATCTAGCTACCTGCATTGCCATAGCCTCTCTGGCACAGTAGCACCTCACCTCCTCCATCTTCCACATAGTGCAAGACAGATGAATGCTGCCGAGCTGATGGAGATGCATTGTCTGTGTAAGACAAGGCTTCTCTGTTTGGGAGGATTTAATCCCCTTGTTTTTAATTTTCCACCCCCACACCCAGGTTTGTGGAATAATCTCTGTTCTCTCTACATGCACCCTGTCCATAGATTTAAGTATCCACAGATGAGGCCATGTTGAGAATTAGATTATATTGACATGTCTTAAATCAAAAGTCTGTTGATATTGTTTCCTTTCTCTCATTTCACAGGAAGCTCCTTATGTAATGCGCAAGCAGACCCCTGACCAAAAAGAAGGAAATGAAAAATACGAAGGTTATTGTGTAGATCTTGCTTATGAAATTGCAAAACATGTTGGAATAAAATATGAACTTTCCATTGTTCCTGATGGTAAATATGGAGCGAGGGATCCTGACACAAAGATGTGGAATGGCATGGTGGGTGAGCTGGTCTATGGGGTAAGTTGCCCTTAAAGCATTCATACATATATTGTGGTTTTGGTAAAACAACACATGAATAAGCTGCAGTCGGGACAAAAAGCTTTATTGGCACTTTCAATGGTTTACATTCAAGAAGGCAAGCAAACAAAAACATCTCATTTGGAACGGGCAGTGTGTTTGTGAGAGCATGCAAAATGATGGTTTTGCACCCAGTTCTCAAAAGAAAAATTGCTTGAACTTATTTTCCTGCATATGCAGAATTTAGATTTTCTAGAATACTGATTCACATTCCCAGCTATGGGGGCTGTCTTTCCAAAAGACAATTCATGATCATACCTGTAAACACCCTCTGTGTTTTGGATCTTAACTGAAATCTGCGATAAAATATACGAAAAGGGCCTGTTTGTCATTGATGCCCCCCAAACACAGATGCTAAGTTACTGCTGTTCAAAATTACATGACAGAATACTAAAATATAAACCTGCTTTCACATAACCCTAGCAGATGCTACCTTTGCAGAAGGATTTTGTAAGCTGTTCTTTCATGCTTTCCTCATCTGAAACTTTTCCATCTTCTAAAAGATATAAAGCTTATCCCCCCCCCCCTCGAGAAGTGGTTTCCTTTTCATCATTTCCAAAAGCAGAAGCAAAAATCCCTATTTTATGTTCTGGGTCTATTTCTGAGTTGGAGGGGAGGGGAGGAAGGATATTAACCTGAGGGGTAAATATCACATTTTCCCTTTGTCGACAAATTTGTTGCAGAATACTGTGCAGCAGTTCAGTCCAGCAGAAGCAGATGGTTTATACACACACACACACACATATATACACACACACACATATATATATACATATATATACATACACACACACACACACACATACATAATTATAATTTTAGATCAATTCATGGAGGACCTGTCCATCAATGGTTATTAGCCATGGTGAGTGAAAGGAACCTCCACATTCAAAGGGAATAAACCTCTGAAACCCTGTGCCAGGAAGCAACACCAGGGAAAGGCCTTGGGATCTATGCTACTTGTTGGCCTTCTGGGGCAAACTGGTTGGCCACTGTGTAAAACAGCAGGCAGTGCCCAGCCCTCCTGACCTCATGTGCTAGATTCTCACCTCTGGACTGTATCTCACATGCCTCCCCCAGCCAGGCTGACAGCACCTTTCTGAGTATGCCCTCCCTCCCTTGCCCAGCACAAGAGCCATGTTCCTGCCACCTTCTTGGCCTTCCATCCCTGGGGGAGGGAATCTCCACAGCCCAGCATGCCACACTTTTCCTAGGAGGCTCGCTGTTGGAGGGAAGGGAGGGAGCAGCTGGCCGAATTTGCCCCCCCCCCCAGTGATGAATCCAAATGGGTGCCTAGGGCACAAGTTCCCGCTCTTCCCCTCATTCCGCCAGTGTCTTTTATACTAATACTCATGGCCGACAAGTCTTCCCTTTTCGCGTGCTGTGTTCACTTACTGTACAATATCCTGTCCTCCACTGATTCAGAAGCCAGATTGCTGTGTGTTCAAAAGATATCCTAGAAAAATGTTTATTGTACTATGAAAGATTATGCACAGGTCAAAATATCCTTTAGCAGCTACAGTGTATGAAATGGCACTGCCCAGTGTCATAGTGTTCATGTGGAGGAATTGACACGCATGTGCATTGCAGACAAGATGCATCCATTTCCTTCTCTGAAACTGAACTTCTCAAGACCCCTGGGAGGGAGGTGAACCCAAAATTCTGACAGTGTTAACAATACCCACAGGTTTTAATAAGGCATGCCTGAAAGGAACAAAATAGGACTGGTGATTTACAGATGATAACAGATGGTAAAAAATAGGAATTCTGGTTTATTTGTCTTTACTCCTCCCAAATAATCCTTTGGGGAGGATGCTGAAAATTCTCTGGTACAAATCCCTGAAATGGCCACTACCACAAATCAGTTTCCAAGATTTCAGTTTCCAGATTGTGAAAGAAAATAAAACATTAATAAATAAGTTGGATCTATAAAGCCCTTTCTGCATATGCAGAATAACGCACTTTCAATCCACTTTCAATGTACTTTGCATCTGGATTTTACTGTGCAAAATAGCAAAATTCACTTGCAAACGATTGTGAAAGTGGATTGAAAGTGCATTATTCTTCATGTGCAGAAGGGGCCTAATGCTGGCGTGCTGTTGGCATATTTAAAAGAGTCTGACAAAGTAGAGGAAACATTTCCCCCCTCTATGGACCAATAACAGTGTGAGAAGTAATTCATTCAGTTCATAGGTGAGCAGAAGTTGGCTCAACAAGAGGAGGAGCTTCCTCACCAAAGCATTTTTGGGCGATTAGAGAAATGGAGGTGAAGCCGAGACTGCTGTGTTGTGTTCTGACACTGTGATCAGCTTGCCGTGCCATGTCTGACCATGTATTTAACCTCAAAAGGCTTGATGCTTATCCACAATAAAAATGTGGGTGAGTGATATGAACAAACTTGCACTCAGAAAGGATTTGTTAAACACCTGGAGCCTGTGTGATGAAAATGTTCTTGCTGAGTGCGAGCGGCTATTTGTCTGCTTTGAAATCATAACCGTCCCCATTTCTGTGAGCATGTCGGAAGCCTCGTCCATGTTGACTATCTTCTCATCTCAGCTGCTGTGATGGCATGTGGCAGTCAATACCAATTTATATCTGACATAAGCTGGCAAGGAGGATTTAATCATGGATTTTGCAGAAACCCAGTGCATCACACAAATGGACTATCGCATGTGAAGTCCTGATACGCATGCAATAGTAGCATGCTTATGTGATGCATTCCTAGGCCACAGGTCTTTGATGTGACAACAGTGCAAACTTGATGATTGATGGCCTAGTTGAAAGGAGACACTGAGGGGATGAAACACAATGAGAGCATTTTATTTTGTGGCTACTCCAAAAAGAACACCCCAGTTGGGGTCTCAACGGAGATAAAAACCTCCAATGGGGAAGCATAGATCCCTGTGTTTCAGACTGAGTGGAAGCAAATGTGGCTGTAGGAATTAGAGGAGAATGACTTGGTAGCAGAGAGGCAGCAGGAGAAGGAAGTATTGCTTAATCTTTCCTTTTCTTACCAATTTAACCCTGAAAACACCTTTCCCAAGCTATTTTTTCCACAGTTGAAATTCCAGATAGGAGGAGTCAACCCTGTTTCAGAGAAGTTAGTGGGAATAGGAATTTGCAGGCGAAAGCACCCTTCACCCACCTGTTTGCAGTTGGTCTGCTACTAAATGGGTGGTTTGCTCCCAAAATCTATATCTGCATTTGACTATCTGCAGCATTCAGGTGTCCAAAGGTCAGATGCATCCCCAATTTTGGAGCCAGATTTTTGTCCTGACATGCAGGAATAAAAAACAGAGCTAGCAAACATTTGAGAGACCTTTTGGACCTCTGTGATCAGGAAAGGTGACCCTTTATAAATTTCTATCAGTTATGCAAATGTGTGCAGTCTTTGCTTATTTTGCAAATGTGTTTCCGTCTGGAATTTTGCAGAGGGTGTAAAAAATATGCAGGGCTTTGAAGCTGATCTCTGGTTTCTGGAAATCTACATGTGACACCTCTTCTGTTTTCTGAGATTTAGCCAGAATCTTTCCTACCTAATTTCAAATCTTCCCTTGCAGCCATAATGCCTAGAATTATGCTTTCTGTACTGATATCAATGCTTATTTCTTCAACCCATAGGTTGGATGTGAATTCAATTCTTTGTCAGTGGAAAGGGAGGTGTAATTTGACGCCTTTTGATAAATAGTCAATCTGCCCTTCCTGATACAAACACTGAGTTTGCCTATCATGCTGTTTCTGAGGGCCCCTGTCCCCTACATTTTGGGTAGATCAGTAGGCTGCAGGGAGAGGGGAAGAAGACAAGTTATGTTCCACTACAGAAAGTAGCTTATGCTTTCTGTATTTAGTCTGCATTCTACTTTGTGGCAAGTTCTATGAATCTGGCCTTGTTAGGAAGTATGTTGCAGTTACAAGGATTATGGGGGTCAATGGTTCAGTGCGCTGTGGCTCAGTGGTAGAGCATCTGCTTAGCATGCAGGATATCCAAGGTTCAATTCCCAGCATCTCCAGTTAAAAGAGTCAGGTATAAGGTTATATGAAATGCCTTGTGCCTGAGACCCTGGAGAGCCACTGCCAGTCTGAATAGACAATATGGACCTTGATGGTATGATTGAGTATAAGGCAGCTTCAAGTATTCAGTAGTCTTTAGAATATTAGTGTGGAACTGGAGTGATCTAGGTGCAGATCTGCAGAGCCATGAGACTAAATTATCTTCTGTTTCTCAGCCCAGTCTACCTCACTGGATTGCTCTGAGGCTAAAATGGGGAAGGGCGGGGGGTGGGGGAGCCAAGATGCTACGCTGAGCTCCTTTTGAAAAAGGGCAGCATCACAGTGGGTAGACAGATCACATACACACAGGCCTAGGACAAATGTGGAGTCATATGACAGTCTTTAGCAAGAGGTGTAATGATAAAATGCACCCGAGACACTTTGCGGATGAGCAGTCCTGTGAAATGGCTCATTATGCCTTTCACTGTGGTACAGCTTTGCTTTCTCTCAGGAGCTTAGAAGTCTGTTATAAAAAGTTGAAAACAGAAGTGTGCATTTCTCCCAATGCCTCGGAGAGTCTTGTCTCAAAAAGTGGTTGTCGCATTTTGTATGCATGCCATTAATTTTGAATGCCTGCACTAAGAGGCACGGAGACCCAGTTCTGGTCTGTGGTGGAAACCCACAGCTGAACTGAGTGACTGTGTAATTCATAATTCATCTGCCTGTGCACTTACCTGTCATGGCAAACCAGTTATTTCCTACAGTGTCGCCAGCACTCCCCTGCACTGGGATCTCTTCTGACATTACTTTAGCACCATGGGACCTGCTGCAGTGTGTGCCGTGCTTACAAATCAGAAACCAGCAGTCCATGTGAAAGGTACCCACCACTGGGTTCCTCCCCGTGCCAGTAATCCCCAGCTCCTGAGAGAAGGAACAGTGGTGAAGAAGACAAGCATCTCATCAGTGACCCTGATGTGCCCCGTAGAGCTGGAGTACAGTAGTTCTCTTGCTGCTTTCAGGACAACTTATACATGAGGCTGAGAATCTGGGATTGAATTCCAGATGTATAATTTAGCTGCAAAAAGCAGCTGTGGAAGAAGAAGGAATATAGATTGGGACCATGTAACTATAAAAGGGTAAATTAACACTCTCCCCTCTATTGATTCCTCAACCAGAAAGCCCCCCGCCCCGTCCCCAATATTTTCTTTTTTTCTTGCTTGGACTAGAGTAGTCTGGGGAGATATATTTTTGATGGGGACACATGGGCCTGAAAACAAGCCCATCCTCCCAAGGAGCTGCAGTGGCGTAGTGGTTAAGAGCAGGTGCACTCTAATCTGGAGGAACCGGGTTTGATTCCCCGCTCTGCCGCCTGAGCTGTGGAGGCTTACCGGGGGAATTCAGATTAGCTTGTGCACTCCAACACACGCCAGCTGAGTGACATTGGGCTAGTCACAGTTCTTCTGAGCTCTCTCAGCCCCACCTACCTCACAGGGTGTTTGTTGTGAGGGGGGAAGGGAAAGGAGTTTGTAAGCCCCTTTGAGTCTCCTTGCAGGAGAGAAAGCGGGGATATAAATCCAACTCTTCTTCTCTGTGTTGCTCAGGGCACCACAGCTGTATTGTATGACCAGAAGTCACATTTGGAATGCCATTTTTGACTCTCCAAAACCATAGATATATTTCTACTCTAATATTATTGGACAGGGTTGTAATGAGCCAGGGTAGCATGGAGACTTTAATGGCCCTGTTGGGGAAACCTACATGTATCCCAGGGAACACATGTATGTGTTAAATGCCGTCAAGTCAATTCTAAGTCCTCCAAAATATCCTAACGTTAACAGTCTTGCTCAGGTCTTGTAGACTGATGGTCATGGCTTCCTTTGTACTTAAAGTCAATCCATTTCATGTTGGGACTTTCTGTTTCCCTGCTGCCTTCCACTTTTTTCTAGCATTACTGACTTTTCCAATGACTCTTGGCTTCTCATTATGTGACCAGGAAACAACACATGGTTTTCCTTGCAAGAATGTTTCAGGTCAGGAAAAATGGTCAACACCAAAGGGAAAGTTGGAAGCACCTTCTGCACATGCAGTGCTGATTGGGCATGTCATGCACAGAAATTGAGGAGAATCGACAACTCTCACATCATTACGTTACATCTGACAGAGGGTGGGGACCACAATCTTGACCTATGGATTCCATAATACACAAATGAATAAAGACCTGGGGCACACACAGACTTTGTAATTATTGTTTGTCCCTCATTGTGTGATTCTGGACTGGCATCTTTTACCTTAACCTACCTTAATAGGGGTTTGATGACGATAAAAGGGCATAGCTGTCTACCTCAGTCTGAGCACCTTGTGAAAAAGATGTGATTCTTTTAGCTTTCTGAGTCCTTTAACAAAGATGTTGCCTTTGCCTCATACTAAGGCTCCACACCCATTTATAACTTGGACACATTGCTCGTATTTCAGATGCTTTATGGCATGCTAGCTTTGGATAGAATTTGCCTATATTTTCTCATGAGAAACTAAATCAGGGTGGGCTACAGTAAATCTTCAGATGGATGAGGAATGGCTTGCCACTTGGACAGAGCAAAAAATACTCCGCATAATGTTCTCAGTCCTTCTAGTGACCTCATGTCTTTGGAATCCTGATAGGAAATCTCACCACAGATTTCCGGAAGAGGGGGAGAGAAACCTGCAAATCAGAGACCAGCTAAGGCAGGCACTAGAAAAGGAGGGTGCTACAGAAGGGGCAGGATTGTTTGTCTCTGGAAAGAACCTGCCCAGAAGACGCACATTCAGTCCCTTTCCCCTAGCCGTGATTCTGTTACCATCTCTTTTGAACGACTGTTTTCAGAGCTGGAAAATTTGTCACTTCCATACATAACCTCATTTTTTTAACCCTATTTCTGTAGCTATACCTCTTGAGATCCATTTCTACTTTTCAGGAAAAATGTAGAGCCATTTCATCTTTACAGTTTCACACCAACTTTGGCCTTCACTCAGAATGGGGGGGGGGGGGACCAAACTGGCTACCACTGCAATAGATTATAGCAAAATATGATGACGCCTTTGGATAAATAGTCAATGTGTATTCTGTAATTCAGACACAGAACAACAGCCAAAGAATCCCCAGTTTCCTGGTTTTCTTATATAGAGCAGGCTTGAGCCCTTGGGGTTCTGAAGATAGACTCAAAAGTGTGTGGGTGGGTAATATCTGATGTAATCATAACTGAGACATCACAGAATAAGGGTTTACAGCCATCTATAATCTGGAGGTATCCGTGTGATTGTACATGGCAAGTAATTTGAATACCTGGATTCCATTGAATTATTGCTTTTCAAGCCATTTCGGTAAATCCTGGGGGTCTGGGGAAGCTTATCAGCAGTTACTTGATGAGTAGATTGATAGTATTGTCTGTTTCTCTTGCTCCTTGCAACATACAGCCACATGTGAATTTCATGTCAGATAAAGCCCCAGGAAGTCTCACTTGTGCATACGCTGTGCGTGTATCTCAGAATATGGTCCAGGATTCCTGGTGATTTGTTATTACTTTATTTATAGCCTGTCTTTCTTGCTGAGACTCTGGGCAGATTACAAAGTATGAAAATAATTCTAAGAGACAGCATAAGGCATCCAGTGAACAGTGCAGGAGGATTAGGAATACAGAATTGGAGAACTAAGAAAACAGAAGGTTGAGGGCATGATGTACCATATTGCGGATAATGGGTTAAAAGGGGAGAGAGCAACGCAGAAAAAGCAAGGCAGTATGTCCATATAATAAGCATTGCAATCGGGACTAGAATCCTATTCCATCATAAATGTACCCTCCTGAGCTGTTTCGTTCTGCTACCCCTGTATCACCCCTGAATAAAAATACCTTCCTGAACATTTCCGTTTTGCACATACTGCAAATGATAGATGGGGATGACCTTCACAGGCGGGCCATTTAATAAGGTGAGAACTACGACAGAAAATGACGTATACGGACAGCTGCTGCTCTTACAGATTTGCAGGGTGATGACACAAAGGCTCCGCAGCGGTCACGGGAGGGTTCCGCTGCAGAGAAATGCACAAGTAAATTGCTATACTTGTGATGTGCATTTCTGTACACATGGTGACTATATATGTTAACCAATGTGGTGCAGTAGTTACGAGCATGTAAACCCTAATCTGGAGAACCGGGTTTGATTCCCCACTCCTCCATATGAGCAGCAGATTCTTATCTGGTAAAGTGGAATTGTTTCCCAGCCCCTACACATGAAGGCAGCTAGAGCCAGTCACAGTTCATTCATAACTTTCTCAGCCCCACCTACCTCACCAGGTATCTGTTGAAGGAAAGGAGTTTGTAGGTCGCCTTGCATCTCCTTGCAGGGAAAAAAGGCAGGGTATAAATCCAAACTCTTCTTCTATCAGATGTCCAGAGAGGTGGACTTTTCAGTGAAGAAATCTGAAACACCAAGCTATCTGGTTGCTAAACTCTAATGCTCTTTTCTCTGTCTTGTGTGTTGTGTCTTTCCAGAGAGCCGACATTGCCGTGGCCCCACTCACCATAACATTGGTCCGAGAAGAAGTCATTGATTTTTCCAAGCCTTTCATGAGTCTGGGCATCTCTATCATGATCAAGAAGCCCCAGAAGTCTAAGCCGGGTGTCTTCTCTTTTCTGGATCCTTTGGCTTATGAAATATGGATGTGTATAGTCTTTGCTTACATTGGTGTCAGCGTGGTTCTTTTCCTAGTCAGTCGCTTCAGCCCTTACGAGTGGCATTTGGAAGACAACCAAGAAGAACCCCGAGACCCTCAGAACCCTCCTGACCCTCCAAATGAGTTTGGAATATTTAACAGCCTTTGGTTTTCCCTGGGTGCCTTTATGCAGCAAGGATGCGATATTTCTCCAAGGTTTGTTTTTTCATATCACACTCCCATCACCTTTTTGCATTTTATGGTCGCCCGCTGGGGCCATGGTGCATATATGTTTCTTTCTCAACCTTTTTACGGATTCCAAATTTTATTTTGACATTCCATACAATGCTAAACGTCTTCCATTGAGCCTCCGTTGCATTCACTCCCACACCCACACATCCACCCCGAATACTAAAAAGGTGTGGCCGGTATTGCCTTTCAATGCTGCGCGTTCACGCATTGCTGCCAGAACTTATATACACCATGTCGAGACTGTAAAATGCATCGGGTTTTACATCTTTCAGCAATGCTTGGAGGGTTACCGTGTTTTTGCTGCATATCTCATTTTACGGTCATCTGCTTGGTGCATATAACCTTTTTTTTTCTTTTTGCTTTGCAAAGCAAGAGCTGCTTCCCTGCAAAGCCACATGCAACAGCATTTTAAAAAACCCATCATTCTGATCACCATAGCTTATGCTAGCCTGTTCAGTTTTCCTCTGTGCTGTCTTTTCTTCTCTCTCTGTTCCCTCCGAGTCACCCTTTGATCCATTTCTTATATCTTCATCTCTTCATTTCTCCATATATACCCTCGAAGAAAAGTTTTGTAGCGTACTGTGTGCATGTTCTCCAAAATGAATTTACTCAGGGCTTTTGAATGCAGGTCAGACCTATAGCCAGATGCTTTCTGGTTTGTATACACACACCGTGGAACTTTTTCTAACCAAAAAGGACAGAAGGAAGGAAGGAAGGAAGGAAGGAAGGAAGGAAGGAAGGAAGGAAGGAAGGAAGGAAGGAAGGAAGGAAGGAAGGAAGGAAGGAAGGAAGGAAGGAAGGAAGGAAGGAAGGAAGGAAGGAAGGAAGGAAGGATTCATCTTCATTTTCTGACTCCTGTTATCTTCTTTTTATCAACCAGTTTCTTTTTGAGAAACAGCCAAGCTGCTTATGAACCCTTGTGCAACCAGTTGCCCTTGGTTCCCACTGCACAATTTATTTCCCCCTCTGCACAAAATATGTCCGGCTGCACGTTAGTATAAAACCATAATATGATGTGGGCGTATGGCAAGGGCCCTGTAGATTTTTGCCAAACAGCAAAAGCTTTAATATAAGTAATCTGTTTAACATTTATTTAATTTGTGACATGCTTTTAATATCTTCAGCCGCAATTGTCCCCAGTGTGCACAGAGCCTTGCTTTTTCAGGTCACCACTAGGGGCGAGCACAACTTTTTCCCACCACATTTCAGTTTGAGTTTTAAAAACCTGGAAATTTTTTGGTGAATGTAAATAAAATCAAAAACCACCTGCTTTATTTGGCTTTTTAAATAGAATATGTTCAGGTTTTCAAAACGTGAACCCGAAATTTACCTAATTAAAACATTTATGCCACCACTTCCCACGTCCATGTAGACCTGAGCAATGGCAGTGGGGTGGGAGAGTGGGGGTTGAGCTCCAGCTGAAAAAGCCAAATCATGTTCTGCTTTTTCAGCACTTTGGGGCTATTTGGCTCAGCCGAACGCTCAGGTTTTTGGTGTGGTTTGGTTTTCCTGAATCACCGCCCCTAGTCACCACTAGATAGCACACCAGCCATTCCATCAAATCAATCCCCTGTATGTGCCACGCAGCATTCTCCAGTTTGTTTAGACAAGGATTTCAAGCTTTGAGTTCACATCCCTTGCCAAAGCAGAGAGGGCAGGCTGGAAGGGGGTATGGGAATGTACCAACGAGGCTATACTATGATGCCTGAGCATACTGGGTGTGGGGAGGGAGTCAGGACATTATTAGAACCTAGGGCAGTGGTGGCGAACCTTTGGCACTCCAGATGTTATGGACTACAATTCCCATCAGCCCCTGCCAGCATGGCCAATTGTAGGGGCTGATGGGAATTGTAGTCCATAACATCTGGAGTGCCAAAGGTTTGCCACCACGGACCTAGGGGATCCTGCTGCATGTGAGTGGTGCATGCCAACATAACTTCATTGCAGTTAGAAATGTTTGCTCATCATCCCGTGGGCTTATTGCAGCCATTTTTAACAGCAGAGAGCAGCTATTATGGAGGATTCAAATCAGGACAGAGGAGAATGTCCTTTAACTCTTTCTCCTAGCTCTAGGCCTGGAGTTTAAGTCTCTCCCCCCACTCACCACTCCCCATCATCCAAGTTGTTACTTGCTTCACTGGGAAAAAGAGCCTGGTTGTCAGTATCTTGTTCCTAATAGAGCAAATAGCAACTCTGGGGGTGAAAAGAGGTGATGTTGGAAAAGCAGAGGAAGGCGGAAGTGTTAAAATTTCTTGGCACAGTATTGTCTGGATTGACATCCCTGCTACTTCCAGTTCTTTCAGTGAAAGGTAGCTAACAGTTGAAGCTCAAGCCAAGTACATGCTCTTTCCCTTTCAGAGTGATATCTCTTCCACTCGCTTTCTATCTCCAATCTGTATGATATTTTAAAACAACATAAACAACCCAGATAAGATACCTGGATTCTCTGAGTGTCCTCTTCCTTGTGCCGCCTGTGGCTTTGACCCATGTTGTCCTTATAATGTGCATTGCCATAATTTGTGCTGTTTTTTTTAAAAAAAAATTAATTCATGCATGAATTGTTCCATCAGCTCCATATCCTGGTGACCCTACTTCTTGATGCAGCAACATTTGATTGCTGTGTTTCCCCCTTTTAAAAAAACAACAGAGTCTGCAACATTAGAGACTTCCCCTGTTCATTTTGTCTGTTCACTTTGAAGAGTCAAAAGCTTTTAAAATAGAAATTGATACAAAATGTTGACAATATCTGTCACAAACAATAACTCTGTTGAGGTTACGGATATGGTGTTGAACATAGTAAACAACATGAATTTACTTTTGGGCTGACATAAACCATTGAGTGGTGGAAGAAATACTCATTTAATATCCAGGAAAATATATCTTCGTTTTTATACTAAATATGATCAACCTGTTTATGCTTTAGAGCTGAGAATAGATACATTTAATCTCGTGTGTTTAGCTGGCTAATTGGGCCAAAATAGGAAAGATAATGGAAGATCCATGGTCAAATCCTTACAGCATTTTAAAATGATAGTTAAGTCATATTAAAATGATAGTTAAGTCATATTGTAAATTTCATTGTGCGTGCACAATGACAATAAAATGCTTATGCTTATATGAGGGCCTAATTCAGCTCAAAGCTGCATGGGGGGTGTTGAGAAAGAGGGTCTTTAACTTTTCTTCCCTGTATGATTGGGCCAATCAAAACTGACTCATTCCCCCTCCCCCAATGCGTGTGTTGTCCCTCAAAGGGAAGGGGCTTCATCCTTATACCTTTAGGGCTAATGACACCACTGGGATCCATTCAACTGATGAAGCTGCACATCAGGAAGAATTAAACACCCTCTCTTTCTAATGCGGGCAGTGTGGTGTAGTAGTTACAGCCCCAGGTTTGAATCACCACTCTGAAATAGAAGCTGCCTGAGTGACTTTGAGCTGGTTATAAATACTCAGCCTAACCTGTTTTACAGTGAAGGTAAAATGGAGTAGAGAATGGAGTAAACTGCTTTGGGTCCCAACTGGGGGAGAAAGGCGGGGTATAAACAAAGGAAATAAATCTGAATTGCTAGAAAATGCAGGGATAGAAATATTAGAGGAGGAGACGAAGAGTTTGGATTTATATCTCCCTTTCTCTCCTGTAAGGAGACTCAAAGGGGCTTACAATTTCCTTTCTCTTCCCCCCTCACAACAAACACCCTGTGAGGTAGGTGGAGCTGAGAGAACTCAGAAGAACTGTGACTCACCCAAGGTCACCCAGCTGTGTTGGCATGTGCAAGCTAATCTAGTTCACCAGATAAGCCTCCACAGCTCAAGTGGCAGAGCAGGGAATCAAACCTGTTTCCCCAGATTAGAGTGCACCTGCTCTTAACCACTACATCACGCTGGACCTAATTAATTTTTTTGCAAGAGAAGAAAATGGGAAGATGGCATCTTCTGAATCAGACTATTGGTCCATCACAGTCAGTGTTGTCCACTCTGACTTTCAGTGGCTGTCCAGCTGCTGTGGCCAAGGCCTTTCATATCACCTGCTATCTGATCCATTCAACTGGAAATGCAGGGTTCGGAACCTGAGGCCTTCTGCCTGCTAGGGGTTAAGCCTAGGACCTTCCACATGAACAGTGAATGCAGGGAATTAACCTGGAATCTTTGGCATGGCATGCAGATGCTCTGCCACTGAACCTCTCCCAATAAATGATACGATTTTGCTGTTAACTGATTATAAATCCTAGTTCTACTGAAACCAATGGGGGCAGAGTGGCACAAACACAACCATCAGACCTCTTGTCTGAGCCACACAAAGTTTACTCTGTGTGGCTTGTTTGCATTATTTTCTGTGAGTTTCTAGCACTTGCCAGACAAATTCCCAAATGCTGCCACAACTCTTCAAAATAAAAAGGGATTGAATCAGGGTGGGATTCTAATGATCTAACTGCTGGTTTGCCCACCCCCACCACGCCCCCTCACCACCCACTTAGTTGGCTGCTACACTCCCCCTTTTCGATACTGGGTTGGTGGGAGGCAAGGGAAGGGAAGGTGGCAGCCACCTGGCCTTTGAATGGGCCAGGCTTCTTTCACCAGCTGGCCGCCGCTGCACAGTCGGGGGGGGGGGGGGCTTTCTCCAGCATGGGTCAGGAGGACCGGGTGGACAACAGCCACCAGAGGCCCCTGCAGGGGGCGGGCTGGCTGGCTGCAGATTAAGCCACCCACCTCTGGACCAGAGGCGTGGCCTTTAGGGGAGCCCCCACTCCCCCTCCCCTAGGAGAGGGAAGGAGGGGCTTTTAGCACCTCAGAGCAGCTGGCTGCTACAGGACTCTGAAAGCCCCCTTGCTCTCCCTCCCCTGGGAGAGGGAAGGATGGAGTTTTGGTTCCTCAGAGCAGCTGGCCGCATTTAGCAACCGCTTCGCCCTAACCCCGTGGTGGCGAACCTTTGGCACTCCAGATGTTATGGACTACAATTCCCATCAGCCCCTTCCAGCATGGCCAATTGGCCATGCTGGAAGAGGCTGATAGGAACTGTAGTCCATAACATCTGGAGTGCCAAAGGTTCGCCACCACTGCGCCTAACTGGTGCGAACCGGCTGAATCCCACCACTGGGTTGAAGTCTAAAAACCTGTATAGCCATCAGTGACAATCAACAAATTACAATGCAGAACAACCTCTGTACAGCTTGGATTTTAAAGCATCTTCGTGACATTCCAAAGATTCCAGCCAACTGGCCTGCATTGGCTAGTGTCAAAAAGCTGCTTCACATTTACGCAGTTCTTCAAAGTTTAGGAAGCAAGCGCCTAACTACGTGAATCAGTCCTGAATATCCTGACACTCTCTGAGGCTAATTCAGATGAGGAATTAAGATTGGCCTCACACTCACCCCAAGACTTCATGGACAAAGAATTTGAACACAGATCTTCCAGTCCCAGCAATATTTGTGCATCTCCCTAATTAGCACAAATGGCATTTTCTTAAATAGGAGCTATGCTTTTTTTAGAAAACATTCACTGAATGAGCAGCAAAACTGTCATGAGACCCTCCTGTCCATAGTAGCTTTTAGCCTCTTCCTAGTGTGTGTGTTTATGCTTTGTAATTTAATCCCAATTGAGTAATGAAATTTCGCCTCTGTGCTTGCTGTTTTGATAATGTGAAGTGATAGCGTTTAAATTGCTGTTGACCATGTGTTCAGCCATTAAAAGACCGGGAAAATAAGCATGGGACATCACAAGGAAAGCTGTAGGCATTTTTTTTAATTCTCATCCTATTAGCCCCCTCCCTTTTTTGGCAGTAAATGGAATCCTCAAGGTTCTTGCAATGACTCTTGTTCAACGCACTGCTTTGCTTAACAAACGGGATGTTTTCTCTTCATAACAATATCTCAATGTTAAATACTTTAGGAGTGGCTGTGATAGCTTAAAGGCAGAATGCACAGATTGGTCAATGAGTAGCTGATGTGATTAATAATTTTAGCTGGACGTCATTGGCTGGACATCTTCATTATTTTCTCCTCAGCTGTATCATTCCAGAATTGCCAAAATTCTCTTGGTATTTCCCATTGTTATTTCTAATCTATATAACAGGAGCATCCAGAGACTTAACAATTCAATGAGCATCCATTAATAAATCAAAAAATGAATGAATATCCATTTTGGAGTATACAGTTCCTTTAATAAAAACAGATATGCTGTGCATTGTCCCCCACAAGTTCTTCAAAGTGAGGTTGTTCTTTTAGGGCCAAATTAGACAGGGTACAAGAAGATGCATTAAGGGATCTCCTGAGAATTTTTTAATTGGTAAATAGCAGCTATGAAGAGGCATGTGTATGTGGGGCGGGGGATCTCTGTTCAGTTTGGAGCTATAGCATAATGAAGAAGGGCTATCTCCTGCCACATCCACAAAGGCCCCTTCCACACGCGCAAAATAATGCATTTTCAAACCACTTTCACAACTGTTTGCAAGTGGATTTTGCTATTCCGTACAGCTTCAAAGAGCACTGAAAGCAGTTTGAAAGTGCATTATTCTACATGTGCAGAATGAGCCATACAAAGTTTTTCTAAGTTCAAATCCTCCCCCCCCCACCCACCCAACACACACACATACTTTTGCCCTGCTTGGGATTACAAACCACAGTGGGACAAGTTGCTAGTCTGCGGAAAGACATATGAGCTAAAGAAAAATGTGCAAGGATAAACCCCATTCTCCATGTCATGCAGATCATCCATATAGGAGAAGGGGTTGGCTGCTGTTTATCAGTAAAAAAATTGCTTAGGAGATCTATTTACAGACCTCCCCGTGTCTCTTTTGAGTTGTCTTTAACTGAAGAAGATAAGTAATAGCATTGATGAACATTCAGCACATGAAGTACACAAGCATCACTCGGGGTTGTGATATTTCCTCATGCTTTTAAATAAAATGGTAGGTCCTGGGGGAAAATGAAAGTCGACAGCATTTAAATTGGTGAGGGAAATGGTTGAAGAAATATCAATTTTGTGTGTGTTCATAAGGTCTCTCATTCCAAATGTTCACCTAGAGATTATACTGAAACAGGATATCTGTGTTCATGGAGAACTGCCCCCTTTTTGTTTCTTCTTCAGTCAAGCCATTCTTAATGGTAGGGGGTTGGGGGAAAGTATTCAGGAGAAAAGTTTCCTCTTTTTACATGATTTTTTAAAAATTAAAATATTTCAATCAAGAAATAAAGAGAAAAGTTTCTTCACAGTAGTTCTCATGGCCAGTAACAAGCTTTTTTCTTTTCTTTTCAAGACGTTTTAGAACACTTACAATAACAGCTGGAGGGATTTAGTGTTTAAGAGTGGTGGACTCTAATCTGTAGAACTGGGTTTGTTTCCCCACTCCTTTTGCTGAGGGACCTTGGGACCCTAAAACTCTCTCAGCTGCACTTCCCTCACAAGGTGTCTGTTGTGGGATGGGAGGAGGCAATTGTAAGCCAGTTTGAGACTTCTTAAAAGGTAGAGAAGAGTGGGAGATAAAAACCAATTCTTCTTCTAATAGCAGAGGATACTTAAATCCTGTAACTGGAGCTGTGAATGGGCAAGACATAATTCTGAAAATCTATAAAGGGCCTAGCTTTATAGAAAAAACTGAATTCTTAAAAAAAAAGATTGATGGGGTTAAAAATGCAAAAAATTGTAAAAGGAGCACCTGTAGCTTTAAGCTAGTGATTTCCTCAGTGGCTGTTACTAGGCAATCACAGCATTCCATGTTTGGTTCTGTCAGCCCTATTTCCAGCCCTATTTTAGCCTTTGAGAGAGGTCTTATTGGGGCCAGGTCTAAATAGGGCTGGCAGCTCTGGGTTGGGAAATTCCTGGAGATATAGACCCTGGGGAGAGTATAATGCAGAGGTGGGATTCAGCCATTTGTACCGGTTCTGCCAAACCAGTAGCTAACCAGTAGGAATCCCACCACCCCAGGGCAGCTGCCAGAGGCATAGCAGGGGAAAATGGTGCCCGGGGCATGACCAGCCCCAGGTACCCACCACACCCGCCGGGCACCCTTTCCAGCCCAGCTCCCTGCCCCCCATCACTTGGAGGGGAAGCGCACCCAAGCAGGCTGCTTGGCCTCCAGCTGGCACCTGCTCGGAGCACCCTGCTCCAAGAAGGTTCCAATCAGAGGCCGAGCAGCCTGCTTGGAGTGGGAAGCAACACTGCTCCCTGCTCCCTGGCTGCTCAAGTGGGATGCCATTTCGCGCCCCCACCCCCCATATGACTAATTGGTGTGCAACCTGATCAGCAGCCAGCCGGCCCCCTGCAGCTGGCCCCCAAAGCTGCCACCTCTTCCTGCCCAACATCGGAAAGGGGGCGGAGTGCAGCAGTCAGGTAAATGGGCAGAGGGGGGCACGTGGGCGGGGGGGGGGAACCGGTGGTTAATCTTTTAGAATCCCACCACTGGTATAATGTCACATAATCCAGACTCCAAAGCAGCCATTTCCTTCCAGGGAGTGAAGGCTGCCAACCTCCAGGTGAGGGCTGGAGGTCACCCCTGATTTCCAGATGACAGAGATCTGTTCCTCTTAAAGAAAGAGCTGCTTTGGGCTCGATGGCATTGAACCATGCTGAAGTTTGCTTCCCTTCCTAAACCTCACCTTCTCCAAGCTCCACCCCCAAATTTCCAGGAATTTCCACACCTGGAGCTGGCAACTCCAAGGGGGACTGATCTTTGTAGTTGGGAGATCTGTTGTGAATCTGGGAGAGCTGAAGTGCCAGTGTGGGTGCTGCTGGGCAGGGGTGGGGAACAGGTAAGAGACCAGAAGGATGACAACAGCAGAAAGAGAGAGGGATGTGATACAGGCAGAGAGAGAAAGTGACAGGCATGGAGGAGAGCGAGTATGAAAAGTGGTGGCAGGAAGGAGAAAGTGTGAGAGACTGAGGGCCTTTCCCCACTTACCGTAAGCCCCGCGCTACTTGAGGAGAGTAGCGCGGGGTTCCTCCTCCCTCCCCACGGCAGGGGCGGCCACAGCGCAGCCGCCCTGACGCTGCCGCTGTCGCGCCCCCTTAGCGTGCGGCATCCCAGGCGCTCTTCCGAACGGCGCCTTTTGACAACCCCCGCACAGAGCGCGGGGTCGTGGGGACGCCTGGGAGGGGACGCCTGGCATAGGCGGGGATGGAAGGGCGTGGGGAAAGGCCCTGAGAGAAGTTGGGGGATAGAAAAAGAAGCAAAGGTGGGGGGAATGCAATAGTTGCCCATGCTAGTTTCTTGCTAGTTCTGACTTGTTTACTATATTCGGCAAGAGATTAGAATTTGCAAAGGTGAAAATACTGTAGAGCTGCAGGTTGTCTTGAAATGAATTATCCCGGCAAATTATAAATCAAATCCATTGTTGAGATAAGCCACTTTTAAAGCACCACGGCAACTTGCTGCTGTGAAAGAAAGCTCACAAAATCTTTGCCATTTGTGCAATATTTTACTGCCTTTGCATATAATTCCTGTTGATGAAGTTAAAGATGCCATTTGTTCGGAAGAGCTTTTCATAGTGCATCCATTTTATAACAAATTAATTTCCATCTTATAACAAAATGTGCATGTTGCTCTTAAAAGCTATTGTAGACCACTGTGGGTGCTTCATTGGAATACAGTTCCTGAGTGAGGACACAGAGTTTAGATGCAGTGGTGTAGCTTCCACTGGGCGGGGTGGGGACAATTGCCCCAGGCGGCCCCCCATTTGGTCACGTAGAGGGTGGAAAATTGCCCCCCACACCCCTCCCCCTTTCTTCCTCTGCTGGGCCCAGCCCTGCCAGGCTGCTGCTTCAGCCGGTGGAGGCTGAAGGAGTGGCCTAGCGGGGCTGCCGCAGGGTGCCCCTCGGCCCTGTCCCACCAGGTCTAGCAGAGGCCGCAGCCGAGCACCCCTCAGCCCTACCAGGCCCCGCCAGGCTGCCCGGGATCGCTGTCAGCTCAGGTAAGTGGGGTGGGGGAGTGAAGGGGGGCATTAGGGGGTGCCATTTTGCCATCTGGTTAGATTTGCAGGTATTCTGGGAGAAGCCTAATTTTTCAGTTTCCCACTACAAGCTTTCAGTTGCCTTTGTGCAAAAAAGCTGCGAGATCTAACAACCAGGTAGATCTATAATAGGTAAGTATTTAGTGTGGCTGTTTCAATAGATACATTGTATTGAAAAAGCATTGTCTAGCCTACATTCGGCTGTATACACTGTTTATTGGTTAATACAGCAGAGTTCTACCCAGTCGTGGAAGTGTGATGCTGAGCGTAGTAAAATCAGTCTTCGCAAGAAGTAAATTGCCAAAGGTACAACTTACATTTATTCAAGGAATTCTGTTCACACTCTTATTGCAGTTGAAAGAAAGACAGAAGTCCTAATCTAAAGAATATACTTCCTGACACAAGTGGCTACCTATTGCAGCATCATCTGAGTGGAAAGTATGTGGTATTTGCTTCTACAGGAGAGACCTGTAGAAGCGCCTACCTCCATGCAAGTTCATGTGGAGAAAGACAAAAACAAAGAGCAATGGCTACTGAGAGAAGAGAAGGGGTCAGAGGTTAGCTCCCAGGTACAGACAAAGAGGCATCACACTTAAAAACTTAAGAGAGATTTAGCAGCCTTTGGTTCTGGAATGCACAGCTTCCCACGCAGACAACTTGCTAATATGCTTAGACTGCATTATTTATGGGAAGGCCTTACCAAATCAGGTTTGTGAAAGAACATAATTAGTACAGGGGAAAGCTGGGTAAGTGGGTGCTTTCAAGGGTACACTCAGTGGTGGGATTCAAATAATTGAACCGGTTCCAGTGGTGGGATTCAAATAATTCAACAACTGGTTGTTTACAAGCACCATTTTAACAAATGTTTCTGCCGAAGCGAATCCCACCACTGGGTACACTGAGTGGATGCTCCAGAAATACACTGCATTTTGGAAACTGGGAGGGAGGACTTCTATGTGAATGTAAGGTTGGAATAATCAGTATGACAGAAAGCTTTCCATTATCATTCATCCTGTAAGCTGTGCAGTACTGGTAAAGCGCACCCTGGAACTTTCTGGGGGCCACCAGTGCTGCCTGGAGCAGGGGAGAGATCAAGGGTCAGCCTCTGTGCTGGCTACATGATGCTCAGAGGGGTGGGGCCACTAGAAACCTGGCCAATGCGAGTGGGTGAGGTGACTGTGGATCAGAGTTGCAGTGGACAGCCACTTAAGGCCAGGCAGAGCAGGCTTCTGGCTCTTTAGTCCCATGCTCCACCGGCTCTTCCCACCCACCCATACTCTTTTGCTGCATGTTACACATTTTGCTTGTTATGTGCTTATTTGTTTGTTGTTTTTAATTTGTCGTAGCTTGGCAGATTGTGCCTGAGGGCTGATTTGTCAAGGGGAGGAGGAGCCTGCGTGCCAGCCCTCCCCATTTGTAGGGACTCCCTGGGGGGGTCTTGGGGATGAGTCAAGCCTTGGTGCCACATGCCCGGGGAGGGGGGGAACTGCAGGTGACTCACACCCCCAAGCAGCAAGGGGAGTTTCATTTAGAGGCCAATGCCCAGATGGCTCCCACTGTCTTGCTGCTCCTGGTTCTCCCAGCACTTGTGCCTGGGGAGGGTATCACTGGAGAACAGCAAGTGTTGGATCCATCCCCTGTGTGCCTCTGCTTCCTTAGCCAGGTTATGGCCAGTTTTCGTCCATAAAATAAACAGGCTTCCAATAAACAGGCTATGGCCAGTTGTCTTCCATAAAAATGATTGTCCTGTGTCTTACTATGGACCCTCTCTCCTCCTTGGGCAGCAAATGTCAATAGTTCTGTGGACCACTTTACAATTAAGTATAACTTTACAATAAAGTACAATAAAGTATAACAGTTAAGTATAACTAAAGTATAACTAAAAACATGCTAATTGGGCACCACTACATAGAGTATGAATACAACAAATATGCATCATGCAGATATACTCATCAAGAAGGCAAGTTGGGCTGGAGCTCCTTGATGCAGCAAATCCATTGGACAATCCAGTCTTACCTTTGTGTAGTGTGTCAGATTGTCTGATTTGAGGTATTTGGTCATAACAGATCCAACAGGCATTGTATCATTTACTTAAATGGGCAATTGCTTTCTGAACCAAAATGATGTCAAACAGCCCAGCTTCTAAGTTCTTTTGAACATCATGATGTGGAAGTTTTGACATTTGCACTGCATTCATGCACAAGGGTATTAATGACAGTTTGATCAGCTGTGGATATAAAAATACTGTATTTCAAATACCTTGTTAACAGGCTTAGATGTGTCCTGCCAGGGTATGACTTTATCATACAACATCTCCTAGACCAATGTGTGAATTCAAATTCCTGGGTGATGATTGATGTGTTCCACTGTCAAGATAACATAGTCATGATCTCTATGCAGCTAGATAGTTTTAAGAAAGAACTGCACATGTGTTATATTTTTCATATGGTATCCAACTTAACCCCCATCGTACAAAATATTCAAGAGAAGACTGAAGAGTGTGGATCTGGTACAAGCTGTGGATATGGAATTGTGTTAATGATTAGCAAAATGGCAAAGTGCACAATCTAATGGGGCACTCCCTCTCATGGGCAGCTGCATTTGCAATTACCATCAACCAAAAAGAGCCATATGTGGCATGAGGCACATACAGCTTAGCCATTGTTTGGCTGGTAGCTTTTTCAAGGTGGGAACCACCTATCAACCATTAACCCCACCAGACAATAGCCTTGCCCATTTTCCTGAAACAAAAGGGAGGTGTCTCATCAGAGAATGATGCCCAGGAGAGCCAGTGAGGTGTCGTGGTTAAGAGCAGTGAACCCTAATCTGGTGAACCACGTTTGCTTCCCTACTGCTCCACATGAAGCCTGCTGGGTGAACTGGGCTAGTCACAGTTCCCTCAGAACTCTCTCAGCCCCACCTACCTCCCAAGGTATCTGTTGTGGGGAGAGGAAGGGAAGGAATTTGTAAACTGCTTTGAGATTCCTTGCAGATGAGAGAAGCAGGGTATAAATCCAAACTCTTCTTGTCCCAGCTACTGAGTGTCATTGATCTGTTGCTTAAAATTCACAACCCCTATTTGTCACTTTCTCTGAAGGCAGTGAAGAGTTAGTAGATGCTTGGATGGCCAACCATTGACCCTTGGGGACCAGTTATTCTCTCACCCCAGCTACATTTCCATTATCCATGAAAGCCCAAGTAGGAAGATAATGTTTCTCACAGTGCCTGGTGGTAATCTGAATATAATCACAGCTTGATCTGAAGCTTGAAGTACTAGTGAAGTAGATGTCATTAGCTGGTCAAAGGATGAGAAACAGAAGAGTTTGTAACTCTAGTTGAACGATCAAACCAAAGGTGCCATTAGAACTATTTTTATACTGACTGCCTGGGATTAAGAGACCTACTTTGGGGACGCCGAAGGGCTTGGTTGCCCCCAGTGGAATTTTTAAGCTGTTAAATAAATGTAGACACCCCCTTTTTTGTACAGTCCACTCATTTCAAAAGTGATGTAATATGTGTGGCATGACTGAAACCAGAGAAAGACAAGGCAAAAGTCCATCCACAGATGGCTTGAGGTTTAGTGAAGAGGGTGGAGGGTGAAGTCCATGCAAATGGCTCTTAGACTCTTCTTAGTATGTCTAGAAGATCTTGGCCTTCCTACAGTCCATTACAGGACTGTATTATGCTTGTGGTTTTTGACTCCAGCTCCTTGACTTTCATCAGAGTAAATGAGATTAAACTTGAAGTGCTGCAGATTAATTACAGTACAGACTGGGGGAGCCCAAGGCCAGCTTGTCTAAAGAAAGAGAAGCATAAATTGTCTCTGTGAATATTATTAGAAAGTCATGCTGTTTGCCGTAAAGATTAAGCATGCATCTATAAATACTGCTCCGTAATGAGGTGACGTTTGCATAATAATGCTTCTTTTCTCTTTTTGTCCTTATTGCTAACTTGCTATCATTTTAACCCCACGCTTCTGCTGAAACTTTCCTCTCAAGGTAAATGAATGCATCCTCTTTACATTGATTTGATAACAGCTTTATCATCAAGCCTGCTCTTAATTGCAACTGATTTCACTTGTGAGTTTAACATGTATAGCTAAGCTGTCTGTTCCATTATACGTTAATTCTTTATGATGAGTGGATGCAATTTTGCCTATGGGAGGCATAGACTTTTGTGATACTAAAATAGTTTTGGCTCAGAATAAAATAGTTTTGGCTCAGTGCAGGGAAGTAGCATCAGGGAGGGCCTCTGACTCTATGCTATGTTTGTTTGACCCTCTAGGGCAACTGTTTGGCCACTGTGTGAAGCAGGATGCTGGACCAGATGGTCCACTGGTCTGATCCAGCCAGGCTCTACTTGTGGAGGTCATGGGCAGGTCATAATTGCAACTTGTATACGAGATTTGGTATTCTGCTCTGACCTGGGTTCAGGTGTTCTGAAAGTAGATGGTGTCAATGTCATGTTGCCAGACCTACCTCATTGCCCATTAAAAGAGTGGAATGCAGGGTTAGACTTACCCTCTTTCAGTAGAAGGATCTTTTCAGTTGATCTGCCACAAAAAAAGTTTTTTGAACATCCAGAGGAGTTTTATCTACTATCACAAATAGGGCTTTGATGGGTGGTCTGGATGAGAACTGGAATGGAACATTGTGTCATGCCCACTGAACCTTAAAATACTTCTAGGCATTCTCTCTTATGGCTTAAAAACGTAAGGATAACCCTGAAGGGTCCAAAAAAGGTCTGCCTAGTATAGCGTCATATTTTCTGCAGAGATCAACCAAATGACCTTAGGAAGCCCATAAGCAAAGTTGATAGCAAAACCTGCTTTTGCTATTTCTTTTGCAGAAACCATATTGTGGTATACTGCATCTGAACATGGGAGTTCTATTTAATCATCATGCCTGATATTTGCCTTTTAAAGCCATCTCTGCTACTAATAGTCACTGCACAACTGAACACCATAGTTTAATTGTACGTTTTAATTGTTCTAGATGTGTGCATACTTTAAAGTGGGTTTTGATTGTTTGCTGTCATGAGCTAGGTGGAAAGGAAGCATAAAAAATATGTTTAAAATAAAAATAAACACCGCATGGTAATGAATTCCATGAGTAAATTATGCATTGTGTGAAGAAATGCTTCCTTTTGTTTGTGCTGAGCCAGCTGCCAATGGACTTCATTGCATTAGCCAGAAGACTAGTATTATAACAAACTGAAGAAATGCATCTCTTGCTGTGGAAGTGGGGGAGTGGGTTGGGCATTGCAGTTAAGAAAGCAAAAGGGATAATGTCCAGAAAGCTGAGCTCAAAAATTCAGGCTGAATCCTGCCAAATATAAGATGGTCATCCTGCAGATTTATAATCTAGTGGTAGTGGAGGAGGAGCAATCTACTTAGATCGTAAAGCTAAAATCTAGATCATAAAGCTAAGATCATGCCCTTGTAGGATGACAACTTGCATGGGTTTTAAGTGACTCAATATTTGCAGTTCTCCTCTGTGAACAGCTCTAACCAAAATGGAAATATCATGGAGCCTAGGGTTGCTAAATAAAAATATGCGTGCTTCGGAACAGTGCGTTTTAGACATGCACATTTTAATTAACACAAAACACACCACCATGTCTCTTCCTGTCACTGCACATTGAGTTAGACTCTGAAAATCTCAAGGGGGGCAGATCAGGGAAGCCAGCTGATATTTTCTGGGCTTGTTTGCTTTTAATATGCATAATTCCACGGCACTGAATATTTCACATTCTTATTTACTTGGTCCAGCGAAAAATTATTTTGCAACCCTGCAAGCAGCCAGGCTGGTGTCATGGGTCAGCATTGCTGGGCAGCCCTCTGAGGCCAAAGGGCTTTTGAGGGACCTGATGTTGGCCTCCTGGCACCATGGCACAGCAACTGCAGGCCCTGCCTCCTGCTGCTCACTTGTCTGGTGTGCCAGTTCCATTTATGCCAGGCAAAGCGTGGCATGCTTGATTTTTGCATATCAGGATGCTGCTCAGATCACAAGAACCAGAGCCAGTAAATGAGAGGGTGGAAGTTTGACTTCCCTTGTTCTACCTGCAGTATCTGCTTGGTATTACGAATACTGGGATGTTGTACACTGTGCTGATTGCCATATTCCATACAAGACATTGCAGAGCTGGAAAAAGGACAGAAGAGGGACAACTAACGTGACAGAGGGGTTGGAGCACTTTTCCTAGGAGAAAATGCCAAAGAATGTGGGAGTTTAGGGGGGGGGGGGAAGGCTGGGAAGGTATGATGGAGGTTTATAAAATTATCTATGGGGTGGAGAAAGAGGACAGAGGGAGCTTTCTCCCCTCTCCCATAATAGCAGAACTCAGGGTCACCCAGTGAAGTTGATGGCAGTAGGTACAGGGCAGACAAAAGGCAATACTTTTTATTGAATAAGTATTAAATTGTGGCCTTCACTGCCAATGAAGGTAGTAATGGCCACAAGCGTCGGTCCATTCTGCCCAGCACAAAAAAAAGACATCTGTGGGACATCTGAAAAAGGGGCAACTTCTTCTTTTCACTCCACACACCCAAAATAAGACATCCAGGGACGTCTTAAAAAGACGTGGCTGTCCCCGTCCCGGCCACCCACAGGAGATGGGAGGGGGTAGGCTGGCCAAATCCAGGTGTGCAAACTCCTGGAGATTTGGAGATGGAACCTAGAGAGGACAGAGACCTCAGCGGGGCCCAATGCCATACATCCCATTCTCCAGAGCTTCCATTTTATCCAGAGAAACTGATCTCTGTACTCTTGAGAAGAATTGTTATTCCAGAGGGTCCCCAGGTCCCACCTGGGGGCTGGCCTGCCTAGCTATAACGCAACATCAGGAAAAGGCCTTGGCCTCTTTGCCTTCTTTGTTGGCCCTCCTGGGTAGCTGGTTGGCTATTATGTGAAACAGGACGCTGGACTAGATCAGACCAATCCAGCAGTCTGTACTCATGTCCTTATCAGCATCATCTCTATTCACAGATGGCATTCTCCTTTCAATAGTAAATGACTCCCCATGGTGTGTATTGCATTTATTCCTAGAACTGACAGTTACCATTCTCAGCTTTACCTGTTTATTCGACTACAAACAATGGAGTCCACACCAGGCTTTAAACGAGCTCTTAGGATTCATATTGCAGTCACACAGATATTTGAATGAGGTGTCAAATTCAAAGCACAGAGCCCAGGGAATTGCCATAGAATTGTGGTCCTGCCTGTATTGAAACGGAGTATTAAAGCCAAACTTTGAAATCCAATATCATTGCACATATACAAATAGTGGATAAAGGCATTCAAGGATTCAACTATTCCAATAATGGATATTCTTTGGGGAGAATTTTCAGAAGGAAATTTATTACGGCAATAAGGTACAGATACGTGGGCAGTGTTGTGTGGAGCAGATCCAGATTTTGGGATGAAGCCTGGGAAGAACAGGGAACTCAATGGGGTATAATGTCACAGATTTTACCCTCCCAAGCCTTTATTTTCTCCAGATCTCTGTGGTTAGGAGATGAGTTGTATTTCCAGGAGATCACACCTGGAGACAGGCATCCCTGGTTTACTAAAACAAATAGGGCAATGAAAAGTTCTGCATGAGTAATGTATAGAGGAGGTATTGCAAACCTCCATAACAACAAGTGTGAAATTGCTTTCAGAGGGGTTGTTGTGAGTTTTACAAGGCTTTGTGGCTGTGGTCTGGTAAATCTTGTTCAAAATCTACCAGACCATGGCCACACAGCCCGGAAAACCCACAACAACCAGCTGAATCCGGCCGTGAAAGCCTTCGACAATGCTTTCAGAGTCTTTGCACTTCCCCTCCAGGCTTGATTCTCTTATTCAACATCTTTTAGATGTATTTATCTGTTTCAATATTGTGTTTTTAGTTTTGTAATGTCACAACGGCACCTTTCAAATATCTGAATACACAAATAGGGCAAACACTTGTTCTGTGCTGCTCCAGAAGGACTAGATTTAATGGGCTTAAGTTACAGGAGAGTTGGCTTTGATTGAACAGAAGGGAAAATTTTCTAATGTAAGGTTCTAATGAAAGAACCTTGGCCAGAGAACTGGACAGGAGAACAAGTTATCTGTAGCTGGATGGTTTCAAGCAGAGGTTGGACATCCATCGTTTGGAATGCTCTAGCTTGGGATTTTCTGCATGGAGCAGGGAGTTAGAATAGGTGACCTTCAAGACCCAAACCAAGTCTGTGATTTTACAATTAACTCTTTCTGTAAGCCACCTTGAATGCATTCTTTTGCAGAAAGGGAGGAGACATTCTCCCCAAACGTTATGCAGTTCTGTAGGCACAACAGGTAGAAATGGTAATAAAAACATGGTTTTTGTTTCCTGGAAGGTAAAAAATGAAGGCTGATTGAATTATGACAGAGGTTTTTGCAATTTGGAGTTAAAAATCTACTGCCACTCATTGCCTTCCAAGGAGTTCCAAATCTTTGGAATGATTTCATGAGTATGATGTATAGTCTAGGTATAAAATGAAATTAATGCAATTTTTTCAAACAAGCTGCACTGTGAAACATGTTATTGTTGTTTTTTTGGCTAGTTGTCCTTTATCCTTGTTGGTGTATGACATCATTTGGTGATTTTGTGTTCAAAATCACTCAAACATAAATCTTGTTTTCGGTGGTTGTTTTCCTATTTTTAAGCAATAGAACTGCCTTTCCTCTTCCTTAGATCTCTCTCAGGGCGAATTGTTGGAGGCGTCTGGTGGTTCTTCACACTCATCATTATCTCTTCCTACACTGCCAACCTCGCTGCCTTCCTCACAGTGGAAAGGATGGTGTCTCCCATCGAAAGCGCTGAAGATTTGGCTAAACAGACCGAAATAGCCTACGGGACTTTGGATTCAGGCTCAACCAAAGAATTTTTTAGAGTAAGTGTTCTGGCTTCCACTCTTTTTTCTCAAAGTTAAGCTGTCCCATAAAGAGGGTCAAGTGTAAATTCTCTATGTACAAAAAGGAAGGCGCTGAGGTAAAAATGTGTGAATCCTATCATAAATCTTCCAGTATGAGAACTAAACCCTAGATGCAGTGAATATGAGAACATGATAGCTAAAATAAGTGTTGATGCCTCATAGCTCAATGTCAGGGCCAGCTGTGGGTGGCTAATGAAGGCCTAAAGTATGTTTTCCCCAGTCCAGATTTCCTGGGGGACTAGAATTTACATTGTAACTGAAGCCTGAGGTATTGCAATGACAGTAGACAGACAGTGTCATGGAAGGGCTGCCGGTTATCTATTAATAGATAGGCCCAGCCAATCCAAAGATTTCCTATTGCTTTCCAGTCAAAGAGCTTAATGTTGTATGCCTCTCTTCTGTACCTGAAAGAGCCCCATGTCTATACAATCCCAACTATCTCGTCCTGATAATGTAAGATTCTGCAATCAGTCAGGAAGTGAATGAAGATATTCTTAAGCAAACATGGTATAATGTTATTCACAATGAACAAAGAAAGGAACACAAGGACTCACAAAGTCCTTCACACAGTTGCCAGCCTTCAGGTGCAACCTAGAGAGCTCCTGGAATTACAGGTGATCTCCAGATATCAGTTCCGCAGGAGAAAATCTACAGGTATCAGTTCCCCTGGAGAAAATCACTGCTTTTGAGGGTAGACTCAGTGACATCATACCCCTGTGAGGTCTCTCCCCAACCCCTCTCATCCCCAGGTTCCACCCCCAAATCTGCAGGAATTTTCCAACCCAGAATTGGCAGCCCGAGATCCTGGCAGTTTGCCTAGACAGCTTACTTTGAGCCCTAAGTAAAACCTCATCTGGAACTGCTCCAGATTCAGCTACCCTGGAACTATAATAAAACATGAGCTGGACATCTAAATAGCACATATCAGTTCTAGTCTCAGGCAATGAAAATCCCTAGTTCAGGTCACAGTATGGCTGGCACGTGTCTGTCTCTGGGTGAATGGTTCCAGCTCGATCCAGTCTATGACCTCTTTAGGAAGGTTGCCAAGACTTTAACCACTGAATTTTACTTTATTCACTGATGGCATTGATAGAAAGAAGGACATTTAGCCCTTAACCATTGGATGCTCACCAGCAACACATTTTGTATGAACAGATGGTAATGAATTTCATCTGCTTCAGAGCTGGGCAAGATCCAGCCTGAGACCTGCTTTATAATACTGGTTCTTTCCCTAGCCATCATCATGGTTTTGGTGATACACAAAGCTCAGACATTGTAGGTAAAAGATTGCCTTTCTCAGTGTTAAGTCCCATACTGAATTCTTATGAGCTCGCATTCTGAGCTGTACACATAGCAATTTCACAGGAAGCAAAATGTAACTTTCTAAATTATTACCAAGTTATTGCAGATTCCCAGCTGCAAATTATCAAATAACGAATTGATTCTACTGCTTTCATGGTTCTATTAATAGCTACGTTTTTCTTGATAGCAACATTTATGCCCCTTTGCAACAATACATTGCTTACAAAGGTGCTGCTATGAAGAACAATCAATGAAATGTCTTAGTTTTCTTCTTGATTTCAGAGTGTTTGTCCCAGAAGGATGAAAAAAGGGAGGGAGTGCCCCTTCCTTTGAATGCATTGTCGTTGAAGCTCCTATTAAATCCTCTGCGACATTTCTCTCTTTTTTCTTTTAAAAAGCCAGCCATGATAAAAAGCAATTACCATACCCCTCCCTTTAACAAAAATTGAATACACTGCTTTATGGGTTTGAAGAACCAACATCTTCCAATGTATTCAATTAAAGTTTCAAACAAATATGACCAGTACATCAAAATCAGCAAGGGGGCCATCTAATCCGTAGTTGGCACTAAAAAAGAAGCCTGTTGCCACAGTTTAATTGGTTTTTAGAATTCTACTGGACCAAAGTGACCTTTGCTCCCAGTTAATGACTGACGAAAATTGGGTGCATTTAAGCCAAAGTCCCTGTCTAGTCATGTTCAAGTATAAATCTCCACCTTAATCTTATACTCGGGCTGCTCATTACAGCTGCTCAGACAGCAAATGGTCTAGAACTTCAAAGGCCTCCCTACCCCAACTATTGTATTATCTATTAACTAACATGTTATCTATTCAGGAACTCTCTTTTTTGCCATCACCTCCCATCTTATTTATGGTGATCCATGGTGAGGTTTTCAAGGCAAGAGATGTTCAGAAGTGGTTTGCCATTTCCTGCCTCCACTTCATGGCCCTAGTATTCTATGGGGGTCTCCCATCCAAATAGTTGACAGTGTTCATCCTGCTTAGCTTCAGAGAACTGACAAGGTTAGGCTAGCCTGAGCTATGCAGGTCAAAACCAGGAACTGTATACATGCATTTATGTACTTGCTTTCTTCCCAATGGGAAATTTGTACTGACTTTCTTCCCAATGGGAATTCAAAATGCCTTACAACATCATTCTCCATACTGTTATTTTCTCCTCCCTGCAACAACCCTGTGAGGTAACAGGTTGAGAGATGGTGACTGGCTCAAAGTCCATGGCAGAGTGGGGCTTTAAACCTGGATTTCCCAAATCTCAGCCCGCTGCTCTATCCATGCCACTTTAGCTTAAAAGCCCAGTCCTGTTTACAAATTACAGAGATGAACATACAGTCCATGTACAGTGTTCACTTGACTTTTCTTTATACACGCATGGAGTGATTCTCTTGTTATGTTCAACACATGTGCAGCTGAATGTATGAATTAAACCACACATTTATCCAGTTGCTGGTCCCTGGTCTGTGAATACATGTTGCTTCTTTCTCTGCCCCCGTTCCGCTCCATTGGCTGCTACTAACAACCGAAGGCTTGTGTGTTCACTGTCCCCATGGTTTAATACAAATTAATAATATAAAACCTATAATCTGAGGTCATGCAGGATGTTCATGTGAACAGAACTGTAATATGTGAACAAAGCTAAATTCTCTAAGGTGACTTACAAGAATTAAAAGAAATCACATCCAGCCACCACCAGTGAGAATAAATTCAGCTTATGATGCAAATTTCAGCAAAAAAAAAAAGTGTGCTGCTATTCAAAGGCCAGACCCAGAAAACAGTCTTAATCTGGTGTCTTAATAAAAACAAATCTTGCCAGGGAGAGAATTCCATGGGAACATCATCCCTGAATCGCCCTGGTCCCAGTAGCCAGAAATTAAGCAAAAGATGGCAGGAAAGGGGACTCTGATGATGTTTGTTCCTGAGCAGGTTCACACAGAGCTATAATTCTCAACATGGTACCCATTGGTGTTTCCCAGTGCTCCCTTGTTTCTTCTCCAAAATACTCTCCCTCCATAACAAAGAGCCAATCTTGGCTTCCCTCCACTTCTTTGGCATAGGAGGTGCTTCAAAAGAACCCAGGAGGCATCACTTTAGGTCTGTAGGGAGCACCCATTCCAAAATGGCTCCCTCCATCACAGGAGGTTGCTTAACCTAGCACCTTCCAATATTTTGTAATTGTCCCATTGTGCGACTGGTCTTGCTTCCTGTGTCAGTCTTTGGTAACCCCACCTCCATGTCTCAAAATTTCAAAAGTTGAAATTTTGATAGAGAAGAAGAGGAGGAGGAGGAGGAGTTTGGATTTATACCTCACCTTTCTCTCCTGTAAGGAGACCCAAGGTGGTTTACAAGCTCCTTTCCCTTCCTCTCCCCACAACAGACACCTTGTGAGGTAACTGGGGCTGAGAGAGTTCTGAAGAACTGTAACTAGCCTAAGCTCACCCAGCAGGAATGCAGGAGTGTGGAAACACATCTGGTTCACCAGATAAGCCTCTGCCACTCAGGTGGAGGAGTGGGGAATCAAACCCGGGGAATCAAACTAGAATCCACCTGCTCTTAACCACTACACCACTCTGGCTCCCAGATGGTTCAAAATGAAAACCTTGGATTCTGCACAGAAATGAATAGGATGGATGTTCTAGATAAATCTAGATGCTCTAGATATCACTAGATGGATGTTACAGGGTTAGAAAAAAACCCAGTCCCACTTGACTTCAATCCAGTAGCTCTTCCCTCCTCTCTACTTGACCTCTTTAATGCACACATAAGCAACTTGACCTCCTCCTCTTTAATGCACACATAAGCAAACGCAGCTTTATAATCCCAACTCATGAAGATTTGCTTGCAGGCTGTACTAATTGCATGGCTGACTTCATGCAGGCTGAGCTGCACGCATGAACTGCAGACTGGCACCAGAGAATCGGCTTATGGGTTAACTTTGTGAGCTAGGAAAGTATCATTGGAGCAAAGCAGCCACTGCCCCAGGGAAAGCAATCATTCGCTGTTTCAGTGTTCTACTTTTGGGAGAGCAATGATGCCGTAATGATAATGACATTGCCCAAGACAGCTCGGGCTCCGTGTATGTTTTTTTTTCAAACTTACTGTACCACTTTATATAACCCTGCAGTGTCACATGAATAAGAGCTCGTTAGAAGAATATATGGGTTCTAATTAGGGCTGCAGGGCTCAGTCGATGCATCCGTTAGATTAATTTGATTTAAACGCTTGGGATCAAATTTCATCCCCAATTAAAAACCAAGCCACTATTTTTAAAAGTAGACATTGCTGTTGTTTTAAATGGGAATTATAGCCCTTTTCAGACATTATATGCATGCATACCAGAATCCTGGCTACCATGCATATCAAGAGTACGCATGATGCTCCTGATATGTGTGGCTGCCATATTGTCCAAACAGGAGAATGTGTATACTTTGCATGCTTTTGCAACTTCAATATACCCAGACCAGATCCAGTGGTTCGTTTTTACATACTGAAGCTGTGAGCCATGCAAAATATCCACACTGCCCCTGTGGCAGCCGTGCATACCAGGAGTCAGGCACAATTGGGAGCCTCCTATTACACATGGACGCCCATTACACTTGGAGCCTATTACACATGGAGCCTATTACACATGGAGCCACCTATTACACATGGACATTACAGTTTGCAAGAATAGTCAACCCAATCTGAGACACTTCCGTGGTTTGCTAGGAATGATTTATTTATAAGAAGTCCAGGGCAAAATGTAAACTGGTACAATCAAATAGCAAAGATTAACCTTATTCTAGCTTGTCTTTGGGCCCTGCTCTTCCTATATCCTTCACATGAATGAAGCAGCACAGGCTACTGCTGAAATCAAAGTGCGTATTACTAAACCACATTGCTGCAAAACTGCTGTAACACTGTATTGTCAAAGGCTTTCACGGCCAGATTGAACTGGTTGTGGTGGGTTTTCCGGGCTGTGTGGCCGTGGTCTGGTAGATCTTGTTCCCAACGTTTTGCCTGCATCTGCGGCTGGCATCTTCAGAGGTATCCCAGAGAGAAGTCTGTTACACATTGTGTCCTGTGAGAAGAGAATGGTTAGCGGCGTATATATTGTCCATGTACCAGGGTGAAGAACAAATCAGTAAGTGTTTGGGTGGAACTTGCTATGCAAAAGTGTGGTTGACTGCATTGGGTTGTGGGTGGGGTTTTTCAGTCCAGGGAGTGATTCACATTGGACACAGTGTGTAACAGACTTCTCTCTGTGATACACCTCTGAAGATGCCAGCCACAGATGCAGGTGAAACGTTAGGAACAAGATCTACCAGACCACGGCCACACAGCCCGGAAAACCCACCATCACCTGCTATAACACTGTTTGAAGTCAGCAGTGCTAGCATAAAGCATTCAGATATTGAAGAGGAAAAATGTGCCATTTAGTTGCACTTGATTCATGGCAGCCCCAACCATGGGGTGCTGAAGGCCCATAGCTTCTCCAGTCTTTCTTGGTGGTCTCCCAGCCAAGTACAGACCATGGATGACCGTGCTTAGCTTGTTTTAGTGCTGGGTAATCAGGCATCTTGTAAGACACAACGATGGGGAGGGAGGTTGAGAGGGCATCATTCTACTCTTTCAAACACAAGGGAATACCTCAGTTAAGATAGTGCCTGCTGTGAGATTAGCATGCCTCATCTACCAACAAAGAAAATCTATTTTTGGACTTCAGAACTGTTGGTTTTACTGATATTCAATTCTATGCAGATTTAGCTGATCAACCAATTAACTGTACAAGCATTGCAGTACAATCCTATGCAAAGTCACCCCATTCCCAGTCACTTGAAGGAGGTGGCTTTAGACGAGTGCAATTTGCACTGCTAAATTATCAAAATATCTTTAAATGCATTACCATCCTGACACGAGAAAAAAAAATCAGTCCATAATGCCGGTCAATTTCTGCTTTAGCCCCGCTAGCAATTACACGAAGCTCTGCAAACGGTAATGGTAAAATTGTCCTCTGGGAATTTATCACTTCCTTTTATTCCAGTTTCAGGTAAGAAATCATTAGGGCCCCCAAGAGCATTAAAAGATCAGCCTGGAAACTCGGAATTTTCCTGAGAGTATAGAGCTGGGACTGAAAGAAGGGCCAGAGGCTAAGAGAGGAAGCAAGGAAAGCTGTCCCCTGCCCAAGGCTAATACCATTCAAGGCATAAAGTCACAAGTGACGTGTCACTCCCATGCCATGGAAATGTAACTAGCTAGTATAGAATCAAGGGGTTTGGTCTCAGCCCTGAGAATATTCTTTTCCATTCATTTAATGGAATGCTATCTTGCTTTCCCCCCAAAGGAATCTGGGCAGCCTGCATAGGGTTCCCTCATTTTATCCTTACAACAACTCCGTGAGGGGTCACCAGGTCCTCCCTGACCACTGGCAGGGGATGCAGGGACAGGGTTGCCAGGTCCAGACTGGGAAACACCTGGAGATTTGGAGATGGAGGCCAGGGAGGGCAGGGACCATAGAGATGGAGGCTGGGGAGGGCAGGGACCATAGAGCCCACCCTCCAAAGCATCCATTTTCTCCAGTAGAACTGGTCTCAGTAGTCTGGAAATGATGTGTAATTCCAGGGGAAACCCCCCCCCATCCCACCTGAAAGCTAGCATCCCTAAGGTAACTTAGGCTAAGAGTGACTGCCCAAGACCAGCCACTAAAAGCTGCTTTCTGTGGAATCCACAGCAAACCCCCCTATGTCACAGTTGGGTTTCCCACAATAATAATGTAAGGCGTGGTAGGCAGATCTGTATCCTCAAGTATGCTGCACAGCCAAGAAGGACGGGAAATAATACAGCAATTGAATTCACATGTTCCACTTGGAGCCACAATGCGGAGGAGCGGAACTTAATGCTGCTTCCCTGTGGCATGAGGAGGTAACCCCTCTTTTGCCCCTTTCCATTTTCCCGCCAAGACACAATGTAGGATTACAGTGCAGCTCATCAGGGAAAGGGAACGGGAGATTCTGAGTTGTGTGGCCCCAGACACAATTGCTGTAATGCCTGCACCTTTGCTGAGGCATGATAGGGGGGGAAGAAGTGAGAAGTGAGGCAGTAGCCTCAGCAGTAATTGGAGTGGGAATGAGGGAAGCATATGTTGTTCCTAGCTGCTTATTCACCATGGCTGTGGCTGCAGTGAAGATACATATTCCCACATCCATCGGGAAGCAGCTTAAATTGAAACAGAGGAATGATTGCCTGGCCAAAGGCTGCTCAATCCGCTTGCCTCTTGTTAGATAAAAATCACGTTCCCCAAGTGGCGTTTCCACCCTCAGGAAGAAAGAATGGCTTTCAGCCTAGCCTGCCTTACAGGGTTGCGGTTGGACAGATAAAATGGAGGGAGGGAGAACAGTGTCGTAAGCATCTTTGGGTCCCCAGTGGAGAGAAAAGTGGGATATAAGTGTCTAAAATAAACAAAGGGACAAGATCCCTGTAGCTTCCCTGTCTCTTTCCCTCACCGGGGCAAAAGCAACATAGAATCATAGAGTTGGGAGAGACTCCAAGGGCCATCAGGCCCAACTCCCTGCAATTTCGAGTAGAAAAACAGGAGAGAACCTCCTGCAACCAGCTCTTCTACTTAGCTGAAACTTTTAGTTAGAGATGCAATTTAAAATGTCGAGGGAAAAAAATCAGTTGCCAATTTAAGGTTGGGAAATACCTGGAGATTTTGGGAGTGGAACCTGAGGAAGATGGTGTTTGGGGAGGGCAGAGACTGCAGAGGGGTATCGTGCGACTCAGTCCTCATTCCAAAGTGGTCATTTGCTCCAGGGGAATTGATCTCTGTTGCCTGGAGACTAGTTCTAATCCCAAGAGATCACCAGCCACCATCTGGAAGTTGGCATCCGTGATCTTGGGACTTGGCCTTAAAGCTAAATTAGGCAAGATTTCCAGGAAATCCACAAGTAGGGTCTCTTTTTAAAAGTGAGAATCAAAAAAGTTGGCACATTGCCCTTCGTCTGCAGTAATAGAACTCTGCATCTTTATAACGAGTCCTGTGTAAATATTTCCAGATGGAAATGGGAAGCAGAGCTGTTGATTTTGCTTATTTATAACCTAAAATAAGCTCCTGGTGCAGATAGAAGCCTTGCTCTCCCTAAGGGCATAAGATACTCAGAAATCCTTGGACTTGAAAGCTGGGGTTGGTTTATGTTTATTTTTTCAAGTCTGTAATCATCCCCTCTTGAACATTTGCCTCTGGACTTATAAAGAGTCAGCACAGGGTAACGAAAAGGAATTTGCAGAGCACGTCAGATAAATATGTTTCATTGACGGGCTTCAGAACTTGTCTCTCAACTCCACTTTGTCGGTGGATGCACATGCGGAGCAAATAAAACATTTAAATCAGAAGGATATATTTGTGCAGCAAATCGTTTGTACCAAATGAACGCATGAAGCTGCCTCAGACCAGCTCATCCAGCTTGTCTCTGATCTGACTGGCAGCAGCTCTCCTGGTAGAGATTTTGCATCGCTGACTATGTGGTTCCTTTAAAGGAGAGGCCAGAAACTGAACTGGGTGGCCCCTGCATGCAAAACAGGTGCTTTTCCACTGAACCGCAGCCACTCCCCAAATATATTCTATAGTTCCTATCACATGTGCCCGTAACAAAGTGCCATTCATATCTGTACGCATATCTCCTTTGCCCAAGGTTGCCAACCTCCAGGTGATAGCTGGGGCTCTCCTGGAATTAAAGCTGGTCTCCAGTTGACAAAGAACTGTACACCTGGAGAAAATGGCTGCTTGGGAAGGTGGACTCTGTGGCATTGAATGACACTGAAGTCACTCCTCTCCCCAAAGCCTCCTCAGGCTCCACCCTCCAAATTTCCAGGTATTTCCCAACCCAAAGCTGGTAATATTGCCCCATATTGCCCAGCTAGGGCCCTCCGCTCCTCGGAGGAGCATCTGCTGGAAATCCCCGGCCCAAAACAGATCCGGCTGGCCTCTACAAGGGCCAGGGCTTTCACAGCCCTGGCCCCTACCTGGTGGAACAGGCTCCCAAAGGAGGCCAGGGCCCTGCGGGACCTTCAAAGTTTCCGCAGGGCCTGTAAAAAGGACCTGTTCCGCCAGGCTTTTGGCCAGCTGGGGTAGCCATGTCATCCAGGCCCCCTGTGGATGGGGTTGGGGGAGGGAACTGTCGCCATTTGATTGTTTTAAATTACAGATGGAACTACTGTTTTATATTTTATTGTATGTTTTAATTATGATGTACACCGCCCTGAGCCTACTGGGGAGGGCGATCTTAATAAATAAATAGACAGACAGACAGACAGACAGACAGACAGACAGACAGACAGACAGACAGACAGACAGACAGACAGACAGACAGACAGACAGACAGACAGACAGACAGACAGACAGACAGACAGACAGACAGATAGATAGATAGATAGATAGATAGATAGATAGATAGATAGATAGATAGATAGATAGATAGATAGATAGATAGATAAATAATCCTGCCTTAGCCTCACTGTGATCCAGCATCACGTAAGCAGATGTTGGATGACCCGGAACGGTGGTACTTAATCCATCACTCTCTCCCAAATAGGCAATTGCTGCAATTTTTTAAAAAGGATTGGTATGCAGATATCAAATGATTAGATTGAGACAGGGTATTTGCCAGAAATTTTGTTAGTCTTTAAGGTGCTACTGGACTCTTGCTCTTTTCTGCTACCACAGAACCTGGTGGGGTTCTTTTCCTTTCTTGGGCATTCACTGAACCGAGCCAGGACAGTGAGGGAGATCCGTGGGAGCCGTGGCAGCTCATGGAGGCAGGCAGGCTGAATGTGGAGGCAGAAGGGCATATTTTCCAAAGCAACAGCAGTTCAGAGCAGAAAGGATGCCCCTACAAGACAGAAAAGCATAATTTTCTCAGCACTTGGATGGATTGAAGATTCTGACCTTGGAAAGGGTTTAGCAAGATGCACGGATCCATCTGGGAAAATCCATTTCAGGTTAGGTCCTGAGATCACAGTTTAAGGGAGAAGTTAATATTGAAATTAGAAGAAATCTTGCAAAACTCATTAAAAATTAGATCGCTTTTCCCAGCTACCTGTGCATAAAAAGGCTAGACCAATCTTAGGTTGCAAACGTACCTAATATCTTACCTTATCAAATTCAGTGACCCAGAACAAAGAACGTTAGCAGGAGAAAAAAGTGACTCCGGGATCCCCTTCCTTTTCCTTTTCTTAGACCAGAGCTGCAGAAAAGCTCTGAAATTAGTGTCAGATGTGGCATATGCTCAGCTATTGACCTCAATTAGCGGGAGACAGCACATAACTCAATGGTAGATTACATGGCTTGCATGCAGAAGTTTCCAGTTCAATCCCTGGCGTCTCCCCCAATTCAGGGATAGCAAATAGCAGTAATGGAAAGTCGCTGACACTCTGAGCCCTGGAGATGGATCCATGGTCTGACTCTGCATAACACAGCTTTGTAAACACAGACAAAACTCAGAAGGGGGCAAAATGGGTTTGACTGAAGTTCAGTGCACTGGATTCAATGATGGCACAGGTGTCAAACTCACGACCCTCCAGATGTTATGGACGACAGTTCCCATCATCCCCTGCCAGCATCACTCTGGCAGGGGATGATGGGAACTGTAGTCCATAACATCTGGAGGGCCGGGAGTTTGACACCTATGATGGTGTTTAAATTCCACTCCAGTTCAAGATTTGACTCCAATAGTAATGCTCCATTTTTCAAAGCCAGTGTCCCGGCTTTTTAAAAAAATGCAGACGGGACACATGTCTTGTTTCTTTCTCGATGAGCTTGCTTTCTCAGTACAAGGAATTCTGTGCCTTTCAGATCCCCCAGCAGGGCCGGGCCAGGCCATTGGACTGATCAGGTTCGGTAGCTTCTGGCAGAATCAGAGCGGTTAGACTGCAAATGGTACTGAACTCGCTTTCATACTGGAACCAGCAAAACATTTAAATGGTGCATCACAGCAGTTGGTTAGAACAAGAAAGTGGCCACAACTTCATTCCATAAGTAATAAAACTTTTAAACGGAGAGTAACAGCTGATGACTTGTCTTGGGAGGCTCGCTGATGCCCTGCAAAAACTTTCAAACAGTGTGCACTGCTGAAACTGTCAGTTAATGTTTAATGCAGACTTTGCCGCCTTGCCTATCTTCCAGCTGCCATCAGCCAAACCCTAACCCTAGCAACCTTGGGGGGAACAGGGTTGGGCTCATCGCTTGCAGGCTACCTGGGTCATCTATCCCCAGAGCATGGTTGGGGTGGGTTTTGGGCCCCAGGACCAACCAGGGGGTGGGGTCTTGAGTATCTACCCCAGAGATCTTCAGCAGCTGTGGGGGGAAGTGATTTTCCCTCAGGGACACAAGGGTGAGCTAGGACCCCCTTGGGATGTGCCCATTTCATCTGGTTCTGCCCTGGGCAAATCTAATTATGTACTTTTGCAGGGTATTTCTAGGACATTGTTGCATCTCTTATGTGGGTCAGTTTGGTGCAGGCGGGCCCTGCAATGGCGCCACACTTGTTTCCAGAATTAAAACGAGAGACAGGTGGAAATGACGTGCTGCAGAGGAGTCTGCCCTCTGTGATTCTGTGTGAGCCACTGTTGTGGGCATGTTTCCTCTGAGCACAAAAGAACATTTCTGCATCTCTGCACCTGGAACAATTCAATGAACCAAACACGCCCAGTCCTGAAACACAGCAAAGACTGATTGGGAAAAGACATGGCCACAGCAGTTAATAAAGCAGACTTGCAAGTGGCTGCCTCCTTTTACAGCAGGTAATTTTACTAGGCCTGTGTATCCCAGGTGCCTGAATAAACCAATCATATATCCAACCTCAACAGAAGCTGGATGAGCCAAGCCAGTGTAATGCATCAGTCAGCTGGAGTGAATAACGTGTCCTGTGGGTGGAGTCTTTGGCTCACAGGGGACTCTGGGAATCACGTAATGGAAACCACTGCTTTTGATGCCTGGACCTGGGGATTTTTATCATTTACTACTAGGGATGATGGATTAAAGGGATGTTCAGAAGAACTGTGCCAGAATACCAACTGCTGGGAACAGTAACCACAGAAAGACTGGCTGCCGTGCCCTGGCTGTGGCCCTTCTGGTGCATTCTGTTGACCACTGGGGGAAACCAGATGCTAGCTAGATGGATCACTGACCTGATGTAGTAGAGCTTCTCTTACATTTTTGGAACCTGGTGGCATGAGCTTTCCTTTGTAGGTTGTCTTCCATGATCAAGGTGACTGGAAAGGAAGCTGATCTGAGGGATTTTTCCCCTCTAGTTACTATCTTCTCTCGCAGCAGGAGGCTATTGGAGAAAGAGGTCACTGTGTCAAAGCCATCTACTTTTATAAGTCAATGTTCCAATCTGCAGTGACTCTTCAGAGCTCTACCACTGAGCTGCGCTCCCCTTCCAATGCAGGTCTATACATTTCTGCAGCAAGTTCCGACCCCCACTGTCAATCAATTAGATTAACTAAAAGGCAAAGGAAATATGATAGGGCAGCCATTTTGGTTGTTCATATGTCTGCCCCTTTGTTGTATGTGGTAGGTGGGCACCTGCTTGGTTTCCTTAAAATGGGACAAGCAGGTGAAGAGACTGGAGCCCTGTTGCTCTGCCCTATCATCTTGCCTTCCATTACTTCTGGAATATTTTCTCTCCAGTTTTGTAATGATAATGTAGAGAGGGGTTTGATTCCCCATGCCTGCGTGCCCTTATTGCTGAAAGCAGACACCCACTCACACATTTCATATATGAATAAGACAGGTGAATGAGCAACAAAATAGCTATGCTGTCACATCAAGTTGGGTCCTAACAGCACTTGTAATGCAGTGTATGTAAAACCAAAAAAAGCTTGGCTATTTTAGGGATGGATGAATGTTCCCAATTTCATCTGTGTTTCTGTCTGTCCATATTTTCACAGCAGTTTCATTTCTCTGTTTGTTGCTATTGTTTTCGTCGATTTTGTTTGTATTGTGTGCTCATGTTATGTGGGGGGGGGGGTGCCACAAATTGGATTGGATCCATCAAAGCGTGAGCAGAATGGAAAATGTACTTAGCACTGTTCCGTTAGCACGAGCAATAAAATAGCATCTAGGAGTGCATCACTGTAGTGCTGACCCAAACAAAAAAATACCCTGTGCTACATGTCCTGAGCAGGCAGCGAAGAAAGTTTGGATCCAGTACTTTTAATTTAGTGCAAGCAACCTGCAAGACTCACTTTTAGCATTCCACTTGCACAAGTGATATAAATGCTTTATGGGATTACACCCTTTGTACGGTACAATGGATGTCATTGAGATGTATATGATGTATGTAAATTACTGGTGCACACATCATGTTGAAAAATGCATGCACTTTATGGCTAAAACTTGATCCAGTTTTTCAAGGTGAGAAAATAAGAAATTGCCTGAAGGATTCTGGGGATTAAAACAGCAGGGATGAGAAATTTACAAACCTTTCCTTGCCCATTTCAGGAAGTCTGTAGTGTGGCAAATTGTTTGTTGACTTCGTTCCCTTTCTTCCCTTTTCCCTTCCACAGAGATCCAAAATAGCTGTGTACGAGAAAATGTGGTCATATATGAAGTCGGCAGAGCCATCAGTCTTTGCCAAAACGACAGCAGACGGGGTGGCCCGCGTGAGGAAATCAAAGGGGAAGTTTGCCTTTCTGCTTGAATCGACCATGAATGAGTACATTGAACAACGAAAGCCCTGTGACACAATGAAAGTTGGTGGGAACCTGGATTCCAAAGGCTATGGTGTAGCAACTCCCAAAGGCTCATCATTAAGGTGGGTGGAATAATATAACAATCTCCATGTTGTTATAGTATTCCACCTACCCTGATGTATTGTGTTGTCATTTTCTTTCTTGTGGATTTGAGGTAAACTTACACAGTTTAAAAAAAAAAATCTTTCCATATTCCATGGAGTTAATAAGACGGTAAATTATGGTTTCATTGACTTGAATGCATTCATTTTTTTTCTAAATGTTCTCTCCGTGTTGTCCTTTCTGGTTGTTTGTTGCTGTTTTTTTTTTAATTTTACAGTCCAGTGGCTTTTTTCAGTTTAGATGGTAAACGCCTGAGGTTTAAAACCGCCATACATGACAAGCGTTAATTGCATGATGTGGTGTTCTCGTTACCTCTTTTACTTCTTCTTCTTTATCTTTTTCGTTCCTTCTTTTTTTCTCAAAGACAATTTTCCCGTCCCGCACACTTCAGTTTTTTGAGCAAATGTTTATCCTCCATGCCACCTTCCAATATTTAACCCTGTTGTTTGCTGTAACAAACACATCTCTATAGCTCCACCTCCCTGTGAAAATTTTCTAGCAATTTGTCCTCTTGTGCTCCTTTCTTTATACGTTTGAACGACTTAACCGAGCATCTGTGCATTATTCTTACGAGTTATGTTTTATCGTTTCAAGAAATGCTGTTAACCTGGCAGTATTAAAACTGAATGAGCAAGGCCTCTTGGACAAATTGAAAAACAAATGGTGGTACGACAAAGGAGAGTGCGGCAGCGGGGGAGGTGACTCCAAGGTCAGCCTCAATGTCACCACAATCGGGTACCTTAGTCAAGAGTAATCGGCAAGGCTGTTATTTTATGCATCAGGGAAAAAAGAGCCTTTAGAAGATGAGACACTGTCTGGAAACTGTCCTGGCCGACTCGCTCACTTGCTCAGTAGCTTCAATCAGGCTGGCTTTTTATTTTATGCGCTGCTTAACGTTGCAATGTATCCTGGGCCCTTGTTTAACTAACAGAGAAAGTGAACCAGTTGAGATTCTCTTGCATCCATCATTCAGGATCCAAAGAGCAGGATTTTCAGGGGCAGCCTCTTCCATCCACCCCTAAAATGCAGCCCTGGGGACACTCAAGGGTTTCTGCCAGAAGTAAAAATTACCAGTGGAACCATGCATGTACAGAAGGGCTTCAGATGTTCACTTGAGGCTCTTTGGATCCCAACTGTGGTTGATTTTAATTATTTTGAAAAATCTATATATTAGCACAAGATATTGGGGGTTCGGGGTGAAAAGAAATTAAAAAGCCGATATGCTAGTTTTGAAACCATTTCAGAGAGGCCTTTGGTATGAAGTGTCCTTCTCCAACAATTTGTTATTGGTAGGTTTTTTAAGCTGCTCATTACATACTGTAAAACCAGGACGTGAGTATTTAGGTTCATGGCTTGTTGTGGGTTTTTTATTATGATACAGAGACTTTGTTTTATAAGGCTGATGACTCCTTTGTAGTCACTTAACTATTATGAATGTTAAAAGCTCCATATTATATTGCATATGCAGCACAAGGTGGGTAGATATTGGGGAAATTAGAAAATTGGTGTTTATTTCTGCAGCTTAAAAGAATTTCTGAAGAGACGGTACCTCCCAACCCCAGGCTGAATGACTCAGTGTCCCCCAGGAGAGCAATGCCACAGGGGACATATACACTACTTTCTCTGTGGCTGTTTTGCTTTGCAGTGGGGTTTCCCATGGTTTTTTGTTTTTGGAGATTCTTCCTATATGAAGTGTCCCTAGCCAAGCTGAGCCACCATTTTGTCTACCCGTCACTTCTTTGTCGTTGCTGTAATTTGTTTTGCTTTTATGCTGTTCTTAATCTAGCATTACTTTGCTAGACTATGTCAGGTTTACTTCACAAAATCTATCACTCCAGCTGCAGACCTTCAGCATTAATTTTTTAAAAAGCCCTTCTGATCATTCTGAAATGATGTCCCAAAGAATGGGAGAAACTGCTGTGGTATGGGCAGGGGAAGGCAGAAAGGAGTGAGGGGAAAAAAGAAAGCCTAATGCATATGGGATTTCCTTCACTTCCCTTGCAAAGGTAGAGAAAAAGACACACTTAAAGAGGTTTTGAAAACCATAGGGATCCTCTTTGATCTGAAGGTGGGGTCATTGCTGAAGAGGGGGAAAGTGTGCATAACAGAGAATCAAACTCAAAAAGAATGTGCGCTCAATGCAAAGGAGACCACAAGTGCATAAATGGCCAGTGTGTGGGACCAACCAGTTGGCTTCCAACTGGATTCATGTGGAGGCCTCAAGGGTAGGAATTGGCATCCCAAGTTGGGTGGTCCTTATAAGAACACCCTAATTCCCTTGACATTGGCACTCCTGTTTTTAGGCATGGTGATGTACCACTTTATGGAAACACTGCACCTCTGCACCAATTTGAGTCTACTGAAGCATTATAGGCCCTTTTTGAGTTCCATAAGAGGAGAGAAGGGGCTCAACAATGAGCCCATTTCCATACTCAGTCTTTGTCTGAGAGAGAAAAGAAGAAGAAAAGTTTAAGAAGAATTTGGATTTATATCCCCCCTTTCTCTCCTGCAGGAGACTCAAAGGGGCTCACAATCTCCTTGCCCTTCCCCCCTCCACAACAAACACCCTGTGAGGTAGGTGGGGCTGAGAGAGCTCAGAAGAACTGTGACTAGCCCAAGGTCACCCAGCTGGCGTGTGTGGGAGTGCACAGGCTAATCTGAATTCCCCAGATCAGCCTCCACAGCTCAGGCGGCAGAGCTGGGAATCAAACCCGGTTCCTCCAGATTAGCAGAAAAGTAAATTCCATAAGGTATTTTCAGGATGGTAGCCAAGCTGGTCTGCAGAAAAGCTATAGTTTGAGTCCAGTAGCACATCAGAGATCAACAATATTTGTGGGGTATAAAGTTTTGATGACCAAAGCTCGCTTCATCAGATAAAAGCAGGAATGATGATATAAGAGTGCAGGGATGAGGCATCTTGATTCCTAGTTGTATCTGATGAAGGGAGCTTTGACTCTCAAAAGCTTATAGCCGGAAAATACTGTTGGTCTTGGAGATGCTACTGGATTTGAATCTAGCTCTCCATAAGATATATTATGGTGTGATTTTGGTTGTTGTTATCTTCACAGGCAGTTTCAACGTGAATCAGGGCACCTGCGCATAAATCCCTGCCTGTTAGGCCCGCCTGCAATCTGCCATTCCTTTTCTCATGGGTCTCTGGATCACATGAATGTCTGCTTAAGTAGCTAATTCTGTGAGTAGGTCCCCCATCACACATTGAAAATTTCAAAACACAGCAAGAGAGGATGCATGAGCCCAAAGCTCAGGGCTGCATTTCACCACAGGTATAACCTACATGGCTGTTGATCAAAGCTAAACATCCTAATAGGGAATGGGTGTTTGTGGGAAGTGAATTAGTTCCATTCATCAAGAACAAATACCCAAAAGGATCCCATTAAATTCTCTGGATTACAATGTTTTCATGTAATCTGTTACTTAAAGAACAATATCCTGTAAATGCTTCTGTAGCTAACCAAGCCATTGCAGAAGGATTATTGATAGGAAAGCATTCAAGTGGTTATTGCTCTTCCCGCATTTCTTAATAAGGGCTGCTTTTCTCTGCCTGGCAAATGGAATAATCAGTTACTTTAATCATATTGGATAACAGCAAAAATGGTTTCACGATTAAAACAAAGGACAATTTATGCCATCTTCTTCTATCCTTTCGTCATTACCTCATGAGGACTAAAAGCTGGGGGGTGGGGGGAGTGGAGGAATATCCAAATAGGCATCTTAGCTCAAATGCTTACTCCCTGATGCAACCTTAAATTTAATGTTGCACACGCCAGCATATGAAATATTTAATTTCCTGCTTGTTCATAGTGTTGTGCACAGTGGTTCACTGGCTGGTTTGCCAAAGTAGATCACAGCGCTCTCGAGCGTCTTAGTGCAAAGAGAGATTACTGTCTCTGAATAATTTTAACACAATATTTGTATAACGGGCAGCTCAGGGACAAAATCATGCTTCATTTTTTAAAAAAATCTACTCAGGCATTGAATAAAAATCACATTCCCTTAAGCTGGAGAACAAAAGAAAAATGTTTCAATATAATTGGGCTAGGGAACTAAAGCCATAATGGCCAAATGCAGCCCCAAGGGTTTCCCATCTGCCACCTGAACTGACTAGCACACACAGTTACCAATATCAGCCATTTTTCTCAAGCGGAAACCAAGGAAAAGGTCTGTTTGATCTCCTTTTCTCCATTTTAACAGTGCAAGAAGCTTTGGTGGAGTCATCCCTTTTATTATTTACCTCAACTGCTCTTTTATGTGCACAAATCAAAACAGAGTAATGAGAGGAGGCATCTGGGAATTATAAAGGGCACTGATGTTCATGTTGGAGGAAAAAGGGTTAAAGAGTCCTTTGCTTGGGTCTCCACACCCAAAGGAAGGAGTCAGTGGGTGAAGACATCAGTGCCTGCCCTAAAGCCATTCTCAGCTGAAATTATGGCTGCATACAATGTTTTCAAATTGCATTAAAATTAGTTGCTAGCCAAGGAAATATTCTCTAGTACATGGTTGGGTATGTTTGAGTACATTTATGCCCATGGGCTTTAAATCAGTGGGTTGGATCCTAAGAATTTGTCCATTAAAAACAATACCTTTCTCAAGGAACCTTATGCCAGACTACCACACCTCTTTCACTAGAGGAAAGCTATTTGTACCAGAAGAAGGATCCAACATTAGTGGAATAGATTCAAAGGCTCTCCCCGCTGTTTAATTTTATGTTGGATTATGGGTTTATTCTTCTACATTTTATGAAAACACAGTATGATAGTGAAGAATTCCCAGAGGTCCAGGGCCAGTTCTCTGTGATGAATTTTAGTCTATTCATTGCAGATATGTCCACTACATGGGGGAAAAAATGACTTTTGTTAGGACCACTAAAAGATCACAAAATAGATGCCAAGCTTTTGATTTCACTAGCCTGCTTCTTCAAGCTGTGTGTTGACACACACACACATGCAGACACATACATATAGAATGGTATCTATCTATTAGATAGTAGGGGACAGACAGAAATGAAGTTGTGCACCCAAACTGGAGAATAGTTTTGGTGACATCGAAAGCTTGTTTGCTTATTCATTATGCCTTAGCTGGTTCTGATCAAGGTATTAACACTGTTCTTGCTTTTGAACTTAATCTTTTAAATGTCAGCATATGGGCCAGGATACAAATAACAACTCTACACCCACCAGGCTAATAGATATTAGCCACTGAAAGATCTAGCCATAGCTCATAACTAAATGAAATCGCCATGTTTGGAAGCAATGCATTTCTGATTATATGTGCCGGAGGGGGGGAGGGGCTTTTGCCTTCCTGATCCACTATAATTTCATGAAGGCATGCATCCAGCACCAGTTGGAAGTGTGCACACAACTGGCCCAATCCTGTAGGTTTTCCCAGTGTTGTTATCTTCCAGTTCTTTTTAAAACGCTATCTAGGCAACTAGCCATTGCCATTGCTTGTGGCAGAGAATTCCATAAGTTAATTATGCACGGAGGATCTTCACTTTTCAAAAGTCTAAAATCCAATTAAGCAAGACTAAGCTTTTGGGCACTCTGGAAGAATTAATTGGACCCCAGCTGACAAAGTGCTAAGCCGTGGTCTAGCCCTTTCTGTGTCCCACAATGTATAATTTTTTTTATTCCATGGTTTTAACCTGCAGGTTGCAAGTAGCTCACATTCATTTGTTTGTTGCACAAAGCAACTCTCAAGAACTGGGGGTCATTTTCAGCTGTCGACCTCCATTCTCTAGGCCATGCCCCTTGGGAACAGAATGTGGGTCAAGACAGTCACTCATCCCAGATGTGTACCAACACTTTCCCTTCCATGAACTAATATAAGCCCATTAAAACTGCTTAAAGGGTTTTTCCCCTTCCACCAAAAGAAGGGCGGAAGGCTTTTCTTTTTTCTTCTTTTCCTCTTGGCACATTGCAAATGTTTTATGCCCATCTTCTGGCAGCGCCTGTAGCTTTTGCTCAAAATAGGTTCTCGTTCGAACATGACATTTTATCCCAATTTAATATTCCAAGCCGGAATGTCTTCATATTCAGCACTTTAACCTCGTCTATTCCTGACTGTAAATAAGACACTTCAGCTGCAATTGCTCATGAGAGTTTGCTGAGGTTGCATATCCTTTGAAGAATAGATTAGGATTTCACAAATGAGGGAGGTGGCAAGCCCGAGAATTCTTTGCCTTCAATTTACATGGCAAAGTGAAACTAGCAGCCATGTTTGGAGCAGAGGGGCATGTCTTGGGACTCCTGCACATGTCCAATATTGCCATTCTCTGGAGCCTCACACAAAATCTCTATATTTCTATATTATATTTTACATGAATGCACAACCGGCAGCTTGAAGAAACATTACAAAGCCCTTCGGTTGTGTCCAGATTTACTAGAAGGACTTTCAATCAGATGTGACATGAGAGGCTCATTCCGCACACGCAGAATAATGCACTTTCAAGCTGCTTTCAGGGCTCTTTGAAGCTGTGCGGAATGGCAAAAACAGTTGTGAGAGCAGCTTGAAGGTGCATTATTTTGCGTGTGCGGAATGAGCCAGAGTTTCCTTCTGGGACCCCAATTCCCAGGTGCATGAAGGTCTGATGCAGATCAGGACTGTCCTGTGTGGGGAGAAGCTACTTCAGCCTATGTGCCATTTTCCTGACCTAAAATGGCCCTGGGGGGTAATATCTGCCCCATGAGATACTCCACCATTGGTAGGGTGCACATATGAACAACATTGTCTTTCTTTCTCTTTGAATTTATAGCTTTAATACATAGTAATCAAAGAGGCACTTCCTTTAGACCCAGTTAGGGATTGTTTTATGATATTTGGAGATTCTTTGATCTAAATTGTTTTGAATAATGTTGCTAATCATATAATTGGAGCCTAGCAGGTTCACATTGCTTGGCAACTTTTATCCCCTCTGTCTTCTGAGAAACCCTTGTGAATTCCTCACTATTTCCATATTTATAGGTAGAGAACTGGATAAAGAGGCAATTCACAGATGATTACTACTATCCTATTAACGTTGGTGGGATACAAGAAACACTGTCACCGCACAAACCAGATCCATGAAGAGATCCATGCACATCCCTGGATCTCTGTTGATCTGACATTTTTATCCTAATCCTTCCTTCCAAGGAGTTCAGCATGAAAAACACAACTTTTGGGCACTCTCATTTACCCTTCTCTTCATTCCCCCCCCCCCCGCATCAACTCTTTGATGACGTTTGGGCTGAGAAGAAGAAAGTAACCAGCCCAAAGCCATCCAGTGAGCTTCAAGGCCAACTCTTGTGAAAACCCATTTGCCTAATCACACTGACTCTTTTTGGTCGTGGCCTTTTCAGTTCTATCCTCCCTACACTTACACATAGACATAATTAATCCAAAATTGTAACCCACCCTGATGCAGAAGTTGAACTCATGATGGGAAAGTGTGGAGTTCCAAAAGGTACCCCAGCTGCTTCCCTTCTTGTGCTCATGTCAAGAGTGTCTCTGGAACATTGCTGTGCTGTTCCATTAATTCAGTAGGATTTCCTTTCATGTGCCTAAAATAGAAGCGAATGTGTTCTTCATAACTGATATACTTTTTCTGCCTTACCCATATGGACCCCCTGTTGCCTTGCTTCTCAGTCTGAGTCTTTCCCCCCACCACCACACACACACATCTTGAGTTTGTCACCTAGTAATTGTGCACCTACCTACACTAATCTTTTATGCCAAGTTCTATTATAGCCTTAAATAAGTATTTAATTACCCACACATTTCTACCCACTCCGTACTTGTCACCATTGTGAAGTATTGATAATAATAAAGTGACAGGCTAGTTAAATTTGATGCTTGGGGAATCAAACATGCAAGAGTTTTAAAGACTGTATATAGCACAGCCCACCAAAGACTGATTCACAAGACACCCTGGAATAATGACTGTCACGTAACCATGACTGTCATCATGCACTGGTGCATGTGCCCAAAGCAGGGAACTACTGGGGGGGGGGGGACATATCTAGGGACATATCTGAAAACTCGCCTGGGTTGGTCATCAGAATGGCAAGATTCACCAAGTGCTCATCATTCATTATGACATATATAAGCCATCAAGGGTTAGTTTAATTAGAATTTATATGATGGCAAGCTTGGATAAAAGTCTCTGCAGAAGTTGTTGCAGACCTTCTAATAATGTAAATAATAATGCATGTAGAATACCCCAAATGTGATTCCCAGTATCCAGAGGTTAAGTGATATGACCGAGCTTTCTTAGCCTGAGACCTTGGAAAAATGCAGCCAGTTAGGGGAGACAAAACACAGCTAGATGGACCATGGGCCTGTCCCAGTATAAGGCAATATATGTTCAAGGCAGAGGGCCAATTCACATATTACATTGGCAATGAGGTTTTCCTCTTTGAGGAGTGAAGGTGCACTTGGATAAGACATTCAATATGTCAATCATGAGGGTCATGGATCTTTGCCATTGTAATATGCACCATCTCTTGTATCAGAGGGTGGTGACATACTAAAAGACTGCATAAAGCTTCCTATTTCTTTTTGTAAAGGCTGTATGAAACTTTTCTTCCACCTGGCATTTGATAAACAGAATTCTGTAACTGTTTTGTGCTTTTCTGGACTATTTTCTGAACTATTTTCAGTTTGGATTGATTGTTTTGAATTGTTTTATAATACTGTTTTGAATGCAGCGAAAAGCAGTCTAGATGTATTGGATTGGATCCAGATTTCCTTTCACAAAGAAAACCAGCATGATGTAGACATCAGAATGCTGGACTAAGATCTGGAAAACTCAAGTCTGAACCCCCACTCTGCATGAAAGCTTTTGGGGTGACCTTGGGCCAGTTGCTCTCAGCCAAACCTCACAGGGTTATTGTGAGGGTAAAACTGATGAGAAAGAATGATGTTTTAAGCTGCTTTGGGCCCTCACTGAGGAGGAAAGCAGAGTATAAATATCTAAATAAACAAAATATGATAAATTATCCTTTGGGAGAAAGAGTTTTTCCTTAGTAGGAGATTTGTGCCTTAGCAGAACAGAATAATTGGATCCTACCCAAGAAGTATTTGGCTCTTTATGCATGTACTACTTAACCCATGGTTGTTTGCTTCCCAGTGAGTTTCCCTGTGTTTTTTTGTTTTGTTTACACCTGGAGTTTTCCTGCTGCAAGGTGTCCCTAGGTGAACCAATCTGCCCACCCCCTGCTTCCTTGTTCTCTCTATGAAACTTCTGGCTAGGTAGCTGTCATCTGGGGTCTAGCATTAATGCACTAGATAAGTTTTATGTCAATTTCAGGTTCTATTGCTCCAGCGATAGACCCTCAACATGAAAATGAAACAAACCCACAAACAGTCCTTTCAATCCTTCTGAAGTGGTGGCTAGAAGAGCAGGAGAAACTGCTTTTGTGAGGGTGGGAGAAGGCAGGGCAGAGTGAGAGAACCCAAAGGAAGCAAAACACATGCTCATTGCTTTTGCTGTCCCTGCAAAGGGAGAGGAAAAGTCACACTTTTAGAGCTTTTGGAAACAGTGGGGAATCTCTAATGTGAGAGTATGGTGACTGCCAAAGAGGGGGACATGTGTGTGTAACAAAGAATACAACTGGAAAGGGATGTATGCTCAGTGCAAAGAAGACTACAAGTGCATAAATGGCCTTGGTATTTCAATGCATGTGTTTGATAGACTGTACAAATTTAAGTCATAGCTATCAGTCAGCTTGGCTAATAAAAAGAGCTGACTGTATTGGTTTACTTGATAGAAACTCAAGTTTGGATACTATATCTTCCCCCTTGTGCCTCTGAGGCTTCTGTAGTGCTTCCTTCTTCTACTGCTAATCCTTCATGTGCAAGGGCAGGGGAAGTGCACACCACTGCAGGGAAAGTCTGCACAGTGGCTGGAGAGAAGTGCAAGGGAGCAATGGCTTAGGATCTAAGCCTCAGTTTTGTTGAGATGTTGTGCAGATTAGTAGCACCTTTTGTATTATTTGAAACAAGTTCTGCACATGGTGGAATGTGCTGTCAAGTCAAAAGTGTCCTATGGTGACCCCTAGGGTTTTCAAGGTGAGAGATGGACGGAGATGGTTTACCATTGCTTGCCTCTGCATAGCAACCCCAGACTTCTTTGGTGATCTCTCATCCCCATACTAACTAGACCTACTCTGCTTAGCTTTCAAGATCTTATGAGATTGAACTAGTCTGGGCCATCAGGTTAAGACAGTATTGCATGTATTGGAGGATAATTACACATTGACAAATGTAGCTGCTACTTCTGTTGTGGCTGAAGAGCAGTGGAAAGTATATATTTCCTCTACCTATGTTTGTATTTTGATTGTTACAACTAGATCAGTGGTTCTCAACTGTTTTTTCACTCACAAATCCCTTGGCAACCAATTTCCCTAAAATTGTAGCCCCATATTAGTGAACACAAATGCTCTGGCAAGTACCCTGAGGATACACATACTACAGGTTGGGAACCACTGAATTAGATTAAACAGCAATTGTAGTGATGACAATTCCCTTGCCTGGTTGCTTTCATTGGTTTAAATATGTTTCCTAAAAATTGACTGGGTGTATTTAGATCTGGATCACCTTCTTGAGTAACCTGATGTCTGCAAGTAGAGACCGGAAAATTATCACAATGGAATTGGCTATATTTTCATTTGTTTTTAAAAAGTACTTAGGTGCCTATCTTAATCCTTATAATCTCAGAAGCCAGTATGAGTAACAAAGTATCATTCCATTATTTTTTTAAAAAAAGTTACTGCTGAGCAAAGATGTATTTCTAATTAAAAGACCAGGGTCCCACTGTCTTTAATGAATACATCCATGAAGCTGCCTTGCAGCCCAATCCAATGGAGGGAGTGGTAGGGGGGGCCAGGGTCAGTGCCACGGCAGTGCACCCATGCTGCCTCCAATGGGGTTCCAGTTGGTGCAGGAAGGGACGGGATTAAAAATACCCAACTGCCTGAAAAAATCCATTGGAACACAGACTTATGCCACACTTTTTGGTGGTGTAAGTCAGCTACCAATGTAGGAGGCATTCCTGGGCCAAAAGTCCCAGGAATGCCCCCCTCAATGCTAGTGGAGATTATTGCAGCAGAGGCCCACTGCTGCAGGGTCAAAATTTTAGGTTTGGGTGCTGCAACAGCTGGCCAAGGTATGTCCCTCTGTGCTAGTCACCATACCACTTTGCATCACACTTGTGGCATGGATTCCAGCACAACCCTTCCACCACTTCCAATGTGCACCTCTCCTTTGGATTGCATAATTACACAGAATCAGACCACTAGTCTAGCAAAGTCAGTATCATCTACTGCAGCAGCTCATTATGGTCTCAGGAAGAGGCCTTTTATATCTCCAAATAGTTGATGTTATTCACTGAAATATTAGGGATTGAACCTGCAACCTTCTGCATGAAAAGCAAGTACTCTACCACTGAGCCACAGTCCCTTCCCCAATGTGTATGTAGAAATGCAGGATTCTAGTAGGTATACCCTGTCATTCCTGCAAGGTAACCTGAACCTGGCAAAATCCCGTTACGCAACTATTAAGGAGCCCTTGTCATTTTTTGCACTCGCTCACCTTATTTTGAACAGATATGTTAACCTTTCCTTTTCTATTCAACCAAACAAGTTAAACGATGCTGTTGCAATGCCCAGAGGCCATTTTAAGGTTGAATAATTAGCTTTAGTGAAAGTGACAATATTTCGTTTCAAAACAGATCCCTACAACCAGATGACATATTGGAGGAACCATCATAAATATGGCAGCTTCAGTGACACTCTGGTACACAGTGCGTTCTCATTCAAATTCCGTTGAAATTAATTTGGTTTATATAGGAAAGATGTTTATTTCACTGCTTCATTTGGGCTGCAGTTCTACAAAACTATTTCTGTGCATAACAGAACTATGAGTCACAGAGGTTTCTGTGGTAGCAATGCATATGTTGAAGAAGCTTGCAAAGATCTACCTTGACATTTCAGAATTTCCAGAGAAGGCCAAGGAAAAAGAAGCTCTTCTGAGTTTATTAATGAAATGTGTCACCTTACCTTGATGATGCTTGGACTACTTGACAATATGTTGACTGTATACAAGTAGTACTTGAGAAAAAACAAGCTTTTTCCTAAAAAAATGACTTGCATAAGAAAAACAGTCAAATTCCTATCAACGAAGGACTCAGCATGGATCATTTGGCCAATTATCTAACTCTAAGAACAAAATGGACACCAACCTTGGAAGGTCAAAAGAGGAGACATATGATCAGGAGGAAGATTACAACAAATTCACTTCAAACTCTTATCAAATTCAAGTTCAGAACTGAGCAGTTATTATCCTGAAACGTTTAAAAAGAGCAGTGCAAGATGGGGACGGTGCTACTCCGTCTGTTCCGCAGGTCTTTCCTGTGGCACAGGAAGCCCCAAAAAATAAAACAAACAAAAAAACCCACTGTCAAATCCCCCATAGGCCAGAATGGAAATACATCACGAAAATCATGAAGATCTTTAATAATTCATGAAGGTCTTTAATAATTACAACCAAGTGACACCACCCATCTCTTCCAGTGTGCTCCTTGCAAAAATTATATGGAATCGGTCTTGGTGCAGGAAGAAAAATAATTCATGAAACAATATTTGGAAAATGAAGTTGACAGAAGCTGCAGGGGCAGAAAGTTGAACGAAAAACTACTCAAAAGGGCTAGAGAACAAGTATGCTTATCACCGTGTATGAGAAGTCAAACTTCATGCATATTTCATTGCCATAAAGATTTTCATTCAGTGTCTCAGAGAAACTTAATATGGCTCCCAAATGATTACCAATCTTACAGCTGGTGGTGGTGGAAAGTACCATCAAATCAAAACTGACTTCTGTGACCCAGTAGGATTTTCTTGGCAAGAGAAAAACAGAGGTGGTTTGCCATTGCCTGCCTTTGTGCAACCCTGAACTTCCTTGGTGGTTTCCCATCCAAGTGCTAACCGGGGATAACCCTGATTGACATCTAGTATCTAACAACATCATGGAAGCCTCAACCATCCTGACCAGGACATCTTATAGTGTACAAGGCAAGGTTTGTTTAGTTTGAGCTGTGGAAGCTAAAGGAGATGTGGTCTACAGAAATAAACCTTTTTCTACATGTGGTTGGATTCACTGGCCCAAAACCAAAAAAGTCCTTTCCTTCAAGTATGGATACCTCTTCTGATAGAGACAGCCCCCTCCGATGGACGAAGCTTGATTATAGCGGAGGAAAATGTGTTGCTTGGATGGGAGAAAGCTGAGAATAGATAGAATTCTCTCTCTGAAACTAATGGGGTTTAATTGGGGCTTAACTCTAGTTAAATCTTGCCAAGTTTCTTCTCGGGCATTGTGAATGAATTTGCAAAAATCACTTGTACTAGGCAGCTTTTGTTTCCTAATCCAATATGTGTGCGTAATTCCATTAGTACTCTAATTAAATTATGATCTTGTTAATGTGGAGTTTAATATGTCTGAGCTACATTTTATATAAATAAAATATATACTCTCCTGTCAGCCAGATAGTAGAGCTGCAGTTAGACAACAACATTTTCATAGAACAGAATACGATTTTCCAGATCAGATACCTCTGACTTTGATAATAATAATTTTTATAAATACTCATTTCCCTGTATCTTTATGTGTCCTATTGTCTCATTGATTACATATTTCAATCTTGAAGTGTGCTGTGCATTGTGCGGTTTGGAAAATTAAATCTTATTGTAACACTGAGGGGAAAGGGATTCTGTGAAATACCACCAAGAGAAAAACTGAGCTCAAAGGCTAAATTTGCACATTTGGAAGCAACCAAATAAGAAATGTTTACAATTGCTTAGAAGAAAAACTAATTACAGAGACAAACATATTAATGGAAAATGGAAGAGAACTCCTAGTGCGAAGCTTAGTTGCAGCAGTTCCAAACTCATCAAGGACATTTAACACTTCGATGACAAATTTTCATAGGTTACAAGAAAGTCAACTGCAAATTGCTTCCTGTTTTCTGCTTATGTAAATAATGTTCTTTGATTGTAATTTAAACCTAGTAGATTAATCCAGGGACATTTTTTATTCTGGAAGGGAATCGAATCTTGACTCTAACTGCCTTTAACTTGCCTTTGTGTGTGATTTGCTCCACAGAAGATATGGATATGCTGTCCTTGGCCAACATCCATGTTTAGTAATGTCATCGTTGGTAGGATGCAACATAAAGCAGCATCTGCCACCTAAATCCATGAGGCTGGTTGATGCCATCAAATGTCTGCACACTAAACAAGAAAGAAGGCTTAGAAACATCTTCAAATCACCTCCACTGCTACTACTAAACCAGAAGTGCCCCGTGCTGGATACAGTTCGCTAGCCAAACACAGTGGCCTTCCAGGAGCTCAATAAAACAGATTTTTTAAAAACATTCCCTGCCTGGAACTACAAATGCAGACAGAGGGTTGCCAGTCACTTGGCAAGATACAATGCTTGTGAGTAGAATTTAACCAGTCAGATGAAATGTTTCTGTAGCATCATCCAGGATTCAAATGGTACAACAGGAAACAGAAGGAGCCACAATCTAGCCCTCAGGCACATCAACAGACTTTAAACTGCATGCCAGCGGGCATCGAAATGTTTGCTCATTGTACCAGACTCCTCAGTACCTTGATGAATGAGAACACATGTGAACGCACTGTTTAAAACAGGATTTATGAGGATTGTTCAGACGTGCCATAATACAAACTCAACTTTTACTTTTCTTTCCATGTTGAGTACCTTTTTCTTTTGCGAAAGACCCAGGTTGTTTTTCTTCAACATATATGAGGAAAATGGCAGGGTCTTTGTCAGCCTGTGAATGGGACATGCAGTCTTTTGAAAAAGGAGCCACACTCCTCTGGTTTCTGTTTGCAGAAAAAGACCAGATGGGGTGATGTAAATATCAGGCAGGGACACCTTTACCCCTAATGTTCTCCTTCCTGAAGGAGGAGGCATGTGAAGCATGGCCACTGTAGGTAACTTTTATTACTTGGAGGGAGGGAGCAATCTAGTACCCCATATGAACTCTAGGCTGTGTCCCAAAACCTTTTCCAGTGTATCAAGGTATGCTAGCAGAAGCTTTGCCCAGCAGACAATTCAATGAAGGAAGTGTTCTGCAAAGGTGAACCATTTGTAAACGTGATACTGCTTTCTGTGATGCCTGTCAGCAGTTTGCCTGTTTACATCTAGGAAATTATTAGTTCTGGGAAATGTGGTAATTGTTAGGTCTTTCATTTGCAACTTGCTTTGCTAAACAATTGGTTAGTATTCATGCATCAAAGTGGGTTTCATTGAGTTTGAAGGACAACAGCAGGGTCTCTTGGCTTGACTTCAACAGACACCTTCTCTGTATTTTGCCTTCCCACAAAATGGGGGGTCTTTAGAATAACCTCTGTGGCATGTCTCATTAGCATATGGAATGGAATACGAATTATCCAAAAGTGCAGACGGCCTCCCGAGTTCTTTAGTTCCCTTTCAGAAATCATTAGCATCAATGTGGCGTTCCCTATAATTACTGTTGTGTCATGGCTGCAGCAGCATCAATTACTTGCAAATGACAACATTTTGTGTAAATGATGACATTTAGGGTTTGTGAAAAGGTCTCTGATTGAAGGTCTTGGGCTCTACAGTCAATATGCCTAAAATACCAACATAGCAAAGCCTGTCTAAAGTTATGACCCACAACATGGTTTAGGTCTGGAATAGTTATGAGAGTTTTTCAAATCACTGGTATGTTATCAGTTGATCACTCATCTTGACAAAGCACAGAATCAGCCTAAACTTTCCCCAGTTTACAGCCAATCACAGGGTTTAACTAGATGTTATTGAATGAGGCTCCAGTTCCCTCTCAACCCTGAGACTTACCTAAATACCCTTAGCCAGCCATCCGCTGTCAGCTTAACCTATTTTACAGGGTTATTCTGAGGATAAAATGGAGGCAAGAACCATGTCAGCTATTTTGGGTGCCTTACAGCAATGGTTTCCACCCTTTTGGGTACAATGACCCACAAGTCCAAATTTACTGGGTATGGTAATCCAATCAGGGCTGACCAAAAATTGCTCACTGACATTTGCAAACAATGTTTTAAGGTGATACAACAGTGATGGAATTAACCACCCAAAACACAACCTCAGTGTGCTGTGTTTGTGTGTGTGTTTAGGTTTTTTTAATATAAAATAAGAGTAATTGATAACGAGCAGACAGAAGAACAACATCTGGCTAGACTAGAAGGTAGTGGAAATTACAATCAAAAGAAAGGGAAATACCTCAAACTAGCAGGAAGATTAGTTAAGAATTTGTAGAACATGATGGAGTGCCGCATAGCCCGGAGAGACAGGGAGACTAACAATAGACTGATTAAAAAGAAGTTGTAAAGCATCAAATTATCCCTGCTAAGGGTGAAATGAAATTTTAAACAGGTGGTAATGAAAGAACAGAAACAGAACCATTGATGCACCTCTCCTATTAATGACAGATCCCAGCTGAAGTTTGTTTCCCTTAGAGGACAAAGGGTAGGAAAGCATTTTCAAGTTCTAGTAGCAAAATGGGAGGTTTGGAATCTACATCACACCCCAACAGTCTCTATTCAAAAGGATAGTCTCGAGCTTGGTACAGCTGTTACAAATGTAATATTCCATCTATGGAGAGATGAAGGGTATTGTTGATCTTAAGTAGCAGGCAGGGGCTGAAAAAAGAAGTTTTGATTATTTCTCCAAGTGAGTTTGTGGCAGAGGCTACCTTTGAACCTTAGTCTTCTTCATTTGTTGTTCAGGCAAACCAGCCTTCCTATGTCAGATATAAAATAAGAGGCCATAGGGATATCTGTACCACTGTGGGATACCTTGGGTGTGAAGTATTGCTTCATAGCATGGTATATAGTATATGTGGGGTGTGTGTGTGTGTGTGTGTGTGTGTGTGTAGTTTTACCCTACATACACACACACATACATATACATACATATATGTGTGTGTGTGTGTGTGTGTATGGTATAAGGTATATAGGGTAAAACTACCTGCACAGAAATACCTGAGCGGAAGTTGTGAGGTGTTTTTTTTCTTGTTAGCTGTGCTGCATTTGTTGAGTTTGGTACATGGATATTGCTGTGTTATTTGAGATCTTAATCACATCTCTACAGCGCAGATAACTGTGCTCTAAAGAGTGGCTGAACTGTCCAAACTAGATGACCCTTTGCTTACATGCCTTTTTTGTTTTCAGAGTTAAAACAGTGCTGGGGAGGCCTAAATTAGATTGAAGTCACAATGCTGGGGGAGAAATTTTTATGTTTCCCCACCTACCCCTCTCCATTCCCAAAGCTTTTGCTTGTCTTTTAGGAGAAAACATAATATATGGTATGGTTGTATGAGGGCTGTAGTGGATCCAGGAGGCATTTTAATTGAGAAACTGATGAGGGTCGATTCCCCACCAAAAAAATGAATGTAGATACAAACTGGTTTGGGAAAAACCGGGACCTTTTCAGCACGTTTTCAGCGTCCCCACTGCAGCTTCTGCCCCACAAACGATCCTTGTTCCCAGAAATGCAGCAGCAACGAAGGATTCCCCACTGAGGTGGATTGAACATGCAATCTGCTCAGGGGCTATCATGATTGGCTGTTGCATTGTGTTGGGGCAGGATTTTTTTTTCAAACCTCCAGAACGACCCTATGCGCAAACAAAGAAACAGGCGATTAAAGCGAAGTCCTGTTCCTGCGCGCCTCCATGTAGTCGGATCCACATGGATACGACGTGTAGCACTGCTTTGTATTGCCTTCTACTCAGTCAATCAGTCAAAACTGGCCCCATGTTGCTTCGTATCCATATGGATCGCTGGTCCGTGAAATTAAAAAAAGGCTGTGTGCGCATCGCCCACCACCCACCACCCACTGCGTTCTCATTGGATGGGAGGCTCTACTTCACTACCAGCAGCGGGAAAAATGAATCCAGATTCACCCCCCCTCCAACTCCCTCCCCCAGCTTTATTGCCCACACGTTTTTTGAAAAGGTCTACTTTCTTGCAGGATCTAAAATAACACGTGCTGGGGGGGGGAGGGGGGAAGCGCCAAAAACGGGATGAAAGTGTGTTCGGTGCTGGTGCAGTGGGGAGTTCTGCTGGAAACCTGGATATTTTGTGTGACGAGCACGCATCTAACCCTCAGTGGGGAATCAACCGAGGAGAGCAAGAGCTAAGCCTCAGCTAGTGCCATGGCCTCAATCCAGTTCATGCCCCTCCTCCCTATGGCTGTTTTTTATTTTCAAAACCAACCCACAGGTCAAAGAGTGTCTCTGATATTTCTCCAACATGAGGTACATTCCCTCTCTGAATCAGCCGTTGCCCTGGTAGTAGTTTGAAGCTGCACATACTACCAAATATGGGCATTGAGAATAATGGGAGAAAGCTTTGTAGAGGAAGTAGAGCAGTGGTTCTCAACCTGTGGGTTGGGATTCCTTTGAGGGTCGAATGATCCTTTCACAGGGGTCACCTAAGACTCTCTGCATCAGTGTTCTCCATCTGTAAAATGGATAAATGTTAGGGTTGAGGGTCACCACAACGTGAGAACTGTATTAAAGGGTCGCAGCATTAGGAAAGTTGAGAACCACTGAGTTATATGAAACAATACCAGAGACATCAATGAGCAGGATTTTGTGCAGTTTTTCTTTTGTTTAAGTAGCTCAGGGAGGGGATAACATGAATCAGGGCATTGATGCCAGATTCTGGCCCCTTTCGCCTATGCAGAACAATGTACTTTCAATCTACTTCCACAATTGTTCATAAAAAGGAAAGCCAAAAAATGTGTATTACACTCTCAACACCACCCAACTCACAAGGACATATCCTCCCTTCCTGAGGGATGTTAGGAAACCTTCCATAAAGTAATGCAGAAGGCATAAAATTAAATCTAGCTAGTGAGAAAGCTCTGCATTGGGTAGGTGATAAAGATAATCAGCTGCTTGACCATACTTAATTGGAATCCCCAAACCCAAAGGAGAGCAGGTCTTGAAAGCAGCATTGAACAGATTTTGGGCATCCACCTCTAAAAGTCTGCATTTTTTTTTTGAAAGCCTGAGGCAGAAAGAACACAAAGTGCATCCATAGATACCCCATGGCATTAATTTTAGCATCAATGAATGCTAGCCACTTAGAATAGTCAGATTCAGTGAGTGTCTGAAAAAATTGAACTAGAGGAGTCTATATTATAGTGAACTTAAATGTCCTCAACCAGGCCATGGTTTCAAAAGTACTCTGACCTGTTTCAGTGCTCAAGACAGCACATGGAACACAAGTTGGCATCCCCAAAATGATGTGCAAAATTTTTGATTGAACTTTTTTATCTTTCATTCATAAAATTTCCCAGTGTTGAACATATAGTTCTTCCTCGAAATTTTGTATCCTTCTTACCATACAGGTTTTAACATGTTCTGTTTCTAGGTCAAATTGAAGAAATTACTTACAAATTCATCCTAATAAATGTTTGTTACTTTTCAAATTCAGTCAACTCCCTTATTATGCATATCTCTGTGTGAATTTCCTTTTTTAATCTTGAAAGTAGTTGAAAATGTAGTAGCCATTGTCATTTTTGCCTTCATCCTTTACATTTCGCCAAGACTTAATTTCTCCTTGAGAGTTTATCGTATCTCCATATTTTATGTAGCTGCACCATGGTGGGGATGGCATAGCCACTGGCCTTCCACTTTCTAAGTGGCTTGCTGCCTCACAGCCAGAAATCCAACAGGGAAGCTCCCCCAACTCCCATGGAACCACTGTATGTAGTTTCATGGGCTGCACCCATGATTTTGCTGTGCAAGATTGCACCTGCAAATGTGGCCATTCCTGTGCTGTAAGAGCTGAGGGAGCTAATAACAGCATGCCCCTGGGCACGCCCCTTTGGCACTGGCCTGAGCTCCTGTACCAGAGGTTCACTGGTGTGCTCTGGCATTATGGCTACATCAGGGCCCATGTGTGGTACTGTTATGTTGCTCCCTGTGCCAGTACAAGTGCCCTGGTGCCATTGTAAATACTCCTTATGCTGGCATGAATGACATTTATTCCAGCATCACATGCCACATCCTCAACACTTTCAGGATCTGCTCCTTGGGGATTGTTCTGTCATTTTTTTCTGGAGTTCTTTCTTTTGATTGCTTAATTTGATTTGTAATTATTTGAATTTGTTTCTGAAATCCTGTCCAATACCCCCATAAAATCCTGTTCATCCTCATTCCTTTTCTTCTTATCTTTTTGGTGTGTCTCTGATCCCTTTATTATCTTTCCCTCCTTTCTTCTTTGCTTAAATATTTTACACAGTCTTTCCACATACTATTCCATAACTAAATATCCAACAATATGCAAAACCATCTAATACCATCATTTATTCATCTATTCCATACAGAGTAATTCAGTGCTTCAACCACAGTTTCTAAGTCAAAAATTTTAAAGACAATTTTTCACATGAGGAGTTGAAACAGTTCAGCCAATTGACTATCAACTTAATTTCTCTGCTCAATTAATAAAAATTCAATATATAAAAATATAAAGAAAAATAGGAAAGGAGAGGAAAAACTAGAGTATACTACAGAAAACTATAATGAAAAGAAATTAAAAACAAGAATACAATTAAATAAAATCACTGGTATATAAGTAGAGATGTTTGTTCCAGTTGCAAGGTGTTTCCATGATGCTTCCATTCATTTGGTGATTCAGAAACTGGAGAGAAAGTGTGTCTTCCTGCAATTATAATATATATTAAGAACTGTGTTAGTTTTATGCTGCAGGGGAATGTACCATACATAATTCGGGGTCAGCTGATTAGACAATAGGGGAAAGAGGATGCTGTACTAGATGAACCAATGGCCTCTCTTATTTTCTTTATTTTGCGGACTACTGCATGTGGTCCTGTTCAAACACTACTGAAGTTGTTTCCTTGTGAATTGGTCCAAGATCATTTGAGTGCTGTCACATGTTTCATTCAGTTATGCCACATGTTTCTTTCTTATGGACCTTCCTAGAATGCTGTGTGATCATCTCATTAAAATAATCTGGAACTGGACCATTGAAGTACTTCCTAGAAGTTAGAAGGCCATCTTAGAACTGTCTTACAACTGTGACATCATACAACTAATTTGAATTCCTCTTCTAATTCATTTCCTCTTTCTTTTGCTTTCCTGCACTTTTGAGTGTAATACAAGTGCTGCAATCTGGCTTGTTTTAAAGGGTGCACATATTGTATGGCTATGAGAAAAACACTGCGGAGGGATAAGCCACAGCTTTCTCACTGGAGGAGGATGTGGGCCTTGGTGGAATGAATCCGGGTGAACGATGTGTTTGTATGAACATTGTGGCCACTGATCCCAATGATTCTGCCATGTTTGTTTCTATCAATGGCAACAAAGAACAATAATGCAACAACCCCCACCCCTCCCAATCACCCCATCATAGGATGTCTACATTAGGGATCATTTCCACAGATCCAAGAAAGAAAGGCAAGCTTTTTCTCTCTCATTCTTCTAAAGAGGGGAACAAATGTCCTAATGCTGAAAATGTCTGCACAAATATATGTAGTAACTAAATATTCTATTCTTCTGCTTGAGGGAAAAGGTTTCATTTAGGGACAATAGCTAAAACCAATGATTAGCCATTCTTTCTGTTAGTTCAACAAGTAAACCTTAACTGCAGCTTTTTCCAAATCCACTGCAAAGCTACTGCAAGCTGAGACACCCTATTACCAAAAAACGGAAACAAAACAGAACAAAAATGGGGAAGAACTGAGCTACCTTGTTTCCATGGAGTTTATTTAACAGCGTGTGCCGATTACTCAAAGCGATATGGCCAGGACCTGGTAATCTAGTGATGCTCTAGAATTTTAACTTTTTAAGGGGTTTGATCCAGTTGCCTGCAGTATTATAATTTTACGTTTGTGGCCAGGAACCCTGCTTTATCGCTTTGTATAGTTTTAAAGTAGTTTAAAGCTTGAATAACATAAAATAACATAATATAATGTTATTTATGTTATTTCCCACGTGAAGAACTCCTGTAAACCTTGCAGTATTGAAACTCAGTGAACAAGGCATCTTAGACAAGCTGAAAAACAAATGGTGGTACGATAAGGGTGAATGTGGAGCCAAGGACTCCGGAAGTAAGGTCAGTTGCTGAAGGTCTTTTTGTACTGATTAGCAATCACATTTTTTTTTGACCCAACTGTTTTATTTTATCCCAAATGGCTTTCCAAAGTTACTTTTTACATTCCGAAGGTTCATGGGGCAACAGGAAAAGGCAGGGCATCAATGGAAAAGGAGAAAATCATCAAAAGGTCAGGAAAAGTGACCGCATTTCACTTTTGCAGTATCAAAGGTGTTAGTTACAAGTCCATTTTTTATAACCTAGTTGGGTTTTCCCCTCAAAATTAAAGCCCCCCCCCCCATATTAGCATCTCCATTTAAAATAGACACATTCCATTTGACTCAACTGTTTGCTTTAAGCTTCCCGAAGCCCTCCTACAAGTTCACATACAGCTGCGTGATAAAATTTTGTAACTTCTCTTTCATACCTAATGGTTTTTGAAGGATAGTTGCTAAGGATTGCGAAGGATATTTTTGAGAAGACATCACACTAACAAGCATGAAACATCCCTTTTGCCAAGGAAGTTGAAATTTTGGAGGGGTTTAGTTGGGTTTTTTTAAATCAAATAGTGCACTATTTTATTGCTGGCTCATCCCATGACTTCTATTTTTTTTAATTATTCATCAAACCATTTTGCTACTGTATTATCACATATCCACACCTGAAACTTCTGCAGTTGCATATTTTGATTTTGTTTTCAGTATGGCTTTCAGCTTATTGTCACCAAGCAACACAGAACGAATTCTCTTGTTGGGGTGGTGGGCGGAGAGTGACCCTGGAGTAACCTTTGCCTGTGGAACGACTGTAAATTTCAGTGGATGTTCCATGTGCAGAATGGCCACCATGGGTTTCTGGACAGACACTTTTTTTCTGATTTGGGAGAACACCTTCTGCTTAATTGCTGTGCTGAAACCTGGAGATGTACATGATGGAGCACTTTTGAAAGAAATATCCCCTGGTAGTTTGGCATGTCTTTCTGAGGCACACAGCACAAATCGATGCTCAGCTCCCGTTAGAAATTAATGAGAACTAAGCACCTACCTTCTGCTTGTGTCTTTGAAATTTACTGTGACAAAGAGCATTATTATTATAATCATTACATTTTGTTTGAAAAACAGCTGCCAATTCTTTAGCTGGTTTTATTATTTATTTATTTATTTATTTATTATCTTCAAAGAAGGCAACATCTTCTAGTCCTACCGAAGTCAATTGATCACCATTGAGTCCGGCAGGGCTAGGATATGGCCTCTACTTAAGATTACCTTTGGGCCGACGGATGTTTGAATGCACCATTGCAGGATCAGCCTCTTTGTAATGCAAACTTGAACTAAAATTCAAATTGATTCTCACAGCTAAGCCTAGTTTTCTAAAATACTTTTGTTTTCCCCAGCTGAAATTTATCTTTTTGTTTGTTGGTTTGTTCGTTTGGTCATTTTTCCCCCCTTCCCCCTAATTTTAGACATTTTACAAAGAGTTTGTCCATAAACTGAGGCTTAGCCTGCAACTTTTTAAACAGTCAGTTCCAATTTCTGCCACAGATTGGTCTGGAATCCAGATTGACATCAACTACTCAAGCCTTGTCTACATAAGAGAGTTGAGCTGGTATAGATTAAAGCAGTTGTTAAACCAGTGCAAGGCCCTGTATGTGAACACTAGGGTTTTTTTTCTAAAGTGTCTTATGGCCTCTTTTTCCCTGGATTGGGTTTTGGATTCCTTGCATTAATGGAGACCCAAGGGGTTCTCCTCGCCGAAATGCTGTCTGAAGCATGGGCTTAATCCTGCAGCGTTTGAATCAACACAGAATGCAAGCTTTTGGCTAACCTTTCTCTCTCTTCCCTGTCCCGCTCTTCCAAATTGAAGCCCTAAAGTGGTTTGTCCGCATGGGGACTTGAACTGGTTTGACTCCATTGGTTTGAATTCATGTCAGGTAATACCTGCACAACTTTCTCATGTTGACAAGCCCTCTGATTTTCTTTGTGTCACAGCTCAAACAATAAATATTGAAACATTGGAGAACCAACAGAGCAGGTAATCCAATTCAGCAGCAAAATGGTTGTGATGGTGTCTCAACAGACAGAGAAATTATTTTTTTTACATTTAAGACTCCTCCTCCCCATTGTCTTTTATGCATATAAGATACACACCTTAGACAGCTGAGTTCTCTTTAAGTTTATACTACTTTTTATTCCTCCCCAGAAGCTCGTGGTGAACTTAGAGTAATGTAACACAGCCTGACCAACTTCATCAAACGTTACTGTTACTGTATAGAAGTTGCATAAATTTAGCAAAATTTAAATTACTTTCCTGTGCATTCTTTAATGTAGACAGTATCCGGGGGGTTTTCTATGAAAGCAATCTTCTATTAATTCAGTCTTCATTGTTCAGCCCACCCTACATGGGAAAAATTTAAACGATCCATTTGAACAGTAATATTCCTTATTCAGAAGCCCACACACAGCCAAGCAGGCTCCATGTTGAATATCACTGGACTAGGAAGCATTAATTTTGTAATCAGGCAGAGTAAGCACCAAACATGGGGAGGTTAAAAAACCATTTTTTTCTGGATGTCCCAACCTTAAGTCTTTTTCCACTATGGGACAAATTTAAACAAGAGCTGATTAACTAGATTAGCCGGCAAAAAGTGTTTTGAATTCACTTAGGACCTATGAATTGTGAGTTAAGCACAAGAATTCTCAGCTGCAAACTAGAAAGGACAGAGTATTTAAATAAACACATAGGTCTTCCAAAGTTGAACCTCTTGGTCTAGCAAAATAACATGTTGTCTTTCTTTTTCTCCCCCACAGCAAAACTAATCAACTGGTTCGTTTTTCTTAGGACAAGACAAGTGCTCTGAGCCTGAGTAATGTTGCTGGGGTTTTCTATATTCTTGTCGGAGGTCTTGGCCTTGCCATGACGGTGGCTTTGATAGAATTCTGTTACAAGTCTCGGGCTGAGACCAAACGAATGAAAATCACAAAGAACACACAAAACTTTAAGCCGGCTCCGGCACCCAATACTCAGAATTATGCTACGTACAGAGAAGGCTACAACGTGTATGGAACAGAAAGTGTTAAGATCTAGTGGTACGGCTGAAGGTCTAGTAAGCAAATCAAGTGGTTTATGTTTTCGGTGTGTCCCTGTCGTGATGTGTTTGGTGTCATGTCCCATAACTTGGATTGCACCCTCTGGAAGTTCGGGCAGAGTGCAAAGCAGCTGGTATCTTTTCAAAACAAGTCCAAAGCCGCACCATCTTTATTCACATACTTTTTCTTTTTTATTAACCTTTACACATGGAGTTCCATAGATGTTCATGGTGATACCAGAAAGCATCAATGAAAACATCCAAGACTACTGGCACTTGATAATCCAAGTGACACCCACACTGGTGCATATTTGAAGGAGTGGGCTCCACAAAGGTCTTCAAAGCCCCACCATCTTCATTCACACACATCTGTTTGATTAACTTTTAAACATTAAAAGTTGTGCCCCACCCCCCACATTTTTATGATGATACCAGAAAGCATAGGTGAATATTTAGCACAGGTGAAAATATTCAGGGCTGGCACTTGATAATCCAAACAACACTCACTGGTTGCATACTTGAAGAAGTGGACTCCACCAAAGTATTAGCTGGTATAACAAACACACATTGCTTGATATTGCAGTCCATAACCTCAGTATACCAAAAATCCATTTGAATAACCCTCCCAAGCCATTACATTTTACAAAAGACTCCCAGAACACCAAACAAGATCCCTTTTAAAACTGGGTACCATGAACTGTCAAAAATTTAATCACTGCAGTTTGTTACCATTGACTGGTACCCCAAATCTGCCACCTGAGAAGTTTCAGTACCATTAAAAAACATTCACAGGTGATTCAGCTGGCCCACTTATCTTACACATAGAAATGGACATAACTGAGAATTCTTTTTTGCCTTTCTTACAATTTCCCCCTTTTATTTATTAAAGGGAACTGAACTGATCACAGGTAAGTGCTTCTTATAGGTATTTCCCCTACTGTCTCAACAAAGCTTAGGGGGAAAAAAGTTGGCCAGTATTCTACAATACTATTATGTGATGTACTGAAGAAGAAATTTCTGCATCAAGACTTTTAAAAAGTTCTACCCAGTCAAAACTTTCCATATACTTAACTAAAAGAATGAAATTTCAGTGCATTTCTTTCTTTCCAGTGAGTAAGTGATCTTCTACATTTGTCCCCCACAGATTATTAAATCTTGTAGCTATCCTGTGAACATTATTAAGTGAGAGTTACGATTTCTGAGAAATGGGATTTCACTCACAACAGTTGGGATTCAACAGTCAGAAATATCTCTCTCCCATTTACTTGGATGCATCCTGTTGATGCCTCCAATGGCACTTTCCCTCCAACAAAAAGCCCTCTTCAGAAAACGAGAGGCACTTGCCATGAGGAAATGCTCCTTGTAGCGGGGAAGTGTGTCATTGTTAGTGGACCAGGTCCATGGGATTCAACCCATAGATAGTAAACATGTATGTCATACAGACAACTGTATGAAAAGACTGGCCTCATCTCCCCAGCCCATTTAGCTATAAGAGATGCTACTCATTCAGAACAGTCATGGGATGTTCATGTTTGGGAACCTCTGTCCATAATAGGTAGAAATGTATTATAGATTGTGTTTGTCCATTTCTGTGTATGTGTAACGTTGCAATCTGTATCTCAACACATGCCAGTCTTTCCTTGCCATCAGTATGTTTGGGAGAGGGAAGAGATGAGACTTCTGGAGCCCAAGATATGATTTAAAAGGGGAGAAAACTAGGGTGGGTAAGTTGTTTTGTTGTGAAAATAAGAGCACAGGGTCGGAGCCCAAAATGATGAGCATAGTGAGATTGCTGACTTGTTTCATCTGGACAGGAGAACTTCTATCCCACCACTCAAGCTTCTTGAAGCTACAAAAATGGTTTGTCATATGGACATGAGGAAAGAGTTGCTGTCAAAAATACTTTAGTTGTACATTATTGTTTGAACCCAGGTCATAATAATTAAAATAATGCTGAGTTCATTCAGGGGGAGGGGGCACTTCCACCAATTTTTTGTAAGTGGGACAAACAAGGGAGCCATTTTGGACTGGGAAAATGGTACCATGAAAAGGCTTAACCCTCTAATTCCTTCTAGGGATGCTAGACCTCCATTGTAGGAGGACACACCCGCCCTGGGCATCCTAGCTGAAGCACCAGTGGGAAGAAATGGCAGGGAATGAAGCATGTGCAGGCGTCATGCTGATGTTACTGTTTTTATTCAGTGGACACTCTGGCTTTTATAAAAACTGTATGGTAAAACCATGCACATGCCTGATAAATTAATTTTTAAGAAAGGATGGGTGCTCTGATCATGGAACTCCCAGCATTTTTATTTATTTGACCCTTGGGAATCAGGAGGGTTGCAGGGCTGCAGAGACTGCAGCAAATAGGGAAAGTACCATAGTTACCCATGGCCAGTTCTCTGGCTCAAAACCATTATGCTTAAACCACCACATTTACAGCTGGCTGTTCTACTCAATGTGCCATTGTTGAGTTGACACTGGAAAGCTTCTGAACATCAGAATAAGCATTAATTCCCAATTTTCTGGGTCAATAACTGCTTAGAACTTCTATGCCTTCTACATGACTGGTCTTCAGTCTCCCACCCTGCCCTTCCACCCTTGCAGAAGCATGATCCCCAGCTGTGTACTCAGAGCCTATATCAGCTCTGGGATCTTCAGTAATAGTTTGACCTGTTCCATTCCCCTTTTCTTCAGGGATCTTGAAGACAACTGCCCAGATACAATAGGACAGTCCACCATTTCCAAGTTCTGAAGCTAATGTCGTGAGCAACCAACTCAGAGCAATTCTTCCTGTTGTCTTCCTGTATCTCTCCTCAAATGTCATGATAACCCTTCCTTCTCATAGGCCAAAGCTGAGTTATCTGCAATCTCGTTACAGATCCCACGCTTATGATGGCATGCAAGGGGAGGAGCAACAGTGGTCCCGGCTACTTCAGTGATCCTGAGCACCTGAGCCAATTTTTCTCCCTCCAAGGTGTCAGGCAGGATACATTATTGATGATGGTGCAATGAACTTTTCATAGGATTTTTTTTCCTTCAGTGCCTTATGGGAGACTCTTAAGACTCAAATACAATGCAAACCATCAAAATATTCTTGCTTTGCTTGAAAACAGAACAACAACAAAATGAACATGGACAAGATAATTGTCTAATATGTGAAAAAATATTCTTGTAAAAAGAATTTTAACAGAAGTTCAACAGAAGCCATTCTTTGATACCACTGCACAGTATTATGGACGCATTCTTTTGGGAAAAAAATAAACACAAGTTTTCAAGTGCCCCCCATCAAAATATTAAGCTATCCTTAATATTAAGCCTCAGACTACCACTGCTTATATTTCTTAAAACAGCCTGTTACATAGATCTAAGCTTTGCTTCCTTTTTCTTGGTGGTAAAGTTTCTCTTTGACCATCATGACTCTAGATCCTGCCTCATATTTTAAGGAAATGCATATATCAATTCTAAGTGAATGTAACAAACAGCAGAAAGTGGGGAATCGCATCAAGAGGTTGTGAAGAAACAAAATCAATCCATAAAGGAGGGAGAAGACACAGCACCTTGCCAAGATAGTTCTTCACGAAGTCCAATGCAGGGCCTGCCAGAAACACAACTTTCACCAAGATCTTTCTAATATCTCTCTTTTAATTTAAGTACTGTCTGCTAGTGTTGAAAACAAACCAGGCACAATTTTGTTTCCTCCCCTAGATCTCCGTCTGCGTAGTTTTGGCTTTATCTGAGCCATTGATAGCAAAATGAGAAAAGTGAGAAAATAGCAGCAATTGACTGTCCCCATAATGAAGGTTGAGAACTCCACCCCCTTTTAATTTTGTAATTCAAACTCCAGCACTGTGCTCAAACAATGCTTTGCGGATCGGCCTCGCTTTGTAAAGGAAAACAGGATGGTACCTCACATTTATTTGGTTGGTCTAGACCACAAAGAAACCCTCTAAGCATGAACTATAGTAGTTCCAAGTTGCTGTCCATCATCCCGCCATAGCTGCTTTTCAACAGGATAGTTAGGCTTTTTAGTGTCACGAGGAATATATAACACATTCCAGTACATGCTGTTAAAAGACCGAGACTCAGCTTTGCTGCCTTCCAGAATCTCAGCTGTTGGATGTGTTCCATCCATGAGTTGACGACAGCATTAGCTGAATGAAAGAGGTCCTTGGTAGAGCACCTGGTTTGAATGTAGAGATTTCCAGGTTCAATCCTTGGCATCTCCATTTAAAAAAGATCTCAGGTGGCTGGTCCAGAAAAGACTCTGAACCCAAGATATTGGTGCTGCCAGTCAGATGGGATGATGTGGAAGACACTGCAGCAGTGGCCTGCCTCAATATAAGGCAGTTTCATATAGATTCATAACTGCATCTTTGAAATCCACACTGTCAATTACCAAATAGATAAATAGGGGGGAAAGGTATCATCTACATACTAATTACCTCTAATACAACAATATGTGCGATTGATAATTCCGCAAGGTTTCATTTCATAAATAACATACTGGATATTAAAACAAGATAATAGAAAAGATAACAAATATATTTTTTCTTTGAAATTAAAAAAGAAGAAAATGTTTGAAAGAGGTTACTGACAATATATTTGATAGTTCATTAAAACAAGGCGTATAAAAAGTCACTGATGATATATTTGATAGCTCATTAAATCAAGGAGTATAAGATAGGAATAAAGGAAGGGGAAAAACACATTTCCACAAAATGTAACATAAAAAAAATCATCGATGAAAACTCCTGTAGACCAAGTTGCTGCTCGTGTTTTTACAGAGGTAATTAAGCAAAAAGAAACTGTTCTTTTTCATGAAACTGTGATTTTCAATTTCTGAATGCTATAATGTTTCAGCAAAGGGAAATGCAACGCTGTGCAAATATGTTGTATTTAAGTAAAAAGAAGAAAAATTTTCTTAGAAGCTGTACAAAAAAAAGAAATGTATGTTTATCAAATGAAAATAATTTTGCAGAAAGAAAGGCTTCACCCTGGTGAAGGCTTTGGGAAAAGGGTTGTTATTTTTTAAAAAGTGCATGTTTAAAAACAAAAACAAAAGTGTCAACTGCTTAAAAAAAATCCTGCTACTAAACTTCAAGCTGTGGAAGTCCAGCAGTAACCACTTGAGAATATTTTTGGATTCCTTTTTTTTTTTACTATTATTTTCTTTTCAAAAATCTTTTTAGGTTCTTTCTTTATTGATTGTTAAAATTGCACTTCAGTGAAAAGACAAAGAAACTTGCCAAGCAAACTCATGGCTGTAAAAGTGTAAACTGCATGTCTGGGCATAAATTACTGAGCCTCCTTGGAATGAGGCCTTGTACAAAGAGTTTTAATACATTTTGTAAATAAAATTGTAAAGAAAACAAAATAAAAAGTCTGATTCTGAACTCCTGCCTAAAGCAAACCATCAAAGTATGACCTAGGTGGAAATTCCTGGCAATTTCATTTGGTTAGAAAGCCAGCAGGATGAAAGCCAGCACAATGAAGCAGCTAAAGCCCTGGACTAGGAAGTGGAAGACGCAAGTCCAAACCACTCATTGAGTGAACTCTCTCTCTCTCTCTCTCTCTCTCTCTCTCTCTCTCACACACACACACACACACACACACACACACACACAGCCTAACCTACTCAGAAGGCTGCTGTTGTATGAATAAAATGGAAAAGGGGAGAATGCTTTGAGTTCCCTTTGGGAGAAAAGCAGGCTATAAGTATCTAAATTTATTTTATTAATTAGAATTTCAGGCAGTGCAATCCTAAGGGGGGTGGAGTTGTGCCATGGCAGGGGACGGTGTAGCCACAGCACCCATGCTACCTTCAAAGAGGCTTGCTGCACTACGGCACTTCCTGAATCCCTGTGGAACTGTTCCATGCAGCTCCGTGGGCTACACCACCCTTTTTGCCAATGTAGGTCTACATTGGCAAATGGGCATTCCCCACCTCTGGAAACACCCCTTTCAGCATCAGCATGAACTTCTGTGCCAGAAAGGAGTGCTGGCACCACAGTGGTGCTGGTGCCCAAGCATCACATAAGTGTCTCTGCACTGGCTTAATGTCCCTTATGCCAGCACAAGTGGCATTTATGCCAGTGTTGAGGTCACACCATCTCCTGAGATACTTCAGCGCCTGCCTTTGGGATTGCACTTTATGTTTCTAGTCTTCATGGACACAGAAACAAAAGCCAAAAACATAATTGCATTCAGGGCTATCAAGAAAGAAACTAAGGAGACAAACTGCAGAGGGTAGGATTGTCAACCCCAGGTTGTAAAATACCTGGAGATTTTGGGGATGGAGCCTGGAAGGGTTGGGTTTGGGGAAGGGAGGGACTTTTGCGGATTCAAGCAATGTAACACTCCCCATAAACATGTGATTTGCTTGGTGGGTCAGTTCTTCCTCGTCCAGATTGACCGTTGTGTTGGGGCAGGAACGTTTTTAAAAAAACTTTTTTCACACAGCTACGTCATTATGTAGATGAGTAGGCAGAATTTCCCTGCCTTCTGATTGGCTATTGTGCTGCAGCGGGAACACTTCTCCGCCCCTGATTAAAAATTCATGTTATTCTTCTCAGTTTGAACGTAGCGACGCATAAACAATTTATCAAAATAATTGTCTCTTAGCTTCATATTTATGTTCCTTCATAGCCACGCTCAGTGCGGCACCAAAAAAAAAGCTGTCCATGCTCTGCACACAGCCCACTGCGCTCTGATTGGCTGGAAGGCACAAAGGGCCGGAAGAATAAGCTGCATCTGTCCCGTTTCTCTGCACCAATCCAGCTTCGGAGCGTGATTGGGAAAAAAGGTGCACTTTAATGCAGGTTCTGAAAAAATGCAGGATAAGAGGGGGAGCGCGTGCCAGAACCAGGATGAATCCATGCTCGGCACTTAAGCGGTGGGGAGTTCTTGCTTAAACCGTGTTTTTTCGCATGAGTATCACACAATAAATTGACCATGGGAAATCGACCCCTGTCACCTGTAATCACAGGAGATCTCCACAGGAGATCACCTGGAGGCTCACAATTGGTCCATGAAAGTTGAAAACTTATGTGATTCTTGGTGTGGGAGCCATATTCACGAAGAACCTTTGTGTGGGTATTCACAATAACTCTCAACAGCACAGTTCATCTTCCAATGTTTCCAAAATTTAACCTTGGATATGTTTCAACATATTTACATAATCTCTGGTTTTATGTTTGTGTTGTTATCATTGCTTAGTGATTCGCCAGCCCTAATTTGACTTTTATTTCCACATTTTGAGACTGTCTTGTTTCAAATGATTTTAACATTGCAGTTCTACAGGGTTCATCTCTTTCCCCAAGGTTAAATCTCTGCGTTCATGTTTAGCATTTATATGCATGTACTTAAAAGAGTGCCATTCTCAAACACTGTACAGTGTACAATCTGCCATTTCCTGCACTGGTAGTTACTGTGGATTATTTTGTTTACTGTCTACTGTAGAACAATTATGCTTTTTCTTATATATCTTATAATTCTTATAATCACAACCTCATGTCAGTAGATTCAGGTTTTTGCAGAGGAAATGCACAGTAGCACCATCAACAGTGCAAGCAGGGATGCTAGATGATCAGTGACCCTTCATATGAGAATTGATATGTTGTGAGCATATTCCTATCTTTGTTTGCAGGGTTGGAGAACATGCCATGGCAGCAGCTTATGGACTTTCATGCAGTGTCACCAGAGTGTCAATCTTCACATTGAACTAGCTGAGTTGAAAAACAGTGCTCTATTTAAAGCAGCCCATTAAATTAAATAAGCTGCCTGGCTTTATCTGTTGGCTACTGTTTGGAAGCGGCATAAATGGAATAATACGGACATACCTCTTAAAGGAACAGCACACCTTTTTTACAAATGTAATTGACTAGGTAGGATCAGCAGGAACTGGTCAGTCTCTGACAGCTTATTCCTGCAAGGAGTGTGGATGGTGCCCAGTCCCAGTCCCATAAAAACACAGCCCACAAGAAACAAGTTCATGCCTGTTTTTTGACTGCAGACTACAAGATCTGATGTAGAAATCCAGTGGCATAAGGGTTAAAAAGGATCCCTGGAATGCAAATCTAAGATTTCATAGGTTGGGGTTAATCTTTCCGGTGACATTTCCTCAAATGAAATCAGCACACCTGCTCCCCCTCCCCTCGTTTTAAACCCCAGTAGGGGAAAATGACAAGTGTTGTGTCGTGTCTCTTTTTAAACAGTTCTTTCCCAGATCTGGGGAGCAACACTTCTTTTATCCTGCTTTCCCTAATTTCTCCTGTAATTTTTCCTTTTAGCTGCAGTATCACACCCAAAACACAGACACCAAGGCTCTTTCCACACGGAATTCTGCCGGTGGAAGGGTGGGGGCCGTTCACACGTGAGCGTGCGAGCGGCCCCCGCAGAGGCTGGCGCAGGAGCCGCCTCTTCCCTGTCCCTCTCCCACTTACCTCGTCGCCGTCATCGCCCTGCTGGCCTCCTAAGCCCCGCCCACACTGCCCTCCGACCTCCAGGGGTCAGAGGATAGCGAGGGAGGATCTTAGGAGGCCAGCAGGGCGACGACGGCGACGAGGTAAGTGGGAGAGGGACAGGGTAAACAGCATGTTCCCGGCGGTGCCATTCGCACCGCGCCGCCGGGAACACGCTGTTTACTCAAAAACCTGCAGTTCGAAGGGGTGTTTTTGAAGGCGGCCTGATGCCGCCCTGGGGGAAGGGAAGGGGAGCCAGGTCGGCGCTGCTGTGTTTCAGCAGCGCCGCCTGTGCGAATGGCTCCCTGGGGACGGCGTTTTTGGCCCGTGCGGAAAGGGCCCAAAATAGGGTCCTAAAAGCAACAAGCATTTTAAAAAAAACCACATTCCAACTTTAAAATAACATTTAAAATTAAAAAGCTATATAAATTAATTCAATAAAAACTTATAAGCAGAACCCCACAAAAAGTGGTTTTCAAACTGTGTTCTGACATAGTGAGGAACCTGGGGCTGGGGTGGGAGCAGAGGAAATAAAAGGGTAAAAGCTATCCCTGCCTGTTTCTAAAAGCCAAACACACCTGTAGAACAGGAGAAGAAACAGGGGAAAAAATCACCTGAGCCACAATATTTTGGCTAAAGCTGATTAATCTGGGGGAAAGAAGCATAGACAAAGATAAACCCATGAGAGTAGCTTTGCTGATAATTTAGTGTTTTAATGATTATATGGTATTGTTTTTACTTGTAGCAGGACTCTGGAGAGACAGCATCTAAATTCCCTGAATACATAAATCAGTGCCTGTAGAACACAGTAACAAAACCTGTAGATACTGAGTCAGCTGAAAAAGACAGCTTTTATTCCTGTGTGGAAAAACTAGCCATTCTATATTGGAACAATAGAAAAGACAATTATGTGCATCTTTCTCAAAGGCACAGACTTGGCTAGCATTAACTTCCTTAAGTTTACCTGAAGACCTATTTTACTGAGGCCTCTCCTCCACCACCCCAGCTTTCTTCCTCATGGAGGGCATAACTTCTTCATTATGTGTTTGGCTTTTAAAAACTGGTTGCAGAGCTACTTTCTTCCTCATTGAGAGCACAACTCATGATGAATGCTGAACAAACACAGCATAACCTATTGGGCTTTTTGTAAGCATTTTTAAATCTTATTACTCCCATATTTGGACTGGCTGACCCATTTCTATGGTTTCCTGCTTGAACTGCTCAAACATAAGAGGACTGTTATAAGATGGTCACTTGTAGTATTAATGTCTCAGGACAATTCATATGTTATGAAGTTCACATGGCATAAATGTGAACTATTGACAGACAAGATCAAGAGTTTTGTTTTGGGATCTTAATTCTCAGGCATATTGGGGCCCAACTTGGATTGGGACTTTGGTGTTCAGGAAAAGGGAGACTAAACTATCTCTTCACTATTTCCACAACCATAAATGATATCAGAGAGCTAGTAATTGGCCCACCGGGGAAGCTTACATATAGTCATCAGTACATTTCAGTTTCCCTAACAGGGCAATGAGACCATTTCAGGTCAAGAAAACAGCATGAGAGGAAAAGGCAAAGCAAAGCCCTCTCTCCCTAATTCCCTGAGTATGTCTGGGAATTAAAGTTCCCAGCATGGAATTCCTATCTGGCAGTTTACATGTCTGTTACCTGGACTTTGTAATGTGCGAATCAGTCTTTGATGGTTATGTATCCCAAGAGATGTAGACAATCTTTGTCACCCTGCTCTGCTTTCAGGCCAACTTTTCACATCTCTCATGTTTATGGTCCAAACCAAATGCAGTTTAAGTTGAACACATGCATGTACTCACACACACACACACACACATACTAGGGAGGACGATGATAATAACTGGATGGTCTTGGGATTATCACAAAAACACCATGTGATTCATAATAGCCACATTGGATTGGATCTATGGTCCATCTAGTCCACAGCCTGTTTCCCAGAGTGATTTGGCACTTCCAGAAGGTCAATAAGCAGGACAAAAAAACCTAAAGACTCACTTTTGGTTGCTTTATATTTTTCATGGATGGAACAAGGAGTCCCTTGTAATAAAGGCTACCGATAGCTGGCTTGCAAAAGCACTGTAGAAATGAGAGGATTTCTTTGACTTCTTGTTTGGTCTACATTATACCATGCTTTCCCATCATTTGTTGATTGATCTATTTCATGGTACTTAGCCAATTTTATCCTCACAGTAAGCCAGTGAGATGCATTGGACTGAGACCTAACAATAAGTAGTCACTCAGTTTGCTTCATGGCTGGGATGTCTGATTCTAGGTCTCTCCAGTCAAACATACTATCCACTACACTAACTCTGGGCCACTCTATGGTCTCCACAAGTTGCAGAATTATTATTTTTTTGGCAAGCACTTAAAACAGCCAAGTTTGGAAGATATTTGTAGAAGATACAAATCTAGAAGATAAAAATCCAAAGCATAACGTCTGCCTCAAATGTGTGACATTCAGCTCTACACAGTGAGACAAATCCATTTTTGTGGTGAGCCACCCACATGATATATATGCAGCAATGCATGATGGTGGGTAAAAATTATATTCCTTGTTAGCAACTTCATTTCATGCTCCAAATTTAGTCAAACAAAGGTTGGCTTCCCTTCCTCCCATCTTTCCAAACAGACTAGATTCTGCACAAAACAGAGAGGAAGTCAGCAAGTAAAACCTACCGTATGCTGATGATTGATATTCTAACCACCTGAAGCACATGTCAAAATTTCCAGCATGCCACTGAGAACTCAGCTGTTAATGTGTTCGACTATTCACAGCGCGAGAGCTACAGAAACGAGAAAGAAACTGTAATGACAGACTAATAAATAAAGCTCTTGCTGTGTGAGTAGTCCTTTGTGCCGATATTCCAGCAGCAAGGCTCGGTGCACTACAGGAAGCTGAAAAAATGCTCCCGTTAACTAAGCTGCATGCCCAAGTCTCAGCCAGAGTTGGAGAAGAATACGGAGGTGCTATGGCGCTCCAACACTGCTCCTGTTCATTTCAATGCACAGAAGACAACAAGTATTTTTGCATAGATTATTTGCTGAGAGTTCAATGCTGCTGAGAAGTAGGTTTCTCCTTTGCCCATCACTGCTCTGAGTGACAGTTGGGGAATTTTTAAAAAAACCCTCTAGCATTGTCTGAACCATATGTCACTTCCCTGAAATGATGTAAAATAACTCCAGAAATCTCTAGAAACTATGCTTTGTGGCTTCCAGAAGTTTCCAGAGCTACCTTTGAGGCATATGCTCTGTTCCTTTTCTGCCCTCAAGAGTTTTCCCCTCCGAAATTCCAACTGCCATTTTCTCCTGTTACTGGGCAGCTCTGTTGTCAACTGTTATAATAAAGAAGTAGCATGAATGTGGTATTTTGTTTCTCAGTTTTTCCACTTTGTGTTTTCCCACCTTTATAATAGAAATAAGAATAAAAATGCTCTTTATCTACTCAGTGTGGGCACCTCTCAGCCAGGCTGAGATCTACACTTAGAAAACACAAAATAAGCCCTTTCCTTCTGTCAGAAACAAAACGTAGGCACCAGAGGCTTTATAACTTTAAAAAGATGAAAAATGAAGTTGTTATTTACAAGAACAAAAATAGTTTTGGCAAAGTACTAAATTTTATGAAACTTAAAGCAGGTAAATATTGATGTTAATAATGACAAGCTGTTGCTGGATCTCTCTTCTTGTTTGGTTACAATTTTGTTCAGTTCTGTAGCTTAATTTCTTTCAGTTGTTACAATTAGGTGGTTATATATAGATATATACAGAGAAGTAGATGTGAAACACTGTGCTTTATCATCTCCTCCTATCAGAAGGATCTTTGGTTTACTCTCAGGTAAATATCCCAATACAGTTTTTCCTTACACAGCTGTAAAACAATCCCTTGTCTAGATATGTCTTGCCTACACATTGCTTTCCAGAGCAAGATTTACTTCTATTCCTCAGAATGTAAATTTCCTCTTTCCTCTTTAAACCCAACTCTCATAAACTTTCCAGTTTAGTAACTGAGTGTAGATTCCCTTCAGAGAATACAAACTATGTGTCTTTAGTGTAACCTATGTGTCTTTAGTGTAACTGTTTTGTTTACACCAGAAACTCAGTACAAATTCCATTGATCTGACTATCCAGTTGCTCAATCAGAATAATCTTTAAACCACCAGAGCTCATTCCACATGCCCTTCACTAGCTCACTTTGAACAGAACTCCTCTCAGAATCTCTTCCCACAACATTTCCTGTTTGCAGCTGCCTCTTATAAGCCTGCATTCCTGCTCAGTCTGAATCCTGAGTTGACTTACCCCCATCCCTTTGGCATCTCTGAGCCTCCAAACAGGCGCTGCTGCGTCTTTTAGCATGCAGAGCTTGATGGCCCTGCTGTCTGAGGTGCCTCACAGAACCAGGTGAGCCAGGGGATCTGTCTGCCCTGTCCTCTTGCTCTTGGCTTGGACCAGCACTGTCCTCCACCTGTGTGGCTGCTGGCTGCTCACAGGACTCAACCAACTGTTACTCTGGAGGTTCAGTCAGCTGAGACTCTGATGGAGCCAGGTCATCATGCCAGTATTGCTCATCTGAGGAATCCTGGCTGGCTGCTGGGGAGCCCACGATAGAACCTGATGCCTTATTATTATAATGATGTGGTGTAATAGTTAAGAGTGGTGGACTCTAACCTGGAGAACCAGGTTTCATTTCTCCACATGAGCAGCAGACACTTATCTGGTGAAATGGATTTGTTTCCCCTCTCCTCCACATGAAACCTGCTGGATTAATCAAAGTTCTCTCCAAACTCTCTCAGCCCCACCTACCTCACAAGGTGTCTGTTGTGAAGAAAGGAACAGAGTTTGTAAACTGCTTTGAGACTCATTTCAGGAGAGAAAGGCAAACCTGTTGTGTGGAATCCCTGTTACTGCTGTGCTGTATTAGCCACAATCAGCAGCAGAAGAAAAACTACATAAGCCTGTTCCCGTGATATTACATAGGCTGCTTCTGCACGGGCAGTAAACAGAGCCCCAGGGACGACAAAAATACTGCCCCAAGGGAGTACTGCTGCATTGCAGAAGCGCCGGCCTCACCACCCCCAAGCGGCACGAAGACGCCGCTTTTAAACCTCGCTCGTTGAGCACTGACATGAGGGTGCCACTTTTGGCGCCTCCGGTGTGTGCAAGGGATTTACCTTGCCTTCCTGTGCAGCTCGGGTCGGCTGAGAAGACACACCCACGCTGCCCAGCAGCGTTGGGACTGCCCGCATGGAACTGTGCAAGCAGTTCCTGACCCTCCACCGGCTTACCTTTAGCTGGTGGACCGCCGCTGCCTCAGCCATAAGCTGGTGGACCGCCGCTGCCTCAACCATATGGAAACGGCCATAGTAACATTGCAGAGGACAGATGGTAGGTTTTTGGTAACTCTTTTTTCATTACAAACTTCTTGTTTTAAAAATATATATACAGAATTAAAACATAATACAGAAAAAGAAAAGAAAAATAATTAATGGAAATAAAAGGAAAAAACAAACTTGATATATAAATTTGGCAATCCCTTCATACTAATAGACTTGTTGAAAAGATATATCTTGATTCATGCTCTTGTACATTAAAATCATTTTAGTAAAACATAAACTTAACACTACTTTATATGTTATATTTTGAAGGGAAGACTCTCCATTAGTTTCAATTCATATTCTGGACTTCGATTCTGTTAATTTTGCCATACAAAAGCACTCTTTCATTTAAACTTTCCAATTCTCTTCAGTAGGAACTCTTTCAAATTTCCATGTAAAGGCATCAATTCCACTTGCTATAATTGGTAAATAAATTCATATTGAAATTCTATATGTTAGAGAGATATACATTAATTTGCATACATTAATTTGATCCAGACAGGGCCATACTTGCAGTTGCTTTCAGAACAAAATTATACATCTGGATTTCTAGTTACAGAGCTTCAACTTGAGCCTGACCCCCCCCCCCCCCCCGTTAATTTGCTATGAAATCAGTATAGGTTTATACCATAGGTAATATTAACAATCAAAGCTGTGCAGCTTCATGCACTCTTTAGATTCAGACTCAGTGACTTTTTAAAGAGGCTCTCAAAAGTTGAACAACTGAAAACATTGGCCAGCATCTCAGAATATATTACTGTGCAAACAAACAAAATGGGAACATGGCTGTCTGTCATTTAAATTGTCTCTTTTAAAACAAGATGTGATAAGTTTAGCCGGTGGAACTAAACATAAGCCAAAATTTTGGAGTAAATGGTTATTTATAAATGTTGCAATAATATTACAAATGCTGCTCCATAATTATTGAGTCTTGGGTCAAAATCTGCTGTCTTTTTCAATCTCAAAAACATATTGGAAGCAATCCATTAAGCTAAGGATTTTTCATATGTAGATAATTTTTTTTCATGGAAGCCATCAAATACATGACATTAATTCAGTCAGTAATACAATTTAAATTGGTTTGTGTAAAAAAAAAAGCTGTGCTCTAGGCTAGCCAATAATCTATACTGCCAACTTCATATTCACTTATTAGCTTCTATGAAACCCCAGAAATGGGATGGGAGACAGGATATCACCATTCCTATGGAGAGGCAGGTAGCTGCCGATTGAGAAGGAGCTTGTCTGGTTTTGTCTTCTGAATCCCCTTCCAAAACACATGATCCAATTACAACAACAATCATATAATGATAATAACAAAAATGGTGTTAATAATAGCCCAGTGTTGGACAGTAGAAACCAGGGCGATCATTCATAAATAATATCACAAATCAGTTTTGACAAAGCAGACTTTGGATATTGATTTCACAGGGCAAAGGATGTTGGTTTCACAGGACATAAATAGCAGTAATTCCTGAAGGGTAGCCATATTGGTCCATGGTAGCAAAATTAAACCTAACTCCAGTGACAATTTAAAGACTGACATAGTTTGTTTCTTCCAGTATAAGCATTTGTCAGTCAGATTTCACCCCACCTCATGGAATTTTTTAAACAAAGTTTTCTATGTCCAAAAATTACAGAAAGGTTGGGGGGGGGGGGAGAGGAAGCAGTAGGAGTTGTAGCAGAAAGAGGCCTGTTTTAAATCCAGATATAAATGATTCAAGTGTGAGCCCTTCTGTTAGGGACTGGAACAGATGTTGTCACATATAACAAATGATGAAAGAAGCCTCTTGTGGGCCCTTTCCACACAAATCTCCTAAAACATTTTGAAAACATTTTCAATCCACCACCACCACCACCACCCCCATTTCATGATGAATGTCCACACTCGCCCCCTGGAAATGATTCATGGATGCTATTATGTGGTTTTTCCCTGTTTTTGAGCTCGTTGATGAATCTATGTTTCTATGCTTCACAGCTTCATGCAGTGATTCTCCACACTTCGCCTTGAAGATCAGCCCCCCAAAATATCAGAAACTCGCAGAAATGATTGGGCCTTTCCCCACTCCCTTCCATCCCCCCTATGCCAGGTGCCCTTCCATCCCCCCTATGCCAGGCATCCCAGGTGCGCGCCCAGGCGTCCCCACGACCCCGCACTCTGTGCGGGGTCGTCAAAAGGCGCCGTTCAGAAGAGCGTCTGGGATGCCGTGCGCTGAGGGGCGCGACAGCAGCAGCTTCGGGGCGGCTGCGCTGTCGCCGCCCCTCTCAGTGGGGAGTGCCGAGGGACCCCGCGCTACTCTCCTCGAGTAGCGCGGGGCTTAAGGTAAGTGGGGAAAGGGCCATTAAGACACAGTTGAGGGGGAATGGAGAGTAAACTCACAAAATGGCACCAAGGAAGAAGTTTGGGGATGGTCGAGAGGTGTGGAAAATGTTTATAAAAGATACACACAGCAAGGAAGCCATTTGGAAAACATTTCAGCCTCAAGAATAGCTTTCAAAAGGGAATTCATTAAAAAAAAATTGAGGTTGGAAATAAAACATTTTGGGAACCAAAGGGGTTAAAAACAACATGGAACTCCATGGAGGAAACATTTTATTTTCTGCCTCAAAACATTTTGAATGAATTGTGCAGAAAGGGCCATGGAATGCAGCTGCAACAAGGAAGATTAAAGGGGTTTAAAACATGTTGTCAAAACTCTGGGGTCCAACTCCTTGTCAGGACCAATCTGTACAATGAAAGTTATTGTGTTTGATGCAAGCATTGTTTGTCAGACATGTGAAAGGACTAGAACTCCCACATCTGACACACTGTCCTGTCGCCCACTAACAAAGCCAGGAACCTTGTATTGTGTAGAATGGCCCTCAGTCATGACAAGTAATGTCTGCAGGCTAGCCACTCTGTCACAATGCAACCTGTTTCCTAGGATTTGTTAAAAAGGTGAAAATGAGAATATCTCCCTAAATGCCATCCTGAACCAGATCTGGACAGTAATTAAGAGTGTCAGATCAGAGAGACCCAGGTTTGACTCCTCCTTTAGGCCATGTAGCTTTCTGAGTAATTGTAGGCTGGGTGCATGCTTTCTTTCTCTCTGACCTTTCACCAGTCAGGTGTCATCTTTCTCAATGTCTTTCAGCGTAATCTCCTCACAGGGTTGTTCTGAGTGGAAAAACGGGATAACCTCAAGCAAGTGTGCTGCTCCGAGCTCCAGTGAGGAATGGCAAGGTATAAATAGGAAGAATGAATGGATCAACTCCTTGAAAGAGCAGTTATATTTAAATATATTATTTTTCCTAATCCAGCATAAGTTTGGACAATAAGAAAGCAATGAGATGAAAGCATCCATGGGCTGCACCAATTCAAACTGCAGGGGAAGGAAGATACTATCCTATATTTTTTTAAAATGCCAGAAGATATCTAGTACAGGCAGGAGAGAGAGCTCCCGTACATGCTTACTTTCTGCTTGTGTAACCTCTGCTTGTGGGTTCTGTGGGGCAGAACTTGAAAATGAGTTTGCAACAACAATTTTTAAAAACAAAATGGTTTACTTTCTTAACATATAACATCAACATTTAACATCACATTTCAAGGTCCTGTTCAGGTTGCATTTTCAAGTCCTTATATTTACAGTCTACTGATACTGCCAAGTCCAATTCTTCTTTGCAAGTGGGTTGGCTCCTGAAGACTCCAAGGGCTTGATGAACAGGATACAACATGATGAAGGTTTCCAGGAGAACTCTCACCCATTACAACCACAAAAAGAAACCCTGAAACAATAAACTCCAACATTTACAACATAGCAAAAAATAAACAACTACCTTCCCAGTAGTTCCCAACAATATTGCAGTTTACTTTAACAAGGTGTTAAGGGCTTATACAACCAAGGTCCGAGTCTGGTAGCCTTGTCTCCTCCAACTACATGAGGTCTGCAGCCCACTCCTGCTTTGGGTCTCCACCCCTTTCTGGGTCAACCCATTCTGAGCATGGGGGTTACACTTGCATGGGGTATATGGTTTTTAATTGCAAGCTTTCAAAAGGTTGCATCCATCACTTGCAATGTGAAGTGGCTCTGCAGTCTCAGGACTTTATCATTTCCTTCTTCTGCATGTGCTGATCTGTTCAAAGCTGTGCTGCAACCAATGAAAATGGTTAGTTGCAGCTACTTTAAATCCATGGGATTGTGTCAAGATTCCCTCTAACTTGATCAGGGCCACCATAACATATATTTGGTTGCACAGATGCGGTTTGGGAGCCGAGTTTATGTAAACCACGCTGTTGGCTGTAGCTGTAGCTTCCTGGTCTCAGCTTGCAAGTATATAATCTACAGCTGACAAAGACAGCCTCTCAACCAGAAATCTTTCAGCTATAAATCTTTAAAAGATGCTTATCCAGTTCTTGTTTCTCATCCATAATGTTACGCTGACATATGCAAACAGTTTCTAATGCTAAAGCAGAGTGTAAAAGCCCATTTAAAGTCATGATTTCCCTTAGGTAAGCTGAAAAGGGTTTTTCACACTTGGCATAAAAGAGGAAAGCAAACACCCACCCCACAGTTTGATAAAAATGCACTCTTGATACATCCATTATTCTAGGTTTTGTGCATTTGATTTGATGTAGATCTTGCCGTAGCCCAAGGTAGTGTTGCCAGGTCTCCCTGGCTACCGGCAGGGATGTGGGGGGTGGGGGGAGGGTGTAACAAAGGTAGAGTTGTCAAATCCAGGTAGGGCAATTCCTGGAAATTTGGGGATAAAGCCTAGAAAATTCTAGGGCTTCAGTGGAGAACAGTGCTGCAGAGTCTATCCTTTGAAGCATCCATTTTATCCAAGGGAACTGATCTCTGTAGTCTGGAAATGAGCTGTAATTCCAGGGCATCACCCACCTGGCATCCCTATTATCCCTATCCCAAGGTTTGAAACAAGGCTGTATTTACTGGTACCCAATGAGTAGTGGATCTCTCTCTCTCTCTCTCTCTCTCTCTCTTTCTCTCTCTCTCTCTCTCTCTCTGCAGTCCCACATCAGAAGCTGTGCATGTGGAGCTTGGTTGACCATGCACAGTTCCAAGAGACCACAAAAACAAGACCATTCACCACTATGTGGTGTTTTGATAACTTCATTCTTTTAATCCAGGCTAATGTTTTTGATTGCCTGAGTCCACTTCAGACAGGAACAGGGTGAAAGGCATTTGTTGTCTCTGCAGCACCAGATAGAGAGAAAAAACTGGACTTATTAAACTGTGCTCCTGTTTGAAACTTCGCTGCCTCCTTATTTGGATTCCTAGCATTAAGGACATAATGCACGAAACTCTGTGATCATCCTTACAAGTCTGGTCTCTGCCTTGCCACCACCTCTGTTTCATGCCCTCCCTTCTAAATCACTCTTCCGGCTGGCCTTTCTGTTTGGAAAATTAATTCTTCTGCCTATTTCACCATGGCCAATTGGCCATGCTGACAGAGGCTGATGGGAATTGTAGTTCCTGAACATCTGGAGAGCCGCAAGTTCCCTACCCCTGTTCTAGGGACCAAATTTGTTATTGAAAACATTTGCATGTGAGGTGGGATAAAAGAACATAATGAACAAAGCAATATAAAAACACAGAGACAAGGTACAACTTGGAACAGCAAAAACTACCAGAAGTAATGAAACTCAAAAGATCGTGACATGGATCAGAAAAGGTCCAGGTGCTCAAAGAGTCAGAAGATGCTGGCACCTTTTGTCAATCTGGTGCATGAAGACATGCAAGGCAGCCAAGTCTGATTTCATTACAGAGACCTGAGAGGGGTTTTTTTTCTCTTGTACCTCTGGGAGATTCAATGCAGTTTCAATGAAGGGGAATTACTATTGCCTCTAGGAATTTCATCTATCAGCTCATTTCTATCTCCGCCTTCCTCCAAAGAGCAAAAGCCATGTGTTAAATCTGTATGTAAAAAACACAAATGTATTCTGGATACGATGCTCATTTAAAAGCTAGAAAATGGAAGCCGGAGATTTGGCTTATTTCATCCCCCTATGCAATTTTTTTAAAAGCTTATTAAGTTTTAATTTGCATCCTGTTTTTCTCCCTATTGGAGATGCAAAGCAGCTTATCATATCGTTCTTCCTTCCTCTGACTCTGTTCTCATAATACCCACCTGGTGAAGTAGGTTAGGCTGAGAGGCTATGACAGGTCAAGGGTCAGACAGCAAGCTTCCATTGTGAAGCAGGAGTTCAAACCTGGTTAGTCTGTTGTTTTAGATCATCCCGGGCTTCTCCAGATACCAGGGAACTACAATTCCCATCAGCCCCTACCAGCATGGCCAATTGGCCATGCTGACAGAGGCTGATGGGAATTGTAGTTCCTGAACATCTGGAGAGCCGCAGGTTCCCTACCCCTGTTCTAGACCAACACTACTTCGTGATACTGGCTCTCTACCCTACAACTCTTTGCCAAATGTATTTCTCCTCTCTGCACATTCTCTCCTTCACAATTCCATACCCACTCCTTTCCCCTCATTCCTTTGTCCCAGTATTCCAAGCCCCCCCTTCCCTGCTCTTTCTCCTTTCTTCCACCTGCTGAGCATCTCAGCAATTTGCTTTATTACTCTTTTACAGCATTTTGCAGCATCATGAGTCAGCCTTGAGCACTGGTTCTCAACCTTCCTAATGCCGCGACCCTTTAATACGGTTCCTCATCTTGTGGTGACCCCCAATCCTAACATTTATCCATTTTACAGATGGAGAACACTGATGCAGAGAGTCTTAGGCGACCCCTGTGAAAGGGTCGTTCGACCCCCAAAGGGGTCCCGACCCACAGGTTGAGAACCACTGGCCTAGAGAGACTTGCTTTCAGTGTCAGATGTTTTGCTAATCTTCTGAAGCGTGGCTAGTAAAGGCAAAAGAAGGTGGAAAGGGTGTGACATTTTTAACATGCACATACAAAGGCTGATCATGTACTTCTGCTCTGCCACGCAGTGAGGAAAAGTTTCCTTCATGGCAGAGATTTCTGCTTAAGAACATAAGAACATAAGAACATAAGAACAAGCCAGCTGGATCAGACCAGAGTCCATCTAGTCCAGCTCTCTGCTACTCGCAGTGGCCCACCAGGTGCCTTTGGGAGTTCACATGTAGGATGTGAAAGCAATGGCCTTCTGCGGCTGTTGCTCCCGAGCACCTGGACTGTTAAGGCATTTGCAATCTCAGATCAAAGAGGATCAAGATTGGTAGCCATAAATTGACTTCTCCTCCATAAATCTGTCCAAGCCCCTTTTAAAGCTATCCAGGTTAGTGGCCATCACCACCTCCTGCGGCAGCATATTCCAAACACCAATCACACGTTGCGTGAAGAAGTGTTTCCTTTTATTAGTTCTGATTCTTCCCCCCAGCATTTTCAATGAATGCCCCCTGGTTCTAGTATTGTGAGAAAGAGAGAAAAATTTCTCTCTGTCAACATTTTCTACCCCATGCATAATTTTATAGACTTCAATCATATCCCCCCTCAGACGTCTCCTCTCCAAACTAAAGAGTCCCAAACGCTGCAGCCTTTCCTCATAAGGAAGGTGCTCCAGTCCCTCAATCATCCTCGTTGCCCTTCTCTGCACTTTTTCTATCTCTTCAATATCCTTTTTGAGATGTGGTGACCAGAACTGAACACAGTACTCCAAGTGTGGTTGCTTATGTTTACAACGCTGCTGATCCTGGAAACCCCACAGTTAGCAAAAGTGGGGAAACCCCTGATGCTTCCTCTTGCTTTGGGGTTTGCTCCTTCTGGGTCGGTCTCTTGTCCAAACCAAGAATGAAGATTGCCCGGGGGGGGGCTTAGCCCTTTAAATGTAATGTCAATATTCCTTATATTGATATAGTTCAGGCTGCTACCATTCTTTTTGTTTTTTGAGGGAAATGTCAGCCTTCGATTCCTGCAAGTAGACCCCCAATCCTCACAGGGATCTATGGCTGGCATTTCTGTAAAAAAGAAAAGAAAAAAAAGATAGCAGCCAGCACAATAGTGATATAACGAATATCGATATTACATTTAACCCCCACCCACCCCCTGCCCCAAACAACAATCTTCATTCTTGGCTCAGACAGGGAATAACCCAGAAGCAAGCTGTGGGGCACCCCCTCATGTGTAAACAAGGAACTGTGAGGAGACCCCACTGAGAAGGCACTGCAGGGTGAGGAGCGAAACAGGAAGCAATCCATGCATAGTGAGCCTAAGTTTTGCTCTGGAACTTGTGGATAAATTTATAGTTAGGCACAGATGTCTCTACTTGATTTAAAATATTAAAATAGTCTCCCCTCCCCATTAAAATATCCCAAGGCAATTCAGAGCAAACTCATTAAATGTATGTACACTAGTTTCCACACTAAAAAAAATCCTGCCTGCCTTAGCTATATTTCTGTACTTATACTTTGCCTCTTACTCTGCCTGTTCATCCTGAACCAGCATGACCCTCCTGTACAGACAGCTTCATCGTACAGAAGGCTTCATTGCCACCACCATAAAATCTCTTTGTAAATTCTAATAGGGACAGCATCCTATTCTGATGCACACACTGAAATGACAAACTCATATTCACTTCGGAGCATCAAACGTTACGTGCCGGGCCTTAACAATGGAAAGGCCAAAATCGATAGGAATGAAAGATGGAATCATTAACTAGAGGAATAACATGATGAGAAGTGACAGCACATGAGGGCAAGGGAGGGAGGAAGCTGTGGGAAGCACAAAAGACCTCAGGGTGGGGAAGAGTTTTTGTCCTCATCCAAGCGGGGCAAAAGCCACTGCAAAAGCCACTGCTGTATTCCCTGTTCCTCGGTATTAATCCAGTGGCTGGGAAGATGGCCATGTATCTATTGCATCTTGCCGAGCCTAGGCAATGTTGGGTTCTCACCACAGCCAGATGCAATGTTTTCTCTCCAGCCTTGCTATTGGGTCGGTTTGGGAATTCCCCTCTTTCTGACAGAGTATGTCCAAATTGCCCAACTTGCATCAAAATGCTCAAACACATCTTGTTGCACTCCCCAAAATATAAGCCTCTCAAGGAAGCCTTATTGTCTCAGTTTATGCGAAACTGCTCGCCTAAAGCTAGCACCTTAAAACTACTCAACAGCAACGATCCCTTGATGCTAGGGAACACGGCCCAGTATTTGCTGCAGGTTTTGCTGGTAACAGAAACCTAATCTGTCTTGTTATATTTGCTTCTCTTGTGATTTTATCCTGGACATGTATGCCTAATAAAGGTCTTTTGTTGATGATGATGTATTTCCCAGCAACATTCTGGAACCAGTGTGAACAACACGGGCTGGACACAAGTCGAGCTCGGCTGGCAATGCGATGTGCGGAAACGCCCTAGGTAATGAAGAAGAAGCGTTTGGATTTATACTCCCCTTTTCTCTCTTGTAAGGAGTCTCAAAGCCGCTTACAACCTCCTTCCCTTCCTCTCTCCAAACATTCACCTTGTGATGTAGGTGGGGCAGAGAGGGTTCTGAGAGAACTGTGACTAGCCCAAGGAATGTAGGAGTGGGGAAACAAATCTGATTCACCAGATAAGAGTCACGTGGAGGAGTGGGGAATCAAACCCAGTCTCCTGTTTATAGTCCACCACTCTTAACCATTACAACATACTGGCTCTGTTAACTTTCCATAGAAGCCACAGCATCCCTCTAATTGCTAGGGTTTCCAACCTCCAGGTCCTGGCTGGAGATCTCCTGGGATTACAAGTCTCCAGGAAACAGAGATCAATTCACCTAGAGAAAATGGCTACTTTGCAGAGGCAGAGCAAGGGGAAACTCCTCCCGGGGCGCGTGCACACGCTGCGCCCCTGCCACAGCACCCAGGCCCTGGCCTGGCCACACCTCCACTGCTGCTCTGCCTGGGGTGTCGCACCCCACCTCACCCCGTTGGCGCTACGCTTGTACTGCTTTGGAAGGTGCACTCCATGGCATTATATCCTGCTGAAGTCCCTCCCCTCCCCTTCCCAAACCCCACCCTTCTCAAGCTCTACCCCCCAAATCTACAGGTTTTTCCCAGCCTGGTACTGGCAGCCCTACTGATTGCTCTAATTATTTAAAGAACTGATTGGGTTTCAGCATTATGCATTCTTCTTTTGGTCTTCACAGTAAAAGAAGGGAGAAAAACAAATAGTTGATGCTACACAAAAGAAATCTAGCAGAAATAACCTGTCCTATCACAGGGTTCATGGAAACCCAGCAATTAGCTTAAAAGCTTGTTGAGGGCCCAGAGTCTAATCATCCTTTTTGTTGCCGGCTTGCATTACAAAGTCATCATAGGTGTAAGGAAAAAATGAAGAAGATGATGAAGTTAAAAAACTAATATCTAGTTTCGTTCTGTTGAGTGTCATCCGTTTCACTTTGGAAACACTGGTACTAGCTAAGGTTATTCCCTCCTTGTTTTTCGTTTGGAACAACACTGACATTCAGTGGCCAGTTAGAGCTGGCAGAATTGTGGATCTCTTTTCTTTATACAGTATGAAGAGAAATGGACATTGAAACTGGTGGGTTAACTGATCAGTGGGTCATAGTTCCCATTAAAGAAATTGTTAAGATTTTTTTAAAAAAAACCTTATTAATTCTAACCCACTGACTAAGCCCCAAGGGAGCGCCTTCTACCAGCTGCAACTGATTTGCCAACCTTCTCATTATCTAGACTCAGCTGATCCCACCATGCTGATCCATTCCTCTGTAACGTCACAGTTAGATTACTGCAATGTGCTTTATGTGGGGCTGCCCTTGAAGACAACCCAGAAATGACAATTGTTCCAGAATGCAGTGGTCTTACAGCTGTCAGGGCTAGCCACTGGAAGCATATGTCACTCATTTTCAAAGAATCTTCTTTGGCTGCCAGGCTGTTTTTGACAGAGTGTCTCCTTCCATATGTCCCTGAACACCAACTACAGTCATCAGTTGTCAGCCATCTATTGACTATCCACCACTTAAGGTAGCCTACCTGGCATCTATCAAGAGGATCAGGCAAGACAATTTTGGGGGCCTGCTGCTCCTAGAACTTGCTCACCACAAATATTTGAAATATCTGCCTCTTATAAAACTTTAATGCCTTGTTTCACCACCTTGGATACTTTTTCTGCCTAACGGGCATTTATGTTGGCCCGTTTAAATATTTTTTTCATCAAGTGCAACATATGGCAGATATAAGCAAGTGCCACCTCAGGAGAGACTGTTTCCACAGATGCAATGTGCCGGACACACTTATCCATCTATTAACAGATTGTAATCAATTTCACCGCCAACATTTTCTGCTTGAACATCATCTTGTTAAAATAAACTCTACGCATTTAAAAAGTGTCAAGTTGGACAAACTTTTGTTGAGCGACACAAATCAGAGAACAACTAAAACACTAGCAAACTTCTTAGCCAAAGTCCTGAAACAAAATGTTCTCACATATGAAGAAATCACTTAAACTTCTGCCAACTCTTTTTGTCCACAATGAACTTTTGAAATGCACCTATTTAATTCTTAATTCATAGTTGGGTAAGGTTGTAAAAGTGATTTTATTTTGATGTTTTCTTATGTTGTATGTTACCTCTTCTATATGCCATTAAAGGTTACTTGACTAATAGAATAAAATTAACCAGATAAAAATTCCAGGAGTCCTAAGTACACAAGAAAAGCCTCAACAGAGAGTCCATTTAGGGCCAGCATTCCATCTCCCACAGTGACTAACATGCCCACAACCAGGATGAAGGGTAAGTAGCCCAAATGTAGAAGAGTTGGTTTTTATACTCTGCTCTTCTCTACAAGGAGTCTCAAAGTGTCATACAATCATTCCCTATCCCACAACAGGCACCTTGTCAATTAGGTGGGGCTGAGAGAGTTCAGAGAGAACTGTGACTAGCCCAAGGTCACCCAGCAGGTTTCATTTAGAGGAGTGGGGAAACAAATTGTTCACCAGCTTTTCCACTTGTGAAGGTGGAAGGAGCCACTTTTAATCACCCATATATAACCCACCTGGATAAAAGCCACTTGGGTGGAGGTTGCAGTGAACAGGGGTGGGGGGAAACCAGGCAAGAACTGGTAGGAGCCACCTCTTGGGAAATTGCATCCCATATTCCCATTTGTTTATGGCTCTAAACACAGCATCTGTTCCTTTGTCTTATTGGAAAGCATTACAAGGCAGAAAATTAGCCATTTAGACCTGTTTCCCCAACCACAGAAATCTTTACAAATTAGCTCAAGACCAGTCTGGTTTTCAGACTCTTAAACATTATACGACACTGCTTCACAATCTCTCCCATCCCTCCAAGTACACCTTAGAAATTCAGGCTCCAACCATTCCTTGGATAGTCTTTAATCCCATCTGAAACCACACTAGAGATTTCATTTAGGTGCTTTGGACTATACAATGCACCTATAAGACCCCTTATAAAATTCTATCAGGTGCCTACCTGGTGCTTTCTTTAAGGGATATACTGCAGTCATTTTAATGAAATAAGTAACTCTGAGATTTATATAGCTGGCACCATCTCCAAAATGCCTTTTTAGAGAAGTGCAAGCTATTTATGCTTTAACCTATCTTCTACCCTTGCTTCAGTTCCTTAATGAAGTGATAGAACAAATAAGATTCAGCAGCACCTTGATTTGAAAAAAAACACAGTTTTATTTCACAGCCGTCTCCTTCCTCCAAGGTGTATGGAAGGCAGTCAAATTGTGGGGAAGCCTCTCCTCCTTGGGAGGGGAAAAAGCACTACTGACTTCGAAAAACCAACTTATATGATTTCACCATTAATTCTATGCAAACATGCCTTCCCAGTTGAACAAGCTCCAAACAAAACTGAGACTCATGTACAAGCTATGGCCTGGGGTGGGTGGAGGTATCTACATAATACCCAATCAGCTTTTCCACTTGTGAAGGTGGAAGGAACCACTTTTAATCACCCACATATAACCCACCTGGATAAAAGCCACTTGGGTGGAGGTTGCAGTGAACAGGGGTGGAGGGAAACCAGGCAAGAACTGGTAGGAGCCACTTCTTGGGAAATTGCATCCCATATTCCCATTTGTTTATGGCTCTAAACACGACATCTGTTCCTTTGTCTTATTGGAAAGCATTTCAAGACAGAAAATTAGCCATTTAGACCTGTTACCCCAACCACAGAAATCTTTACAAATTAGCTCAAGACCAGTCTGGTTTTCAGACGCTTGAGCCTTTCACTATAATTTCATTTTCCAAACTGGATCAATAACTCACAGTTGCCATGTGTACATTTGAACTGATTTCAGGAGAAGCCTCAATGATCTGGGGAGGGGAGGGAGCTCCAATGCCCCAAACCATGAGGAAGTTGTTTGCACTTTTATTGAAAAGCACTGAAAGCCAAATATTTCCTATGTAGGACAATTCTGCCAGAGCATCTAATACTGTTTTGCCTTCCAATACAGCCAAGTGAGCCACTGAAAAGGTTTTTGCGGACTTCATTACAGCCCATTCGAAAAACTTGCATTTACTGCTTTTATAATTTTTGTCTGTTACTGATAAAAATCAAAGTGTATACACATTTTGTCAAAAGCTGTTTGTGATTGCACAGAATTGCCCATTTGTCTGGAGCTCCACCAGGGACTTTCACAAAGCTAACAACTGCACGGCAGCCTTTGCAATCTGCAGCAGATATCTGGGTAACGTGTCTTCACCAGTTTATCATCTTCCCAGGTAATGAAGCCATGCTCACCAAGACAGACAACTGATTTGTTCTTCTTTAACCTCTATATAGAAGAGGATTATGAGGGGGGAAAAGTCAGATCAATTCATTAGAGAGCAGCGGTGGCTTAGTGGTTAAGAGCTGTGGAGGCTTATCTGGGGAATTCAGATTAGCCTGTGCACTCCACCACATGCCATCTGGGTGACCTTGGGCTAGTCACAGCTTTTCGGAGCTCTCACAGCCCCACCCACCTCACAGGGTGTTTGTTGTGGGGGGGGGGGGAAGGGAAAGGAGTTTGCAAGCCTTTTTGGGTCTACTTACAGGAGAGAAAGGGGGGATATAAATGCAACTCTTCTTCATTTTTTTTCGACAACATAGTTCAAGTAAAACCTTCTCCATAACAGGACTTCCACAAGTCTCTCTGGATGCCTATGACCTCACTCTTGTAGTCTGCTGTTAGTTTTGCAGTTAGAAGTACTTGCAGTAGTGAATGAATGTTAATAATTAATACTTTTCTTGCCAGGCAAGATCAGAACAGATAGGAAGTAGCTGTATGGAAATGCAAAGATAAGGTAACTTGGAGGCATAGCAAAAGCCAGGTGATTGAGGGGTTGTTGACCAAGGCACTGTAGGGCAAGAAGTGGAAAGTGACCTAGGTCTCATTAACATCTTAAATCACACCCCCACGGGCAGGACTCAAGTGAACCCCCGTCACACATGACCCATGTGGAAGAAGGGAGAGGGCTTAACACGGGCAAATATGCAGTGGGGAGGGGGTTGAGAAATTATGTCGGAATGATGTCATAAACATGTTGTAGTTGATTGTAGAAATATGAGATCCTGCAAGATTTCAGTTGCTTCTGACTTTCGCCAGGAGTCTATTTGGCAGCTGTCAAATAAAGGACTAAACCTCTCACTCTTGGTATGGGTTAATGGGAAATGAACCAGCGCCAAGAAAATGAGCAGCTGCTACCCAAACCTGGGGATAACACTCCAAAGTGGAATCAAAGGCAACAAAGAATAGGTGGGACCCATTGCTTACCGTGAAAAGACCAATGATCCATCCCTAGAGAGGTCCTGGAAGTACTACAAACGACATGCAGAGCCACATTTCTCCATGTTGCTGCCCCCCCCCCCCCCCCCCCCACAGCTACTGGTATTCAGGCTTCATTTAGGCATGACAAGTAACTGTTAATGAACCTCTACAAATCTGTCTGATTCCCCTTTAAAGCCATTCTTCAGTACCCGCCCGTGAAGCAGAAAACTAACCTACATTTTAAAAGGACAGAAGTGGATAAAGACAGCTAGAATTACAGTGTGTAAACCACCTGAATAAGCAACACACACAATGATTTACGACCCATTGATAAAACTATCATTTATTTAGAAAAAAGGTTACACTGGTAGAATTCAGATAAAAAAATTGTTTTCCTTTTTTAAAAATGTCATTGTGAAATTTATCTTTTTTTGACTAAAGTCCAGCAATACAAAGCTCCTGTGGCTGCAGAATTGAAACCTAATATTTATTTTCTGTTTGGAAGAAAGTATTTCCTGATTTCTCTAAAAACATTATGACAAACATAAGGTGTAGTGAGGAACGATCAAGTGTAGGGTTGCTTTTTTTTTGTCACTTTGAACAAGTCAATGTTGTGCACATAATATACAAATAATTCCTAAGCAATGCTCGAAAACAGTGCTCCCACTTCGTTTTAGTTTTTTGATATTAAAAACAATAAATAAAAACTAGATTTCAATGAGGTAAATTCCAAAAAGGTTCATATAACGGTTTTATTTGTTGGTTTCCGAACACCTAAAAGAATGCATTTCCAAATCGAAAAGGATTACTAAACTCAGGCAGTATTTTTTGATAAATCTAACGTGGAACTCTGTACACATGAAAAACCTCATTTGCACGATGGCAACTGTTTGCAGCACATTGTGCTAAAAATATGGAACATGTAACACTTTCAGCCAGGTACTGAAAATAAATGTTTTAAGAAACTAAGCGACAAGTTAAAAATACAGTAATGTACAACTCAACAATCAAATCTTCAACAGTGGAAGGGAAATAAAAGCAGAGAACTGAATAATTTAAGGAGATGCAGATGGGTCCTCTTCATTCGCAATCTTCTGTGCAATTCATATTCCAGAAAATATATTTCTGGTCACAGCTCGGTGTCTTCCTACTTCAACCTTGCCTAAAAAGAAAAACATCATTTCAATTAAATGTCTGAAAGGGCTCATGAGCTAGTTATACAGTTCATTCCCCTCCTCTAAAAGTGGACACACACACACCCCAACACACTTGCTATTTCATCTAGGAGTGAAACATTCAGACCTGGGGTTATTTTTGTTCTCACTTAGATAGTGAAAAACACAAACTGCACCATGTTTCACATGGCATCGAATGGACTCTGGCCTCCAAAGCAGTGACATAAACCTATACTTGTAGCAGCACCAGCTGAGCAAGAGATACCAAGTTTGTTTGCAGTAACTCAACACAATTATTTATAGCACTATGATGCATCAACTATTCAAGCAAATACTGTCAAAGGCTTTCCTGGCTGGAACCAATTAGCTTTTGTGGGTTTTTGAGGCTGTGTGGTCACGGTCTGGTAGTTTTTGCTCCTAACGTTTTGCAAGCATCTATGGCTGGCATCTTTCTAGATGTAAATGTGGTTGCAAATGCAGTTGTGAATGTGATTGCGAATGCAACGACAAATACAATCTACATGTAAATGAAATCTCCAACAACACATGCAAACGTTCCTCACCTCCCTGTGAGGTGGGCAAAATACATACCCCACCATACAATCACTCCACACTGTGCCATGGAGAGAAACACATCTCACAGTTACATACTTCTGAAGATGCCAGCCATAGATGTGGGGGAAACATCAGGAGCAAAAACTACCAAACTACAGCCACGCAGCCCCAAAAACCCAAAGCAGCCAGTACTCATGCAAGGTTAAAACTAAGCTGAGAAGGAAGAGAGTAGAATGAAGAAATTCTTTCGTATAAACTGAATGAAGTAACCAATTATGTAAGACAAATTAACCTATTTATTACACACTTTTATTATACACTTTATTATATACTTTTTATTATTATTACATACTTTAAAAAATTTATTATACACTTTTAAAAATATGAAGAAGTTTCTAGGGTCCTCAGAAAAGAATGTTTCTGAATTTTAGTCAACGGATTGAATGAGCATTAGCTCTGAGGAGATTTCCCCTTCTTCTAAATAACTGTGCTAAGCATTGTTCTGACAATAACAAAACACTTGGGAGCAACAAACCAAATGAAGGTAGCTGAAAAACATGACGTTAAGATGCGTTTTTTAAAACTCAGTGCGCACACACAAACAAGATGATTTTTTCAACAAAGCCTGATACATCTACTTTTTGAACTATTTATGATTTAATATCCCATTCTTCAATCAGTATTGGCTTAAGCATGTTGCTTGGCATTACTATATTCACATGCTTTGCTGATATCGCAGAACTACTTTGCAACCAAAAAAAATTAATAAAAATACACTTTAATAAGACAGTGTGACATTTCAAAGAGCAAACTCTGAGACAGTTGACCATTCCAATGGATATCAGATTTGAAGACTCTGCTTCTACTTTAGGAACAAGATGCTTCCACTTTATGATTAAGACTAAACTGGAAACTACACCGCACCCATAAGTGTGGTGAATTCATGGCTGCCATAAAAATGGCAGCCACACATCTAATTCCCCCTCTAACATCTACAATAACTTGCTTTGTGTCTTGAAATTACAACATTCTGTGTTTCCAGAGCCAGCATGGTATTGTGGTTAAGAGCGATGGACTCTGATTCGGAGAACTGAGTTTGATTCCCCACTCCTCCACGTTCTAGTGAAATGGATTTGTTTCTCTGCTCCTACACATGAAATCTGCTGGGTGACCTTTGGCTAATCACAGTTCTCAGAACTTTCTCAGCCCCATCTACCCCACAAGGTGTCTGTTCTGGGGAGAGGAAGGGAAAGGAGTTTTTAAGATGCCTTGAGTCTCTTCACAGGAGAGAAGGGCAGGGTATACATCCAAACACCTCTTCTTCTTCCCTGTCATTGCTCTATACCACCGGCCACTGACAGCAAGGGAAGTGGGGAATATAGAACACTGTGTATCATGAATCAGGGTAAAGACTTTTAGGAAGGGAACTAGAATCACGGGGACTGTTCTTGGCACAAATGTGCATTGACGGTCATGTCTACATTGGCCCTGAAAGTGAATCATAGGTAAGAAATCTATCTAGCTCAACATATTAATCTTCCTGAGAGGAGAGACCCTCTCATATTGACTAGTATGAAACCCAGTGCTTGCTAGATGCAGCCAAGTGCTGGAGATTAAGTAAAACAATTTGTGAACACCAGGCCTAAAATGTCTTCAGCGAAACAGTTAAGAAGCAATTCAGTGTACAAGAGAAGTGTCTTACAAAACTGGCAGATGACTTTCAGTTGGACTATATAAATCCATGACAGAGTTAATCTCAATGAGGGAATGGTAACCCATCACAGAAACTCACATCCTGATAGAACAAATATTTCACTCCCCCCTCTCTCACTGTAATAAGGAAGGAATTTAGGCTCTCTTAGCAACCTTTCAGGTTCTCTCAAGATTTCAGTACCCCCTTGCTTTTTTGAGGTAGAAACTACTACATACAATCTGATTCAATAAAGAGTTTATCTATATCTCTCTGAGCCCAGAACTGTGACTTTCAGCGTCCCTAGAAGGCAAAAGGAGAGGTGGCATATACATTTTCTAAATAAACAGTATAAATACCACATAGGGTTGCCAGCTCCAGGTTGAGAAATACCTGGAGATTTTGAGGTTGTAGCTTGAGGAGGGCAGGGTCTGAGGAAGGGAGGGACTTCGATAGTGCATAATGCCATAGTCGACGCTCTAAAGTGGCCATTTTCTCTAATAAAGATGAAACATCCAAGATAGTCTTACCTTGGTCAGAACAGTATTCATTATCTGTGCTTGTCTGACGATTTATGAGTAGATCAAAATATTAAGGGAAATGTCTTTTTTAAAAAACAAAACAAAACCATCTTACAGCAAAACTGAAATGTCACCCAGAGAAAGGATATTGTTTCTTTTCTTCTTTGCCGCCAGTGCTGTCCCGTTTATCTTTTTTCTCTGTTTTCTCCTTATCATGTCTGGATTCCTACACAAAATGCACAGTAGAGAAAAACACAGTTACATTTCTTGTTTGACAGGGTAACAAGAGGCCAAAGTATTCTAAAAAGGATGGCATCTCCTTCTATAGACTCAGAGGTCAGTTGTGTTGATCAGCAATAAAACAGTTAAATTGGAGTCCAGTAGCACCTTGGAAACCAACAACAGTTACAGGGTACAAGATTTCAGAGGACAAGGCTCTGGAGTGTTTTTATTGTTGTCAGGAGATGGGAGAATGCTTGTAAAGGTGCAACGCTACCCTGTAATCAGCTTGGTGCTTGGGGACAGGAAAATTGCATCTGTAGTGAGATACAAATCCTGCTCCCTATTTATTGCTGGGGGGGAGGGGCATTGTGAATTAACTCAAGTTCAGCCATCTCAGGTTGCGATTTCCCCTTGAAATTCCTTTGTTGCAAGACTGACACTTTTAGGTTCTTTCTTCACAACATCCTCCCACCTTCTGACTAGAATAAAAGGACTAAGTACTCAATTTCTTGAATCTAGCTACTTTTATAGAATGTTATGAAACAAAGCATCAAAACAGATATGCCGGGTCCTGACCCTATAATTCCACAAAACTAGTATTTATTGAGGGGGGTGGGGGTGGAAGAGAGAGAAGCTCTCTCTCCCCCCACTTCTCTCTTTCTCTCTCTATATATATGCACACATACTATCAGAAATTCACTGAAAACCTGAGTTTACAGAAATTTTGCTAGAAGCAACAAAGAAACAGCAATGGCCAGCTTTACCTTTTTGCTAGCAGATGAGCTTTTCTCTGTTTTATCCACTTTGATGGAGTCTCCTTTTTCTTTGCTTGAAGATTTCGATTTGTTTTTCTCCTTCTCCTTCTCATTTGAGAGAGGTGAATCAGAGGGACTTTCGCTCTTGCTGTGCTTGGAGGAACCAGCTGGAAAGACATAATTGCATAAAACTAACCACACATGGTAGCAACTAGGCATACTGTGAAGAGGAAAAGCAAGAGAGGACATACTTGTTCCATTTTCCTCCTTCCGCCTTTTGGTTGAATCCTGGGGGACTTCTCGGTCACTATTTGAATGATCCTAATCAGATACAAAGAGATCTAATCAATGGATTTCTAAATACTGTGTATGTTGAGCAGAATATAAATATTAGCTATTACATATATATTAAAAGTATCATATTCAAACACTATTTAAAATTTACTTAATAAGTACTGATTTTTCAAGTAGTAGAAGAAATGTGATATAAGTTGCAATGACAACCTCTTTGTAAAAATGACTATCAGTTTTCTAACTGCTTTAAGCCAAGAAACATGGGGCGGGCGGGGGGGGGGGGGTCCCAAGATCCCTCCAGCTGAGAGTAATTTACAGTGTGGTTGCTCATGCGACACTCCTTTCTTACTCTCCCCCAAGAAGTCCCATTACTCAAGAAATATTCTTTTGTCCCTTCCCAAAACTAAACTATTCCTGGTGTATTTATCGACTGCAGTGGTAAAGAGTGTAGTACTTTACTCCTAGGTTTTCTAAAGGCCCATTTCTCCCCTTTTGTGCAAGAACTTGGTTGGGCAGTTGCTTGGGATAAGACTGAACTTGACAATGAGGTAAGAATCACACTGGTACTAGAACATTCTACTGGCTATGATAACTAAATGGAACAGAGGGAAGGCAATGAAATGTGCAATTTGTATAAATACATTGTTCCCCATCTGGATTTCTGATTTCTATGAAGTTATAAAAATCAATTCCAGTGTTCTGAGATCAATTAAAAAACGCTAGTATTAAGAATTATTATATCTTTTCCCCCTTTAATTTGCCTAGTTGACCCACAGCCACATGCTGCTTTTGCTGTGTCTTAATTAGAAGTAGCTTAGAAAGAGGCTTCCTTAAGAGGTCACAGTTAGCTGCAATGCAATTCCTGTTGGGCAGGCTTGTGGTGCACGCGTGTGTTCCTTGCTCCTCCCCACTCCCTTCATGTGCAGAGCTTGAGGACCAACTTCCACACTTGATCCAAATGCTGACACCACAGTAAACCGGAGTTCCTTTACTCCATACAAGTCGGGATTTTAAAAATTGGTCCATCCAAAATCTCCACTCGTGCGAAGTAAATACGCTCCCAGTTTGCCTACGTGCCTACCGCTGAATACTAAAGCAAGTTTGAGTCTAACCCACTTGGGAAGTTTTGTATCAAACTCCACTCACAAAAGAAGATGCGCACTTGAGCACAGCAACAAATTGGTTTCCAGTTTGTTCTAATATCCGATTGCAGTCTTAGGATCAGGGTAATAATCTGAAAGTCCCTCATCTAAGCCAGTATTTAGAAGTCACAAACCCGTTTCCGTTCTTTCCTCTCCTTCTCATCTTTCTTCTCTCTCTCTCTGGATCTTTCCCTTGACTTGTCCAAATCTTTCTTTTCCACTTCTCTCTCTTTACTCTTGGACAGTGTTGGAGCTGAGTGGTTAATGTAGTGCTGTTAAATTAAGGCAACAGTGCCAAGTATTAATGCATCATTCTGGATGGTACACTGACGTAATTGTTTCCTGCATCAAAATGGATTCCTAAAGGGCTGGAGGCCCCCAGGCTATTTCTATAGCATATGCTGCTCTGACAAGTCCTTGATCGCAATGAAGCAAGAAACGTATCATTAGTTTTCATGAAAAGGATGCAAAACCGTGTTATGGATGGACATACAGTAGAGCCCAATTTCAGTAAAACTGAAGTCAGGCAAGGCCAATAGCAAATAGCAAGACGACGCATTATTCAAGCACGGAGGTTCAACCAACAGAACTATTACAAGTGACTCGTCGTGATGAAGTTAGGGTTAGGGTTTTCTTTTCAAAAAAATTGTTGAGAACTCAGCTGATTTCAGAGTATCTGGAGAAAAGAACCCAGGATTAATAGAACAGGCATGGCTTTTCCAGGCCTGGTTCTGTGACACTCATGTAAAGAAATAAAAAGTAATAAGGGATATCACATACTTAAATGTTCATCAGACTCATTTGGAAGAGCAAAAGAACTTCTCTTGATTTTGTTGCTGGAGACTTTATAAAATAACTAAAGGGACCGAGGGTAAGCAATGAAATGTGCATAAATATGTTCCTCCCCATCTGGATTTCTGATTTCTATGAAGTTATAAAAATAAATTACAGTGTTCTGAATTCAATAAAAAACATTAGTTTTTGTTCAAAAGTATTAAGAAACAAGATCAGGGCAGAAATCTGCATTGTTTATTATTTAATTTTAAACCTTTAATTTACTGGGGTGCTGTGTGGTTTCCAGGCTGTATGGCCGCATTCTAGCAGCATTCTCTCCTGACGTTTCACCTGCATCTGTGGCTGGCATCTTCAGAGGATCTTCATGCCAGCCACAAATGCAGTGTGCAAGAATCATAAGACTTGTCAAGAAGTCTGCAGGACAATTTGCTTCCTACCTGCTTGTTCCCTATTTGTAAGCTCATTCTCCCTGGTCATTGCAGAAACCCAATAAGATCTGTGGATTTGCCAGGTCAGAGTAGAACAGTGCCACATACTCCATTTTTTTTAAAAGGAAAAACTGACTTGTTATAGAACACCTTCCAGATGGGTTATGTATTACAAAGTTAACAAGAAACCCCTCCGAATCTGAGCAAAAGATTTGGAATATGAAAACTTGGTTCCTGGGTGGCACTAATCAGACCTGTTTGGCCCCGGCCTCATCACTGCCATCCTTGAACCAAAAAAGTTGCTACGTGCCTGATGCTCTTCCTGTACTAGGAAGAAGACCCCTGCTTTTCAGTGAAGTTTGCGCACTTGTCAACTCAAATACAGTTTGATAAGTACCGATAGACCCAAGTAATTATAGTTCAGTCTTTTGCTGTTCTCCAATTACCTATTCCCAATGCACATTCCCACTCGGCTTGCAATACCTCTCACTATCCCAACCTGCTCGCTGATGGCCCTTCAACACCCATCTTAAACTATCTGCCGCGACCACGAAAGCGAACGAATCTCGCTGGGGGTGACTGAAAGATTCAAACCTTTGCTGAGGAGTCCTTAAGTTCGCTGAGGCTGTCCTGTAGAAAATGAATGGAGATGACACGTGAGCTCGCACAGTTCTCAGAAACCACGGGGACCTGGGAGAGCAGGAGCATACCCTCGAAACAAAACACAGCTACTCTTTCTGGGAATAAGTCAAATGTTAATATTTGTCACAGAAGAACAGATACATTCATCCACCTAAGCCAATTATACAGAGACTAAATAAATGTCATTTTGCAATGAATCAAATTAGTTTTTTTTAAAGCAACAACAGCAAACCCACCCCACATCCTAAACCATTTAAAGAATAAAAGTCAAATTTCCCGCTCAGCTAAGCAACTGGGGAAAAATTATCTTTCTTCTTAACATTAAATGCATGGATGACACTCCCCTTAATGGCTATAATACAGCATTATTTTTTTAAAGGCAAAAATCATGCCCAGAAGGTTGCTGCCCCTGCCACACACTTACACAGGAACAAATCCCACTGATGTTAATGGGACTTGCTTCCAAGCAAGGTGGACGGAGGACCGCAGCCTCATGATCAACTATTTCTTCAAAGGTGACCCTGTAGCTTTATTTCTCAAGCTGCTCTATGCCTTAAGCCAACCTCTCTCTCTTTCAAGAAAGAGAGAGAAAAGATTATTTTAAACGTTGGCAAGATGACGACACCCCCACACAATCCATCCCAGTGCTCGGATGAAGTATTGGTAACTTACAGTTTTAAAGCTTCAACGTACTGCAAACTCAAAGATTCCATGAGCTTAGATGGCTTAGAAATAAAATTACAAACATGGAGCAAGGAATCGCTACCCTGTGTCTTCAAGAAGGCTACAGCCATGGTTTTTGTGCTGCACTTGACTGCTGGGGGTTTTCTCTTGGCTGGGTGGAAGGTTTTGGCTGCCGCATCTGGGTTAAGTGGAACGCAGAGCTCAACAGGGCGGGAACCCACTGCAATATAAACAACCCTTGCAGGGAAGGTGGCACCAGCAGCAGCTGTCTGCTCACTGAATATACACAACTACAGGAGAACTGATCACCAAGGAGGCTTTTAAAACGGGACTCCTTTTTGAAGGCTCCTCCAGGGAAGGCACACAGCGGTAGGATGCTCATCAAGAAGCCTGATGAATTCAGAGGTATCGTGAATCCCATAATCCTCCGGGAACTCTTCAGTGCTACAGATTCTTCAATATTAGTGCAGAAAAATACGCTGCTCTCTGCTTGCTGCAAGACTCACTTGCTTGTAGCTACAACTGCACTCCAAAAATATATCTGACTGTTTAAAAACAGTGAGGCACTTCTATTTTTGGTTTTAAAAAATTATCTTGACATTTCCAAACTTATATTACAAAAAATTGTGCTAGGTCCTTGAAGCTTTCTTTTGTTTTCTAATTTTTAAAAAATATTTTGTTTTATTTTTATTTTAATGAAAAAAGAGTCCACCAAGCGAGAAAAGGAATGCATTTTGTAATGCATACAAAAACAAAAACCTCCAATGGCTCCACTTGGCACAAAACTTGAAGGAAGTCGGAGACTGCTATCCCGAACACGTGAGCCTAAAATGGGCGCTGCCTTCCTCAGGCTATACTAACCTTTACAGTTGAGGAATGCGATGGAGAAGAATGGGTATCAACTTTGCGGCGTTTTTGTTCTGAAAAAAAAATAAAGGGAGTGTTTTCAATTATTAAATAATATAATCCACAACTGCACCAGCTTATTGGACTTCAGAATTCTTGCCTTCCATCTAGATACTGGAATGTCTTCACAAGTGAAGCAGATCTAAGATAAAATTAATTCCTTAACATGCACCCTAGTTTGCACACTAACTCAAGAGAAATCTCTGTGCCTCCTATCTACTGTACATTTTTATCCTTCTCTCAAGTCAGGTGACCAAACATGCTTCCAAAGAAAGGGGAGGGGGGATCCAGACCCAACCTGAAAAGCAAATTGGGAACTAAAGAGGTTGTGAAGTCTAATAAATGTCTATTAAAATATACTAAATATACATTTTATTACACTGTACTTAACTTTTATCAATAGAAAAATATACCGGAAAATCACAATCAACACACATACAAAATATCACAAAATATACCACATAGAAACTGTGTATTTTAATGATATTAAGTAATGATTTGGGATGCCTGACAATAAAATGTGTTGAGTTTCTGGTCTACAGCTATACAAATAAATTGACTTGACTACCACATAGAACTAATATCCATACATAAAACCATATTTACAGCCCAGTATGTTTTATATAGGTCAATAATTTAACAGTGTTTCAATAAATATCAAAGGTTTATATTGTGACTCCTACAAAGTTCATTGTGTGTGTGGGTTATCTATTGACTTCTGAAGAAGACTTAGAGGGATCAAAATACTTCAGGTCTTTCTGGGGTAGATTCTGGGATACTTTGTGTATGGCTCTAGCACCTGAGGTCTTGTGGCTATTTGTGGTATACTTTGTGATATTTTATGTCTGTTTTTAATATTGATGTATATTTTCTATTGAGTTCCTGACATACATGCTTCCCCATTTCACTATTAAAACTTCCCTGTGATATAGGCTGGGGCAGTGTGTGACTAGTCCAAGATCACCTAGCAAGCTTCATGCAGAAGAACGATTTTAATCCAAGCTTCCCAGATCCTAGTCCAGGGGTAGACAACCATTTCACACTGAGTGCCAAAACTCCTCCCTGTGAAAAGGTGTATTGGAAAAGAAAATGGGGTATAGAGAGAAGCTATATTTGACCAGGCCCAGTGGAAGAAAACACCGACCCAGCCTTGCTGCTAGCACTTTCAGGGTCCACTCTAACCTTGGCCGACTGCTATGGAAGTGCAAGAGGAAGTAACAGCAACACAGCAACAGCAACAAGCACTTTATGGTTACCAAGCCACTAGATATGGTGTGCTTCTACCTGGCATGTGTGCATGTCTGCAAGGGGTAGCTTCTACCCCCACCCCCCATTGTTGCTATATTGCTATATATAATGCCCACTTTTAAAGAAGAAAATGAGAAGGTGAACTTACCCCTTTCAGAATCTGATGCTTCTGATCGGGGAACAGGTGACTTCAAGGACCCAGCAACAGGCACCTTCTCTCCTCCTCCTCCTCCTCCTCTAATATTTTCCTTGGCTTTCATATCCTTAGAGACCTCTCTCTCTCTGGATGGTTCCTTCTCTCTCTCCTTTTCTGCTGTTGATTTTGACTCAGCGTTGGTAACAATTATCTTGGATTTTTCATCCTTGGAGGATTTCTCTTCTCTCTTGGCCTTTTCCTTCTCTTTATCTGACTTGGGAGTCTTCTCCTTGGTATCTCTGGCTTTATCTTCTTTGTTTGTCCGCTCTTCCTTTGGTTTTTCTTTCCCATCTTTTCCAAGTGCTTTGGCCTCAGGAGTGGCAGCTGGAGTCTTCTCTTTTTTCTCCTTGTCTTTTTCCTTCCCACATTTCTCTTTGTCTTCTTTTTCTTTAATAACTTTGCTGCATGGAATTAAGGGGGATTACATATTAGTAATCCGAGGCAACTTTAGCTTTCCCCATTTAAAACAATAATCAAACAGTCAGTTTCAAAATTAACAATCCTTCAAATTCTGTTGCCACTAAAACTAAACGTTATGGGAAATTTAGAGAAATGGCAACAAGTATGGTTGTTTAAATAATGGTTGGCCTTCCTGGCAAAATAGTATAGTACAATGTCCTTCTGCACACAAATGGGTCTTTTCCTCAAAGTCAGCTGAAGAGAGTCAGACAACTTACTCACCTGTTAGAAGCACTGTTCCCATTGCTTGCAGTCATTTTTGGCATTGTACTGGCAGCTTTGTTAATTACTTTCACAGCACCCTGAGATTTCTCCTTTAATTTATCTGTGGAAATAATTACAATAAAGATATAGATATTGGCCTGAGGGGCTCAGTGGCATATAAAAACTTACTGACCAACTATACTATATTGGTTTCTTTTTACTATGCAATGCCAATAATGAAAAATTACAATTCAGGCACGGTTTCAACAAATCTACTTACATCATAGTTACAGGGGTAGGGTGGGGTGGGGAGGGGAACTGGGAGAGGAGCCTAATTTTTATCTTATAATAAACATACAACATATTTAGCATGCACTGAATCTTGCACTATGGGTTAATACCATACTAAACTGAGGGCTGGTGTACACATGCATTGGTGGCCAGCTAATTTGCACAGCACCAATATGCTACCTGTGCAGCCATGTTGCTTATGAGAACATTGTTCCTAATTGTGGCTAACCAGATGATTCTGGAAGACCTATGAACAGAGCAGAGATGCCAAAGCCTTCACCTGGAGTTGCTCCTCCCTAATTGGTATACTGAAATAGATCACCTTTGAACATGGAGGTTCTATTTTGCCAACATGACTTTTCACCCTTGATAGACAAATTCATAAAAGGTGTGTCAAACACCCCTTTAAATCCATTAGAGAGTCAGCATGGTGTTGTAGTTAAGAGCAACAGATTCTAATCTGGAGAACCAGGTTCGATTGAGCCCTCCTCTATGTAATGCCTGCTGGGTGATCCTGGCTCTCAGAGGCAGGCAACGGTGAACCATCTCTGAGGTTTTTGGCCTTGAAAACCCTGCAGGGCTGCCCAAGTCAGCTGTGACCTGACAGCACTTTGTATACACACAAGTCACCGATAACTGAATCAACAAAATGACATGTGTAAGCCAGACCTCAATGTTTTTTCTACCTTGGGATGGAAGGGGGGAGGGGATTTGTCACTCCTGCCATACCAGTCTCCTCAGTAGTGCTTTCTTCCATTTTAGCTGCATTTACTGTCAGCGAAGGAGGCAGCGCAGCTCCACCTGGCCCATTCTGCACTGTTGTAGGTACTGCATTCCTGGTGGGTGGGTCCTTGTGGTGGAAATCATTTTCAGGGACCATGCAATGTTTTCTACTTCTCAACTGTCCAGAATAGCTGAAAGTCGCACAAAGTGTTAAACAGGTACGAAACTACAATACAGACAAAACCAAGCTCAGAGAACAGACGTTTGGAAAGATTCAATTCCTTTCTGAGAGCAAGTCACTTATGGTTTTCCCACCCAAGCTCATCACAAACATTCGACTCTTGAGAATCAATTAATGTTCTTCAACTCACTTATTCAGGAGACATTAATTCTCAACACCTCTGCCACCAAGCAAATCTCTCCCCCTGTACTGCAAAGAATAATCAAGCAAACCTTTGGTACTATTAAGGAATAGCACATTACTGCTTAAAACTCTTTCTGGAACACAGAAGTGAGGTTAGCTTTCATTAAAACAATGATACAAAATATAACATAGGTGTGGATTTTATATAGAAAAACGTAATCAAAAATATGTATATGCTGAATAAATTTTGCTACCTCCATATTAATAATCCTGTACAAATATTTATTCTGCTTGACCCTGTGTCTTTTATTTGTTAACATGACCTACTACCAATACCTATGCAAAATGACTTAGGTAGGGAGGAAAGAATATAAAAAAGTCCTGATTTAATTTGACTAAGGTTTGTTGTTCACAAGTAATCCAAAACAAACGCTCAAAATCACACTCACACCAGACTCTGGATAGATGAAGGAACCATCTGTCAGGGTATGGCAAAGTCAACCTAGAGTCATAAGGAAGGCTAAAAGCATACATAGAGTTTTGGTAGTGTTTTCCTGAAATGTTTAGCCATTTTTAAAGGAATGTTTTGTTACCCCATAGCTAATGCATAGAGATCGGGTCTCTTCTCTTTCTCCTCTTTACAGATTTTGTCGACTCTTCTTTCCAAGGCCTGGCCCAGATTCACAACTTTGGGATACCATGGCAAGATTTTGGTCAAGACAATCAGGATATTTCTGATGTGTGTATACTCCCCCGTTTCAAGGCAGTGCACGGAAGCCTAGAACGAACACGGAAAGGTACAGTGAAGGGCTGGTTCAGCAATAGCGCAGAACAACGATAGCTTTTGAATGTTCCTTGCTTACCTTGGTTAACTTATAATGCCACTTGTGTACCACATGTCGAAAATTTTCATAATCTAATTGGTCAGCTTTGTTCCCACCATCAAAACCAGTTGCCCGTAATATAGTGAGGAAACCTGGATAGTTACCACATTCCTGGAAGCAAAGAGGGAAAAGTTTGTTTATTCAAGCAGGCATTAAAGAATAAATGGACACATTCTGAAGTACTGAGAGGGCCACACATATTGGAATTCTAGAAATACCAAAGGGTTAACTGCTTGCTACTCAAAATCAGAATCTCAAGGTTACTGTCATGTCAAATGGAGTGCAGGAAGAGGCTAGGCATACCTCTACTACTGCTTAGCTCTAGGTGGGCAGTGGCGTAGCACCAAGGTGACGGGGAGGGTGCACAATGCACTGGGTGCGCACCCCTATGGGGGCGTGGCAGGGGCACAGGGCACACACATGCCCTGGGCGCAGTTCCCCCTCGCTCCGTCCCTGTAGGTGGGTGACTGTATTCCCTCCTGCCACACATGAAGCTGTCAGATAGAGGACAGGCAGTAGTACTGTGCACTAAAGGTTCCCCCCAGTAATTTTCAGGTTCAGCTTTTAAAGGCCTGAAAATTTTCACAAAGGCTGAGAAAAGCCAATATCCTGTATCAGCTTTTTGGGAATTCCCAAAAGTGTTGGGGGTTTTAAAGCCAAACCCAAACATTACAAGCCCCACACAGCTGAATACAGGAGTCTCTCCATCTTGCTGTGCAGGGCGGTCTCCCTGCTTGCGAAGTTGAAACTGGCTTCATGAGCAGGGACAGAGGGCTGCCTGAGGAATCGGGAATCTCCCCACCTCGCAGGCAGCTGGGAAAGTCGAAAAAGCTGAAACCTATTTGGCTTTTTCGGAGCCATGGTAATTTTTTTTCCAGGGCAAAAAAACCCTGAAAAAAGCCGAAATGGCTTTTGGGGGCTCATTCAGATTTACTGAATGGTCAGTTCTACTGTACACTCCCTTCTTTGCTTGTGAATGCAGCTTAGAATCCCACATGCAAGATAATGTGTTAAGTTTAATACATCCCTTCCTTTTCCTCACTGCAGTCTTCTGACTGTTCACAGGGGTCCAACAATTTCAGAAATCAACTTTCTTGGGGTTAAAAGAGACTACAGGTAAAAGGGGAATGTTCCCAGCCTTCTGGTGCCACGTGAATGGATCCAACCCTATATCTGTGATTTAATCATTCTTACTTAGGCTAGGAAGAGTTGCCATCTCCTTCATCAGAAACTAGTAAGCATCAAAGAGAAATTATGCAGAGAAGCACTAAGTACGCAGGTTGTCAGAGAAGCATTTTGCACTCTTTACATACCTTTTCATATATGGTCCTATCACTATGCCACCGTGTTACAGTTTCTAGCATACAGCACAGAAACCTTCCGTAGCGACTAGCTTCATTTTCAGTACAGCTTGCTACTGTATAGATTATATCAGAGAATACCTGAGAGAAATTAAACACAAGACACCCACTCAATAAGGCGGCACTTAAAACAAAGTCACACTTTAAGCATGCCATGGTAACATTTTGACTATTTAAAAGAAAACCCCTATTTGCCTGTCCAATCTGAATTTTCCTTTCTCATATTATTTGCAGATTTGTCAAACGATCTGCATGTTACTGAAACTACAGTGAAAAGTAACTCCCCAAATTTCTCATTATCTTAATCAAGCTTTAAACTTTTAGGTCCTCAAGTTAGTGGTGAAATTCAAGAAGATTAATTTCTGTTGTTCACACCCATAGTCTTTCAGACCACCAGCCCAATAAAGCTTCATACCTATTAACTAGAGAATTAAAAGGAGTTATCAAACTACATTACAGATAACGAGAGATTCTGAAATTCAGTGAAACACCTCTTTCTGTGGCAAAAAAGTTCACCTGTTGCCTCTACAGGCCTCAGAAGAAAACAAACTGAATGACAGCGTAACCCAAAAGGACTTACTCTATCATAACAAAGAAGCGTGGAAAAATTTTGTGTTTTCTGTTGATGAACTAGTTCCACAAAGCGGGCACAGTAGATGGCATCAATGGCAGAGAAAATGCAGCGAGGAAATATACACAACTGTAGAAATTTCGTTATGGTCTCGTTTTTGGTAGATTCTGTAAAATGCATTTTAATAGGTTACTGTTATTGTCACCGATATGTCAGTTTTGAGCCTGTCAAATTTTCAGCCATAAAAACATACACAGATAGAAATTACTAGTCAGCAACTGGGACAGAGCAACAATGATTACAGTGATGTTGCAGTGATCTTACAAAGATGCAGCAAATAACTATCAGCCCCAAATAGCTATCAGTTATTAGCATTTGAGCACAAAACTAAACATTCATGCCTCATAAGAAGAACATAAGAACATAAGAACTAGCCTGCTGGATCAGACCAGAGTCCATCTAGTCCAGCACTCTGCTACTCGCAGTGGCCCACCAGGTGCCTTTGGGAGCTCACATGCAGGAGGTGAAAGCAATGGCCTTCTGCTGCTGCTGCTCCCGAGCACCTGGTCTGCTAAGGCATTTGCAATCTTAGATCAAGGCGAATCAAGATTGGTAGCCATAGATCGACTTCTCCTCCATAAATCTGTCCAAGCCCTTTTTAAAGCTATCCAGGTTAGTGGCCATCACCACCTCCTGTGGCAGCATATTCCAAACACCAATCACACGTTGCGTGAAGAAGTGTTTCCTTTTATTAGTCCTAATTCTTCCCCCCAGCATTTTCAATGAATGCCCTCTGGTTCTAGTATTGTGAGAAAGAGAGAAAAATTTCTCTCTGTCAACATTTTCTACCCCATGCATAATTTTATAGACTTCAATCATATCCCCCCTCAGACGTCTTCTCTCCAAACTAAAGAGTCCCAAACGCTGAAGCCTCTCCTCATAAGGAAGGTGCTCCAGCCCCTCAATCATCCTCGTTGCCCTTCTCTGTACTTTTTCTATCTCTTCAATATCCTTTTTGAGATGTGGCGACCAGAACTGAACACAGTACTCCAAGTGCGGTCGCACCACGGCTTTATATAAGGGCATGACAATCCTTGCAGTTTTATTATCAACTCCTTTCCTAATTATCCCCAGCATAGAGTTTGCCTTTTTCACAGCTGCCATGCATTGAGTGGACATTCCCATGGCCTCCTTCCTACTTTTCAAGAAAACATACCAATCTTACAGGCAACTGTTAGATATATAAGACCAACACTGGTGCCTTGTGCTAAACTCTGTAGTATGGGTAAGTATAGAAAAGACACAGATATTCTCTCTACCTTCACCGAGATATCTGCAGACTATGGGAATCAACACAAGAGATAGCAGAATCACCTGATCCATAGAATCTATTAATCTCTCACACCTTAACTAAAATTAAAGGGCTTATATTAAGACAAGTGAAGCTAATAAAGGTTCCTACTGAATCAGAATTTGGAACCAGAATTTTGAAGTCGGTTAAATTCGCTCAAAGAGAATCACAACATGGGTAACTAAAGAAGAAATCTGCTCTCAGAAGAGAAAGAGCTCCCGAGAAGGAGCGCACAATCCAGTAGCTCGCTCTTGGCCTCAGTTAGGATTGAGCTCAAGACTGTTCCATCCTAAGACACATGAATTCTCTGCGGAATAAACTGCCGGGGGGTGGGTGGAGGGGTCAAGAAGATACCCACACTTCTATTGTTCCACAGAATGTGCAAAACAAAAATGTTCAGAAGGACATTTATATAAAGGGGAAAGGGCACTTTTATAAGGATGGTAGTCTGTTGAAGTATTTATTGCATTATCATGACATTAGTGCCTTCTATGCATGTAACTGTGGTTGCTCTGACCTGGATAGCTCCAGGCTAGCCTGATTCCATCAAATCTCAGAAGCTAAGCAGGCTCAACTCTGGCTTTTAGTTAGATGGACAACCTCTGAAGAAATACCAGGATCATGACGCAGAGGGAGGCAATGGCAAACCAACTCTAATTGTCTCTTGCCCTCAAAACCCTATGGGGTCGCCATGAGTAAGCTGTGACTCAACAGAACACAAAAAAAGATTGTAATTCATTTCTTGCATTGTTTTACAGTATGTCATACCTTAGTCGGGTTTTTTCATCGCATTCTTTCTAATTCTGCTGCATTGTTTATTGGATCCTACTGCATTGTTTATTGGATGCCTGGGTTACACAGTCACATTGCACTGTTTTCCTTTTTTGTAATTTGCTTTGAGTCTCAGCAAGAAAGGTAAGCCATAATATAATAAGATAAAAATTATCTGAATCTGCTTAACAGTTATCAAAAGAAAACCCTCTGCAATCTGAAAATGATTGGCTCCTATCTACGTTTTTGAAATGAAACTTCAAAAAAAAAAAAAGAAGAATCAAACTATGGGACTCAGCACAGAAGAGCTGATGTGTTTAAAGAAATGCACAGAAAAGCATCTACACTCAGAATGTCGTTCTAGGTTGTGTGTATGTTTATGGATCACAGGAAAAAAGTTCCACCCTACTTACTTGCAAGAAGCCAATTCTCCTTTTCTAACTTCAGCCTCTGCAGCACCCTTTGCACATGCTCAGATTGTTTCTTCTCTTCTTCAAGCAGCTTATCCTGAAGGGCCGTGCAGCGTTCTTTTTCTTTTTTCTTTTTATTCAAAGGCTAAAAAAAATCCAGAACATTGCACATGACTTTGATGCCCAACCCACAGCCCTGCCAGTTCCATTAAGACCAGGCATCTTGAAATGCATCACACTTCTTCTGCTGCCTGCTAGCAGAGTGGTCTTGTAGAAATTAAATATGCTTAGAGATTACTATGATTGACAGCCATCAAAGATCCTGTATCAGAACATGTATCAGAACATGCTATGTATTGTAAACATTTTAAACATCACAGTATCACTCAATTTTTTCCTGACAGTATCATGAACTGGGATGGTCATAAAATTGCACGGCAACCCAGCGCAGAAGCACCATTACATACCATTTCCGGATTGTCATCTATTGCCTTCATCTGGACTTTGAGTTTGGTGACTTCCCTCTCATAGCTGCTCTGAGGCACAGCGAGGTCATACATTGTTAGTGACCAGAACGTGGCGTAAAACTGTGGACTGATGTCATCCCAAACTTTGGGAAGGTGCAAGGAGATTACTGCATCATGAACCGGAGCCATCACAAGTTCACATGACGTAATATATTTGTTAACTTTTTGCTGCTGCTTGTTCCCTTTTTCGGCTTTTTTCAGTTCATCGTATTTTGACTGATAAAAAAGAAAGGTACACACACTGAATCACACGTACAGCCTACACTCATACACACAGGAAAAACTCTTGCCTGAAAAACCACAATATGTCCACCTTTCTCACTGAAATGCAAGGAAAATTACCAAGTGCAAGATAATTTAGACCAACAGCAATGGGACACCCAAAAAACAATACAACGACGTTTTGGATTGTAGCAATTTGAAAACAAAGCTGAACCCAAGCTGAAACATAAGCATTAACGCATCTTTGGAAGCTTTCACGGCCAGAATCAACTGGCTGTTGTCAGTTTTCTAGGCTGTTGGCCATGGTCTGGTAGGTTTTGCTCCTAAAACTACCAGGCAATGGCCACACAGCCTGGAAAACCAACAACAGCCATAAGCATTAACATAAAATGTTAAGGAGGGCAGGAATTATATTGTAAAATAATGCTTATAGACATGCATACACGCTATGCTTAAGACAGCACACACACACTGTAGTATAAACCACAGCCCCTCCCTTTTACCAAAACATCTATGCAAAACTTTTATTTATTTATTTATTTATTTATTTATTCATTCATTCATTCATTCATTCATTCATTCATTCATTCATTCATTTCAGATTTATATTCTTGCCCCGTTCCCGAAGGGCTCAGGGCAGGTTACATGCTAAAAACTATCCAAAATCTTGACCTTTAAAACACAATATAAATACTTTACAGAAAATAGGATAAAAACAGATGGCAAAGTAATCTAAGTTGTTGTTGTTGTTATTATTATTCTCCCTCACCTCCCGCATCCCCCCCTTCCCCGGAGGCCGAAGGTGGTGAACTTACTTTGCTCTGTTTCAAAGGTCATTACAGTATAGCCCCTATTATCTCCTGAATAACTGAACTTGGCAGAGTTCATGGAAAGCCAAGAGGGTGGGCTTTCAGAAGCAACAAATGATGGCTAGAACCCCAAAAGCTTTACAAACTCCCATGTGGTATAAAAAACAGCTTTCGCAATGTAATCGTTTCAAAGTCCATTTGCTAACTAATCATTGGAAGATGCTTTTTGAGATATTTCAACTAATCAACAACTGGCGTTATTACATTATCATACTTCTGTATCTGAGACAAAATCGGAAAAGACTGAATATCTAGGATGGAGATTATCTGAGCATTTGTACTTACTGAAATGTGGTGTGCATACATAGGCCTTGAAAGGAAAAATGCAGCATCGTGAGGTGTATGAAACTCATTACAGAGAACATCGATAGAAGGCACTCTCTTAATATAATCCTCTGTGCTTAAGTTGGACGCTAAAAATCCACCAAACTGCACCAGAGTGTCATGACACTGAAAGCAGAAGGACAAAAAGTATTAGGTATCAATGAATATTTTTCATGGAAAGTGATCTATTTGAAATGAATGTTTTTAAAAACTAAGAATGCAGCTGACATATCATTGCCATGTGTAACTGACACCACTGATAAAAATGCCAATGCTTTTCTCAGTGCATAATAAATAGCAGGGTTTCCTCTGAAGGTGTTTCAATCCTGTGCAGTCAAATAAGTGTTTGGGGAGCCATTCTGTGTTTGGGGTGCCATTCAGATCAGCTATACTGGGTCAGCAAGTTAAAAAAAACCCATTATAATATTGAATTGTCATGTCCAAGCCTGCTTTGGGGTACGGTCCTGCCATATATGTCTCATAAAAGCCCAAGCGAGGCCCCTGCACCCTTCCCTGACTTGGAAACCTGTTCAGCCCCCTCCCCATTTCCTGTTCAGCTAAGAGCCTTAAAGGACTCCATCAATTCTGTTTAGCAAAGATCATGTTCCCAGGAGGAAGTGGGTGTTTTAAGAGAATGCTGGTGATATGGGAGAAGAGACCTGCAAAGAAACCACTTCAGGGAACATCGTCTCAGAGAGTTCTGATCTGGGGCCTGCCTACCCAAAGGATTCCTGGCCGACAGGTTTGGGACGAATGCTGGGGCCCAGTACATGTGCAGCTTGAACTATTACCCCACCCTAATCTTTCTGGCTGTTCTGCACCTGTGCTTGTGGCTCGCGTCATAAAAGAGGACAGCCAGCTAACCAAATTCTGTACCATGAAACATATATTCTACACTCTAAAGACGGATTCCTGACAAAACACAAAGAATACCAAAAGAGTTGTTTACTTGCCTGGTCGTACAGTTTTCCCACGAGCTTCAAATGTTTCTCTCCTCCTTCTTGAAAGATCACACCATTTCGCTGCTGAGCCATGAGAAGGCACAGTGGAAGGGCAAGATCATGATCCAAAAGTGCATCTTTTAATCTCTGAGAAGATTTTTTAGTGTTTCTGATCTGGCCAAAATATCCACCCTGTCCAAAGAAGCAAAATAAGTTGGTAAAACCCAAAATTTATCACAGTCACTCAAACTAAAATACCATAAGATTTATCAGGAAGATGCACACACAAGACTTGGAGCACACACAAGACTTGGCTATTCTGTCCACCTATCATTTGAAGAACTTCAAATATGCATAAATTGCTGTTTCTTGATGCTCCGGCACAAATTTTGCCCACCCTCCCAACATCAGGGTTAATATGGTACAGCACTCTGAGTGCCAAGCTAGGATCTGGAAGATCTCAGTTCAAATCTCCCCTCTGCTGGGTGACCTTGGTCCAAACTCAGCATAACCTGCTTCACAGGGTTGCTGTGAGCATAAATAGAGAAGGGAAGAATGGTGTAAGATATTTTGGATCCCCATGGGGGTAAGGAGTAGGATATAAATTTAGCAAATAAATAGATTCTTTAATCACTGTTAAGGGACTGGAACTATTACAGGTACACTAGCCATAAGCATACATATACATCCTGTTTGCTTTTAAACAGTTTCATTTACTGTTATTCTTTCCTTTTATTGTTGGTAAAGGTAGTCCCCTGTGCAAGAACCAGGTCATTACTGACCCATGAGGTCACATCACATCACAATATTTACCAGGCAGGCTATATCTATGAAATTTGCCACTGCCTTCCCCAGTCATCTACACTTTACTCCCAGCAAGCTGGGTACTCATTTTACCAACCCTGAAAGGATGGAAGGCTGAGTCAACCTTGAACTGGCCACCTGAAAGCGAACTCCATTGTTGGGGAAATCAATAATTCATTTCACACACACACACACACACACCACACAAGTGAAACATTCCAAATTTTTATGGCTGCATTTTTGCCAAAGCCATTTAAAAAAAATTAACTGCCAACAGACCTCGGCTTTGAGCTGCTCTCCCCCAGTCATGGCTTCTAGCTGCTCCGTGGTCATCTCTTCAGTAATTTCTATCCCAGCCATTTTTTGTACTACCTCTTTCAAAATAAGTAGGTCAAAACTATGGAGAAAAACGGGAACAATAAAAAGGACTGCGGCATGAGCACCGTAAACAGTCATTTGCAGCACATAATTCCTTATCTAGGCTGAACAGTTATGAGGACAGCTCAACGTGCTAATTAGCCTAGACTGTAAGCATTTAAAGATGTTTCAGTTCGGTGTATTTTTAGTTTTTGAAAATGTAGTCACTGCAAAGTGCCTTTCTAAAATAATTTTTTTAATGTCTACTTCAAAATCACTATCTGAAACACACACAAGGACACTGCAGTACTATATATATTGAAAATTTCTTACAGATGAAGCAAAAATCACATGGCCAAGGGCAAGTAGGTGCTTCTTGCCACCAGTAGCATATGGGTAACTACCTTGAATAGTACCATCCACATTGTGCAGAGCTGATGAAAAAGGCTTGCACTGCAATGAGGCTAAACATGTAAATTTGGATCTGGTTCTGCACAACTGTAGCAGGGACTCCACAAGGACTTCCCAATCTAGCTCCTGGGAAATGTGCACCTTGATTAAGTTGTTGGCTGCAACCATCTCGATGTATACGTACTAAAACAGTAGTCTTCAACTTTTCCAGGCTCAGGATCCACTGAGCACAGAGCTACGAAGTGTGACAGTGTGAGGGGTAGTCAGATTTATGACCTTAGTCAGTGGCAAGGTCAGGACCATGAGCAGCAGACCAAGAGAATCAAGGACAAGTCATGCACCAGGAAGCCTTTGGTAGAGAGGATCAAGCCAAGAACAAGAGCCATGGAGGGCATCTACTATGACTATGAGTGACCTTAACTCACCTTCCTGCTGTTTCTTTCAGCAGATGTATATATAAGCAGGAAGTATGGCCTGCTCTTCATGCCTACCCAGCAGTGACATAGATATAGATTTTTTATGGGGTGGGTTCGGTAACTGAGGGCATTCCAGCTGTTCCATTCCATGCATTGTTTCAAGCAAGCCGGACATGTAATAGAAGGGGTTTGAACCCGAGAACCCCCTTTACCCTTTACCTACATCCCTGCTACTCAGGTCCTTTTCAAAAGCAATTATGGTGAAATAGAAGCTGCAACTAGCAGGTGGGGCTCTGCAGCGTCCCACAGGGGTGTGCAGGGTCCTGCAGATTCAAAGACCACTTGTGCTGAAACATCCCTAGCTTTACATTTTGCAGAGGCACGCAAGAACAACTTCATCAATGCAAGCTGCAACAAAGCAAGAACCATATCTGAGATCTGAGGTAATGTAAGACAACTTGCCTTTTCCCCGCCTTTAGTTGATTTGCCACATACTGGAGTAGGCCAGCAAGTTCGATAGGGTATTTTCGAAAAACTGCACCACAGAAGCTAGCTAGGCCTAGAGCAGGAGGGGAGAAAGACACTGCTCATATCCAAACGTAATCACTGCAAAAAGCAAGCTTTTTTTAAAAAAAGAACAAGCACATTTCTTGAGAAGATTGCTGTTTTCTTCCCTGATTCCTGAACAGCAATTAGATAATAAGCAGCCACATCTGGGAAACTTTCCCTGAAACAAACATTAATGAAGTAAGAGGGAAAGAAAATGCTGGGGAGCAGCTCCAAGCTGCTGCTAGCAACGAGCAACGGTAGCTCCAGCTAACCTCAGGCAATGAAACAGATTTTTAATTATTAAAATAAAATACTAACTTTGTAGCCAGCTGGAGATTGTAGTGTCATCGTGCTTCATCCTCTCCTTTTCAGGATTGGCCAGTGCTTCAATAATGCAATCTTTTTTTTCCCAGCAGTTAAGCAAGATTCACCCTCAGAATGAGTTAGAAGCAGCACTGTTGCATTATTCAACACTGCTTTCTAAATAAACTGACTGCTGCATTTGTATGTGGGAAGCGACCTGTTATATCAGAGCAAAACAAATCCGGGGGGGGGGCTGCCCTTTCCAAAAAGGATTTGTTATTTTGAAGCCTTTACAACTTCTTTTTCACTTGCTCGTACCAGTGCCAGTGCCTTTAGAGAAAGCTTTCCACCAACCTTACATTCCACCAAAGTGCAGCCTTAAGGGGTTGCTCTGGTAAAAGCAGAGGTTCTGTACAAGGAACAGCCAACCAACATGACATGCCCCACAGAAGTGAAATCTGGGATTGAGCTCTTGTTAAGTGGCACCCTTGACAACAGTTCAGAAGTCTGAATATTTAGAAACTTACACGTCATTTTTCAGGGATTACAGCTACTTTACCATAGAACTGAGACTAGCTGTCCACAAGAAAATTGCAAGCTCCTTCTTAAGGTACAAGAGAAGCCTTTCAACCAGTAACTTCATCAAATTAAGCCTCTGCTGATCAGCCTCTGCTGTGGCATCAACACAGCACAAATAACAAGAGCAACCACAGGGTAAAACTGAAAACAAGCCGGAGCCAGTGAAGGCAGGCAGCTATGAGCCCTGCAAAAGGATACATGCCAAGACGTCGTAATTCAGCGAAGTGAGGTATTTCAATGAATCAACAACTGGCGTTATTAAATTATCATACTTCTGTATCTGAGACAAAATCTGAAAAGACCAAAAAAAAAATTAGTTCCTTCCAAGGCAAGACTGTTACAAGGCCTTAAAATCTTACAAACACACTTGTGCTGTTTACAGGTTTTCTGAAAGTCAACTCGAACACTGTGCATACTCTGTTTCCCTGAAAAAAAGACCTACCTTAGCATGATATTTCAGGATTTTTGGAGGATGCTTGAAAAATAAGCCCTACTCCAAAAATAAGCCCTAGTTACAGATTCCCCAGGCGCAGCTAATCTGGTCACATGGGGGGTGCAAAAAATAAGACATCCCCTGAAAATAAGCCCTAACACATCTTTTGGAGCAAACATTAATATAAGACCCCGTCTTATTTTTGGGGAAACACGGTACTTTTAAAAAAGCAATCTAGAAGAGAAGAAGAGTTTGGATTTATACTTCATTTTTCTCAAAGAGGCTTATAAATTTTTCCTTCCTCTCTCCACAACGAACACCCTGTCAGGGAGGTGGGGCTGAGAGAGTTCAAAGAGAGCTGTAACTAGCTCAAGGTCACCCAGCAGGCTTCATGTGGAGTTGGGGGAATCAAACCCGGTTCTCCAGGGCCACTATACTGCACTGGCTCTCTATAAGATAGTTTAAAATTTTACATAAAGAGCCCCAAATGCTTTGAATTCAATAACTTATTTTAAAACATACAGCTTATTTTACCAATTTCAAAGGACAAAGAGGCATCATACTTATCTGTCACATACATAATCAAACAAAATAGTTGGATTGCTGTGGCTCAGTTTCCCAATTTGTCTTCCAGAAGGCTTTACATTTTCCTTGGTTAGACGCCTATGAGAGACATCACCGCAACTTAATTCTCTTACACACAGCTTTATATTTCCATTCACAACTGTACATGCACTTATTTTCTGGTAAATGGGGGTAAGTCTAATCTTTCCTTCATTGCTAGTGTGGGGGAGGTATACACAACTTCATATATTATCTCTCATTATCTCAGACTGGGGCAAGGAACAAGTCAAAATTGGTGAACAAATAAGAATAGCCCAGGGACTTCATAGGCACCATTCACAACATTCTCAGCCTGATATGGCAACTGGACTATGAGCTTTTTGATAACTTTCTATTAATTATTCTTGGCAAACCAAGGCCAATATCACGGTTTCTGATTGTGTCTGGAGAGCAGCCACTGCGCAGTCTGCTTGTTCAGAAGTACCAGTACATCATCATTTGCCACAAAAGGGAAAGCAACAGAGTACTGAAAGGAAGGAAGAACATCAAGCTTGCTTGTAGTAGTTGTGGTTTGGCCTTAAACGAGAACTGGTTCAGTGTTTGTCCTCTTATCATGTAGACTGAAATCATTAAAGTAACTTCATCCTAGCTTCTGAGTTGCTGCCTTGAGATTACTGCACCTGCAACATTCCCATTTCTCCCTAAAGCAACAGCTTCCAGCCCAGGTTTGATTATCACACTTCCTTGTGACACTGCACAAAAACACACAGATGACACTGTGATAGGACTGAGCCATCAGGGCCCAGAATGCAACAAAATGGGTGATGAGAGAGAGTGGCTGAAGCACAGCTACAGGGAACCTGCTGAATCACAACCATGTGTAAGGAGGAATACAGTCCTGTGTACTCTATTGATGATAGGTGCTATCCAGGCAAAATGATTTTGAGCACCACTGATTTCAATGAATGAGTAAACGTGTGCTTAAACCTTTCCCAGAGAAAACAACAGGACTTAACTTTAGCAGGGTCATATCCAACCATATCACTAATGTAAAAGTAATGAAGAAAGCTTAACAATAAATAAAACCTAATAAAGGATATGCCGTTAAATGTTTGAAGCTTTGCTCAGATAAACACCATTTTCAACAGTCAGCTCCTAGAACCTCAGTCACAGTCTCCAATAAAAGAACAAACTTCAAACCCACTTACTTCATAATATATTTGGCTCTGTCAATTGTCTGAGCTTTAACTTTCACTAGCAGCGGGTGACTATTATACGTTTCATTCTTCCACTGGCCATAGAGACGGTACCTACAGGGTATTGCAAGAAGCAAATTAAGAAACACACAGATGCACACAGACAAAAATGCACACTGTGATTTAGACAGTTTTGTGAAAATAATTTCACTTTTCCCAACACATCTGTTTCAAGCAAGTACTCACCGGTGCTGGTACGGAAATGTTTTAAACATTCCCCAAAGTTCTTCTGACATACACGCATTGCAGTCCATCAAGGTAAGAGAAGGGAGTAAAACCTGATCTGTAATACTCAGCAAACAGCTGAATAATAGTTCCTGAGGGGGGATGGAAAACAAAAATAAAATGTAGAAAACCAACAGCCACACACAAAACAAACAAATCCCTATCCAAGGACAAATTCAAAGAACACCTGCCTCAGGAATGCCAAAAGTTTATTAAACAAAACTAACGGCACAATCCAAATTGGGAGGGCAAGGACGCCGCCGCTTTGGCACCGCCTCATCTTTGGCACCGCCTCATCCTCTCCAAAGTGTTTACCTACAGTGCGGGAAGCCCTCCCCCGCAAAACAAAAACTCCTGGCAAGAATCCCCTACAGAAAATAGTGGAGATATGCAGCATAAAAAGTGGTGCATCTCCAAGGCCAGCTGCAATGGAACACGGAGGCTGGGCGGGCAATGGAAGCCAGCCACAGTCAGCTGCACCCCCTGGCCACGCTGATGCAGCTTTTTGTGTCAGTGGGCCTGGGGATGGATGTTGGCTTAGTTGGGTAAGTCACCCCCTTACCCCAGGCTATGCCCACTCCAAAGATGGCTATGTTCCCCCCACTTTGGATTGGATGTTCATCTCAAGTCCTTGAAATAAGACAAAATATGGAAAATGGTGCTGGTAATTGGTACATTTGCTAAACTTCTTAGTCACCATTCACCAAACTGGTGGTGGAAAAGATCATGAAGCAGTTAATATTACTCAAGTAGCTAAGGAAATAAAGAGGACACAACTAGAATGTGAACTACAATCTGGTATATTTTTTATCCCTCCAAGGAGCTCAGGGTGGTATATTCAGTTCTTCGTTTCATCCTTACAAAACCCCTGTGAAGTAGGTTAAGCTACAAGTATGACCGTAAAAGTTTCACTCAATGAGTTTTGTGGCACAATAGCTCTTGAACTCAGATCTCCCAGATGAGTTCAAAGTGAATCACTACATGACACTAACTTCATAGCTCCTACAATTCTGTAATCCTTACAACACACAAATGGGAATGGGATGTATTGAAGACTTCCCTGTGAACAGTATACACCGGGGTGTCAAAACTCATTTGTCAAAGGGCTGGATATGACTCAGTTGGGCCAGATGCCACCGGGGTGGGGGGGTGGGGATGGGACTGTAGGGTGGGACTTTCTCACTGGCACTTGAGGCAGCAGATTGGTACTGTAGGGTGCTTGGACTGGTGAGCCAAAAACTGGGGTGTGGTGGCTGCCTTGTGAGGGCTTATTAAGCCTGTGAGTCAGCTGAGGCAACCCCCACGCCCCGCCTGCTCCTGCTCTGGCCTAGCACATGGGCTCACCAGGCCAGATCAGGAGTGGGGGGCTGCCTCAGCTGGCTTGTGGGCCCAATAAGCCCCCTCAAAGATTTTGGTGGGTTAAACTCATACAAACATGTCACCCAATACACGACACCATTCCAGTTAATTACCTTGCCATTTGTGTGCACCTAACCCACCAAAGCACTGCTCTTTGTACTCAGTCAGAGGTGGGACTGCAGTAACACCAGACCACTTACATGATCCCCACCGCAAGCTAATGCCAGGGAAGGCTACGGGGAAACCCAAAAAATCCTCAGGGTCATTACTATTTCATTTATTCGCCTTTCTCACAGGGACTTGAAGCAGATTACAAATATGATAAAAAAGTTGTCAGCCAGTGAGCAGATTACAACAATATTACAATCTAACCACAACCATTCCTAATAAAACAAAACAATGTAGCTAAGCTGGTAAATGTGATTTGTGAGCAGTGTGCCCCTTCTAGAACCAATGTTCCAATTAAATAACCAGGGTTACAGAGGTATGTGCACACATATGAATGCGCACAGACAAATGCCTGGGATCAGACTTCTACTTTGGAAGCCACAAAGATCGTACAATTTGTTTCCATTGGTTCAGGGGATATGCTTCTTGGCTCTCAAGACAGAGTAGAGCATCACAGGACCAGTTCAGTGGGTTCCAACTTTCATGGTGCTTATGCAAGATATCGATTGAATTTTGGAGAGTACTTTCAACAAATGCAATAGCTGTCTATGCAGGAAAAGAATAAATGTGTATTAAGTGATATCAAGTAGCTCCAGACTCATGGTGACCCTATGAATCCTCCCAAATGTCCAGTTGTTAACAGCCTTGCTCAGGACTTGCAAACTGAAGGCCATGGCTTCTTTTATGGAGTCAATCAATTTCATTTTGGGGCTTCTCTTTTCCTGCTGCCTTCAACCTTTCCTAGCATTATTCTGTTTTCCAAGAGTATACAGATATTATGTACAATTCCAGGAATAAGTTTGAAGTAGCTCACCATTTTCTCCTTATCGTCTTGCTTGCTTCCATCAGATTGGTACTAAAGAAAAAAAAAACAAAGACACTGCTAAAAATTGTTTTGGACTAAGGATACGACAGAGAGAAGCAACTCAAGCAAACAAGGAAGCAAAATACCCCGGCATAAAAACTGGTTTTCTTGGTCCCTCTGCTGCTTTAGAGAAAGTGAAGCACTGACAGAAGAGCAGCAGCAGCTATCTCCTCACTAGTGAGCTCAGTATAAAGAGAGGGCAGAACATGGGCTCTCCTGCCACACGCCTGCAGGCACCAGTCAAAAACCAGCAACATGGATTCTTTGCCCAAACTGAGGATCCCTTCAAAGGCCAAAAAACAGATCTAGAAACAAGTGCTCCAATTTACTACCATCAGGTCTCTGTAGCACTATGTTAGATGCTGTTCTGCAAAATATACCACATCACAAAGGTGAAATTTACAGAGACGTTTGTCAAGGAACTGCCAAATTCCAACTCAGATTTACAAGTGCTTACCCAAGTACTTAAACATCTGTTAACAACTTGTAATTGTCAGAAGACTAATTTCATCGCTCCTAACAGGAAAACTACTGTGGCTGTCAGCTATTTAATGGTGAAATTACATGGAATGTTTTGCTGCATGAAAAGGGCTATAATTTTTTCTTACAAAGCAACACAACCTTATTTATTGAATAGCACCTGTATGGGCAACCACAACACAATTGAAATTCTATTCCTGAGGAAACACCTCGCTATGAAGACACCCATTATAGCTGCCATCACTACCTCTTGTTTATGCACCCATATTACTCATTGTCTGAATTAGCATTTTAAGACCCTGGATATGTGCGTTAGCTGCTTTTCCTCTTTAGCCACCTGCCTTCCAAACAACCTGCTAGCAATTTAAAAGACAAATGCTAGAGATTGGAAAACAAAGGCAGAATGGAAGAAGTAAGAAATCATGGCTGCAATAGACAACTGGGGTCTTGGCATTTCCTGCACGCCAAACTTTTCAATTGGTACTTGTCACACAGCAATACTCCTGCCATAACATTTGAAGCTATCTACTCTTTATGGAGCCATTCCAAGGAAAGACTGACACTTGTAGCACAAAAACATAGCTGGCCACTAGGTTGCTGACAGCATTTTTGAAACTGGATACTCAGATACTTACTGAAGTATTTCTTGCCTCACACAGCAAAGCATCTCCCTTGTTATTTTAAATATGGATGCAGAAAATACTTTAAATATTGACCAGAAGACATTAAAATGCTACCCTCCAGTGAAATTTCATATGCAAGTTACAATTCACCAGGCAAACTTTCACCATGTGGAGATGCGTGCATGAACTGAGAGTATTACAACATAAAGGTCAGGATATACCTGGCTAAATTCACTTCATTTACAGCCCCAATGGAAACCCCATGCAGTTAACAACATTCTCCATTTTTATCTCCACACAACACTCTGAGGAAAGAAAGACAAAGGCCCCTTCCGCACATGCAAAATAATGCGTTTTCAAACCACTTTCACAACTGTTTGCAAGTGGATTTTGCCATTCCGCACAGCTTCAAAGAGCACTGAAAGCAGTTTGAAAGTGCATTATTCTGCATGTGCGGAACGAGCCTAAGATTGAGTGACTTGGATCAAAGTCACCCAGGGAGCTTCAATGGCAGACAGGGGACTTGAACCTGGGTCTCCCAGACCCTAGTCCCGTGGTGGCGAACCTTTGGCACTCCAGATGTTATGGACTACAATTCCCATCAGCCCCTGCCAGCATGGCCAATTGGAAGTGACTTGGCCATGCTGGCAGGGGCTGATGGGAATTGTAGTCCATAACATCTTGCCCTAGTCCGATACTCTAACCCGCTGCGTCTCTGTGGAAGTAGCTCTGTATTCTAGTTCCTACTGAACAATGCTCTTCATTGATTACAATGGCTGCATATTTCAGAAATAAAGTCTGAGCAGGGAGTTCAAGTCAAAAAATGCTAAGAGAGGAAAACGCTTACTTTCTCACTGGTTTTATTAGCCCTTTCATGTAAGACAGAGTTCCACAACAGGTGGCTGCCAGGCAAATGAGACCAATGATGTCACGAATGTGAATCACCGAAGAGTCATCTTTCAACCATGCCAGTTAATTACCTTGCCATTTATCAGGCCACAGACTAGACAAGTCAACAAGATTTTCCTAGCTCAAGAGAAATCTCTCTCAGCATCTTCAGTTTGATTAATAGTTAACACCACTACCCTTCTGCCTCACAAGGTTTTAACAGCACAAAAAAGTTTAAAACACCAGTCATCACTGGTTGTGGTGCGTTTTCCGGGCTGTGTGGCCATGGTCTGGTGGATCTTGTTCCTAACGTTTCACCTGCATCTGTGGCTGGCATCTTCAGAGGTGTATCACAGAGGTAAGTCTGTTAGACACAGACTTCCCTCTGTGAGACACCTCTGAAGATGCCAACCATAAATGTAGGCAAAGCGTTAGGAACAAGATCCAGCAGACCATGGCCACACAGCCCAGAAAACTCACCACAACCAGTTGAATCCGGCCGTGAAAACCTTCGACAATACCAGTCATCACTTTTTCCTTCTTTAAAAATTATCCCCTTATCTACTTAGCTCTAAATAAAAGCCATGAAGAAAAGCTTTTTAATGTTCACCCTCTTGCATAAAAAAAATGATGCCTTTCAACAGGTTTTACTGCTATGCCCCCCTTCAGCATATAAATGAAATGCTGAAGACCCCGCCACCCCACATCTTTCCGTAGGATACAAAAGCCACTGCAATTTTTTTTGCTCAGTGGTGTAGCTTACGTACCTCTTTCATAAAAGATTTGCCAAGACGAACCACCTTTGCAAATAAAATGGGATCATGAGAGAGATGAGGCCCGAGGTAACAAAGCATGTTGAACACTTCCTTCCTTAAATCTTCAAAGCTTTCTACTTGTTTCGGCGCTCTCTTGTTTTGCAAAGGGGGGATTGGTATGCCTTTAGCACCTTTGGGTACTCCAACTCTGGGAGAGAGAAAAGGGGAAAGTTTACATACTTAAATTTGGACACTGAATGTCAAAAATTTAGCAGTCTCAAACTACTTTATTCTATAGGCTCTGTGTCCTGCATACATCTTTGTACATCTCAAAACCTCTTTCACGCAATTCACAATCAACCAAAACAGGAACACTGCAGCTGTTATAGTTGCTAAGCCATTTAAAGGAACTGGAATATAAAACAAAGAGTATAAATGTAGCCCCCTACAGGCAATGTGGGATGCACAAAATGCAGTTTCAAAATCCTTGTTTTCAAACAGGTCAAACCAAATTTCAAGCCAGTGGAAAAAGCACATATGTAAGCTGTTTTCTTTTAACGCACCTCTGCCAATTAATCCTTTCCTATACTGCATTAAGGCAGCCAAAAAGTGGCTTCAGGTTTTGTTTTTGCAACACTTTGCTAGGAAGCCATGGCCAAAGGCTGTTTACCTTCTTAGCATTATTACTATTCCTAAATTACACCTCTTAGATGGCCAGCCTCGGCACTGGGCTCTGCCTCCAGACCCTAACACCCAGGCCCCAGCAGACACCTTTTCATTTCAAGTACTGGCAATGTTGAACAATATACAGTCCCATTTTCTGCAACCTGACTTTTGATCAGGTTTTTTTAAAAAAATCTTCTGCACAGCTGGAATGTTCAGCACCTAAGCCAGACTAGGGAAGGCTCAAGTGAAGTCAGATAGGCACTTTGCATGTAACTATTCTCTACATACTCTCTAAATGCGGCCACAGTTCACTTTACCTCCTATAGAGAGGTTCAATCATCACATGAAGAAGCCGACAAAGGGCGACAGCGATAGGCTTGTGTGACGTTGCATAAAATGGAGGCATTTGATCCATAATGCTCTGGGCGTGCTGCCAATCACCGATTTTTAACATTGCTTCTAATAAACCCAGTTTCTGGTTATCAGGTGGCTGCAAAGATGAAGTAATCAGGGAAAAACGTTTTTAGCATAGGAATTTTCCCCCATATATTTTATCATGTCTTGTCTTTGTATCCACAAAGGAGAAAGCACATTGCAAAAATATTACAGCTTTCATCCTATTAAAAATATTAGTTACATAACTGTATTTTATTAGCATAGGAAGGAAAACAGCTTTGAAGCACCAGCTGTAAGAAAGCTGGAATAGTTCTCTGGAGGAGACCCACTTGGTTGATTTGCAACTCTAAGTTGTCACTGGAGTGAGAAAATTAAGAGTTCACCAGCTCCAGGTAGATCACTCTTGAGGTGACCTCCTGTAGGGGAACCTATTTCCAAAGGAGAGTGGTCAGTGGTTCTGTACATAATAAAAAAAAATTCCAGAAGCAATTGAAATGAGAAAAATTAATGGATGTCTGTTGACAACTTTTTCTTTATCAACGGGACTCAACTTGCTTTTCCCATCCCCCTGAGATTGAATTCTTTAACAGATTAAATTTGAACCCTCTTTTGCTGATATAATTGATAAATATTGAGACAACTGCAGCAATTTATGTTGCCTGTTCTCCAGTTTGTATCCAGTTATCTCCAACCAAGCTTTTTGGTAAACTTACCTGGAGATTAAAAACCTCCTGAGAAGAAAGAAAAGTAAATTGCTAAAAAAACTTCAAAACAGATTATCCTGTTCTTTGATACATTCAAGATGCGGACTGGCATTGCATGGGAAGCTTTCAAAGCATATGTTAGAAGTTATCTACTCTTCCAGAACAGAACAGTTATTTGTCTGAATTGAGTAAGTCAGAATATATAAGGATGCATTATCTCACATGGCTTTCCATTCAAGTACAATGATGCCTACTACAGGCTTTTTGGGGTCAAACAGACAGCTCTCTCTCTTGAATCAGCATAAATTAGATAGTATTTAACTTGCTGACTTCCTTGAAAAAGTCTGGTACAGTCTGATACAGACAGAAATCTGCAGTATATTCCTCTTTTCCCAACTGAAACTCTCCATCCTCTTTATCCAAATGCAATTTCTACTGAATCTTAGAATTGTAAAGATACTTGAAATGTTGGGATTTTCTCAGACTGCTCAACATTAGCATCTCAGACCTGAGTTATGATTCTAGACAAAGTCCTATCTAGATTCTATATGTACCTTTTCTGTCTTCTCTTCTTCCTTCTCTTTTTCTTTTTCCTTCTCCTCAGTCTTTTCAGAAGATAGTATAACCATTGTAAGTTTCCTCACAATTTGCTTTGCTTCTCCAATTTCTCGTTTGTGTTCTTCAAGGATAGTATTGTCACTTGGAAGAAGCTATAAAGACAGTTGGGAGATTGACTGACTTATGAAAGCTCTTCTTTTAAAATAGTTGCTTGTTAACCAACGTTAATATCCGACATTTCATGGAAGCCCATAAGCAATCATATGGAGAAATATGTTAGGAAAAAAATCATGTCTAAAACATCAGACTATTAGGGAGCTGAGCAGACCAATGTCCCAACTCCCCTGCCCCCTTTAAATGACTTCTTGAATGCTTTCAGAATTCAAAAGTACGCTTGAGCTGTTGCAAGAGCATGAAAAAAAAATACAAACTATTATTTTTCTGGATATTTAGGAACACTTTTAGTATGCAAACCTTTCTCCCTGCCTCATCTGCACATACACAAGATGCTTTCCAGCTTTTGTTGGGAAGCCACAAACCATTGTAGGAAAAAGGGAATAGTTTGAAAAATGCCACCTGCCATACATGCCCCTATATCTTGCTCTCTGACAGATCCTCAACAGTATCACCCTAAGCACGTAGCTCAAAATCCTATTAAATTGGGTTTACTCCCAACAAATTGTCCTAAAGGTTGCGCTGTAAGTTCTCAGGGCTTTGAGCGGGCTGATTCCCCTCTGATTTTTCCCCTTTAATTGACTCTCAATTATTCTCAACAATCAGTGATATTGGAGCATATTCTGCCCTCATCATGCCATTTAGGGCTTTTCTTTCTTTCCTTTTGGAGAATTTACCAAGCAATATTTTTCTTCAAAACTGGGGAAATTCCATATGTAAAGGCCCTTTCCTTGACCACTTTTGGCATGGGGGTGACCACTTTCTTATTATATTTAAAAAGGAAATTATTTGAATGTATTTTTTCTCATGCACACAACTAACAAAAAAATTAAGTTTGCTAAAGTGCAGCAAAGACTTTTCTTATTCACCGATGAATCAACTTACATCCATAATAATAATGTAATAATAATTACATTATTATTTCTTCACGGAATCACAGAGGCAGGTTTTAAAGTCTTTCATCCCTTTCTTTATAAATGAAATTGTTACACTCAACAAAGATTCTTGCCCCATTCAGGAACCAGCAAACAGCTTAGCAATTTGTAAAATTTGGTAACTAAAATCTTGCTCATAAGTAATGAAGACTTTGCACATTTCATGGTTAGGGTAAATGCTGCTGATTTTTATTATTTTGACAGGTTACTTAAATCACACCACTGGAACTGATGTGTCACCATTACAACACTTAGGTTTTCTAAATTCTAGACTTTCATTTATTTTTTAAATAGTCTCAAATCAAGAATTTGCCTTTGATACAAAGCAACACAATGGAAAACATCAGAGCTCTTTTAAAAGCAAAGAAATGCATTCCAAAGAGCTAATGCACCAACCTACTTATTGCACCAATCACTAATGCACCAATCAGAACTCTGAACCAGATGAAGTTTCCTGGCAGTCTTCAAAGGCAGCCCCATATACAGTAATTGGATTAATGGGCATGGATGACTCTGGCAAGGTTACCTCTGTCCAAGATAGGTCATAGATGGCACATGACTTCTGCTGGTGAAAAAAACTTAGTCATGAGCAAATGGTGCAACCTGTCGTTTTTCCATAGTCCTCCACTTTCCAGGGACCATTTGGGAACAAGTACGTCTAATAGTGCTTTACTGCAAACCAATTTATTTCTATGTGCAAATTAGCACTACTTAAGACTAGATGTTATATATAAGCCTTCTCAGATTATATTTTCTTAAATTCAGTTGCTATGAGAATGCCTGATTTCAATACAGACAAAAATTATAATAGTAAACTTAGCATAACTGACAGCTTAAGGAAATCCAGAATGAACACACACACATATAAAGAGAGAGAGAAATTAGCAGTGAGATAGGCTGATTCCGCATGGGCCAAAAACAGTGGTGTGAAAACAGTATAAACCCTTTTACACCGTTTTAAACCCTTTTACACCATTTTCACACCGTTTTCACACTGCTGTTTTTGGCCCATGCGGAATCAGCCATAATAAGTTCAAGATATGTTTTCATTCATTGGCTTGTAACAACTTACATGAACATAAAGATCTTCCAAATCTATTAGATTATGTTGCAAAAGAACTGCAGCAACTCTGTATAAAGAGACAGGAGTCTCTCCATTTGGCTCCTAAGAGAAAAGGATAATTTTCAGAAAGGCTATCAGCAATATTACAGAATTACGTCAGGTAAATGCGATCATTTTCAATAATACACAAAAATCTTTGAATCTGACAGACAAAAAAGTATCTAAAATAAAAAGCTCCTACAATGGTATAACAAATCACAATGTTGATAAGATTAAGCATGTCTTATTTAAACATTTTCCTATAGGGCAATTTTTCTTAATTTTCTAAAATTATTCACAGACTTCCAAATCAACTTCTGGGGTGAATGACTTTTGCAAACAACAAAGCAAAAGAAGAGGATATTTTTACACTGTCCTTCTCCACCCCTTGGTCAGGCTTGTGAGCTGAACAGCTGTCTCTGTATATTAGAACTGCCTGGCTAGAGCAGAAGTTAAAGGGCTCCTTGTCAAGTCCTGCCAAAGGAGGTGTCCATATATTTATTGATTGTTTTATTGTAAGCCTCATTGAGTCAGAGAGATACGGCGGGGTATAAATGTAATAAATAAATAAATAAATGCCCACCCCATGTGTCCAACTGAGATTTCAATTTTTTTTCACAAGCATTTTAGCATTTTCTCCGTTTGAAATCTAGGTTTCTCCCCAATGGAGGACCAAAGTGGCTTACACCATTCTGCTCTTTCCCATTGTATCCACCTAAGAACCCTCTGAGGTAGGTTAAGCTTGATGTAAGTGACTGGAATACAATCACCTAGCAAACATGCATGGAAGAATAAGGATTTAAACTTGGGTCTTCAAGATCCTAGTCTGACACTCTAACCATTATTAACTATGAAATCATAAATTAAAGCAGCTTCAAAATCTACTGTTTTCTAATTTTATTGTTTTTATGAGACTGAAACAGGATTTCATCACTTGAGATAAGTAATACTGGACAACCAACTAAAAGTGAAACATGTTTCTTCTTCCACTACTGAATGCCATAATCATGCCAATGAAAAGATCATGGATTGGGAAGCAATGTAGGACTTTCAGCATTGTTGTACATTTCCAGTGTGATCTTCAGCCACTGAACGGGTTGCCTCCCAATTCTCTAAATAATGAAAACCTTAAGAGGGCTTCAAAATAAGATTAGAAATGTAAGGATTATTTTCTTTCCATTATTTAGATCCTCCATAGATCTACGCTGCTGTAATAAAATATTGTGGAAAAGTGTGTGTGTGTGGGGGTGGGTGGGTGTGTATATTAAATATCAAAATTTAACACCATCGTAATGATAAAGGTCAACTTTATCCTTATACCTACAGCAAACAAGACTATCATTTCATATTGAAATACTAAGTAACGGGAAAAGTCCCTATATGTTTTTTTAAACTGCAGATTTCTGCAGTTTTAAATTTTAGACATCTCTGTTACCTGATAGAATTTGAATTTGAATCCAAGGATATGACAGAGTGTTTGAGGTTCACACATATACATGTAAGATTCTATCAAAGGTACAAAGAATTCATCATATTCTGGCCTGCATTCATAGACTTCTAAGATAATATCCAACACTCTGTTAGGATCCAGGTTAAAACATCCTATTGAAATAAAAAGGTAGGAATTAGACCATTACCTCTGCTGAAAACAAGTAAACATATCAACTACATGAGAAACTTCTGAGAATCTTATACTCCAATTCTGAAATAGCAGTTAATCACAGTTTCTCAATAATCAGGGATGATAATATCAGTAAGTGTACAGGTTTTATTTATTTATTTATTTATTATATTTGTAAACCGCCCCATCCCCTAAGGGCTCTGGGCGGTGGACAGCAAACATCATAAACAATTCAATTCAACAAGCAGTCACATTTAAAATCAATAAATACATAAATTACATAAAATTACAGTGTTCCATGTAAGTCACATGACGTCCAGTATTAAACTATCAATAGATAAAAAGAGCCCTCCCGGAGAGGGGGCGGTATAGATGGTATAGGCTCCCAAGATGATAGAGGGAGGAACAGGAAGGGCGCACACCATCAACGGCCGGCTTCCCCAAAGGCCCGGTGAAACAATTCGGTCTTACAGGCCCTGCGGAACTCTCCAAGATCCCGCAGGGCCTGGACAGATGGTGAGAGAGTGTTCCACCTGGCTGGAGCCAGGGCCATAAACGCCCTGGCTCGGGTGGAAGCCAGCCGTATCATTGAGGGGCCGGGGACCACCAGTAAATTGGCCTCTGCTGAATGTAGAGGCCGTGCAGGGACATATGGGGTAAGGCAGTCCCGAAGGTACGAGGGCCCCAGGCCGCGCATAGCCTTAAAGGTTAATACCCATACCTTGTGGATGATCCGGAATTCCACTGGGAGCCAGTGCAGCTGGTGCAATACAGGCTGGATATGGTCACGATAGGCACCACCTGTAAGTAGGCGCGCTGCTGCATGCTGGATCAGCTTCAGCTTCCGGATCAGGCGCAAGGGTAGGCCAGCGTAGAGCGAATTACAATAGTCTAACCTGGAGGTGACCGTTGCATGGATCACAGTGGCCAGGTCAGCTTGGGAGAGAAAGAGGGCCAGCCGTCGGGCCTGACGGAGATGGAAAAACGCAGCCCGGGTTGTATGGGCCACCTGGGTCTCCATTAAAAGAGACGAATCCAGGTGGACCCCCAGGCTGCGAACAGAGGGGGCCGGTGCCAATGAGGCCCCCTCCCACACCGGCGGCTGGAAATCCCCAACCTCCCCTTCGCGTCTCAGCCAGAGGATCTCCGTCTTCGATGGGTTTAGTTTTAACCTGCTCTGTTGCAACCAACCAGCGACCGCCTCCAGACAGTGCTGTAGAGCTGCGGGGCGATGGCGCTCTCCTCCATCAACAGGAATGAGCTGAGTGTCATCAGCGTACTGGTGACAAATCAGCCCAAAGCTCCGTACCAACTGAGCAAGGGGTCGCATATAGATATTAAATAATAAGCCCGGAGATAGAGCACCCTGGGGCACACCGCACTGAAGCGGGCACCGTCGGGGGGGCCGCTCTCCGCACCACACTTGCTGAGTCCGGTCGGAGAAGCGAGACAATCCACTGAAGGACAGTGCCGCACTCCGGAAAGCGGCCAGGCGGTGGGCCAAAAGATCGTGGTCGACCACGTCAAACGCTGTGGTAAGATCTAACAATACCAGCAGCACCGATCCGCCTCGGTCCAGCTGCATCTGGGCGATGTCTGTACGGCGACAAGAGCGGTCTCCGTCCCATGCCCAGCGCGGAAGCCAGACTGGAAGGGGTCAAGGCGATGTGTCCTCCAGGAAACCCTGAAGCTGCTCCAGCACCACACTCTCAATTACCTTCCCCAGAAGCGAAAGATTCGAGACGGGGCGGTAATTGGCCAGATTTCCAGGATCTAACGGTGGTCTTTTTAAGAGTGGGGCGGACCACTGCCTCCTTCAACCCACCTGGAAAGACTCCTTGCTCAAGGGAGCCATTGATGATATTCAACAGGTGGTCGTAGCTCCTCGGCAGACTTTAACAAGCCAGGAGAGCCGCGGATCAGAAGAACAGGTAGTAGGTCTAACAGCAGCCAGCGCCCTGTCAACCGCGTCCTCAGAGAGCAGGGCAAACGGGCCAAACAAAGGGCCTGAAGGCGGCAAAGGAGCCTCCAGTTCACTAATTGTAGTCAAAGTGGCGGGGAGGTCCTGGCGCTGGTGACGCGACTTTATCTGCGAAAAAGCTCATAAATGCCTCACAGCCTATAGCCAATTGATCATTTGCAGACCTCTGAGGTAGTGAGGTCAGAGACCGAATCACACGAAACAGTTGTGCCGGGCGAGAGCCAGCAGACGCGAGAGAGGAGGAAAAGAAAACTCTCTTCGCCTCCTTCATCGCCAACTCACAGGCCTTCATAAACGTCCAATAAGATGTTCGAGCCACTCCGTCACGAGTTTTCCTCCACTTTCGCTCTAGACGTCTGAGTTCTCGTTTCATCTGGCATAGCTCCTCGGTATACCAGGGGGCCAGCCGGGAACGTGGACGCAGAGGTCGCCGGGGAGCAAAAGCCTCGATGGCATCGGCTAGACGGGAGTTCCAGTCAGCCACCTGCTCATCGAGTGTGCCGGCAGGTTCAGATTCCCGTAGAGCATTCAGGAAACCAATTGGATCCATAAGTCTCCGCAGGCGGACATAAATCAGTCCGTCGCCTAGACAGGGGCGGTGGGGCATGTCCACCCGAACCTTCAGGGCATAACGGTCGGACCATGGCACTCTGTCAATAGAGGATACGGCCATATCAACCCCTGAACCAAAGACCAGATCCAGAGTGTGACCGGCCTCATGAGTGGGGCCAGAGTTCACCAAGGAGAGGCCAATGTCGCCATGGATGACACCAGGTCCGCAGCCACTGTACAGGAGGCAGTGTCGACATGGACATTGTATTGTGTTTTGTATTGTGAAACAGAAATAAGAGTCTTTATTGGACTAAATATCAGAAGTTAGAAATGGGATGCCTAGAAATCTAAGCTATTAGACTCACTAATAAAATTAACATACAAAAAGTTTCAAGATGTGCATCACAAATTAAATGCACATTTTGAGGTGTCTCTGTAACTCATAACTATATGGGGGAGAGGAGTTCAGATACATGACTCCTAGTAAAAATGCCTTACCTATTAACGATTTGATATTTTCTAGGATCAATTCACTAGTGATATTTCCAGATAAATCTTGTCCCAATTCAGCGATCAGCTTCGCATAACCTTCATTCTCTTCTCTTAATAAATTGAATTTCTGTTGCTTATAACTACAGTTAGATAAAAGAACAAAGACAATGTGCACATTTAGAATTAAAAAAGGTTAGCACTTGCTCCAATTAAAAACTGGTGTTCTCTGCATTAATTAGTTGTCTAGAGTTTTTTACATTATGCTTACACAACTGTGAAATTTATCCCTCTCTTCAAACGCTAGTTTAGTTTTTATACTGAATTTAAATTAAGAATATACATTGGACTAATTCTTTTAAGTGTTCAACTAAAAATGTTACATCATGCCCTGCTCACTGGAATATTTCTAACGTTCTATCAGCTAAAAACTATTTAACAATGTGAAAATATACTATTTGGCCCATATTTAAAACATTAAAAATTGCCACAGAAAGAGACTTGACTAGATTTTATTTTGTACTTACAAAAGTTTTGTCTTGATTTTCACAGACTTCTGATTGAACTGTTGAGACTGCTTGATAAGCCCTAACGACTCTAATGTTTCTGGGTCCAGCCGCTCTTTTAGTATAGTGTCTGAAACTAAATACTAAGTGAGAAAAAAAAATAATACAGGTACTAATTATGGCAGCATCTAATTATCTTACCACAAAAAGAAAGCAGCTTAAATTAAAGAAACTGTGCAGATGCCTGCTAAGGCACAGTCCGCATGGGCCAAAAACAGTGCCCCTGGAATGGTAAAAACACAGTTTCAGGGGCGCTGTTCGCATGGCTGCCACCTCCACAACGAGGCAGCACTGTGCTTTTCCCCTCTCCCCAAGGCGGAAACGCTTTTTCCCTCATTGAGAGAAGCTTTTGGGAAACAGCATTTCCCTGCCGGCGCAGTGGGAACAGCACTGAGTTGAGGTGCCGCTTTTTGGCGCCTTCATTTTTCCCACACGTACCTTCTCTCCCTGGGGGGCTGGAGGGCAGCATGGGCGTGTTTCCCCGTCCCTAAGAAGCTCCACAGGGAAAGTGTGCGGAAAGAAAATGGAGGCGCCTCCATGGGCCATGGCCACTCTGGAGCTGCTTGCACTACAGTGTGCAAATGGCCCCGGGGCCGCACCAGCGGACGCCGCTGTAGGGGCCCGTGCGGAATCCACCTAAGTTCTCTGCAAGGTTGCATAACAGGGTCTGGGATGAGCTGTTTTAGATCATGTGCCAAGGGCCATGATCGTCACCATGCTCACGTCTTCTTTTTTAAATGTACTACATACAAAACTAAATGTGAGAAGGCTTATCAGAATAGAAGTTTCTCTCTAAATGTGAGCAAGAGGGCTTCTCAGTGATCTACAAATCTTCAGGGAATTGTTTTGTAGACAGAAAAATTCAGTCCTATAGTTGCCACTGGAAGCTTATATAATTTAACATGCTCAGAGAGCATGAGTTCCAAGAGTCTGGGAGAGGGGTATCATTTTACTTTACAGGAGTAGTGTTAAACACAAATGGAAAATTTAGTCCATTTAACAGGAATGAAATTTAGTTTGAACACATTAAATGTGGACTGTGAAACAAAAAAAGTAACCAGCAACATGGCAGCAACAATTCTCAACATACCAACACAGAAATTATCTGGTCTTTAAAATTCAACGAAGAAGGAAAGTAGAACTTACCAAACATGCTAACACCAGCTGCATAAACTGATCTCTCTTATTCTTTTCTTCTAAACAACTAGTTTCAATATCTATCCAAAGGAGACAAAACAGGAAAGAAACTTGGCATTACAGAATAGTAGATCCTAATTTTCAGTCATCTCCCAGTTTAGTAAATATAAACATGTACAGTTGGGACTAGCCTCTTCTCTCTCTCCTTAAACACATGGCCCTAATAAGCAGATATTACAACTATCACAGAAAACCATGAAGTTGGTAAAAAATTCTTTGCATTTTCCATGTAAAACAGGATTCCAAGTCTTGATAATGCCACTGTTTAGAATCCTGGATTATAACAAAAGAACAAAGCGACAGCAAGTCAGTTCAGACATCACAAGAAAATTCTGATCGGACATGAAAGCAAAAAGACCCAATCATCTGGTTGTATGAGTCAAACAAGCATTTATACCTGACAATCATTTAGTTCATCCATGTATTTGAACTATTCTGGAATGAAGGATACTATTCATATGATTACCCAAGACAGATTTGGTAATTTATGTTAGTCTGAGTGTTCCATTAGTAAAGTTGATCTGACATCAGTCTCAATCCAATGAACATCCAATTCTACTTCTTCTGAATAAAATTTAAAAAAATAATCTTGTGTTCTCCAGCTGAATTAGTACAAGCTTTCTACATGTAAATAAGGGTGTGGCCACCGTGACAAGGTTGAGAAAAATGGAAATTATTGTAACATTTTCATAGACTGGTTTACGCCAGATCGTTTTGTTCTGTTCTGAGAAATGTAACATTTGGACCACTTTTCTGTGCAATATGCTCATTTAAATAAAATATTTGGCTACTAAAATCAATTAATTAAAATCTGCTGAAATCAAAGTAGAAAGCTGAGCGATACTATTTGAAGAACAGTGTGGATTACTATGGCAACACTCTTCAGGAAGAGCTCTTTGAAATATGAAGTCTCTCCTAGGGTATCTTCTTTCTGGAGCAGCTGCTACAAAAAGTGACAACATCAATGAAAGCAAGAAGGCACCTACCTAATATGCAGAATACATCAGCTAGGATGGAGGGCATGTCATCCCGAAATTCCTAAAGAGATTAAAAATTGCCTGATCAATACAGCTTTTCTACAGGTGTGGCTAACAGTATCCAAGCAACAGTTGAGATGACCAGTATTCAAGTTACATCACACTCCAAATTAGTGCCTGATTACGATTACATCATGCCCCAAATCAGTGCCAGATTAAGAGCCCCATGGGAGAGGGAATCTGCCCTGGGGAGTGGCATGAAGCCATGCCCATGGATTCATACTCCCTGGGGCCCTTACCCTGGCAGAGGAGTGATCCAACCAGCATGTGGCTGCGGCAGCCCTCCCCAGTGATGGAATGCGGCACCGGATGCGGCACCAGCATCCCAGCGCCCTTGCCGCCACCATTAGCATAGCGGGGGAAGGCCGCGGAAGGAGCCAACAATCATCATCTTCCTCCCGGCCATTTGACCCATTGTGCCAGTGGCCAAGTATTCAGACATACACAACCTTAAAAGGTGGTGAAAGTCCATTAATTCTGATGGAGAATCCTTGACAGTGGAGAGGCATTTTTGCCACTGGGAAAGCCTCAGTGGGAGCGGGCAAGCAACAAAGTTGCGGCGCTGAGGCCAGCCAGGTGGCCCTTTGGATTGGGATGCCCATTATTTATACTGCAGAAGTAGAGGTAACCACAAACTATTATGAAACATGACATAGGACTATGATGACAGCTATACCAAGCTACTCAGTCAGTTTTTTGTTTGCACTGTAATCCTAGTCCTATTGCACTGTTCATTGGATGCTTTGTGCTTTACATTTTGTAATCTGCTTTGAATGTCAGTAAAAAAAAATCAGCTATAAATAAATGAATAACATAAATGAATACACCACAAAATGTCATTTGAAGAAACTATATGTGGAGAGATAGCCTGTTGTCTACCATGCAATCACTCCACACTGTGCCTTGGAGAGAAACACATCTCACCATGACATCCCGCTGAAGATGACCTGCTCATTAAAGTGCCGTCATGAAATTTTAATCATGAACCACTATAGCTTCTCTAGCTAAAATAATGCCATGACTTCAGTGCATATATGAATCAGAAACAGCTCCTGGTTTAACAAGCTGGAATAGTGCAATGCTACCAATCAAACCACCCACTTACAACCTTCTGTCATACAGCAGTAGAAAGTACTATGGCAGGAAGTGATCACCAACTTGTTCAATTTCATTATTATTCAAAGCAGTCTCTAAGAACTGAGAAAGGTCAGATCCTCTTTCAACAGGCTCACCAAGGGAGGTTAAATATTTTGCGTTCAACCAATACTAAATATATATACTTACTATAACATCGCTGAGTACATTTGATGCTTGATCATGCTTTAGGTTTCCCTTCACAACATGGTAAGCAAGCTCATACAGTGCCTGCTGAATACCTGGGGAACATGATAAAAATGCACTAAAATGACATCACTGTTAACCATGATGAAAGAGTGAATACATTTATATCAAGAAAATATTCTACCTTTATTAAAATATATTCCCCAATTACTGTTAGATTGCCATCTCAGTTCATACTTACATATAGATTTACCCAAACTTCTCCATTAACTGCATAAGAAATGAGATTTTAAAACCCAGCAGTTGCATTGGTTTTGTAAGTTAAGTCCTTTTAATAAAGAAAAAAATTAAAAGCCCCGCAATTACACTTGCTATGCAGAATGTGATCCTTTCAAGAGGTTTTTTAATATTTATTTTTTTCACTGAGAAATCTCCACGTAAAGCAGAAAATGCAAACCTGACTCCTAATAGGTATGATTCTTCACACTGTAAATCACTTACTTCATTCAGTTCTACGCTCTCAGATTGCACCTACGTGGAGATGCACAGCAGCAAAGGACACAGAAGCAGTATCCTCACACCCTATCCTTATATTGTTTGCTGTTGCTGTAACTCTCTACCTTTCTCCTTTCTCTCTATCACTCCATAGGCCCCCGTGACCCAGAATCAACCCTTAAAGTTACAGTTCAGCCAGGCAAGGAAAAAAGCCTTATAAAGGGCTACATTTCAAATACGGAAAAAAATCCCTCTGTGGAAGAAGTCACAATCTTCTGTCACTGTGGTCCCCTTCATGGAATATACCACAAGGTTCATCCCGTGGGGAGATCAGGAGATGGTTTCCAACTTAGAAGAAGAAGAGTTTGGATTTATATCCCCCCTTTCTCTCCTGTAAGGAGGCTCAAAGGACTTACAATCTCTGTTTCCTCCCCACCCCCACCCCCACAACAAACACCCTGTGAGGTGGGTGGGGATGAGAGAGCCCAAGGCCACCCAGCTGGCATGTGTTAGAGTGCACAAGCTAATCTGGTTCACCAGATAAGCCTCTACAGCTCAAGTGGCAGAGTGGGGAATCAAACCCAGTTCCACAGATTAGCGTGCACCTGCTCTTAACCACTACACCACTCTTACACTCTCCCTTCAACACAGGAGGAACCACTACACCGCTCTTACACTCTCCCTTCAACACAGGAGGAACCAAATAAATTAAATAGACTCTGTGTTTTTTTGAACCTGGAACTGCTCTACTCACATTTAAGAGAGTCCATCTCATTCCGCATTTTCCCAGATGAAAATCCTGTCAATTAAGAGTTAGCTGATCAAATTCTATCTAAAGAAATGGTGTTCCCTTTCTATTCAGATATAAAGTTTTCTTACCAGACAAAATAGTAGGCAAGGATCACCCAATGATACTTTTGAGAAGAACAAGGGATTTCATATACACAGTGAGATTGCTTACTTTCTAACCTTTGAATAAGAGACTCTCCTATCATGACAAAATGCTTTTCATTTCAAATGTGACTGGCCACATCCACACATCATGGGAAAGCTGATGTTAAAGAAATTAACCCCAAAACGACCTTGGCACCTGGAATCAGTTTGATAAGTGCACTCTACCAAGTGGGGAATCAATGCTACTCTAAAGATGTTGAAACAGATCTTTGACACACACAAAACCTACTTACTTCTCACAGTCACGTTATCATGGCTTTTATTTTCAGCAAGAGAACGACATAACTGCAAACTGAAATTAAATGAAAAAAAAACATTACTTAGCATCTTCACTGACCAAAACTGAGAAGTTTACACTTCAAATTACGTTACTTTTTGTGTAAATAGTCACATTAATTATGTATCCTGTACAATTTAAATGATCAGTACATGTACACAACCTGAACACTAAGTTGGAAACAACATTAATTTGGTTCCACGACAATACAATATCAAATACATTTTGAATGTTGCTCCATTTCTTATATTTTAAACTTTCAGATACTAGGTAAATGTATACTGCTGAATCTCCTCTACAAATATAGCATTTCTTATTTTAAGAAAACCACTGAAGTCACTTGTTGAATGTTACCAAAATTCTTCACCACCTGGTTATTTACAAAACATGAATAATAATTGATATGTTCAGAAAGTGGCAGCACTTGGAAGCCCTTAAGAGGACAGAAAGGCAGAAAAGCAAAGTATATATTTTGCAAAACAGAATAAATAACTCTCCAGTAATTCTGATAACTTTCACACCCTACTGCATTGAAAATTCATACTAATACAGAAAACAGGGGCCAAGGGAGGGAGAGAGAGAGATTCGCAACAAGCAGAACACAAGAATGTCCAGAGGAGGCAGAAACAAATCACCCCTTAATTTCTTCCTGCAGCTTCTTTGATAAGATTACACTACTCAGTGATTTGTTACTACATGGAAGCTTAAGAAAGCAAAACTAACACCTCTAACCTAAGCAGTGTTTTTAGGCTTGTTCTGGTCATTAGAAGTCATGCACAACAATGATAAAAGACAGTGTCTAACTAAGCACAAAAGCCCAGCATTATCTTTGATACAAAACCATGATGGAGGCAGCTTGCCTCTAAACTGCAGATCTAAATACGAGAACTACACGTTTTGGAAATTGGAAACGTCTTTAAGAGAGCTTCATTAAGGTAGTAATTGAATTAGATTAATTATGCCACTGCTCCTCTTTCAGGGTTGTGGTACGCATGATATGACTTTGTTTTAGAAAAGATTCAACATTATTCCACCCCACTATCTGAGAGAAAAATAAAACTAGTGTCTGCTTATACTCCTTTGTATTGCTATGCCACATGCTATTAATTCTACAGAGGAATACTAAAACTGATTGATGGTAATTCATCTACAACAATTTTACATAACAATCATAACCAATCTACTTATAGTAGCTGCCGTCCAGTCAAGCAAAACAGCTGTTCCATCCATTGAAAAATAACTTCAGAAAGCAATTGGGTCAAAACATGCTAGGCTATGGAGGATAAATGTAACTAATACATCAAGAGAGGAACACAAACACAGCTTGAAAGTTTCAAAACATATTTTGAAAAAAAGGTTGTTTTTTTGCCATTTACTTCATTTAAACCCTAGTCTCCTCCCCAATGGAGAACCAAAGGGGCTTACAACAGTGGCACAAGTGGAGATCAGTGGCACAAGCTTCCAGTGGCACAAGTGGAGAACAGTGGCACAAGTGGAGAACAGTGGCACAAGCTTCCAGTGGCACAAGTGGAGATCTTTCCCATTTTATCTACCTAAAAACCCTGTGAACTGGTTAAGCTTGGAGTAAATGACGAGCACATGGTCATCTAGCAAGCTTCTGAACTTGGGCTTTCAAGATCCTAGTTTGACACTCTAACCATTATTACCGATTAAGCCGTAAATTAAAGAAGCCTCAAATTCTATTGTTCTCTATTCTTATGGTTGTCATGAGACTGAAACAGGATTTTAACTACTTGAGATAAGTAATACTGCACAACTAAAAGAGAAACATGTTTCTTCTTCCATCAGAGGGCCACTGCATACCATAATCATGCCAATGAAAAGGTTATGGGTTTGAAAACAATGTGTGACTTTTCAATTTGGTTGTACATTTACAACGGGATCTTTAGCCACTGAATGGGCTGCCTCCACATTCTCTAAACACTGAAAACCCCAAGGACTTCAAAATAAGACTAGAAAAATAACAGAAACATAAGGATTGTTTCTTTTCCATTGTTTTGATCCTCCATAGGCCAACACTGCTATAATAAAACATTGCAGGAAAGTATATATTTTATCAAATGTCCACATCTAACATAATCATAACCCTTACCGCCCAGAGCCCCGTGGGGATTGGGCGGTTTATAAATTTAATAAATAAATAAATAAATAAAATAAATAACGATAAAGGTCATCTTTATTCCAAACACTTACAGAAAAATCACTGATTTCTATCTTCCCTGAGCAACGGTAAATTTGATTTCTGCTACCTCCCAGCAAGAACCCTAGAAAAACACTATTTCATATTTATTACAAAACTGCCTTTGTTCACCATTTTGAAGACTCTGTTTGCCATACTTCTTTAAAACCATCAAGTCACAGCTGACATATGTTTGGTATAAAGCAATTGGTCATCCAATCCCATTCTTGCGTTAAAGTCCCCTCCCATAATGACCATTGTGTTGGGGTGAGCAATCAGCTGACATATGAAGATCTCATAGGGTTTTCAAGGCTAGAGACGCTTGGACGCGGTTTGACATTACCTACATCCACGCTGTGGCCCTGGTGTTCCTTGGAGGTCTGCCATCCAAATACTTGCCAGGGTCGAGACTGAGTGTATGTCCTGAGGTCACTCAACAAGCTTCCAGTGGCACAAGTGGAGATCTGAACACAGATTTTCCAGGTTCTGACACCTTGACCACTATACCAGCTGGCTCTCTGTTTGTCATTTAGAAACAACTTCCTTAACAGTAATTTGAAATGCAAACCTGTTCTGAATATTAATAAAATAAATATGGCCAAAATTGTCTGGACAACCTAGGCCAAGCTCCATACCACTCCAAATCACATGAATATAGACAACCAACCAGAACGGAACCAATTTCAATATTAACATTTAAATAAACATCTTAATCACTCCACTAAGAAAAAATATTTTTGTTCATCTGACTTAAAATTTAAACATCTTCCTGACAATAGGGATAGTATTTTAACATACTTTAGTTCAGCACATTCAATGTTAGACTCATATAATTTTCTTCTAGTTTAAAGAATTAAATGTGAGCCTGAACATGGGTCAATCCATTATCTACAACATTTAGTACCCTGACTCCAACTTACAGTCACTGAGAATTATGCATCACAGTTGAGGGGTTAAATATTCACATGCCACAATAAACTAACCTAAATTCAAAACTATGTATTCATTCCCATTGAACCCTTTACCTGCAAATTCAAATCTTATTCCACATTACAATCTCCAAAACACCAAGTGTATAAGGATAGAGAAATCCTTGGAAGTTAATTTAGAAAGAGAAAGAGTAAGAATTCCTGCAGACCAAAGATAACCTGACCTGTAGAGATATGGATTAAATATATATATATTTATCCAATGCTAAAGATTCATTTTTCCCAATGAATGAATGTCATTGCCAATACAACAATGAATAAACTTGACAGATTCAAAGTTATTAAAATTAATTTTAGGTGATTATTGTTATTAATAGTATATATTTAACTGGCTTATAAATCGGGGTGGAGAGATGTAACCACAAACAAACACACACACAAAAAAAAAACAAGTTACAAAGTCACAAACTAAACCAAAAAATGTTTGTCTACTCTCACATGGTGGAAGAGATACTGTAATCACCAATCATATGAAACTAACAGCAATGAGGAGCCCCAGTAACCTCTTAACAAGATTTAAATTCTTTTTAAATAGATGAGTGGGCAACCATTTCCAAGATGTATCATGCACAACAATTTGGGGTGTACTAAATCTAGCATGCTGTTTTTAATGCCTTAAACTTAAACAATGTAAGGGAATTACATGCTATATTGTCTTCAAACTCTACAAGTATTATTACAATAAAAATCATTTTCATATACATCTTGAGTACAAAATTTAAATCAACCCTGATATATTTTTTCCTTATACATTTCACAGTTCAAGCATTTTTTGCTATACAGAAATAAAATTAACTTGATGTTATTTTACTATTATCTCTTACTATTTTTACTATTGCCATTTTCTATTATTGTATTAAATGTACAATCAACGCTAACTCAGAACAGGCTTTATTTAGAGCACTGGATAATTTTCTTGAAAACTGAGTCTGATTTTGATAGAAATCCTACTTCTCTGCTGATTTAACATCTTGTTTGCAACAGGGGCCAGCAGGATACTTTTAAGAAGACCTGAGCAGGAAATAAAAACAACAGTCTCTCTCATTCTTACTTGATTTGAAGTAGTTATGGTAACACAAAAGGACCATTTAGCTATCAAGACTAACAGCTGTTGATATACTTATCCTCTATGATTCTGTCTAATCCTTTTTTTGACCCAAAAACTATCTAACCTAGTAATAACTGCCAGGTCTGCTAACATCAACTACATCTTAATCATACTTCATATGAAGGAGTATTCTACTTTTGCTGATTTGAAACGACCATCCAGCAATCTCACCTGGCATTCTGCAAGGATGAAAAATCTCCAGTCACTTTTTGGTCACCTATTATTTTCTCCTTTTTCCTAAGCCAAAAAAAGTGCCCTCTCAATCCCTTTTCTCACAGGAAAAGTATTCCTAGCCCTCAATTGTTCTGGCTGCTATTCTAGCTTACAGTAACATTTTTTAGTTGAGGCACTGTTTTTTAGTTTTTAGTTGATGGACATTACAATGCAAGTGTGGCCACACCAGAGATTTATAGTAAGGCAAAATAAAAATAAAGTTTCCAGGGTCCAAAACGGAGGTTGCTCCTGCTGCAAACCAGATGATATTTTAACTATCTGCCTAGATCTTTCTCCTCCCTAAATATGACAGGTTCCTTGGGTGCAATGAGAAAGCTTCAATTTTTTTACCCCAGCATGAAATACTTTCCATATATGTAGGTAAATCTCATTTGCCACTGTGTTGTCAATTTCTGTGATTTGTGGAGAAACTGTTTTAGAGCTCTTCAAACCATGGGTGGGCTTTTGCCAAACAGAATAATTTGGTAATGTTAATAAACTTGCTTTGCATACTGATCATCCCCAATTTTAACTCGTTTATGAGTGAGATGGTTACACAAATTCCAATACAAATCCTTACAGAACCCCACTTCTAATTACCATTTTGAAAACTACTTATTACTGCCATCATCTTTTTTAACCACTGAAGTTTTCTCTGAGCTTCTGATCAGAGACTGTCAAACTTTTTAAAAGTCCAACTACATAACCAGACCACATCTACTTACATGTTTGGTGAGATATTTACAGACTGGAGAGGAAGGGCTTCCCATCCTCCTATATCCTGGATAATTTTATCTTTAATAATCGTTTCCATCAATTTATGTAGGACAATGTAATAGGCTTGGGCTTTCCTGACTGAACTTTTTTTTAATGTTACATTGGCTTGCAACTAATTTAAGCTTGTGCATTTAAAATCTACACGGAGATTTTGAAATGTTCAGCAAGCAGAGGATAATCAACATTCTCTGGGGAATAGCAGCAGCTGTTTATGTAGGCAGAAGGAAAATATACATAAAAACTGTTTGAAGTCAGTTTACAATTAGTCACAAATATTATTAAGTACAAAGTGTGCATCTGGGGACTGATTCCCATAATGCTGCTCTTTGTGGAGCCATGTGCAGACAATGCTGGGTTTGGGCCAATACACAATTACAGGCTGCCGCATTCACTTAATTCTTATGCTAGCTTTGAACTAGCTTCTTGCACAGTTTGACTAAGGCTCCCTTCAATCTACAAATTCAAATCAGACCCTAATCCTTTCCCCAAACCCAACTATAACAACTATAAATATGCAGTTGGCAGGGGGAGGGAGAGGATTGTGGGAAATAGGGAAGGAAAGTATAGTGATACCTTAACTTTCGTGTCAAAGAAATCAGAAATGGGGAGATCACTGAAGTACTGTGGCATCAATTTAACCCATTAAACACAAGAACTGCTTACAGTGCAAAGAAATTCACAATGCACACCACACTAAAGAAAGAAGACCTCATCTATTTTAAAAAATGTCATCACTCACATTTCTAAAGTTATCAGCTCATGATGAACATTTACAGGAGTGCTGCTGTGATTGCTTGGAAGTCTCCATCCCAAGGGATTTACTTGTTGATTTTCAACTATAAATGTTTATACAGTGTTCTGACACAAACCCCACAGAGTTCAATGGGACTTTTTAGAAAATACTGCTCCATTTTTAGACTGCAATAGTAAATCAGCAGTTAGAAATAAGTTGCACAAACGTCAACTGGGCTTGCCAAGTACTAAAGACCAGGCTATGAACTGTAGTCAGTTTTATAAACTGACTACATTGCAATATGGGGTCTTCCAGATCCTGGGTCTTCCAGATCCTCATCTGGTACTCCAATCCCTACACCACACTGGCTCTCAATAAGCTCTACTGAGTTCAGTGGAACCTGTTTTCAGTTAAGTACGATCACCCTACACTTAATCAATGGGGTTGAATTATGAGAGGAAGTAAATGCTATTTTTCCATGGAAATTGTCTCCATCAGACAGTCTGTTTATCTATATCTGTCAGGACTGTTGTGCTGCAAGTCAATTATGTTAGATGGACTAAGCATGAAACATGGACAAACCCCAGTTCTTTTACATTGGGCATTAATGAAATGTTTTATTTATTTATTTAAAATTCGAACGAAATCCCCCCCCCCCCCACACCTTTACTTCACCTCCCACCAATATCACGCTCAGGCACAGAATGACAGCCTCAAACCTACTAACAAAACTGAACAGCTTCACTGAGGACCCAGGGCTGGGAGAGACAAGGCAAAAAGTGGTCGAGGAACTGGGTCAAAACATGCTGCAGATATGGAGAATAAAGGTGTGGGAGGTGGGCAAGGAGACAGGATCATCCCGCCCAGTTTTCAGCAATCTTAGATTTTGACAAACGTCGGTCATAAAATGAGAATAGGTTACAAAAAAGGGAGAGGGGAAGGATGGCAGCAGGGAAATACAATGCACAGAAACGGACGCATTCGAAAGAATACATTCAAACGGGTTCGAAATTCTACTGGGGAGGGGGGAGGTCAGAAAAAGAAAAGCCTGGATCGACAAAAAAATCAACAAAGATCCGGGGGGGGGGTGTTGTGGAATAGAGAAAACAACAGTCATTTGGGGGCCCAACACTTGACGGAAGAAGAAGAGAGAGATGGGGGGCTTCGGCCCCCTCCCCAGAAGAGTCCCCTGAGGGGGCGAAGGATCCGTTACTGGAGATGGGCCCGACCCCATCACAGCCCCCCATTCCGCCTCCCTTCCCACGACCCCTTCCCTCACAGGCGACCCCTCCTCCCCCCGCTTCCGCCCGCCCGCCATCCTCCCCCATCCCCGCACTCACAACTCGCTTTTGCCCGATTTCTCCCAGTTCTTGATCCACTCGTCGGGGAGCGCCGCCGCCACCGTCGCCGCCGCCATCTTCCCCGTGTGGCGCTGAGAGCCCGGATGCGCGAGAGGCAGGCCTGAGGGCGGAAGGGACGACGGGGCGGCCGCGCGGAGCATGACGGGAGCGCCGGGGCCGGCTGCCCTTTGAGCGTCTTTCAGACACCGGGAGAGAGCAGCGGCGGCGAGGAGCGCGGTCCTAGAAGAGGCAGGCGTTCCCCGGCGAGATTGTGGGTGTCCCCTGAAAGAGACATGTTGTCTTCGGGGAGGGTGTGTGTGTGTGTGTGTTTGTGTGTCCCTTACAAGAGACATTCTGTCTTCGGGGAGGGTGTGTGTGTGTGTGTCCCCTAGAAGAGGCATTCTTTCTTTGGGGAGGTGTGTGTGTCCCCTACAAGAGACATGCTGTCTTCCGGGAGGGTGTATCTGTGTCCCTTAGAAGAGGCATGCTTTCTTTGGGGAGGTGTGTGTGTCCCCTACAAGAGACATGGTGTCTTCGGGGAGGGTGTAACTGTGTCCCCTAGAAGAGGCATGCTTTCTTTGGTGTGCGTGTGTGTGTCCCTTACAAGAGACATGCTTTCTTCGGGGAGGGTGTGTCTGTGTCCCCTAGAAGAGAGTGCTTTCTTCGGGGAGGGTGTGTGTGTGTGTTTCCTAGAAGAGGCATGCTTTCTTCGGGGAGGGTGTGTGTGTGTGTCCCCTGGAAGAGGCATGCTTTCTTTGGGGAGGGTGTGTGTGTGTTCCCTAGAAGAGGCATGCTTTCTTTGGGGAGGGTGTGTGTGTGTGTCCCCTGGAAGAGGCATGCTTTCTTCGGGGAGGGTGTGTGTGTGTTCCCTAGAAGAGGCATGCTTTCTTTGGGGAGGGTATGTGTGTGTGTCCCCTGGAAGAGGCATGCTTTCTTTGGGGAGGGTGTGTGTGTGTGTCCCCTGGAAGAGGCATGCTTTCTTTGGGGAGGGTGTGTGTGTGTGTCCCCTGGAAGAGGCATGCTTTCTTTGGGGAGGGTGTGTGTGTGTGTCCCCTGGAAGAGGCATGCTTTCTTCGGGGAGGGTGTGTGTGTGTTCCCTAGAAGAGGCATGCTTTCTTTGGGGAGGGTGTGTGTGTGTGTCCCCTGGAAGAGGCATGCTTTCTTTGGGGAGGGTGTGTGTGTGTGTGTGTGTGTGTGTGTTTCCCTCTCTCTCCCACCTTGGGTTCTTGTTTCAGGCCTTGGGTTCTTGATTTAGGGTAGCGGTACTCAGAGGTGAGCAACATCTGCTTCAGCCCGGAAGTGCATCCCTGCTGCGTCCTGTTCTACGCAATGGTCCATCAAATTGCCCCAGGAGCGCTACAAGCAGGGCAAAAGAACCAAAGTTGCCCCACCCCTGAACTCCATGTGCAGCTCAGGAGCGTAGACCCATTTGATGCTGGCCTCAACTCCATAGGTCCAGCTTTAAACAGCAGGCTTTGATCCTTCAATTTAAAGCTTGATCCAAGCCTCGCTGAAGCCAGGATCAAACTGAGCAGCTGGGGCTGACTGGCTCCAGCTTTATACTGTTGGCTTGCCGCCAAGCTCCACCTGACATGAGGCTGATGTTCACAACCTGTCAGGGGCTCATTCCGCACATGCAGAATAATGCACTTTCAAACTGCTTTCAGTGCTCTTTGAAGCTGTGCGGAATAGCAAAATCCACTTGCAAACAGTTGTGAAAGTGGTTTGAAAACGCATTATTTTGCATGTGCGGAAGGGGCCAGGTATACAGAAATAATTATTAATGTACTTTCAGGATGTTTGTATGTCCATTTAACAACTGAATAGGGCTGGTTTGTCACAAACTCACCCTCTTCCCCACAGAGTACTGGATGTGTTTTAGGGTACAATATTGGCCCTTATGAGGTCCTTACTAGAGTGCTCAGGTAATAACAAAAGAGTTGATTCATGCTTGCTCCTCTCTGCACTTGTATTGCACCTTCCTGATACTAGCACAGGAATAACCATGGCTGTTCCCATGTGACCAAGGTTTCTGATGTTAGCTCTGCAACATGGAAGCATGTGCAAAAGTTGTGAGAAGGGACTCTTTAGCATGTACCTAGAACACTTTCCAGACTCCTTCACAACAAACATAAAATTTTGGTACACTGTAATTAGAACAGAAATGATTTCCTGAATGTAATACATTTTGAACTCCCCCACCCCCACCTCCCATGGACAATGAGTAGGACTTTGATTCCTGTGCAGTCAGTCTCATGTACTTTTAAGTATGCTCAGTGCAAATAACTCCTATATAAGCGTGCACAGGATTGCAAGATTTGCAGCTTATCTTATTTTGAGTATGGTTGAAATTAGCACAGCGTACAAACTGCATGAAGACTGCAGTCTTAATTCTAATTGATTTATTTGGATATCAGTCCAATTTGAAATCAGTGGAATTAACATCCAAGAAAACATAGTTAGGATAAGACTTCTCTAGCTGTGGGAGAGATGTATAGTTGAGAAGGTGTGGTATTATCCCACACTAATGTTGCCGACCTCCAGTTGGTCTGGCAGTCACAATGATATCAACTTTTTTCATGCTGAATTTGCAGGTTGATTGAGAGATTACACACTTGTTCAACTGACCTTAAATTCCGTTGGTTAGATCTACCTTCATCTTCAGTAGTTAGTTGAAACACAGAGAAAGGCTAGATTAATTGGTTTTTTAAGAGTTGTGATCAGCCTTCTTGACTTGCTGTATCTCATATGTACCTGCTGATTGCACTTATGTTGAAACCAATCAGAAATAACCACATGTGTAATAAATCAAACTTGGAGAAGGAGAAGACTGGTATTTTTCTATGCATAGGCATAGGCAAGCAGATCATATTTCTCTGGCTGGAAGTCTCAGAAGAAGAAGAAGTGAGATCTGTGGGAGAGATTCATGAGTAACTTGGGCTTTTTGTTAATCTCTAAGAGCAATGGGACCCTGACCTGGATGGCCCAGGCTAGCCTGATCTCATGAGATCTCAGAAGCTAAGCAGGGCTAGCCCTAGTTACTACTTGATGATCAAGGAATTCCAGGGTCTCTATGCAGAGGAAGGCAATAGCAAACCACATCTAGAGCAGGTAGGCAGCCATATTAAGAGGCTGGGGCAATCTGGGACAGCGCCACATCTAAAGGACTTTCAGGCAGCATGGGGAGGCAGAAAAGAAAAAAAACCAGCCACCTGGAAATCCCTCAAAAGGGCAAAACAGAATTATGCCATCCTTTTGGTTTGAGGCGCCTAGGTTGGTGTTCCCAGCTTGAAAGCCTAGGTGATGTTGGTTTGACCCGTAGGAATGCCCCTAGCCTGCCCCCAGCTGTACCAGCAGCCAGATTTAGACCAGCGCAGACTGATGTTGGCTCGACCCCTATGAATGCCCCTAGCCTGTCCCCAGCTGTACCGGCAGCCAGATTTAGACCAGCGCAGCTCTCCAGGAACCAAGCATTTCCAGGTTGGGTGTCCAGTTTGCCCGCCCCACCTGCCTAAGTGCCACTTACACTGGCAAGGTGGGCAAATGTGTCAGCATGGCCCCGTGCCGGCTCCATAGTCCAATTTGCCTCTACCCCCTTTGGATTGGGCGGTTAGTCTCTTGCCTTGAAAACACTACTTGGTGGCCATAAGTCAGTTGCAACTTGACGGCATTTTACACACACAGTGAAAGCGGTGAAACAAAAATTGAACCCTGATTTGTTTTAAAACAGTTAATTAAGCAATGCCAGAAATGCTGATATTTTAGGATATTTTAGGACACCCTCCCCAAAGATCACCGCCCAGAGCCCCTAGAGGATGGGGCGGTATAAAAGTTTTAAAAATAAATAAATAAATAAATAAATAAATTTATTTCCACAATAATTGTGGGGTTAATTTTTTGTGCCTTTATTTTTCCTTGCCTTGCTCAATAAAAAGAATCGGCTCTTTTTTCATTAAAAGGTAAACATTTATGCAGGTATCCTGTGTGGCTTGTTGACTGACAGTACAGAGAATAGAACTCATTCTCCTACAGTTGTATTATCAGAACTGAAGGCAGAAAAGTTTCTTTAATGTGATAAATGCTGGAGATTTCTGGCTAATTAGTGCTTTCACAGGAAAAGCCTTGAAAACTGTGGAGTGCAGAGGCAATCTCTTGCTACAGTGTGGCCTGCAGAACTCCCAGAATGACAACTGATCCCCAGACTGTGGAGACCTGTTTCCTGGGAGGAAATAGCTGCTTTGGTGAATGGATTGTATGATATTGTCCCCTGTTGAGGTGTCCCACCCCCATTACCCTCTCCTGACACCATTACCCAGTCTCCTAGCATTTCCCAGCCTGAGGCTGTCAATCCAATTCCACACCTCTACCTCAAACACCCCCCCTCCCCCCGCTGCCTTATTGTTATGCAATCCTGATTCTAACCATGTTTTTGGACAGTCATTGATGATAAAGAGAACTTCTAAAGTAAAAGTTCTGTTTAGGATTATCAAGTTAGGTTCATATATGCAGGAGTGCATGCTGGGAATGAGGTGGCAGAACAGACTTCAGACTTGAGAGAGGTGAGCCACATTTTAGAAAGCTGTGATATGTCAAATATGTCAAAATCTCTCAGCTGGGCTACTCTTTCTAATTCCATGGAAGGGGTTTTTTTAAGGCAAAAAAACATTCACAGCTAGGAAGTGCACTCCTTTTATCTACCTCATCCTCATCTCCCAGATAACCACCAAGAAAGCTAGCTGTGACATTTGCACGCATCACCTTTAGATCATGGCAGTGCTACCACAAGTGGAGCGGTACCCTTCTAAGCTTCCTTACTTTGAAGGACTTGGAATGGTGTAACTGTTTAGAAGAAGAGTTTGGGTTTATATCTTGCTTTTCTCGACTATAAGGAGTCTCGAAGCGCCTTACAAAACTCTTTCCCTTTCTCTCTCCAGAACACACCTTGTGAGGTAGATGGTGTTGAGAAAGTTTGGAGAGAACTGTGACTAGCCCAAGGTTTCATGTGTAGGAGCGGGGAAACAAACCTGGTTACCTGATTAGAGTCTACAGCTCGTAACTGCTACACCACGCTGCACTGTGGTCCCTGGTGGCCAGAGAATGAGGTGGCCAAGCCAAGAGGTGGCAGATTTAATTTTAGGAGCAATCTTAAGGTCTACTCAGAAGTCAGTTATATGTTTGGATGTTCCCCATAATTCTTTCAGAACCCTCGAGCGGGATGCTTCCATTTTTCAGCATTCTTTCACATCACAAACGCCCAAGCAAACAGAAAAAGAGCCCAACTGGCATGTTAAACATAAGAAAACATTCCAACGTGAACCTTCTGGTTCTCCCCTTGTCGTTGAAGCGGGGCCATCCTTTCAGCCCATTCAGGCTCTGGTCATTTTTAATCCCCCGCCCCTCCCCGTTCGCCGTGTGAACCAGATGATGCGAATTCGCGCCTGGTAGTTGCGCAGTTCCGCCACCAGGTGTCACTCGGCTATGTTGTGGCTCCTCTCCAAGGCCGTGCGGGGGCGCTTCGGTTCTCCCTCCGCTCCGGTCAGACGTTCCCAAGTTCACAAGCGCCGCCATTTTCTCACCTCCCTGAGCCAGTTTGGGCAGCTGGTGGCGGAGGGGCTCCTCGGAAGCAGGACTGCGCGGTGAGTTCCCGGCCAGGGCGGTCCGCTTTTTGCAGGGAAGGGGAATGCAAACGTTTCTGCCCTAGTGCTAGGGCTCAGTGGTTGCTGGAAGGGAACGAACAACCTTGCAGGTAAAGGCAAGGTTGACCCACACTTAAGCAATCGCTTAGTAGGGCGGAGGGCATCGCTTGCTCCTTCCCCCGTAAGAGCTGCTATGGACCTCTCTCCTCGTTAGTCCACATGAGCCGTGACTCGCCCGAGCTCATACCCTGCTAGAAAAATGTGTTCGCCTGCAAGGTGCGACTGTGCACTTTCCTCCCGTTTGGTTGCAGGGTGGAGGAAAAAAGAGGATCCCATTTGCACGCCCTCCGGCACATGCCTCCAGTAATTCCTTTTCTGTTTTTGCAGATATTGGAGAGGGAGGGCGGTATTCCTCCCTGGGTATCGTCTGGGGCGGTCAGAATGAAGGTTGCAGGAGAAGATTGTTGCGTGCACGCGAGTCTGTCATTTGATAGATTCATGTCTCTCGTCGTAAGGCACGTGTTTTCAGCGTTTACACAGACCTAACGAGGGTGTTTTCAAATGCGTGTCATGGGTCGCCTTCCCGTGTGCGGTTCTCCTCGTGTGTCAACCATGTCTTCGGCTCTGACCGGTTCCCTTGGTATTAATCCCCTACTATAATTACAATAGAATTATTTATTTATGCCCATAGATCACTAGCCATTCCTAAACTGAGTGACTCCACAAGTTCTCACAAGTTCTTGGATTCAGAGTGGAATAACTCACAAGTTACTCCACAACTTCGATTTAGAGTGGAATAGCTCACAAGTTCTTGGAATAGAGTGGAAAGTTCTTGGATTTAGAACGGAATAACTGAAGAGGGAATTTCACCTTGAGAAAGCTAGTACCCTAATTGCAAGCGTGTTACTTGAAAGCTCCTGCATGACCTGTTGTCCATAACTACTACAATCTGTCTTGCTAGGAAAGATCTGCAGTATCTTTAACAAATGCTAAGTTTCTGGACTTGATTGAGAGTGCATTTGATTCCACAGTGATTATCATTTGGTTAAGATAGCTTTAAAAGGGAAGTAGGGTTTTTTTTCCCAAGGACAGGTCTTTCAAAAGGTGCAAAGGTTAGAAGGAAACTGAGCTCCAGTTGCAGGCAATGGCTTTCCCTTTCGCTTTCATGCCTGCTGATGTCTTCCTGGTACAAATGGAATGCTGGGTGCTTGGTATGACTCATCAGGCCTGGACTCCGGATTGGAATATGCGATACTTTTTTTCTGCAGACAAATGGCTTTCATGCACCACTAAAATGAGAACTGAAGTTTGCAGTCATCTGTACATGACTTATCTAGAAAGTTGTAATGACTTCAGTAGAATATGTCCAAGTAAAGGTGCATAGAACTGAAATGTGAAGAAATTAGCAGGGCGAGGACCAGCTTTTTTTGACAAGTGTGTTGTGAGTCCTGAGTACAGGTTACAGTAGGGCTATCAGTATGCGTATCCTTGAGAGGGCTGACCAGGCCAGTGAGCTAGCTGAGACAAACACCCCTTCTTGCTCCCAATCTCACCAACTGAGGTAGCTACACACATGTATACACCTTGCTAGTCCAGGTCCGGCTGACCAAGTTACATTAATGTCATATCTGGTCCTTGTAACAAATGAGTTCAGCACCCCTGGGCTAGAGCATGCTATGATGTACATTTCTTTCCTACTGCATTATGGTCACTTGTACTTTTTTAAAAAATCCAAGGTTGATTTGCATGGGCAGTCCCAAGTATAGTGGACTGGTGTGACATCTGGTCTGCAGAACTGAAGAGCTGATAGTTGAGCATTGCTGCAGAGCAGGGGCGAAGGGTAGGCATCCTCTAACATTGTGCCTGCAGTAGTACACCAGACTGTTTTGCTTGGCATCCAGGAGCACATCTCCAGCCAGCCTTGCCCTGGCAGCACTGCTGAAGTCAACAGTGCAAGAGAAGGCGACAGGCATTACTTATGTCAGTCATCATCACCCTGACCTAAACAGCTACCTGTTATGTCCAGGGTTGGATCCATAAGAACATAAGAACAAGCCAGCTGGATCAGACCAAAGTCCATCTAGTCCAGCTCTCTGCTACTCGCAGTGGCCCACCAGGTGCCTTTGGGAGCTCACATGTAGGATGTGAACGCAATGGCCTTCTGCGGCTGTTGCTCCCGATCACCTGGTCTGTTAAGGCATTTGCAATCTCAGATCAAGGAGGATCAAGATTGGTAGCCATAAATCAACTTCTCCTCCATAAATCTGTCCAAGCCCCTTTTAAAGCTATCCAGGTTAGTGGCCATCACCACCTCCTGTGGCAGCATATTCCAAACACCAATCACACGTTGCGTGAAGAAGTGTTTCCTTTTATTAGTTCTAATTCTTCCCCCCAGCATTTTCAATGTATGCCCCCTGGTTCTAGTATTGTGAGAAAGAGAGAAAAATTTCTCTCTGTCAACATTTTCTACCCCATGCACAATTTTGTAGACTTCAATCATATCCCCCCATCAGCCATCTCCTCTCCAAACTAAAGAATCCCAAACGCTGCAGCCTCTCCTCATAGGGAAGGTGCTCCAGTCCCTCAATCATCCTTGTTGCCCTTCTCTGCACTTTTTTTCTATCTCCTCAATATCCTTTTGTGAGATGCGGCCACCAGAACTGGACACAGTACTCCAAGTGCGGTCGCACCACTGCTTTATATAAGGGCATGACAATCTTTGCAGTTTTATTATCAATTCCTTTTCTCATGATCCCCAGCATAGAGTTTGCCTTTTTCACAGCTGCCATGCATTGAGTTGACATTCCCATGGAACTATCAACTAAGACGCCTAAATCCCTTTCCTGGTCTGTGACTGATAGCACTGACCCCTGTAGCGTGTATGTGAAGTTTGGATTTTTTGCCCCTATGTGCATCACTTTTTACATTTTGCTACATTGAACTGCATTTGCCATTTCTGAGCCCACTCACCTTAATTTATCAAGGTCCGGCTTGGAGCTCGTCTCACTCCTTTGTGGTTCTCACCACCCTACATAATTTGGTATTTTCTGCAAACTTGGCCCACCACGCTACTTCCACCCCAATTTCCAGGTCATTTATGAATAGGTTAAAGAGCACTGGTCCCAAAACGGATCCTTGGGGGACACCACTCCTACATCTCTCCATTGTGAGAACTTCCCATTTACACCCACTCTTTGTTTCCTGTTCCTCAACCAGTTTTTAATCCATAGGAGGACTTCCCCTCTTATTCCTTCATTGCTGAGTTTTCTCAACAGTCTCTGGTGAGGAACTTTGTCAAAAGCCTTTTGGAAATCCAAGTAGACAATGTCCATCGGTTCACCCCTGTCCACATGCCTGTTTACACCCTCAAAGAACTCTAGTAAGTTTGTAAGACAGGATTTGCCTCTGCAAAAGCCATGCTGACTCTTTCTCAGCAGGTCTTGCTTTTCTACATGTTTTATAATTTTATCTTTAATGATAGATTCTACTAATTTACCAGGAACAGATGTCAAACTGACTGGCCTGTAATTTCCCGGGTCCCCCCTAGATCCTTTCTTAAAGATTGGTGTGACATTGGCCATCTTCCAGTCTTCAGGGATGGAGCCTGATCCATGCAATACTGGTGGCAATACTGGGTTTTGACATGTTCCAGCAGTGTCCAGGTACAGCCCATATCGGGTCCCCTCCCCTTTTTTTGTTGCTGGTGCATCAATACGTTCATGGGTAGAGGTCAAAACCTTTTTAGACCCTTTGGTTGCCCACCCCTGCTGTACTCACTTGCAGACTATACAAGACTCCACCCCTGGCATCTTTTGCCTGTGAATCTAATTTTTTAAAATCTAACAGAATGCAGAGTTAAATTACTGCCCTCAAACAAGTCTTCCAAATACACCATTAGCAAATTGTTTCTCCATCTTTGTTGTGTGTTTTTTAATTGGTGGCTTGTACATTTTACTGCTCTCGTATAGCTACTTTGCCGCCCAACTTATTTGCTGCTGTAGTCTGTTTTGTGTTGTTGTTAACGTGGCAGGTTATTTGATGGAGCATTGAAACAATTTTCCAGCTTGTGGTCCATCTTCAGTTGGAATCTACAGCCTTTTTTTAGCAATACAGCTTGTTGTGCCAAAATATTTGTTTTGTTTTTCTGTTGTAACTGTGGAGCTATTATTTTGCTGTCTGCATTTGTAGCATCAGACTGAAGGGCTGTGTTAATTGGTATTGGTTAATACATTTGAATTTACGCAAGGAAATTGAATAGCAGCAAAAAGCAAGTGCAGTGTAATGGCTGATCTTGGAATCACAAGGTCCAATGAGTAGATCTTGCTTCAACTAACATGTCTTTCATGGTTGAGGTATAGTAAGAAAGCATGTAAAGTGTTTTGAACAATTGGCAGCACTATAGATACAGTGCATTACAGTTCATAATGCAACTGGTTAATATGAAACATTATTCTATCGTAGTCATCTTAGAAGAGGCGTTCCTTCCAACGCAAGAGATCTTCAGGAATGCCTTTTCTAAAATTCTACTTTTCATGGGGTTTTTTTGTAATACCTATTTTTTAAATTACCTGTTTCGTTGAGGGCACATTGTTACTGAAAGGATATTTAATTGATTAACCAACTAGTTAGCTGAATAAATATTGAAGCTTAGCTGTTTTGTTGTTTTAGCTGTTTTGTTTTTAAAAACCAATCATTGGTTTGTGCATCTGGCAATGGGAAAGCAGTTACAACCTTGTAAATACATAAAGCGCATGTGGAACTTTATAACACAAAAACAGCTGTTGAATGTTCTTCTCCCAGTTGTTTATCTGGCCAAGCCCAGTCTTTAAAACATTAAACACATAAGTATAGAAGGTATGCTTTTCAGATAAGGTGATTACAGCTTGATACATAAATCTCCAGATCAATTCCACTGAAGTCAGTTGGCTATATCAGAATAAAATGCTTTTGAATTCACTATCTTGATTGGCAGCTGTGCAGGCTTAATGTTTCCGCAAATTGAAAGCTTCATTCGTGGTTTGGACACATTACACATTGGAGAATCTCAACAGTAATCACATTTTTAAAGTAGTCCTGCTCTGGATGACGACTGACAGTCAAAACTTTTTGAGGGGTTTGTTAGACGCAGAAATTTTTGAACCCCCGCCCCTTGAAAAGCTGATACTACATATCTGCTTTTTCGAGTTTTCCTGAATATTTTTGGGTTATTAAAACCAAACCTGAAAAATATGCCTGCTTTTGGACTCCATGGGGATCTGAGAGGCAGCAGGTGGCGCAGGCTACTTTCCCTTCCTCTCCCCACACCAGAAACCTTGTGAGGTAGGTGGGGCTGAGAGAGTTTTGAGGAACTGAGTATTCCCAAGCTTACCCACAAGAATGTAGGAGTGGAGAAACAAATCTGGTTCACCAGATAAATCTGGTTTACTTTAGTTATGTTACTACCACTTCCCAAGATCGCTGCATATTATAGTATGTCGAAGAATGCTGTTAGGAAAGTATCCTTAACAGGTTTCCTTGGGAGTAAGTCCCATGTTATGCAGTAGGGCTTCTTCCCAGAAAAGTGCCCTTAGGGTTGCAACTCTTCTTTTCTTTATGCCATCACTTATTCTTTGACACACCCTTATGTTCATATGCAATACGATAATAAAACATAATAAATGTATAGCGATACAATATAGATAAGATGCCAGCTTAAGTCATGGTTAATGTTTCTCTAGCTAATTATGTTTTTACAGAGTCTTCTTCCCATACTGTAAATGTTTCTGTGCAGCATTTTAGCATATTTCCTTCTTTTCTTTCCTACCCAGTTTAATGCAGTGAATTCAGTTATAACGTAATACATGCTCAAGCTATTCTGAATGGGGGTAGACATTTGTCACTGTGCTGTGTTAAATAAGCATAAAATAATTTCTGATTATTGATTTCTAATTAATATATTCTTGTATAATACATTCACAGTTACCTGGCTCCGGAAGGAGGAATGACGTGTAATGGACCAAATAACTGCACAGCTGGTGCCAACCACAATAGTGAATCTGACCAAGAGCTGGCGAAAGAATGCTCCCGACTGCAGACGTTTACCACGTTCCCAAATTTTTGTCCCGTTTCTGCCTTAAGTCTTGCACGAGCTGGCTTCTTCTACACTGGTGAAAGGGACAAAGTCAGGTGCTTCAGTTGCCACGCAACCATAGAAGGATGGCAGCCCGGGGACACTGCAGCCGGGAGGCATAAAACTGTCTCTCCAAACTGTGCGTTTATTAATGGCATGAACTGTTGTAGGAATGGGGCGTGTTCTGCTCTTCCGAATGTTCAGCAGAGAGCCGATGGCCGCCTTGCAAATGCTAGTAGCCAACAGTCCTCTGCTTTCTCCTCTGACCTCTCTGCAGATTATCTGCTAAGAACTAGGCAGGTGGTGGATCTTTCGGGCAGCCTGTATCCCAGGACTCCTGCCATGTGTAGTGAAGAAGCCAGGCTGGAATCTTTCCGTAACTGGCCTGCCTACGCTCCTGTAATGCCAACCGACTTAGCCAGTGCAGGTTTCTATTATGCCGGAATCGCCGATCAAGTTGAGTGCTTCTGTTGTGGAGGCAAGCTGGGAACTTGGGAACCTGGTGACCAGGCCTGGTCAGAACACAGGCGCCACTTCCCTAGGTGTCTGTTTGTCCTTGGCCATGATGTCGGGAATGTTGAAAGTGCCCCAAATCAACCGAGCAGTGCGGAACTGAATATAAGTGACGTACATGATCCCAGGCTTCCAAAAAACCCATCTATGTCAAGTTACGAAGCACGACTCAGGTCCTTTATAACGTGGAGGTATTCGGTTAACAAGGAGCAGCTGGCTCAAGCAGGGTTTTATAGCACAGGTAAGCTGGATGCCAGGTGTCATGATTTGTCTTGCTACCATCCATGGAATAAATTTTGCACAATATGGTCAGCCACGCATAGGAAGATTTTTACACAGCTCATCACTGGGTTAGCAAGTAGTGAATTTAAAGTCATTGGTAAGTAAATGCTGTACACACCCAAGAAGCGGTGACAGTTTTCTAAGGAGCTGCCTTTAAAAATGTTGGGTTTATTTGGAGCCGTGTCATTTATACTTGAACTTGCCCTATTCCTTTTGCTTGGTTCTGGGTAAACTTATATGTCCTGAACTTCCTAGCACCCTCCCTCCCCCAATCAGAGAAGCTTGGAGTGAGAGAGAGAAACCCTAAATTAATGATGAGAGTTTACGCTTGATTAAAATCAGTCTCTCAAGAGACAAAACCTCCTCTTTTTACATAAAAATGTACCCACTCAAGAAAGTGTTCCTATGTTCATCGTGAACCTTGTGATGGAACATACGGTGAAGTGGTTTATGAAATCTCTACTTTTTATTTTCCATTTAACAATATAAATGAGAAAAAGAACAAAGAAGCCCATAACTGCTGTAGATGTCTGTCCTTCTTTCCACCTTGAAATTGCAACCAAGGCAATGCTAAAAGCATCTTAGGGATTTGGTTTAAACTCAGCTGGTGACTGTGCAAGTCTGAGTAATGATGAGAGGAGAAAGCCAAGATTTGCCTTTTGCTACACCACCAAACCCAGCAGTATTCCTAGTGCTTTGATTGCTTGGACAAAGATCTGGCCCTAGGTGCCATGCAAGTGATCTGGAGCGTGGCCGTTGCCACGTGTGCCACGATTTGTCTTCCCCATTCCATACTAGTGCAATATGGGTTTTTCTGAAAATCATGATAGAAAATAAACAGGAGTCCTATGACACTTTAAAGACTTGACACTTTTTTTTAACGCCACCATAAACTTCTGTGGACCAGAGCCCACTTTTTCATAAGCATTAAGGGAATCCTCACTTTTCACTCATTTTATGTGGGACGGTTTTTAAAAAGGGGTTTGAGAGGCCAGAAAAGGCAGAAAGCACAGAATGAAATCTGATTATGGAGTGACTCCAGATGCTTGTTTCTGCAGGTGCAGGGACTTCCGTTTGTGGTGTACAATGTTCCTGCCTTCCCTCTCCCAGGACAGCCCAGAATGCCAGTGGAAATCAATTTTCTGGGAGAGGGTTCTCTTTCCCTAGGAGCCACTGTTGAATGGGAGCATTCTTGTGCCTGGTGCTCTGTATCTCATTAGTCTCAGGGGCATGTAGGTGCATAGCTAACATGGTCATGTAATTTCCTGCCTCTTTGCAAGAGACAAGATTAGTCAGTATCTGGTTAATCCAAGAAGATATTTTGTCCTTTATTTTTGTAAACACATTGAAAAGGCACCCACAGTCTGATTATTTGTTTACATGGAAGAACTCTATCCTTATAGGAGCAACAGTGGCGTAGTGATTAAGAGCAGGTGCATTCTAATCTGGAGGAACTGGGTTTGATTCCCTGCTTTGCCACTTGAGTTGTGGAGGCTTATCTGGCGAATTCAGATTAGCCTGTGCACTCTAACACACGCCAGCTGGGTGACCTTGGGCTAGTCACAGTTCTTCTGAGCTCTCAGCCCCACCCACCTCACAGGGTGTTTGTTGTGAGGGGAAAAGGGAAAGGAGATTGTAAGCCCCTTTGAGTCTCTACAGGAGAGAAAGGGGGAATATAAATCCAAACTCCTCTTCTTATTTCTGCTTTTGGAAATAAATGTACTCCATAAGCAACTTTCCTGATGCTGGCTGTGACTGTGCTTTAGTTACTTCTGTGCTGTGCTTTGGAAATAGAAAATGTTTTCTCTTTCCTGTCCTTTATTTTTGCTAAGGTTTAAATACTGAGATGCTGGAAGATCTGTCTGTATATTCTGTCTCGGCTAAAAATATTAGTATGTTCAGTTGAGGTGCAGCGGTTGAGAAAATTGTGTGCTTGTACATTAGAATATAGTCTCAAACGAATATAAGAATTATCACATCATGTTGCCTTTGTCAAAATCATTATTTTGTGCATTATTGAACCAAGGTGCTCTGATACAGAAGCATTTAAGAGTGAGTGATCAGCCTAATGTCATCCATCAGAGTTTCATGGCAGAATGGGGGATTTAAACCTGAGTCTCCCAGATATTAGTTGAATGCTTAACTACCACACCACACTGGGTTTTGAATAAAAACATCACTAAATACAGACAAGCTTCCTAAAAAGACATCTCCATTACTACTGTCCTTTTCAAATGCAGCCTTTTGAGGAATGGTGAATGTGTTAGGGCCAACTGAAGGAGGGTGTCGAGCCATTTTATACAGGCAGTCTCAAAGCAGGCCTCAAATTTGGATTTTTAAAATTGTTCAACATTTTATCACTTTTGTAACTAGTTTTTATCTTGACCTGCATAGCTCCAGTCTAGCCTGATCTTGTCAAATCTCAAAAACTAAGCAGGGTCAGCCCTGGCTTGTATTTGGATGGGTGACCTCCGGGGACTGCCAGGGTTGTGATGCAGAGGCAGGTAATGACAAACCCAACTCTGAATGTCTCTTGCCTTGAAAACCCTATGGGGATTCCATAAGTCAGCTGTGACTTCAACAAACATACACATGCTCTTATGCACATCATGAATAGTAGTTTTTTTAAAATTTTTATTATGACTAGGGACCTCAAAGCCTGCTTCTGTGTAGACCTCTGAGAGGGCTTTTCTAGGGTCTGCACTGATTTCATGTTGGCTTTTTCCATAGTACCAACCAGATTTTGACATATTTACCAGGAAACAGGTACCACTAAGACACCAATAACAACTATGTGCCCAGATCCTTTGGCAGTATCTGGTTGATACTAGGCTTGGTCAATACCTTATATATTTGGTAAAATTCAGATTCGAGCTTATTTGGGCATAAAGTATCTGTATGCCTGAATAAGCCTGAGTAGCAGATTCGGTATGCCTGAATATATTCAGGTTCATCTGACTTTTTTGGTATTTTTTGGTGTTTTTTGTGTCTTGGCCTGCAGGGGGTACATTTTTCAAGCTAGTGGCACCAAAATTTCAGGATCTCATCCAGAGATGATCCTGATGATGTCACCCTAGTTTGGTGAAGTTTGGTTCAAGGAGGATAAGGTTATGGATCCCCAAAATGAGTGCCCCATCCCCCATTGTTTCCAATTGGATCTAACAGGAGATGGGGCTACCCATTTGAGGGGCCATAACTTCCCCCCCCCCCCCGAACTTCACCAAACTCAGTTGGTATCATCAGGACAGTCTCTGGATGAGACCCTGAAATTTTGGTGCCAGTAGCTTTAAAAATGCACCCGACAGGCACCCCAAGAAATTTGCCCAGATTCTCTACTCTGCAGTGGCTTGGCTCCATTGTAGCCAACGGGAAATTTCTGTGTGTGTGTTTAAAAAATGCACCCCCTGCAGGCCAAAATGCAAAAACAAAAAACAAAAAAGCCAGAATGCATTGAATTCAGATTGGCTCATATTCTGGCAGGACATATTTGGGCTGATTTTGACCTGAATATGCCTGAACGGGCCCAGATTTGGGCCGAATTAGGGATTCAGTGTATCCAAATCTCCAAACCTAGTTGATGCGGTAGTTGTTGTGTTTGGCTTGTTTGTTGACTGCTGGAGCAGCTTTTGTTTTTGTTTGTCCAATTGTTGTCCAAATGACACTTGATACTCATGTTGGGTCACCCTATCCATGCACATCTCCCTGAGGAAGAATGTGATATAAATGTGAAGAGATTGGGGAGGTTTCATAGCATGCAGCTGTAATCAGCTTACCAGAGTTTTATTTGCAAACGGTAGAAAGCAAGAACAGATTTTAATTAACCAGGTTTGCCTCCTTTTTCTCCACAGGTGATGGTGATAATGTTCTTTGCTTTCACTGTAGTGGTGGACTACGGGAATGGAGGGCAGATGATAATGCTTGGGAGCAACATGCCCAGTGGTTTCCTGGGTAAGGCCCTTCCTTTTTGAGCTTGTTGCATGTATATTAAATTGGTAGCACTTTCCATATGCCTGGACCCCATTTTCCTGTTTAATCAAGACCCACACATGAATTTCTCAGCCAGTCACCCAGGGCTTAGAACAGTGATACTCAGCAGCTCAGGTGTGACACGTGGCTCTTCTGAGCATCATTAGTCAATATGTTAGCCACCATGGGTTTCAGGAAAGCAAGTGATGTCATTGCCCTGTGATGCACTCAGTTGGTAGAGGATTCCTCTGAGAAACCTACCAGTTGTGGGTGGGAAATCTGAGTGTCTCTGAGCTGTAGGCCTCGTGACAGAGATGGAATAAAAAGCTTGTCTTCTCCGACCTGTGTATTGTTATTACAGCACTCAGGAAGCTTTGAACATATGAAAACACTTTTTACCATCCCATCCACTGATGCACAGTTTCAGACATTTTTCAGAAAAATTTCATTTATGTTTAAATAAATAATTTAAATATTGTTAGCAAAATGTTAATAATGTTAATAAAAGAAAGCAAATAACACCATGTACAAGTTTGGGCCATGCTTTGTATCTCAAATTGATCCCGTTTTTGATGAGTTATGCACCAGGATGAGAATCCCAGAAGCCTGGATAAAAAAGGAAAGAACACAAGAAAAACTTTGAGGAACTTGAGAGCACCAGAGAGAATCAAGTCTGGAGAGCCAGGGAAAGTCTTGGGAAACCCTGAGGAGCTACAGAAGACTTTGAAATGTTCTTGAGGGCATCAGGGTCTTCTGAGGAAGATTGCAGCCTCTTGTCATAACCACAAGCTTTTGAAGGCTATCAATATCAGTTAATTGCTGTTAAATTAAGCACTGTTAAAAGTGTGGGTTTAGATGTAGTTGCCTGCTGGTTTAGAACTAAGTAATTATTTGGGAAGACCAGTGTCCCTCTAATTTTTTTTCATCACTGAGCGGAACTTCCCAACCACTGAGCGCAATTTTAACTCTCTCTCACTAGAGTTTTGACACTCCCACTCTGAAATGCTTTCACTCTCTGCCAGTTCAGCATAGCTTTCCCACATGCACACTCTGTAATCAACCAATCATATAGCTGTCATCCACCTCTCATCCCCCCTTTCTCCAACTCAGCTCTCAGTTTAAAGTCACACACACATTAAAATGATTACCCTGCTCTTAAAAAAAACCTCTAGATCTGTCTGACCTGAGCAATTAACACCAGTGTCAAATCTATCCTTCCTGGGCAAGGTAATTGAGAGTGGTTGCGAGCACCTCCAGGCTTAACTGGAGGAAACATCGGCCCTGGACCCATTCCAGTCCAGCTTTTGAGCTGGCCATGGGGTAGAGACGGTTCTGACCACCCTCATGAATGACCTCTGGAAACAATTGGCTTGGGGCAGGTCAGTGCTGCTGTTATTGTTAGACTTAACAGCAGCTTTTGACTTGGCCAACCATGACATTCTGACCATCCTCCTCATTGGTGTGGCGATTTCTGGGACAGCCTTGCAGTGACTTTGCTCATTCCTTGAAGACCAAGGATAGACGGTTGCAATTGGTGGGAGAACTTCCATCCGCCTCAATATATGGCATCCCACAAGGAGCAATTGTCTCACCAATATTATTTAGCATTTATATGCATTCTCTTGTCAGGTTGATCCTGGGATTTGGACTCAGTTGTTATCAATATGCTGATGACAACCTGCTGTGTCTGACGATTGAATGGTCATCCAGACACCACTCTAGATGTTTAAGCCAGTTGCTTAGGAGCTATGATGGAATGGTTGAAAAAGAGCCAGCTGATGCTAAATTCACCAAAGACAGAGATCCTGCGGCTGAGCCAAAAGGGCAGGTTGGAGAATGTCAGTTGCCAACTTGACAGGATACAACTAGTTGCCATGCCAACTGTCAACAGCCTATGAGTGTTCATTGATTCCTCCCTGATGATGCAGGCTCAGGTGAAATGCGCTACTCGCTTGGTGTTTTTCAGTCTTTGCTCGGTGAATCAGTTGGGGACTTCTTGTCTAGCCATGACATAAAATGGTTGGTCTTTGGCTTTCTCCGGGATTCAAAACTCCATTTGGTGGCTCAAAGGGAGTTGCACACCTCAGATTAAGGGGAGAGCCAGAGGAAGCCACATAGACTCTTAAGACTGCCTCCCCTTGCTGGGATCACACGGGAAGGGACGTTTACTGTAGCAATTCACTGAGGTAGAGAAGACAAGTTAGTGGCATCATCATCTTTCTCTGCTGGAGATTTCGCCTTCCCCACAGAAAATTACATCCAAGTCATGCTCCTCTCACGAAGAAACAAAGATGAAATGGAGACCAATAAGAGAGGTCAAAAATGTGTCGCAGATTAGTCCAGCAAAAACCAGAAGATCCCTCTAAAAGGTATGACCTTATAGTAAACAAAAAGCTTATTTTAAAAGAGGCAAAATGAAACTGCTTTAAAGGAGAAGCTTGGAAATAATGGTGTTAGAGAATAATAGCTGCTTTAAGGCTATAAAAACAACTGAGCTAGTTTTTCTTTGTTCTCTGTAGCTGGTGGGATGCCAGGTTAAGGACAGTTAAGACCAGAAAAGAAACACTATAAAGGAAGAAAGCTTTACTGAATCATAGAAAGGGACATGACTGAAAGGACAGTTTCAGTTATACTCTGTTGCTAATATGGATTCTTGTCAGTGACATCTAGTGGTCAGAGATGGCTTCACAAGTAAAGGTTCAGTATCGTTGGGATTTCAAGTGCTGTCAAATAATATCAAAGCAATGGCTACAAGTATACTAAGTCTACAATAGAAAATGAACTCCATAAAAAGTAGAAATATATACCCCACTAAAGTTTCCCTTCTGACTGGACGCAGCGTATAGACTTCTCTCTGTGATACATCTCTGAAGATGCCAGCCACAGATGCAGGCAAAACGTTAGGAACAAGATCTACCAGACCCCAGCACACAGCCCAGAAAACCCACAACAACCAGTCTATAAAAAGTAGTGTTGAAATAAGCACACCAACAACAGCCAAATTATTGAAAGAAGTTAAAGAAATAAAGAATGATCATAAGATTATTGGTCAGTTGGATGAAGACGTAAAGATGGTAAAGGAAGAAATTTAAGATTTCATTTAAAAAAGAGCTAACTCCGTTCATATGGAATCCAAAGTGCATGAACCTGCCGTACATCGGGAATATCAGACTAGAGAAAAGGCCTTAAGACAGAAAAGTTGTAGAGGAACTAGACCTTTCTAAAGAGAACCTTAAAAAGAAGCTTTCCAACACTTTGGCCAAATTTATGATGATACAAGATGAAGAGATGGCTGGAAAGATTGAAAAAATATACAAACTCCAAAAATCCAAAATCACAGGAGCTGTGTAGAGACATTATCATCTTTTTCTCTACAAAAGACACTGCAGATCAAATTATGGAGGCCCATAGAAAATCACCATTTAAGATGGATGACAAAGACATCGTCATCATGAAGGAACTTCTCCCAAGGGTCCTGCAGAAGCAAAAGGACTATATTTTTCTAGTGGAAGCTCTAAGGAAAAAAACAAATAAGATTAACCTGGCTCAAGTGAGAATAAGTTCTTTTTATGTGCAAATGACAGTAATGACAGCCTCAGAGAGTCAGCTCTGCTGCAAAGCGCCAAAGAATTCTATTTAAAAAATGAAAGAGTTTACTTAAACACATCCAGTGAAACAGCTGAAATGTAGGTAAAAGTCAGTAAAACCAGAGTAGCATGTTAAATATTATTTTTAAAAAGATTGTCAGATAACAGTTGTAAGTATTTAACTAGTAGGTCAGAAGGAGAAGGAAGGATTCAAGAATCTATTTGTAAATAGTTTTTAAGTCCAAGAAATAAGTTAGAGAGATAAGGCTACATTATGTATGTACTTTATATGAAATGGAGTGGAAATTTGAATAGCTTTTTTCTTTTTTTAAAAAAAGCCCGTGGATCTAGATATTAATGGTAACAGTACAGTATTAAAGATAAATTTTGCAATGGGTTTTGGGCAGGAAGTCAAGTAGTTTTATGTTGCTTTATATTGTTTAAGTAGCTTTTAATGTTAGAGTGATGATGTAAAGATGGGTAGTGTGGTGTTTTAGTTGTAGTGAGTAGTTGTTAAAATTCAATAAAAATCATTATTAAAAAAGGTGATGCAATTGGCACCTTATCCACCCCAAAATGACTTAGCCATGGGGATGCATGCCTGCTCTGGAAACTTATACTGGTCCAGAATGCAGCCGCAAGGGCCTTAGTGGAACCTCATGGCAGGCACACATGCAACCTGTGCTCTGTCAGCTGCATTGGCTCCAGATGGAGTACCAGAACAAGTTCAAGGTTCTGGTACTAGCATACAAAGCACAAAGATCGGGCTACATAAGGGACTGTCTCTCCCATTATGTCCCCAAAGGATACTTCAATCAGCATCTGAAAATCTACTGGTGATCTCCCAAAGGAAGTCCGGCTTGCCTTAACCAGAGCGACCTGGTGGAACACTGTTGAATGAGATCAGGGCCCTGAGGAATGTAATGCAGTTCTGCAGGGCCTACAAGACAGAGCTGTTCCACCAGGGTACGGTTGAGGTGGCAACAGTTAACATCTTTGGCATCCCCCTTCCATCTGACCCACCAATGTAGTCCTTGATATGTCTGGGCTTTATTTGCCATTGGGTAAATATGTTTTCTATAATATGTTCTTTTTAGGACATATTAAGGACTCTTTTTTATTAGCTAATTTAGTCTCTCAGATTTTGACCCATAGCCTCATTACCTATTTTAAGTAACCTCAGGATTTTTTTTTACTCAGATGATTTTATTTTCCTAGATGTCATTATTTGCTTGAAGAAAAAGGACAGGATTTTGTCAACAGTGTTCAGTTAAGTCGTTCACTTCAGGCTTCTACAGTGAGTATGAGGTTTTCTCCTCAGTAACATATTTTGCCAATGAGCTCAATCATTCAATTGAATTAATAATGGCCTTTGGGTTGCAGAATGCTTTCTTTTTAGTGTTTTGCCAGTTGCCTGTGTATTTCCTTTAATGAGTACATGGTATGACTGAACGAGTTCACTGCTTCAGTAGGAGAGTGGCATTCAAGTTACTTGATTTTGTGTATTTGTTGTTGTTGATAGAATGTAGTGAAAAACAAATGTGTAGGGGGGGGGGGGGTTGCAGATTTTTGCCCAGAAAATGGATGCTGTTATTAGCATCGTTGTCACCTCCAGGTTAGACTATTGTAACTCGCTCTACGCGGACCTTCCCTTACGGTTGATCCAGAAGTTGAAGTTTGTCCAGAATGCAGCGGCCCGGCTTCTCATGGGCAGTTCATCACGGGACCATATCTCGCCTGTTCTGCACCAGCTGCACTGGCTCCCACTGGAGTTCCAGATTGTCTTTAAGGTGTTTGTTTTAACCTTTAAGGCACTCCGCTCCCTGGGGCCTTCATATCTTAGGGACCATCTGTCCCCATACGCCCCCGTTTGGCCTATGCATTTGGCAGGGGCCAATTTGTTGGTAGTCCTGGGCCCTTCCATGATACGGCTGGCCTCCACCCGAGCCAGGGCCTTCAGTGCCCTGGCCCCCACCTGGTGGAACACTCTCCCCCCAACCATCTGGGCCCTGTGGGACCTAGAACAGTTCCGCAGGGCCTGCAAGACAGAGTTATTCCGCCGGGCTTTTGGGGAGGTCAGCTGTTGAGGGTACCATCTCCTATATTCCATATTCCATCTCTAGAGCTCACACTCACTGTGTAACTGCCCTGATGAGCCGTGATGCTGAATTCGTAATGATTTTTGGAGTTAAAGTTGGAGTGTCTGTTTTTGGAATGATTTTAATTGAAATTTTAAACCAAACTGTGTTTTTACTGATCTGTACACTGCCTAGAGGATTGGGCGGTATATCAAAACTAATAAATAAATAAATAAATAAATAAATAAATAAATAAATAAATAAATAAATAAATAAATAAATAAATAAATAAATAAATAAATAAATAAATAAATAAAATCACCTAATGTTTATTGAATGGATAGAGCTGATAGATTTGCACCAATTGTGGTAGTTTTTCCCCTTTATATCTTTGCATCTTACATCCATTGTAACCAAAATGTGATTTAAGTTTCTGCTTTTTTCCCCCTCAAAGATGAGTACTGAAAATTCAGCATTTATCAAAGGTAAGTATGCCAGTGTTCACAGTGGGCCTGCTCCACTTTCTAACGCAGCAAGCCAAATGCAAGCCACCAGCCCTGCATGCCCGCCAAATAGGTTCTCAGTAAACTTTGCATTTTTAGTTACTGAGCATCTTGCAGGCTACAGCATTAGCTGTCAATTTGTGTTCCGTTTGGAAGATCACAAGTTGTGCTAGCTTGGTTGAGACTTTTCCTTCATGGCTTTTTATTTACTGGATTGAGCACAAATTCATCATAAATTTATCCTGCTTGGGATAATTATAATCCTTTCTGATTGGGTTTTGTACTCTCTTGATGGAATCTGTGTGTTCATAATTTGCATAATCTCATGCATTACTTGTTCTCTGTCTCTCGCTCACTCACACACTCATACGCGTTCTTTTTATGCGTGCATGTTTCTAAAACCTGCTTATTGAGGATAATATTTCATGTATCCTACCAAAATAAGCTCCCAGCGCACAAAAACTTCGTATAAGACACTTTGGCTCATTCCGCACATGCTTTCAAACTGCTTTCAGTGCTCTTTAAAGCTGTGCGGAATAGCAAAATCCACTTGCAAACTGTTGTGAAAATGGTTTGAAAACGCATTATTTTGCGTGTGCGGAAGGGGCCTTTGTTTTTGCTAACATTTTTCCTGCTTTAGAATTTTTTTTAATGATTTGGGAGGTGGGGAAATGTTAACATGGAGGCTTCAGTTTTCTTCCAGTAGTTAAACATTTGATGGTAAAAATGATTAATGAACATCTATCTAGCTTAGCATTAACGCTTTCCTTTAAGTATGTGAAATGAGTGTATTTTCAGGGCACAACCTATATTTTTGAAACCGTTATTCAAACACTGATATCCTGCTTTTCTTCTTGGGTCAAGGTGACTTACAATAATTTCCTGGTGTCTCTTTTCATTTACTGTTTGCACTGCAGATGAGGAACTTTCACAGAACCATTTGGTCCAGGGTGTGATACAGATGGGTTTCAGCCTGGATGAAATAAGGAAAGCTATGGAAAGGAAACGCCACCTTTCCATTGAACACTACACATCTGTGGAGGCTCTGGTTGCAGATTTAATAAATGCACAGCGTGAAAATATATGCAGCCCATCTAATGAGAGCACCTTTCAGAAAGGTGAGCACAATGAATTTTGAAACATCATCATTATAACAAGAAATGTGGGTGAGAGATGTTTTTACTTGGGTGGGGGGAGGACACAGGTTGTATGAGGTTTGTAGTCCAGAAACAGAATCCTCATGTGATTTATCTCAGTATTAAGAGAAAGGGCTTCTCACCTAGTTCACCCTAACACACCTTAACTACAGCCTCCATCTCATATTGCGCACACACACACACACACACACACACACACACACCAGACATTCAAAGACAGGTTCCCCCCAGCCTGTAACATTTACAGGAATGCAAATGGGCTGCTTAAGAAGGAAAGGTGGAAAAATTATCTGTTTCTGCCAGTGGAAAGTTGGTAAGATTCAGTAAATCTTGCCCATGTTGCAGATGGAGGGAATTATGGTTAAGAGGCAAGTAAATTGCTTGTGGCCCCTATTCACAGGAACAGTGATGCAGCCTGAACCGGAGGACTACTTACTCAGTACTGTGCACCAGTTCATCTAGCTCAGGGGTAGGGAACCTGCGGCTCTCCAGATGTTCAGGAACTACAATTCCCATCAGCCTCTGTCAGCATGGCCAATTGGCCATGCTGGTAGGGGCTGATGGGAATTGTAGTTCCTGATCTGAACACAAATCTACAATCCTTTGCTCTTCCCTTGGTCTACGGAGCCTTGGGTATAGCAGATATAGAGGATGTCTCCATCTCCACTATATCCTTGCAACAACCTTACCAAGTAGGTAAGGCAGACAGAAATTATTGGCTTAGTCTTACCCAATGTTCTTTATGGCTGTGGGGATTTGGACCCATATTTCTCCAGTGTAAGACCAAACACTAACCACTACACTGTATCTCTGTTTTGATGTTTTGTATACAGAGTCATGAGGAGGGGGGTGTAAGGAGGGAGAAATGTAAAATCTGGTGCTTTTTTCCTTCTGAAATTATTTTATTCCCTCCACCCATAGGCCTCAGTATTGAAGAGCAACTAAGACGCTTGCAAGAGGAGAAGTTGTGCAAAATATGTATGGATAAAACCATCTCTGTGGTCCTTATTCCTTGTGGGCACCTCGTCACTTGTCAAGATTGTGCGGAAGCTGTTGAAAAATGCCCTTTGTGTTGCACGCCTATTACAAAAAGGCAAAAGATCTATATGTCATGATTGGGAACATTGTGCCACATTAGTGCAAATCAGAACATTAATCACAGGTGACAGAACTTTGTTAGCTGAGTGTAGTAGCCTCATTAATACCCAAAACTGGATCTCAAGAGGCTGCTTGCTTTGGAGTAACAGAAGTTATTCCACTAACATAGTGTGCTAAAGAACCGTACAAATCAGGTGACTGCTAAATTGGGGTTTGTTTGTTCTAGTCCTAGTGTCTTGAGGATGAGAGAATCAATGTTGACATGAGCATGTAATCGGTATCAGAAACCCATCCTAGTATAACTGCTGGAGAATGACTTGGCCTTTTCCTTGAAACAGCAGCCTGTACCAGTCACCCTTTCTCCCATCTATCACCTGCCTTGTGGCATGTCTCAGGTAAAGGTATTCAGAGGCCAAATCTCCAAGGAATTAAATATTTGTTTCGGTTAGAGCAAGTCAGACTGCAGGTTTCAGCTTCAATGACTGAATGCTGCTCATTTTTAATTTAGGTCAGAGGACTCTTGGAGAGTGGGGCAGTATTCTGCCCCATGAAGCCCCTCCTGCTGGCCAGACCAGTACGTTTTAGAGAGTTTTACCACCTTGATGGGCTCCAGGCTAAAGTTGTTCTGGCCAAAATCTTCTCACAGTTTGGGATGGTTAAAATTTAAAGAAAATTTCAGAGCATGCAGGGCTAAAGTTGCACATTTGGCTCTGCATTATGTGCCTCTTCCGCTTTGTGTTGTGGCCCTGGAATAAGTGTTGTGGCCCCCTTCGCCCTCCTTTTATTATTGTCATGGAAGTAAAAAGCTGGTACCATCTCCTATCCCTGAGTTTTCATGGTGTACTAATCACGTTGATGCTAATCTGTACCAAAGAGGAATGGGCCACCAGTGCAAACCATTGGCAGAAGCAGCTTTTTCCTGCCTTTCTGAATCAGGAAGGCGATGCCGAAGGTTGCATGGTTGAACAAGCCACACAACCAGCTGCTGAGGAGAGGGTTCCACCAGAGACTCAAAGGGCAGAAGAGGCAAAGGGGGTGATCCTCCTCACTTCTTCACTGCAGCCTCTCTCTCTATTGCATGGTTCTATTTGGGCCTCCAGTATTCAGATCCCGGAGGAAAGGGGAAGATGGGCAAGATCTGCCCACTCTTCTCACTAAAACTTGCGTAGGATCTGATGCACTAAAATAGGGGACCAACAGTAGTGTTGACGTGGACTGCAGTCAACATGTGTCAGCCTTAGTTATTTCAAAATGTAAAATATGTGGAAAACTGACTGCATGTGCAGACACACACACACTACATAATACAAGCGCTGAGGAATTGCCTTCACCCCTCACTGCTTAGTCAAGTGTGGTTTTTGTTTTAGAATTTGATAGTCTAATTGCCCTGCATGCACACTTGTCCAGTTTTACACGGAGTAAATCTGAAAGGATCAACTGACTAAAATGTAAGCAAGACAATCTTATTTAACAGGCTCATGGTCAGACACTTGTCAAAGAATACCAACAGTTTCACGAAGTGGTTGGTGAAGTCCAGAATGGTGGCTTTCCTTTTTCAATTTGAATTAGAACGTGGTGACCCTTTAAGCTCCTGTCTGTCACAGGTGATTGGTTGCTGGCACATCAACATGAAGTCCTTTGGTTTATGTGAGTGACTCCAGAGTAAGCAAACTGACAATGCTTCCCACACATTAATAATTCCTAAGTTTGTGTGCATTTTCCACATAAATTTGTTCTCCAGTGTTTGGATCTACTGTCTTGTGTTAATTCCTGTGCCTCGCTCTCAGTTGCTGGATTAGTCAAGGGTGTTTTGTTCCTTGACTTGTGAGTCAATTTGTGACCGTCTGATATGCTATAACACCCTCATCCTGCTGCTAAGTGAACGTCCAGCAGATGTGAACGGAGCATCTTGTATATCTTCCAACTTAGAAACATTAAAGTGCCAGTTTGTTGCACATGAGCCTTTGTTTGCCAGAAAGTAGGACACTACAGTTGCAATCCTGTGCTTGAAAATCCCACTGACTCGAGTGGGATCAGCACAGGTAGTAAAGTGTGAGATTGTAGGTTTGGGTCCTAATTCACACTACTGTGGAGGGAGGGAGGCTGCTGACAGGCAGTCACAGGGGTTAAACTGTCTCAGTCCTCCTAACTGATATGCCCTTGAGGTGCAGCTCTCCACAGCAGCCATTTGAATAATGTTTTTCATTCATTAACAGGCTAGGGATTTTTTTGTGTGTGTGGTAGCGGTGGGAATATTAGCCACAAATGCAAGCATGCTGTATTTAAACGCTCTTTAGCCTAATGTTTGGTGTTCTGCTTCTGGTACAGTTATTTAAAATTCACATGTATCAATGCTGAGTTTAGCCTTCCCAATTCTCCGGCTGTGCATCCTCTATTGTATCTTTAATGAGGTTTATGTGAGAGTACAGCCCGTGAGAACAAAGCAGTGGCACTTGGTGAGTTGCATTCTTCGGCTGGCGGTCTGGCCATCTGTCTTGTTTGCGTGTCTTTGTAACTTCATGTAATTCCAACAGGATGTGGATTTCTTTTTCTCTAAGGATGAAATATTTCCAAAATGCAGAGGTCCTTTTGCTTTTTTTCCCCTGGAAACACCAAGCAAATCCTTGAACTATGCATATTTTCTAATCTGTAGACCCAGGGACAATGCTAGAACACGTGTGCATAACAGAGATTTGGAAATGAAGGTACATATTTTGCTTATAAATATTAATTGTTGATCTTTGGCAAATGAAAAGTTAAATTCCTCCCTTCTCCATCATGCTGGATTAAAGCTTTAGAGAACCTATTTTAATATATTGAAGGAAGAGTTACAGTTATTTTTAAAGTGTTGTAATCATGTAAACTAATCTTGGAGCTGTTTTGCAATCCAACCTTGGTGACAAATTTTTAATAAAGGCATTTTCTTATGGTTTGCCATTTGTTTCTCAGGTAAGAAGTGATAAGTGTGATTGTGAACAAACTCTAGTCTCATTTCCCCTATCCCTTTTCCTGCCTTCTTAATATAAAGGAATGGGAATACTTTTAGAGGAATGTGAAAGAGCTATAAGAAGTGATGGCATAGGCAATTTTGCAACTTTAATGGATTATATCCAGCCTGACAACAGTAGAGGCTAAAATAATGCTTTGAACTGACTCTCCTCGCTTGCTTTTCTGCCTTCTGTAACCAATTTGCTAGTCTTTTCCAGTTTACATAGAAAATAGACCGATCATTTCCTGGTAAGATTTGGACGCAGTGACAATTTCCCCTCCTCCCTGAAGAGGGAGACCCATTGAGATGGTCCACTGTCGGAGACAGATAAAACCAGAGCAGTTCCTGAATGTTCTCGGGGACTTTCCAGTTTGCATGGATGGCACTTCAGTCAAGGCTTTGGTCTCTCTCTGGACTGATGAATAGGGCCATTGACACCATCATTCTCGAGTGCCCTCACCTTACCTATAGAACCCATAAAACTCCTTGGTATTCTACAGAGCTTCAGGCTATGAAACAAGAAGGTCGACAGCTACAGTGCAGATGGTATAAATCCTGCTGTGAGGCTGACTAAATACAAGTTAAGAGCATGTTATTATACCAGATGGTTGTGGTGATAGCAGAAAGGTGCTTTACTCTGTCACCATTGTGTCCTCAAGTAGTCATCCAGCAGAACTTTTCTGTACGGTGAACACTCTTGTAAGGTCAAGTCCAAGGAGACAAGGGCAGTGGACAGATAATGTCTGCTGTGACGATTTTGCAAGACGCTTTGAGGGCAAAGTCGCTCAGATCCACTGGAAATTGGATGCCACAACTGAGAGTAGTTCAGAGGGGGCATCCAGAGAACCATCTGGTGCAGTTATTTTGGATCAGTTTCAATTAATGAGGCCTGAAGATGTGGACAATTTGCTTGTTGAGTCCAGCCAACTACATGTCTTCTAGATGTTTGCCTCTCTTGGGTTATAAAAACTAGCCACTTGGGTATGACAGAATGGATATTGAGGATAGTGCAGTGGTGGTGAACCTTTGGCACTCCAGATGTTATGGACTACAATTCCCATCAGCCCATGCCAGCATGACCACTTGGCCATGCTGGCAGAGGCTGATGGGAATTGTAGTCCATAACATCTGGAGTGCCAAAGGTTCGCCACCACGGGGATAGTGAATACCTTCTTGAGAAAGGCAGTAGTTCCGATGGTTCTCAAGGAGGCGGTGGTGTTCCCCCTTAAGGGATTTTCTTTAGACCCTGAGGATCTAAAAAACTATCGCCTGGTGGCCCAACATACCTTTTTTAGCTAAGATAGAGAGGGTTGTGACTGTTCAACTGTAGGCATGTTTGGAAGAAGCTGATTATCTAGACCCATTTCAGCCTGGGTTCAGGCTCGGTCATGGAATTGAAACCACCTGGGTTGCCCTGAATTCTTACCTTTTCTGGGAGAGACAAAGGGTCAATGCAACTCTGTTGGTCCTCCTGGATCTCTTGGTGGCTTGTGGTACTATTGACTACAGTATCCTGGAAAGGCTACAGAGCTTGGGCGTTGAGGGGCCTTTCTTTGCAGTAGTTCTGCTCCTACCTCCAAGGCCAGTACTAGAAGGTAGTCATGGGAGACTAAACATCTTGGGCCTCAAATATTTAAATGAACACCTTCTCCCATATTGACCTGTTCATGCCCTAAGATCAGCAGATTAAACCCTTCTAGTAGAACCACCACCTTCAGCGATTAAAAAAAGGTGGAGACCCAAGACACAGCTTTTTCAGTGATGGCCTTGAGATTGTAGAATGATTTCCCTCCTTAGGTACCTCAAGCATCTTCTCTATACATGTTTAGAAAATTGGTAGACAGTTATTTACCCTGACTTTTGGCTGAAGAGATGGTTTCCCCCTTTGAAAATATCAGGATTTAAATAGGTTTTTAGGAATTCTAATAGTTTTTTTGGGATTCTAAACAGGTTTTATTGTGTACATCTTATAACTGTTTTTAGGTGATTTTTATGTCATGTTGTAACCCTCCCTGAGACTTTCAGGTATTTATAAGCATTCAGTATATATATGCTTCATGCTCTTGCTTGGTGTTAATTTTAATGCTGTACACACACACACACACATGCATATGTGTGTGAATTTAAGTGTGAATTTAAAGTGAATTTAAGAGTGTACATGCTGAACAGTCAATATAAGAAGGGTATTGAGGTGTTAAAAGATATTCCCCTTTAATTCAAGACTGGGGAAACAGGTTTGGCCTAGTACTTAAATGAAAGTAGCATAGGTGTTTGATGAGCCTTATCTTTTGGGGCGCCATTCCACTGAATGGGAAGCGGTGGTCCTTCCAGTATCCTTGCCCCAAGCCGTTTAGGGCTTTAAAGGTAAGCCCAACACTTGCCTGGAAACAAATGGACAGCCAGTACCCTGACAGTAGCCTGACTGTTGTGCTTTAGACCAACTGAAGTTGCCAGATCATTTTTAAGGCATCGCCAGGTAAAATGTGTGGTAAAGCTACAAATTCTCCTGAACCAACACTTTATCAGAGACCCTACAAGGTGGAAAAAACAGGAGCTTAGACAGCAAGAGGTCACACCTAAAGGGGATGGAAATTTGAAGAAAACAGTTGGCCCCGTAGGAAGCCTGGAAAACACAAAGGAACTCAACTAGATCACTCAGCAACTACGGAGATTCTTTAGGTAGTCTGCCACGGAAGCTGTATATCAAAAGGAAAACCCAGTTCCGTGCATCCCACTGCTGCCTCCAAGTGTAGTTTTACCACAAAACATTTCACTAATTTAACCTAGATGTAATCATGACATGGATCACTGTTGCCAGTTCATACTTTTTGAAGAACAGTGGCAGTTAGCACATCAGCAGAAGCTGATAAAAGGCACTGTGCTTCAGAGAAGACCAGACCAAGATCCAGCAGCATCCTCAAGCTACAAACCTGCTTGTTCGGGGGAATGCAGTTCCTTCCCAGAAAGGATGACTCCTCAGTCCCTGAACAGTTTTGTCATTGACTGCAAGTACCTTGCCTATACTGAGGTTTGGTTTATTTGCACTAAGCCATTCTGTTCAGGCCTTCCATAGATCTGCATGACTTACCTGTCAAGGACAGTTGAATCTAAGTCATGGCAAATGGCAGCACCTTTATTCACAAAATACATCACAAACATGTCATAGAGAGCCTGTACATCTTTGGGCTTTACATCCATAAGTCCCTGGGATAAAAGTCTTGTCACAATCCAGAAAAGCTCTCCCAGATGGCATTGTGCAGGTGAAGTGAGGTCGCTTCATCACTGTCACTGCTGCAAACTAGTGACAATTTGTTCTCACCTATGGTCATATTCACTTTGAATGTTCCTCCAACTATCTGGCCAACAACTTCATTGCTCCAAGCTCCTCAGTAAACCAAGGCACATGCCAAGATCCATGGAAGGGAAGAGGGTATCTCAGAACTAGTTTGCTGCAGCCCAGATCACCTAAATATTCACCTCCATATTCAGCCAGGGCTGCAAACCAATTTTGCTGACTGCGAAATTCCTAAGAGATGCCTGAAACCATCTGGATCTATCAGCCTTCTGTGGCAGACTGTCCTTATTGCCCATCCCCCATTCTTGCAGAGGTTCTGAGTGTCCATGAGTCTAAACCTCACCAGATAATGGTGGGGCCTATGAAAAGGGGGGAGTGGAAAATCTTGTCCATTATCAAGCCACACATTTTATCCCCAGAGAAAATCAAACGTATGATGTGTTATATATGCAGGGACCAGAATGTTTTTGGACAGCTCCATGTTTCTTGTGGTCATGAATCCCGGGTTACCATTAAGGTAGCCTCAGCATGGACACTGAAGCCCTCAGGAACACCAATCCTCAAGGGCCTCACCACCAACCGCCTCCCTCAGCTCATGGAGGAAGAATGTTGGGCAGTAGGGTGGACAATACACCTATTACAGCCCAAGTTCCTCAAATCAAATACACATATGGCAGAACTGGATAAGAAAACTTTTGGTGAGTGTCACAGAGGTCAGATAGACCACAGATAGACCTCTCCCCATGTACCAACTCTAGGCTGATGCTGTAGCAGGAAATCAGGGGTGTCAAATTTGACAGAGAGCCACCTCTCCCCTTTTAGCCACCCAGGTCTCCATGATGCACATCAGGTTGGCCTCCTCATCCTGCATTAAATACTGGATGAGAGTTGTTTTATTTTGAGCCAAACTGATATACAACAGCAGTGCTTTTAGGCTTAAGGGTTGAACAAACAACATTACTAGGTCCCCTTGGGATGAGAGAAGGACCAGAAGTAAAACCTAATGACCCTCCTTCGCTTCAGTTGGCACAGCCTGCTCCTACCACCCTACTCTCCTCTGCCCTCTGGGAGCTCAAGCTACAGAAGCAGGAGCAGATCCCTAGTCAGCTGACCAGCTGGCCCCAATCCAGTTCCCGCCCCTATTCTCATTCTGCGCCAGTTTTGCTGTATGAGCTACTGCCTGCTTTCTGCATAATGCCTTGACAATCAGCCAGAAAAGTTCCAATGAACTAATATTTTCGTCTCTTAAATGCATGCATATTAAAATGCCCTTGTTATAAATTTTAAAGAGCAGTCTATATGAAGTTAACTCTCCCCCTTCCTCTCAGAGGACTTAAATGTAGCAACAGTATTAATATTTAGATTTTATGTACAGCAGTTCCTGCTTTGTAGCTGGTCTGTCACAGGCTCTTCCAGTAGATTCGTATAATCTTCAAAAGGTGGGATTTCAGCTTTCATGGGAGCAGGCCTATTCTTTTGCAAGCATAGCAAGACAGCACCAGAATCTCAGTGCAGCAATAACACTTTTGATGGGTTTGAAGTGTATGTGTTATGTAAAGTGGGTGTCTTATTCATGGTCTGCAGTGGCAGGGGACAAGAAAAGGACAAAAAACCCTCCTCATAGAAGTCTAATGCAACCACAGAGAATGTTTCCTTGCCTTTGTTGAAAACTACATTTATGAAATACAATAACCAGCTCTGCAATGATAAATCCATCATCATTTACCTTACCCATTTCTTTCCACACTTGATCCCAGATCATCCACAAAACATTCAGAGGAGCCTTGAAAATGCACGGGAGGCAAGCTGTAGCAGTTTAAAAATTAATAGTCCATTGCATTAGAACATCCTTACTGCCAGTTTGCTGTGGCATTTGAGAGCTTTGTTCCTTTGTTTCGGAGCAAGAATTGTGAAGCAACTAAGAGAATGATCTGTGATCTAAAAGGTTCAGATCTCTACTGTGCCGCAAGTACTGTAGTTGACCTTGGGCAAACCTTGCTGCCCTCAGACTCTTTCCCCAATGTGCAATACGGATATAATAATAGTTGCCTATCTTGCCACACTGTTGTGAGAATCACAATTACTCAGAGAGAAGCAGGAAAAGAAAGAATAAGCCAGAAAGAAGCAATTCCTAAGAGCAGCTTTGGATTCTGAAACCATGGCACAAAGTATAATTTTTTAATCTATTTCTACTAAATCAGAGGGCCTCAAACCATATTCCAAGGGACTTTGGAGTTTCTTGAAAATTTGAAATGGCAGAGAAACTGCCTACGAAAGTTTTGCTCACCATCATTTTTTCCTTTTAAATACATTTTTAATATATATATATATATTATACAAAATATAAACAATCACCCACAAAACTGCCAATAAACATGTTGTATGGCCCACATAACATACAGTAAAATACTCCCTACAATAAATAGTGGTTTATAACCAGGTCCCTTCTGTTCAAAAGTGCATGCCCTAGAATGCATCTCAGATTCCTCTGCCATGCAATGCCAGCCGTACAAGGATTCCTTTGCAGACCAGTCAATGTACAAAAAGTTCCCTAGTGCCAGGAAGTTTGAAAGCCTCCATAACAATCCAGTCAAGCAATAACAGTGTTGTTGGAGTAGAGGATTCTGCATTGAAGTCCATGGCCTTAGAAGGGTATAATGCCACTTAGGACTGTGCTATTATTGCCCAGAATCTGTGAACGTTAATGGCACCCAACCACCAACATAACACACTGTTCCTTTCGTCAGCAGTTTTGCGTATCTGATGTTGCTCTAATTTGTTCATATCATTTGTGGCACTATTGGGAGCTAGAAGACATTTCATCACAGTAAAATGCTAGTCCTTGTTTTCAACGGACATGACAAATTAGTGCAATCGATAATTATCTGGGTATTTCCTGGTAAGAGCATTCACTGCATTTTGACACCCTATGACTCAGGTTAATTAAAGGTGAAGGTAGTCTCCTGTACAAGCACCAGGTCATTACTGACACATGGGGTGATGTCACATCATGACATTTACTAACTAGGCAGACTATGTTTACAGAATAGTTTGCCATTGCCTTCCCCGGTCATCTACACTTACCAACCCTGGAAGACTGGGAAGACCGGAAGGGTGGAAAGCTGAGCCAGCTACCTGAAAATGACTTCCATTGCAAGATGGAGTCACCATCCCTGTACATCTTTCTTTGAATTGGGTATGGTTGGGCAACCAGCCCCTTTTTGTTTCTAACCAATAAAACATTGGGAGGAAAAGTTCCACAATGATACTAAACGGTGTGGCAGCAACAGAAACAGGCTTTGTGGTGATCAGTGGAGTGAACCGGATCTGATCAGGACTGAGGAAGAAAACTCTTTCAGTGAAGCTGTCCCCATGATTCCATACAGCATTTGACAAAGCACTGAGGATTGCATTAGTCCTCATTGCCCAATCAAATGTGAGACTATGGGCGTTTTCGCACACACTTTTTATTCTTGAATAAAAGCAAACCGCATTGATCCCTGACCTTTTTGATGCAGTTTTGTCGCTCGATGGCATTCACACATGGCCAGGTAGTCACGCATCTTCTGCCTGCTTCGCAACTCCCGGGTTTCTGCATTGCCCAGTAATGCGGCGCAAACGACCGCTCTGATTGGCTGTCGCGCCATCATGGGGCCGTCCGGGGGCGGGCTTCCAAATTGCTTCCCATCCCGTTTCCGTGGACGGGCTGTTGAGCTACCGCGTTAACGGAGGCGAAACGATCGAATGAGTCACCGTGCTGCAAATGTATCAAAGCAACGGTGCCACGGGGACTTGGTAGCTTGAGCTATCAGGCGCACACAACCGAACGCGAGGAGGGGAGGGAGTCGAGTGAGACTCAAGCGGAACAATGGGATGTGCGCGCGCAACCAGCAAGTCCAATTGCGTTCCCATTGGCTGGATCAAATCGCGTCACACTGTGGGTGTCACCCCTGACTGTCGCTTACTCCAGATTTGTTTCGCACCTAGCCACCAGATTGTGGGGGGAAACCGGTTTTTCCAAGAAAGTTGCAGAAGTATCGAGCTACAGGAAAAATGTGGAACAACGGCTGGAATGTGGCACAGAAGGGGGGTCGGGACACATTTCGGCTTAAGTGTGTGCGAAAAAATGTGGAAAACAGCAACGAACTCACATGCTGGATCTGCAACAAACAGTGTGTGCGAAAACGCCCTGAGGCGCCCAAAGAAATGAACAGGATTCTTCTTGTCAGTTTTTCTGGGTGGCAAAGTGACATCCATAACATGGGAGTTATGGGGTGGGATGGGGGGTAGGGAATGTGGTGATAACTAAACAATTATGTGCTGTGCGGTTGACACTTGGCATCAAGACTCTACAGAGCATCAGACTGGAATCCGGGAGAGCCAGGTTTGACTCCCCACTCTGACGTAGACCCTGTCCGCACATGCATAATAATGCACTTTCAATCCACTTTCAATGCACTTTGCAGCTGTGAGGAATAGCCAAATCTACTTGCAAACAATGTGAAAGCAGATTGAAAGTGGATTATTCTGCATGTGTGGAAGGGGCCATGGTGTGGTGTAGTGTGTATGTCCCTTTAAGAGAATTGCAAATAAGGCTATGAAAAGAGGGGGAGTGGGTGCAGCTTTTGGGTGTTGTTTGTTGCTTAATTTAAGCTTGAATAAAGACATTTGGAACTGAACATGGAAACATTATTAGCAGTGACGTAGCGCCAAGGGGATGGGGGTGTGTGCAACGTACTGGACACGTGCCGGTGCGGGGGTGTGGCAGGGTGTGCATGCGGGGCACATGCGTGCCCTGGGCACTGTTCCCCCCCCCCCCTTGCTCGGGCCCTGATTATTAGACAGACATAATAAATCGGTGAAGAAGATGGGATGGCTTTTTGCTTTTGAACTCACTGGCAGCATTTTTAACAAAGTCCAGGTGAGCCTGTAATTGCTATTACTTCATGGAATTGTTTTTCTTTAAATAATTACCTGCTTGCAAGTAGTGACACAGATGTGTCTGAGGAAAGGAAACTTACGCTGCTCCTCCTGGGAGTAGAAGGACAACATATTTTATATTTCTTTCCTCTTGCTGATGAGAAATGTGAAATTGTCCTTACTGCACTGAAGGATTTTTTTTGATGCCCAAATTTAATGTGATGCTATAAATTCTGTCAGTGTGAACAATAGCCGGGGAGTCAACTTTACAATATATTGCAGCTTTGAGAGACTTATTTGGCCCCTGTGAGTTTGGAGTGGATGCTTGCTGGTGAAGCTTGAGCCAATCACTTATGCTCGGGATAACCTACCTAACAGGGCTGCTGTGAGGATAAAATGGAGGAACAGTGAATGATTTGGAATCTTGTTGCAGAGAAAAGTGAAATCAAAATGAACTAAATAAATATAGTGCTTGTGTCATCCATTTGTCATGGCTTCTGTACGCCTGTAGCAATCACTCAATTAACAACAGTTACTGGTAAGTGGAACATTGTTTTATTGTTTGAAAAAAATGTACATTCGGAAGTATTTACCTCCTTATAAATGAGCACCTTCCCATAACAACTTCCTTAAGTCACCTTTTAGTTCCCCAAGAGGCTCAATGTTATAATAGCTAAAGGGGAATTTTTTCATCATAGCATGGTAAAGGAAAATTTATCACAGCTCAAGTGTAATCTGGGGAGGACCAAAGACTGGAACATTAAGTAGTTGAATATGGAACAACAATTTGCATGATTTCTGTTTTTTCATCAGAAATGTGCCTATTCTAAAGCAGAACATCATTCTTCAAATCAAGGTGCAATGCCACATATTAAAACACCTTCATGAAAATCTCAGGTGGTGCAAAACCTACTTACAGCCCCACTACATTTTCTTCCGTAATGAGATGTCCACTTTACAAATGATGGGAAGGATCTTCCTGCCAGTTCTATGTGGTTATTATAAGAAAATTTACACTTTTCTCTTGCCCTTTGTCCAAGGATCTCTTGGCTTCCCTGCTCCCTTTTATCCTCACAACTTATGATATATTCAGACTGAGACATGATGACAGGTGCAAACTCACTTGATAAGCTTTGTGGCTAAAGGGAATTTGAACCCAATTTTTCTCATTCTCTGTCCAGTTTTACCGTATGTCCAACATACTGATCACGACTTATTGATCACGACTTACTGATCATGACACCTCTTGGTTGACTTGTTCTAACAATGTCCTCATGTGGATATTATTGCTGATTCTCACATGATACTGGTAGAAAGCATTTTCAGGAGCTGCTAGAAAGCATTTTCATGACTGCTTTCTGCCTTGATGCAAACATTTTTTTTAAATCTAATAATAAGGTACTTTTGCTGTTTTCACTAACTGTCTCTGCTAATTGTTAACAATTCATTTAACTTGGCTACAGTGGTGCCATTGTTGCATTTTGCAGTCTGTACAACCCATGTGTAACATATGCTGAATTAATTTTATTGTAATTTATCATTCAAATAAATAATTGTTTTACATTATTGACTTGATATTGAGCTATGTATCACTGGACCTTGTTTTCCTCTTTAAACACATTCACATGCACACAAATGTGCAGTTTCAGCTCAGCAAATATAGTATTAATCACACAAACATGAAGGCTCAGTACTTTATTTAGGAACTTGCTACACAGGTGGAAGGGAACTCTGAGAAGGAACAGGCTGGGAATTGCACCCTGGAAACATATGGGGAAATGACACTCAGCCAAAGGAAGAAGGTAGAAACACACATTCCTGCCTAATTTTCCATATGCTGCCCTCTGCAGGAACTTCTTCTCTTTTTGTACCCCAGACAGTGCATCTTCCAACACAATAGTCAAGGTTTCTGTTCATCCCCCCCCCCCATTTGCTTTTGAGGCATACTTTTTTTGAAGAAAGGGTGTCAGAATACAGTCCCAGTTCCATCTGAGCCACTGCTCAAATCGGAAGAGACCTCATAGGCCGTCTAGTCTATCTCCCAACTGAATGAGGAAAATCCAAAGCTGAGGATGTCTATTCTGGAGGGACTCCAATGTAGTCTCTGCTTGAAAGCCTCCAGCAAATGAAAGACCACTCACCTCCAATGGTGCCTGTTGCTGAGCTACTCTCGCTATTAGCAAGTTTTTCCACCCTAACGTTCAACTAAAATTCACCTTCTTGTAACTTAAGCCTATTCTGTCTAGGGCAAGAGAGCCCGGCAAGCAAGCCAGTGTGAACCTCTACAATCTGAGACCCTCATATCTAGGACCACCTCCACTCATGTGTCCATAAGGGAGCTCCCATCTTTAGAATAGGCATCAGTAAAAGTTCTTCCATTCAGGTTTGTGAACACAGGTTTTGTTCAGACTTTCCCACTGCCTACTCCTGTTTTACAGAACAGCCTTCCAGAGGACATGTGGAAGGCCCCAACCTTGCAAAGATTTCAGATCCGTGTACTCCCTTCAAGTCATGCTTCTGACACACTGATGGTTCTAACAGAATATGGTCCATATGACACTCCCGACACACACAATTATTTCTTCTCATAGCTGCGCTGCATGGTTTGTTGAACTTGGTACACGTGTACCAGATTTCAGGTTAATCAAGGGCCATGATGGCAAACCTTTTGGGCCCAGTGTTCAGATATTTAGAAAATGCCTAACTTGACTCTGCTGGTATGTCACCCCATGCAGAGGGGAAATAATTCTTTGCATATTCATTATTTTTTTAAAGTAGTTAATCATGTGGGGTACTATATTTTATACAAAGAAATATCAAACAATTACCAAAATGTCTCTAAAACAAGGAGAATAGTTGTTGTCGGGTGTTGGGGAATGCTGCTGTGTCACCAAAACACTGTGGTATGTCATCCTTTGATGTACATACCAAAGGTTTACCATCACTGATCTAGGGTCCAGTAGGCATGCAACGAAGCTGTAATATCCAGGCATTCCTCCATACAGGGGGGAAAACAGTGACTAATTATATCAGATCGCATGCTGTGAAATATGACAGATCTTGAAAAGCAGAGCGTTTTTGATGCGCAGGGTAAACAGCTTGCTCCTTTCTTATTTGTACTGTATTTTTGTGACATGAATGAATCTTTAACTGGATTTAACGCAACAAACCACTTTATTGAGTCCTGTTGATCAGGAGGAGACCAAGATAAAACTTTTTTAAAAATTTAATTGATTTTCACAGTATATTTAACAGGATACAATTATAAAAATACTAGAGAACAGACAAGAGTTAAAGAAGACATCTATCCAGAACGATATCAATTAAATATTACATAATGGATTCCAATATGACCGTCTAATATTATTAAAGAGATATGGAAAGATAAAACTATCTTGAAGAGTACAAAAATCAGGCTTGTGAAGCTTTACTTGGCACCGTCCCACTAACTTCCACCAATTCCACTGTCTGCAACACTCCGCAGCCGAATTGCCTCTGGGCTATTATCGCTCTCCAGGGGCCGCCCCCTCCCGCAGGCGCTACGTGCCGCTGGGCCTCTTAGCCGCATGCGCAGCAGAACAACCAGGGGCGGGGTCGGAAGAAGTGACGTCTCCAGGCGGCGGAGGAGGAGGGGGCGGCGGGCTCTGCTGCGCCTGCGCGGCACCTTGTTTACCCCGTTCTTCTGCGAGCCTGGATGGGAGGGGGAGGGAAAGAATGTGGAGAAGCGGCGCCCGCCTCTCCTCCCCGAGTCCTCCCGGCAGGTGTCGCTCTAGCCCGGCGGATCGGAGCGTGCTCGGTGGCCGCCAGGTGGCGCCTGCGCCCTCCATTCGCTCGCCAGCCGCCGAGCCGCGAACACCCCAAACAATCCCAAGCGCCGCCGCCGCCGCCAAATTAAATAATCCGCCCGCTTCGTTCTTCTCCCCCCCCCGCCCTTTTCCGAAAGCTCGACCGCTGCCCCCCCTTCCTCAACTAGGGCCTTTGCCGCCGAGGTCTTAACGAGAGAAAGGAAAAGGAAAAAAAAAGGTAAGGGCGGCCCGAGCGAATTGGCCTAGAAGTGAGATCAGAAAGGGGGGAGGATAAAGGTGGGGGGGGGACGTTTGAGTGCGGGGGGAGCTAAAAAGGGCGCGCGGGGCCTCAGGATCCGCCGTCGCCGCCGACCACCAAGGCCGCTAGGCCTGCCTCCGCCGTCGAGAGAGGTAAGTTCGACAATGGCGTCGAAGCTTCTGGAAGTTGGGGGGCTTGTTTTTTCCGCCCCCTCTTTTTAGGCGGGGAGGGGAAATATTGAGGGAGGGGAAGGCTTCGGGGGCGCTTCAAAGGAGGCCGCGGCGGCCGACGGAGAGGGAGCCGCGCAGGCAAGATGGAGGACGCGGGGCCGAGAGGGAAACACGCACAGCCCGACTCGCGACCTCCTCCCCTCCCCTGGGAAAAGGCGGCGGTGGAAGGAGGCAGGAAGGCAGGAAAGGGGCCCTTCCTTCCACCTCTCTGCCTTCGCCCACCTGAAGGTTCCCTCTTCTTCTCTCCCCCCCCCCCCCCCCCCCCGTGTAGAAAAAGGCCTAGGCCCGCCGCTGAGAAAATGGAGACGCTCCCATGGCTTCCTTCCTTATTAATGTCCCCATATCTGACTGCTTTTATGCCCGCCAAGTCCGCAGAAAAAGGCCCGGTTTAGGGATCGGGGGCAGCCGAAAGTGGTGGAGGGACGGGAGAGAGGGGTGCGTGTGTATGCCCTCACACGGGTTTGGTCAATGCGAGGTGGGTGTTTGTGTTGGGAGACGTCAAGCTCTTAGGATTTCCCCCCCGGCCACTCTTCAATACTCCTTTTTTCAGCCTTCTCAACCCCCATCAAATAATCAAAACATACGAAAGAGCTTACCCCCCCCCCCCCGTTTACAAAGTAGTGAGCTGTCTTTGGAGTTTACCCAGAAATCCTAATCGTACTAGATCTTCAGTGTAAATTAAAGTTAGTGGGGGGGGGGGAGGGGGGAGATTCCAGGGTAAAATTGAAAGGGCCAATTGGGGTGGAGGGAACAGCACGTAAAGAGAAGCTTCACGTTGACAGCCGTCCTGTGCCTCAAGAAGGGAGAAATGTGGTTATTTGTGTGTGTTCGATTCGTCCCCCCCCCTGACCTGTGAATGTGTGTAAAGGGCTACGTGCTACATTTAAAAGGCCGATGGGTGGGGGTGGGGGTGGTTGGCCTGTAAGCCAGAAGTTGTGGCCGGTGGGACTTTGGGTAAACATGCTCCAAATATCTGCAGCTTTCCCCCCTCGTGACTTCGGAAAGAGGCGGGTAGTTTGGGAACGAATGTGCCATGCCAGAGCAGGAACTTTGCCCGAGTTTTGTGCCATTAATAATAATTTGTTCATATTGGAAGGGCCATTACCATAAACTGGCTTTCACTAACACCAAGCGCAATTTAGGGGAGGGGGAAGTATTTCGCTCCCCTAATTTTAACTGGGAACTCCTTTCATAGGGGCTTCTACCTCGACCTTCCGCATGTTTACTCAGGAACGCGGCGGCGCTGAATTCGGTGGGGCTTACACCCACCCAAGTAAAAGCACCTAGAATTGGCGCCTTAGGCACGTCTTTAACTCCTCCCGGGCTTTCTTCCTAGCCTTTCAGTCCCCCTGGGGTCCATTTCAATTCGGGGAAAGGGAGAGAGAAATTAAGGAGAAAACGTCCCTGTTGACTTTTTGATGTCGGCGTGCTGCAGGGAGTCCCGCTGGGTCGCTGCCTGGTGGGAGGGAAGAGGGGGCGGAAGAGGGCTGTTTAATGGGGGTTTTGGCGCCACTTTTGTTTTAAGGCATTTGTTTGTCTCCCCCTTCCTTTTCCCGGCACTCACAAGAGTTCAGCCGATCCTTTCCCAGGTAGGAAGTGGTCCCGCTTTACCAGTCGCGCTCTGTCCCCCGCCCCAAGTTAGTGACCTGGTTATGTGCTAGTGAATGTATTAAAAGGGGGGGGGGGTTCACACGCTTTTCGGTGGGAAGCCTGGTTCTATTTTCTAAACCGCAAGCGCGTTTCTTTGTGATTATGCCGACGGTGGGGGAGTATACTTTTAGGAAAGCGGTAACCCCTCCCTGCATGTTGTTGCTAAACAGCCCTTTCCAGTGACTTAAGAGGTGACTTCCTAACGACCTGATCTATATTCCAGCCTATTTTTAATACCAGCGGGGAGTGGGGGCAGCAGTGATTGGCGAGCATTGTGAGAAATCTTAGCCCCCCCCCCCCCCCCCGGGTTGTCCTCCAGGCTGTAGTCCTTATTCGGTAGTTCCCTTCCATCGGGGAGGAGGCGCGTTTGGCAGCCACACCCCGGGCTTGTTTCCAAGCGAAGCCTGGCTCTTCCCTCTCCCCCCCCCCCCCGGCGATGTCGTCTTCTTTTCCCTTGGAGGCACGGGAGGGTTTTGCGGAGGTGACCCGCCGAGCCCAAATCTCTGTTGTTGTCGCCTCCTGTCGAGGAGGAAAGGAGGGGTTTTGTTCGCCCCAGGGGTGGGGGAGGGGTGGGAGCGGGCGCGGAGTCGAGTTACCGAAGTGCGTCACACGCAGTCCTGATAGGGCCTACTCGGCCGTCTGTGCTGTGCCTTTGCATCTTCACTCAAGTTTCTCTTCTGCCTGCTAGGATTGGTCAGCGGCGGCAGCCCAAGCAGCTCGCCTCCTTGTTCCAAGGAAGAACACGGCGGGCTAAAGCGGGGACCGGGCTTTGTAAATATGAGCCGATGGGCCTTGAGTCCAGGAGTGTGCGCCTCTGGCCGCCAAACGGCTCCAGTTTGTCGCCAGTTTGGTGCAGTTTTATATGCTTACTCCCAGAAGGCGTGCTGTTAAAAGAGCTACCCCTTGATTGCCCAGCTCGGTTGTCCTAGCACTGCTTCAGGAGGCAGCCAGTGCTTTTGCAGAAAACATTGGCCTGCTTGGGAATTTGGAGGTTTAGGTTTGAAATTGGCTGTTTCTTTGATGTAAAGATTGATGGCTCTGAAACTATTTGACTCAACCCAATGTAAAGATTGATGGCTCTGAAACTATTTGACTCAACCCAATATCCCATGCCATAAGGAACAAAAGATAATGATTTGTACCTTGGCTAGTGATGTTCAGGAAACTGGACAGTAGAGTCTTTACTGAAAACTTGCCTATTTATTCATATTTAACCTGGCTTTCTGAGCTGGTTAAATAGGCATATTTTTTCACCTTTAGAACAAAATTGAAATATGAAACTATTGTAATTATATATTATATAAGACTCACCCACATTTTTATACTCTTAGGTTACCTTTTCTTAATCCGCAAATAAAATATCCCAAAATAAAACCATGTTGGTAGTACTTTGGTTATAACCCTCCTAAATTAGGATGGTGACCTATTTGTGGGTCCCAAATTTTCAGTTGAATATTAATACCTTAGGCCTTTAACCAAAGTTATGTTTGATATTATGTAACACTGGGTGTAAACTACATTGTCAAGTATGTTTGTGACAAGGTGTTAAGATATTAGCAGTTCCTGTGATTCTGCCATCTGTGGAAGCATGCAATGATTATTTTGTTTATGTTTGTTAAACAGACAAGAAATTAAATTGCTGATGATTCAAGTGACATTTCACCATTTGTACAACCTAGGAGGCTAGATTTCTGGCATAAGAATAATCAGTACAGTATTATACTTCTTAAATAACTTGCATATGGATACTATGGTGCTCATTAGACTTTTAATTTGCAGATCCAAAATTGAAACCCAGAAAATGGTTTTGAATGCTAAAGGAGTTGAATGAATGTTGTGGCATTCATTTCCATTCAAACAAGAAGATCCAGAAAGGTCATAGGCATAAAAAAAATTAGAATCATCCTTGTTGGACTGGGAACCAATGTTCTCAAAATTATTATTCAACTTTAGTGCAGTTTTTCTCATAAAATATCAGTTTAACAGCAATCATACTAACTTTTTTCAGGTGTAGGAGGTTAAGAGCTCATGTATCTAATCTGGAGGAACCGGGTTTGATTCCCAGCTCTGCCGCCTGAGCTGTGGAGGCTTATCTGGGGAATTCAGATTAGCCTGTACACTCCTACACACGCCAGCTGGGTGACCTTGGGCTAGTCACAGCTTCTCGGAGCTCTCTCAGCCCCACCTACCTCACAGGGTGTTTGTTGTGAGGGGGGAAGGAGATTGTAAGCCCCTTTGAGTCTCCTGAAGGAGAGAAAGGGGGGATATAAATCCAAACTCCTCCTCCTCTTTTTCTTCTTAGAGAGTACTGATGGGAGTTTAAAGTATTGTCAGATTATTTGGCTTCAGTTGCTGCTTGTTAAAACAGGGTTGTTGGGCTTTTTGCTTCTCCTGATATGTATGGTGACATCTGATGATGATATACTCAGTCTATGCAGGTTAACTATGAGGAAAATACAATGGTTCAGGTTTGGTAAGGTTGTAAAGTTCTGTGTGAGGCTGTGAGGGATATGGAACTGCCTACTGTAAAAATATGTGGTTATATTTTACTGTGAAAGAAGCTCTTGTGTGTGCATGTGTGAACATGTTGATTCTATAACATTTCTTTTGTCAGGTAGTGTTTGATCATTGGTGTCACATTAGGATGCTTGTAGGATTCAGAATGTAGGATGCACTGTAGGATTCAGAACCTGAAGGAGTGTTGCAAAAATTGAGCAAGTTGCAAAATGTTGTGTGAATCTGTAATATTACCTTTATGCAATCAGCTATAGCTGTCATGTTGCATTTTTTTAAACTACAATTTGAGATCCAGGTCTTGGCTTGCTGTTACTTGTTATGTCAGTGTCTCCTATTTAGTGCCTGTTCTTTTGTGAGTATGTGTGTGTTCAATGTTGTCAACTTGCTTCAGACTTATGGTGGCCTTATAAATTAATGCTCTGACCTGGATGGCCCAGGCTAGCCTGATCTTGTCACATCTTAGAAGCTAAGTAGGGTCAGTCTTGGATAGCCCTTGGATGGGAGTCTGTCAAGGAATACCAGGGTCACTAGGCAGAGGAAAGCAATGGGAAATTACCTCTGTAAGTGTCTTGCCTTGAAAACCCTATGGGGTCACCATAACTTCGCTGCAGCTTGAGGACACTTTACAAAGACACACATCAATGGCCTCCCAAACATCCTGTTGTTAACAGCTTTGCTCAGGTCTTGCAAAATTGTGTGAATAAGCCCTTAATATTGTTGTGAGTTTTATATAGTTAAGGGCCAATCCTCCTGTGTATTTTGCTGTGCAGTTCTGCCGTATTAGGGTGGTGTCACATACCAATTGGTAAATGTATACTCTGCTCTTTTTTTTGCGTTGTTAATTAAATCTTAAACAGAGGTAGCCACTACAGAATATCATTTATTTATTACCTTTATAACCCACCCATATACAGGATCTCTGGGAGGCTACAACTTTAAAACATCTCCTTACATAAAACATCAATTAAGCACACAGTGTACAAAAATTAAAAAACCAGCCCTAACCCTCATCACCCTCCCCACCACCAGCAGCATGATAGAAGGGTCATCCAGGGAGACTAATCAAATGCCTAGGTGAAGAGGAAAGTCATTGCCAGGTGGCACAGGGGATTATTCCAAAACCTTGGGCAATCACAGAGAAAGCCAACCCATGTACCCTTGCCTGCCATATTTCGGCAGGAGGTACCATAAGGGGAGCCTCCCCGTGTGACATCAGTGCCTGGGCAGGTACATATGGGTGCTGGTGTTCCTTTAGGTAGGTAGGGCTCAAGCCACTTACGATTTTGTACATAAATGTCAATACCATGAATTGGGCCTGGAAGGGAATTGGGAGCCAGTGCAATTCCTTGAGGACCAGTGGGATGTTCTTCCTGCCAGATCTTGCAGCAATCAGCCTAGCTGCAGCGTGCTGCACCAGCTGCAGCCTCTGGATTGTCTTCAAGAGTAATCCCATGTAGAATGCATTACAGTAATCCAATCGGGAGGGTACTAGATCATGTGTTACTGTGGTCAGATCCCCTTTGTCCAGAAGTGGGTGGAGCTGGCAAACCAGTCGGAGCTGCTAGAAGGCCCTTGCCACCAATGCCACCTAAGCTTCAAGGGACAGTGATGAATCCAGGAGGACCTTCAGGTCTCACATCCGGTCTTTCCGGGGCAATACAACCCATTAATTTATCTGCTTATTTATAGGTGACTCATTTACAATTATTCTTGAAGTGTACTTGACAACCAGGTGTTACGTGCTTTTATAATCTTCTCAAACATTTCCTTGGTTTTCTTATAGGAATATAATGTAAAACTGTTACAATTGCAGCTTGTACCAAGATATCATTTTTTAAACAATGTTGCTGTCTGTTAGTAGATGGTTTCGCTGTGAGTTACTGATTGCCTGGGCAATTTTCTTCTGATACTTATAGTTCTCAAAAGATTTCAAGACCTTGAGTAGTTTTATGGGCAGTGGACCCTCACCTGAGTAGCCCAGGGTAGCCTGATCTTGGAAGCTAAGTGGGGTAGCCTTAACTGGTATTTGTGTGGTAAACTACAAAGAAAGACCAGGGTCACTATGCAGAGGTATGCAATGGCAAATCCCCGCTTGCCTTGAAACCCCTATAGGATCATCATTAATTGGCTTTAATTTGATGGCTAAAATAAAACAAAATTAATGGGCTGTCATCTTTGTAGGTTTCCTAGGTTAATGAGGTGAACTACCCAAGGCAAGGATGTGGTGTCAGAAAGATGGAGCAACACTCAAGTTCTTACTCTGATATTTGGACGGTGTGGTCTGCTTCCAGGTCTCTGTGGCATTGAAATGTGGAGGGTTTAACTAAGACATTTCCTGGTATTTGGCCTAGGGCTTTTGCTGACTGGTGGTGACCTGAATATCTTCTCTCTAGGCCTTGCTTTTGTCTATCCAGGCTACAGACAATTACCAGTAAATGATGTCACTGTGGCTGAATTCTTTGTAGTTCCTCCAGTTTCAATGCTGGAGGATCTCTGAAAATTTTGCTGCAAACAATATATGTGCTTAAATTGTGACATCAGATGACAGTGTCATGCCTGCCCTATCCCTCCTGTTTGTTGGCTGGAATAAATTATAATGTGATAGACAGCTAGATAGTTGAACACTTAGACTATTCTGTCTGTTTCATTAATAAGTATTGGTTACTTAGGAAATGAATCTTGGGAGATTCATTGAAATGCTTGTGGCATAAGTGAAAAACATGTGCAGTGGTTTGTTGTAGTGCCATCATAGAAGTCTGAGTTGAGACTTCATTTTGACTAGATCAATGGTTCTCAACCTGGGGGCCGGGACCCCTTTGGGGGTTGAACGACCCTTTCACAGGGGTCACCTAAGTCTCTCTGCATCAGTGTTCTCCATCTGTAAAATGGATAAATGTTAGGGTTGGGGGTTACCACAACATAAGGAACTGTATTAAAGGGTCGTGGAATTAGGAAGGTTGAGAACCACTAGACTAGATGCAATTTTGATTACCTCATGAAGAGGAGAGGGTAGCTAAATTTAAAATTTCACAAAAAGGGTGAAATGAAATTTGTGCTATAGAAATTAGTCTCTCTAAATTTGGTGGGCATTCATTGAACTCACTGGGCACCAGACTTAAGGCAAAAGGATTATGGCTTCATATCATTTGGTATATAATTTTTGTAGAATTGTGTCGGATCGGTTAGCATCAGGAATAGTTTTTGAAAGGGTTAGGTGAATGTATGTACATTTAACGACAACAGCCTTGATCACTACTGTACGCAAGCAGCAATGAATAGACATGATTGTCGTGACCTCATCATCTTCTTTGTGAGTGCTGGTTGCTGTTGTCAGAATACAAACACCCAATAGATGATCGCAAAAACTGTTAAGTTTGTATATGAACTGTTGACTAGTCATTAATCTTAGTTGGTATCAAATCTGTAGGATTTTGGTTACGGTGCCTGGATGTTTGATCTTCACCATATTGAAGGAAAGTTCAGTTGGAGTTGAGAGTCAAATTTTTGTGGTGACTTTTCCCAATTCAGTATTAATATTTTTATGGAAAAGAATGTGTAAAGAGAGACATAGAGATGGGCAACAAATAGCCTGTTTCATCTCAGATGTTCACAAATGTTTTCCCCTCCCCAGAGAGCCAAGGTTATGACTTGACGTAGTAACCAGTTGTTATCTTTGATTCCTTTCTCTGGTCCTCAGAGTTCTCTTTCATATGCAGAAGTCTGAAGAGAAAGACAGTGTCATATTTGCACAGGGATATCGTGAAAGTGAGAATCCATAGGAATCTGCTCTGAAGAGAATCCCGTTGTTGTTTTTTTACCTTTTTCAGACTGCAGGGTAAATGAGAACTCTGTCAGTGGGATCAATCTGCCACTGGGCAGTCTGCTTGTCAGGGGCATTCACCCTGATAAGCCGCCAGGCATTTATGGATATTTGTTCAAACATTATGCTTCTGTATTATTATTGCTATAAATGAATAATATAGAAATGGTGGAAATTTGTTTTTGCTTTTGACAGCATGGTTTGGGCGTAGTTGGTGCCATAAATGTGAATTCTGCAGAAATTTTTTGCTGTTTTCATCAGCCATTGTATTCATTGTGTGAAATTGGAAACAGAATTTGAAACAAACCTCCCTCCTGCTTGTAGCTTTTTTCTTAGTTGCCACTTTATTCCAAAACAAGTGGAAAATATTTGCTAATTATCATAAAACTTTTGCATATTTGCAATATTTAATGTACATGAACTGAATCTGTTTAAATTTTAATTAATCTGACTTTTGTAAACGTGGCACACAATATAATTGTATATGCTTTGTGTATTTTGAGGGCAAAATAATGATTATTACTGTATATTAAAAGTAACCTTTTGGCTTTAGTAATCACACAATGTGTGTTAAACTCTGTTACATACAGAGTTTGCAGAAGTGTATCAGTTTCATGATGCTAAGGATAATGTCATATTTCTTTAGAGTGATAAATTGTGAAATATACATTTTCATCCCCTCAGCTGACATGACATTCTGTATTTCTGTTACACAGCCATTGTATTGCTTATTAAAATTGTGGGAATAAGTAGTATCTTGGGGCATGAAACAATTGAATTACAAAAATACTGGATTATAAGACAAAGTAACATACAAATACATTTAAAATTAATTTCACAAGAAGATGGCTCTAAAGTTGCATTTTGATAAAACTAATGTTCACTTTTCATAACGTTTCTTTTAAAAATGCTGAAGAGCAGCACATAGGAGCAAAATTATAATTCAGTAGTAGCTTCAGTAAAGTATGCAGAACTTCTGGTTTACCACTTCTTCTCTTTTAAAAATTGGAGAAGAGACAGAAATCTCTTTATATTGCCCCAGATTTCCCTACAGTTTTGGCGGCACACTGTACAGCTGATATTTTGGGGAAGATTGGATAATAGGGTTAAAATACCCTTATTTTAGGCAGGGAACCTTTTTCTACATTCTTTAGTTAATACTCCGTACTCCGTACTGCGTTTTAAAGATCAATTATATCTATTTCAGCAAACTGAAATATTAGCTGTAGTTATTTCCAAGTGGTTATCAGAACACGTGGTACATGGATAATATCCCATGGTTGAATTTTCCATAGTCATTGTGCATAAAAACTCAAATTGTTGATAAGGTTGGGAAGAGAACTCTGCATATAACTTTTTGCTTTAACTTGGCCATAACATTGCATAGTAATACTAAGTGATCTTTTTTGTTTTATACTTGATTATGTGTTTTTCACTTATTTAACAATTCCACGTTATCTGGGTTTTCATTTTTCTTGATTTAAGAAAAGGAGCCATGGAATTTGGTGCAAGATTGAAAATCTCAGTCTTCCTAATTTGAGTGACATAAAGATGAATATAATTTCCTATGGGGAAGGAAATGTGCTTCTTAGTAAGATCAGTTTGTTGTCTACTGTTACCTTATTAAATGTACCTGTATGCAAGCACACAATTCTAAAGACTTAAGAGTGGGTGGTAATTTCCACCAAATTGCACCCCTGAACCTATGTATTTTTGTAAATGCGGGTCAGTGGACCCTTGGGAACTGCAATTGGCTGCGTTCCCCAACCTTTTTTAGGATGTGTGCACGTTTGGAATTCTGACACATCATGGTAGGTACAGCAACAAAATGACTTCCACAAAATGGCTGCAGTAGGAGGTGGAGCCAGCCACAACATGATTGCTAGATCCTTGTGGTGTTGTGACTGCTACTGCTGCCAAGCAACAATTAAACTGCACATTCGTTCAAATCTCCATTAGTCAACGGAATCCTTGCTGGGCGAAAGCCCTATCTGGCCCCACCCACTTCATTAAAAACATGGTAGGCACCATGTGGCGACCACAGACACCATGTAGGGGACCCCTAGCTTAGGGAGTAAAGTAGATAGTTTCTGTGTGAGGAGGTAATTGGTGGAAATCATCATCTACTCTTACCTATGTTAGAGATGTGTGCTTGGATGTGAGCCAATGACATTTCCTCATGGAACACCTTTTTGGAGGATGCCTTGAAGATGCAACTTATGATTCTCAGAAAATGTTTTTGCTTCCCTGTTGTGTGCAATGCCTGATCTAACTCCTGTCAAGACAGTGTCTGTGAATATATTTTTTTCAGGAAGCAAATGAAACTGGGTTTAATAAAAGAGCATCTGTGGCAATGACACTAGCAAGCTGAGCTGTCTTTTTACTTAGACCAGAAAGTAAGCCTGACTGAGAAACTTTCGAAGTAATCTGATGTACTCCTTGCTCTGGCCTAATGTGATGATCTCATACAGGTTCAGCAGACCATCTGTTCCTTTTGGCTGTAGTTCCTATGCCAGCATCCCTTTGGTTAAAGACCAAGTGTTGGCTAGGTCCTGTCAGAGTGGTAGTATGAAACCTGAAGTCTTGGATTCATTACGAATGATGCAGGTGATGGTCTGCCATCCTGGTGCACAAATACCTGTTTGTACATGGCTTTATCCTAAGACCAGAGCAGAAGCATAGCTCTGTCCTCTCAGGCTCTTACTAATTCTGCAAGCTGTAAATAATTCTGGAGCTGTTGTTAGGCCTTGCTTTAGCTAGTGGTGTGTGGGGCCATATGGAGGCAAAAACCCCTCCAGGCATGCCCCCCCCCCCCGGCGTGGAGCCCTGCTTACTTGCAAGTAAAAGCCGGGGCCAGCCCCTTTTCCCAGCCCAGTAGCCATGGCACAACTTGTGCCGTGGCTGTTGGGCCAGGTAGAGGAGTCGTGGCCAGCCAGCCCCTCTTCCCAGCCCAGCAGGCAGACATGACTTTCTCTCAAGCTGCAACTGCTGGGCCGAGAAGAGGGGCTGGAGCATGACTCGCAAGTAAGAGCTGGGGCCAGCCCATCTTCCGAGCCAGCTCCCAGCCCAGCAGGTGAGCACTACTTTCTCTCAGGTCCTGGCTGTTGGGCTGGGAAGAGGAGCTGTAGCCAGCCAGCCCCTCTTCCAGGCCCAGCAGGCAGGCGTGACTTTCTCTCATGCTGCGGCTGCTGGGTGGGGAAGAGTGGCTGGAGCCTGACTTGTGAGTAAGTGGGGCTTACTCGTGAGCTCGACTGGCTCCTCTTCCGGGCCCAGTAGCCACAGCGGCTGCTGGGCCAGAAGGCAACTGGTCATGTGGGGGACTAATTTTGCGCCCCCCATGTGACCAGATTAGTTGCACTCGGCAAATATGTCACTAGCTTTAGCAGTTGCTTATATTGGTTTGTACTCCTGTAAGTTTTGCTTTCTTTGTTGCTAGGTTCTTCTCTGTTCTTGTTTTTGCAATGTTGATGTCAGCTTATTTACTAGATTTTACTTCCGCAATTGATCTTAATTGACTTGATTGTCTATTGGAAATTGCCCTTCTAGTGGTACTAAACTTTGATTTGGGACAGTTTCAGTGTGATCAGTAACATGAATTCCCTCTTAATTATGCTATCTCTTTCCCTATACATGACATTCAAGCAAGGTGCATTCTTTGTGCCTTATAGTCATGGGATTCCATTTGACTTAAGAGAATGTGGTATAGCAATAAAGAGTGTTGGACTAATATCTGGGACACCCAGATTCAAATTCTTCCTTATGCTGTGGAAGCTTGCTGGGTAACCTTGGGCCAGTCACATGCTGTCAGCCTAACCCACTTCACAGGGTTGTTGTGAGGATAATATGAACAAGAGAATTATATAAGCCACTTTGAGTCCTCATTGAGAACAACAGTGGGGTTTAATGGTTTAAATCGGGGTAGGGAACCTGCGGCTCGAGAGCCGCATGCGGCTCTTCTGCCCTTGCACTGTGGCTCGAGCTGAACCGCCGGCCCCATCCTTGCCCGCCCCCAGGCAGCAGGGCGGGCGCACCAACTGCTCACAGTCGGCTGGGCTGCGCCATGGGCTTCCCCTCTCGCCCGCCTTGTTCGAGCGGGGCGGGCGCTTTCCCGGCGGCTGGCAAGGTCGAGCCGCCGGCTTCATCCTTGCCCGCCCTGCAGGCAGCAGAGCGGGCGCATCCATGCACTTCTCAGAATGAGCAGAGTAACAGGTAAACCCCCCCCCCCCCCATATATATAGTGTTATCTTTATTTTAAATGTCAAAAATTATTTGCGGCTTCAAGTGTTTTCTTTTCCCGTGGAAAACGGGTCCAAATGGCTCTTTGGGTGTTAAAGGTTCCCTACCCCTGGTTTAAATAAATAAGAATTATCAGATAAATGGACAGTGGCCTCTAGGTTTCTTACAGTTGAGACTTAATTTTAAACTATAATTGCTGTAATTACTATGTCATATAAACCCTATTTATATTGTATGTGTGGCATAAACCTACAGTGAAAATCAATAGTTGTTGTCTACAGGCTTTCCAGAAATATACATAGGTTGATAGAAGAGCTTGTTTAGCTGAAAGGAGGAAATTATGCTGTGACTTGTTATTGTCATTATGTCTGTAGTTGATTTGTTGCTGCCAGTTTGTACAGCTTCTCTCCCCACCTCTTTTTAGTTAATGGACGGCAAGCAAATTTATGACCTTAACTGCTGAAAAAAATGTGTTGAACAGATGGCTTCCTGCTGCTCTAGAACTTCAGGCATTGGTAGGCACACGCACGCACGCACGCACACACACACACAGATCTAGTAGTGTTCACATGGACCAGCTGGAGCTAGGCATGTACATGAACTAGTGGAACTCTTTACAAGCAGCTGATTGATGGAATGCTAGTCTTTTTCAGTAGGGCTTGAATTGGACAAGGAAGCTACATGCACATTTTCCATCTAGTTGTTAACGTGTTGTAAATGCCAGTTTCTACTTGCATAGTATAGTGCCTCTTTCTGGATAACAGTTATGGTTGTTGGGAAGGAAAGGTTTTGTTACAGGTGAATGTAAATGGTACACAGACTCATAGAAACGTTACAGAAGATAAATATCTTTTGTTGAAATCAATTTGATTAGTTCTAAAAACCCATTATTATAACAGAAAATCTTGAATTCCAGTGAACAGTGGAAAATTGTTGATAATACTTAATTTTACAGCCAACTGTCTATAAGTAACTCAAAATGAGCTTAGACTTCTATTTCATGTTGGATCATTAGCTTATATAAGTAATGGTATAGCTCTTTGGTCCTTCTGATTGGTAGATTAGGAAATGTAGGAACATGGGTGCAGCAGAATTGCCTCATCATTTTGTGGCAGATCTGAGCTCTATCACCAAAAATGGCTGACTGACAATGGGACAGCACTTGGAATCTAAGGTGGGGGGATTCCTGGAGGCAGAATAGGGTGTGGTAGTGTTTATGTCAGCTAGGATTTAAATGGGGTTATAGTGGGGATGCGCCAAGATAGCTCATCTTGTGAGAGCAAAAAATCAGGGAGCAGGACAGTTGCTGGAGAGCCCACTTAGAACAGGTACTTGGGACTAGTCACCCTAGATCTGTCAACTGAAACTTTGAGGAAAATGAACTAAAAGCACTCATCTTCCATGAAGCCTGATGACTACTTTGGGCTGCCACAGCTCAGTAATATAACATAGGTATATCTTTGGATATAGTTTGTGTGTATTTGTAAAAAATGTACCATCAGACCACCTGCTGCTATCTGGGTCCTCCAGTTGGTAGAGCATGGACATCACATTAAAGTGTGTTTTTACCACTGTACCAAAAAGTAGAGCTCTTTTCTCTGTCTGCATGATGGAGTTACAGCGACTTACAACATGCATGTTCCAGTATTAACATTTCCTTGTTTTTATTTCCCCCTGTTTACAGTGGGCCATGTTTCTTTCTCTCTGCTGCAGTGTTGGTGATATGTCAAAGACGAGGCATACCTTTAAGGTTATTCATGGAGTCAGGTGAATACATGTCCATCAGAGCATTCAACTTTATACAATTTAGAGAGTATTTAAATTCAAAAGGATTACTTCTATGGTACCATTCCAAATTTAGGTGGAACATTTTTTCCATTTATGCAAATGACAGCTTTTAATCTGAATTCTGATTCATCAGATTTTGTCAGACATGCCTCTGGGCACCCATAAATTGCTTTCAGTGATTTATGTAGATTTATGTAGATCTGTTGTAGCTATAACTAACCCAAGGTTCCAAGTCAGATGTTTTAAAAACTCAAGGGTAGGTGCTTAGTGACATCTTAATTTGTAGAATAATATTTTATTGTGAGACAACTCTGTTACATATTTATCCCACTCTTCCTCTAAGAGCACAGGGTGGTAAATGTATTTCCACCTCCTTCCTGTTTAACCTTTACATGGTCTTGGGAGGTAGATCAAACCAGACCACCTTTATATGCTGCCTTTTCCTACCAACCACAGCAGCTCAAGGCTGCTTAAACAAAAGTCTGACTTGTGAACAGACTATTACAAGAACAAAAAGAAAAACATAGCCATGCCACTTTCCCTCAATGTCCTTATAAATGCTTACATGTAAAGAATGACCTTGTGTTCCTTATGGAAGGTAGACAGCATAAGGCAGCCTGCATTGTCTTGGGTCAGGAATTCAATAATGCTGGAGCCTTCACTGAAAAAGTTGGCCTTTGAGACTGAATGGCAAGCTCAAAGGGTTGGTTTAACCACACAAAGGCATTGGAAAAATTGGAGATGGTGAACTGGTAAACGAGTATAAAAATTAAGACCTAAAATCCACTCCAGAGAATGCAACTGTTTACAGTTGTATTATTACGTATGATGCTAGAGATGTGAGGACATGGAAAAAGCATGTTCTCCCTTTCTTGAGAAAAGAGAATATTTGGGAAAAAATTGAAACATATGCAATGTTTGCTTTCCTGTCAAACAAGCTGCTTTTACTAATTTAACAACTCAAAACGTACTGTTAATAACTTAGCTTATAAAAGTGTACTGCTTGTCATATTTATGAAGTGTGGTATTATAAATATCTTCATTTGCTGTAAGAAAAACTAGATAGGTGATGACCTGTACCCTAGGTTGAACCCGATAATTAATCAGTCACCACCTGCATGGAACAACTCAGTTGAAAGAATACAATCTGGCTTCCTCTACAAAATACTTGGGGTACCACACTCTGTACCATATGCTGTACTATGCTTAGAAACTGGTGAGAAGCTACTTGAAACAAGAGCATGGCTGAATACATTCAAGTATTTGATCAAACTATGTTTTAACTCTGATGAGCGCAGTTTAACATATATTGTGCGCCCAGACCTATTTGCCTCTGAATTGTATCAACATCTTAAATCAAAAATCTACTCTCTAGGTTTAATACTTGAAGATCTCTGTATGTTGTCACCCAGAGAGACTCTGCAAACCTTAAAAAGCAGACTTCTAGAACAGGAATACCATATCTTGTTGGGCCAAGCAAATAAATCATGCTCACCCCTTTCTGTCGGAATAGTACCAGAACAGGGACACATAGCCAAATATCTTGAACTATTAACTGAACCCCAACAGAGATGGGTTATTACAAGGGCCAGATGCAATACTTTTCCATCGGCCATTACAAAGGGTCGCTACCTATCTATCCCTCTCCAGGATCGGGTCTGTCCACACTGTAAAAACCAAGTGGAAACTCTTGCTCACATTATACTTGACTGATATGTGGGTATTAGGAATTTCTGTCCTGGGCGGGTCTTAAGACAAATCTGAAAGAGACTCTGACAACTCTGTTGTGAAGCTTTTGTTAAATAACACAGAGGCTCTTGGAAAAAGTAGCAAAATTTCTTTTACAAGTGACAGAATTTTCTAAGTAACGTCCAATGCTAGATACAGTTTATCTGTCTGTGTTTTGAATGTACTTTTGATTTGTACTTCAGAAATGTCTGTAATGCTCTGGAGCCTATTTTAATATGTCTAATAAAGGTTGTTGTATTGTATTGTATTGCAATCAGTCACCAGTGGAATAACTGCAGAAGAGATGTAATAATATACATATTCCACCTAGCTCCCAATAGTAACCAATCATAGGTGAAATCTGCACAGCAAATGTACAGTGCGTTGCAATGTCTACAAAGGAACCCATTTTTCTTTTTTCCCGTTGCCAAGCAGGCAACGATTGGAGCCCATAGAAACAATCTGGGTTGCTTTCATGCCTTTGCACAGAGACGCTTCTCTGTTCAAAAAAAATTTCCAGCTACACAGGTGTGCAGCAGTGAAACACCCCCCCCCCCCCAATACTGATCGTCTCACAATAAGATTGGCTGCACTTGCATAGCTATGCAGGTGCAACGTGCAAAAGAAAGAAAGAAAAAGAGACCTCCCTGGAGTGACACTGGCAGGTGGATTCTTCCTGACCATGGACAATGTGGTGGAAGGGAGAGAAATAAAGTGCCTCTTGTCTGGTCATTCATGCGGGAGTGGCTGCAATCTGGGATTTTTTTTAAAGGATTGCTGCTTTAGTGATTTTTGAAAATCCTGGTATTGAAGGAAATAAAACGGGGCAGGCTCGTTTGGGGGGGGGGCAGGAGCTGTGCAAAATCCCCCCCAGTGGTTTACATAGCGTCCCACAAACATTATATTTGCCCTGCGTGAAATTGACTATAGACAATTCTGAATCAGCTTGAATTTTCACATTGACTTCAAGGGGAAGATCCTTCTAGAGTGCACTACAGTAACCCCGCTGTGAGGTTGCTGTGTCAGGGATCCACATGAACAAATCAGCCAAGTTGAAGTAGGGAGCCATGTTTTGTGCTCACTGAAGATGTCATCTGATGTAGAAATCTATAAAGTATAAGAGATCTGATATTTCTCTAGAACAGGGGTCTGCAACCTGCGGCTCTCCAGATGTTAATGGACTACAATTCCCATCAGCCCCTGCCAGCACGGCCAATTGGCCATGCTGGCAAGGGCTGATGGGATTTGTAGTCCATGAACATCTGGAGAGCCGCAGGTTGCAGACCCTTGCTCTAGAAGCAGTTTTTCTCTTTCAGACTGTTGAGCAAGTGGCAAACTGTATGATGCTGCTGCCCGTGAACTGTTTTACTCTGGTGTATGTAGCACCCCCAGTTGATGAAATGTCTCCTGGTTGCTTACTTCACCTGTATATCAGATTACTAGGTTTTTGCATAAAATACGTACGTGTAATTTTTTGGAATTTTCAAGATATTTGATCTAGAGGAAGAATATGATAAGTTATTTATTAATTTCAGTTTTCTGAGTGCAGGGATTAGTCTAGCTCATGTTGTGAGGAGTTGAGTCCCCAACATTGTCCTTTAATTATCAGCCGTGGTTGATCTGAAATGATGAACAGTTAGCATAATATAGGAGCTTTTTTAAAGTACACATTTGATGGTATTGGTGTATTGTGTTTGGGGTATATGCTCAGATTTGAGCCTTGCTACATTTTCACATATCATCATCTTTAATTAATGCATGCAGTTGCTTCATAGTTATTCCTGTGTCTTAGTATGTAGGGTGGTTTTCTGTCTTGTTAATTTTTTAATTGTTTCATTTTCAAAAAATGTCCTAAGTGTTTTCTGTCCGAGGTCTAATTTGTAATTATTGATTTATGGTAGTATATGTAGCATGTACTAATAACCCATACTTCGGTCCAGATTGTCTGAAATGAAATACCATGTTTTAATGAAAGGATACTCTTGCTCTAGCTGTTACTGATTTCCCTCAAATTAATATTTAGGGACTGTTGTCTTAGTGGTATGCACTAGAGTTCTAAATTTGTATTCTGTTCATTTAGCAGGTTGCTTCTAGGTAATCGGCTGTAAGGACAGTTCTCACTGTGAGGAGGAGGGCATCTTGATATTAACTGATTCCCACTGGTTGCTCTGGGAGACAGGACTAATTTTTATCACTTCCTGCCTTCAATGCAGGAGCTTTTTGGGCCCAATTTGCTTCCTGCCTCGCTCGTATAGGGAGAGGAGCTGGGAAGTAGCTCTGTACAGCAGTTACCCACTTTTTTACACTGTTGGTTCTTTTTTATTCTTTTTCTTTCCTTCTACTATTCTAGTTTTTCATTTTCCCAGCCATTCTTTAGCTCCAGCCTATTTTTGCATGCTTTTGCGCCCTGTTTCTCTCTTGCTAGTTTCCCTTCTCATTGAAAGCCCTCCTTTTCCTCCTTATTGCTGAGTTTCTGGCTCAGGAGGAGCCCAGGAGATGGCTTTGCTTTCTTTCAGAAGAGGACACAGACTCACGATTGCTGGCCTTCTTGCTGCAAGGATAGGGCTCAGACACCCAAAGCTTCAGATGCAGGAGAGGAGGACAGGAAGAAAGCTTGGTAGCAGAAACAGAAGTACTAAACTACAGAGGCAAGAAATGATGTGAAAGTGGCCTTTAGGAGAAAGGCAACTCTAACAGCTGCCGTTTCAGTCGTGAGCAGCTACTAAGGTAGGCCCATGTCCCTGGATGTCTTTCTCCTCAAACCAGACAATAGAGACAAGCTTCAAAGGAGTAATGTACAGCCACCCCAACCCTTCTCAAGATTATGGGAGGGTGGCCATCCCGCTCCAACAAGCAGTTAGGAGGAAAAGAACTGCAACAGATCCAGGTGCATGCCTCTCCCTCCTCACCCCAGGTGTCCCATCACCCTCACATGTCTCCATGGCCAGGCATAGGATTAGGGAGGGACAGGCCACTGCTTACAGGAAGTACTACCAACAGTGATCTGTTAAAGCAGCCAGAAAGGTGTCTAACACAGGCATTCATACCAGCTTCTCCCCTGGCAGTAAGACCCCCTGTTCAACTTGAGGCCTTGAGAAAGGAGAAAGGGAGTTTTCTTCTGAGGAAGAACCTAAAGTGACAGAACAACCAACCCACTTAATCAGAGAGGAAAACTATCAGTCTTATTGACTAGCCATATGGCACTGGATCTCTCCAAAAACCTTAATTAATGGAGAGGAAGCAAAAGAAAAGGGAAAAAAGGCAGACTCTGAGCTAAAGGAACTAAAGACTACTTTCCAAGGCTCCCATTTTTTGAGAAGTTGGTTCCTTTCCCTGAATACTTTGAAAGGCTAGTGAAGACAGAATGGACCCAACCTTTGGCTAATAGGCAATTTCCTAGCACCTCAAGAAAGCTCTGTTCTTTAGCTTCACATGCTGTGGAATTGCTGCAGATCTCATTGGTGGATGTCCCTATTTCGGCCCTATAGTTCATGGATTTGCTGTTGGAGGCCTGCTTAGTAGAAAAGTGAATTATACCTCTTCGAAGTCCCATGGAGCTATGGCATTAACCTCGGAGCAGTGGCCACAGCAGCCCCATTGAGCCCAATTGAGTGGCTCAGAAATTGAGCCAGCTAATCCCCAGCGATAGTAAAAGATCAACCAAGGGAGTGAATTGTATCTTCAAGGCTGTCACCTTTTTAGCAGATGCATCACTGAACACTATGACTTTTGCAGATGGTGGTGGCATCTACTATAAGGCATGCCCTGTGGTTGAGGTCCTGGCAAGCACACCTTCACTCCAAGTCTATAATGATGGCTGGTCCCTTCCAAGGTGGGAGATTGTTTGTGGACAAACTAGATTAGATCCTGATTGAGACCAGGGACAAGAAAAGGTAATGCTTAGAAACCTACAGAAAGATGACAGGAGAATTTTCTCCCCACACTCCTTTCGTTCCCATCTCACGCTGTTATGGTCCAGACCCAATTGGAGGAGAACCCAGTGGTCAAGTAACAGAGGGTCATTTTGAAGAGATTCATGCTTCAAAAGATTATCTCAATTCCAGTCTTATCAGGCCGGCAGATCGCCTAAGCAAGGAAAACTGTTCTCTAGGCACCTGCTGGTGGGGAAACTACTCCAAAAATTTCGAACACGATAGCTATGACCACAACCAGACCACTAGGTTCAGCAAACCATCCAGTTTTGTAGATTATAGAGTTTGCCAGTTTCTCCCTGGACTGCCTTCTCACAGATCTTTCTGATAGAAAAAATATACAAGAACCATCGCAGTCATAAACCATCTTTGAATGTATGAACCATAAGGCCTGTTCCTCCATGCAAACATCATTCAGCAGTCTACTCTATCGTCTTCACAGTTCCAAGAAAAATGGGGACTGAAGAGCCATTCTCAATCCTAAAAATACATCGACAGGTTTGTGGCACATTCCGCATGGCACATATCCACTTCTCCTGGAGACGACCTCAGGCATCCTGATGGGTGATTGCCCAATCCATTGCGTTGGTACTAAGGGAGGCAATTCATTGTGTTGGTACTAAGGGAGGCAAAAACTAATTTGTTGCCACTTCCTGTGGGGGATTGGGCATCCATTTTGCCCCAGTTCGTTTTCTGCCTCAGCAGGGAGAGCAGGGCTTGGAGCTATTTGACTTCTAGTTCATCTCTTCATTTTTCCTTTGTGTTCACTGTTGTGAGTGTTACTATTCTCGTCAGTTCCTTGTCTGTTGCCCTCCTGTGTGTTGTCTCCCTCTATTGCGGGGTTCCCGCCAAAACTGGGCCGCCTTACAATGGCCACGATTTGGTCCTTCTCCCCTCCTCTTCCGGAGACATTTGGCAGATCAGCCACAGAGGGGACCAGGGCAGCCACCCGAGCAGAGTCGCGGGCGCCCAAGTTTTCAGACGCCTTGTCAAATCTGCATTTCTAGATTGTGTTGGTACTCATCTGTCATGGAAAATATGTGATAACACTTTGGCAGTCAATTTTTAAATGAAGGCTGGTTCACACGTTCTGTGGTCATAAAGTAGTGGATTATTCAGTGCCGATAAGGGGTTAGATCCAGACTGTGTGACTGGCCCAAGATCACTCTGTGAGCACCAAGGCGCAATTGGGATTCAAGTTTTGGTTTCCCAGATCCAAGTCTCAACTCTAACCGTTAGGCCACACAGGGTTTTGATGGAGTGGCTGCCGTTAAACTGCAGTAAGCAGCAGTATTTGGTGAGTTATGCAAGTCGTACAGTTTCAAGTCACCCAGTGGCTGCTGCTGGCCCTGGCCCTGCTGAGTCTTCCTTCAAAGGCCAAGATAGGCCTGGAAAAAAGACCCTGCTTCCTTCTCTGTATTTTACTGATATGATTGTCTAGTGATGGCCATTGAGAACTGTAAATATTTTCTTAATTATCCATACAGATAGCTCTGGAAAAACTTGACATTGACTCCCACGTCTTCAAATACATTTTCCAGCCTTGTTAAGTCAAACTGCTCTTATGAACATCTGAGCACAAATATCTGAGAAAAGTGAAAAGGGAATTTTATGGATGTCTACACTTCAACTTTCTTATTGGAAAACTGAAATCAGTCTGATTTGGTTCACACATGCCTGAGGCTCTTAGCAAAAGTGCCAACTGTCTCTGTTATCATCAGCAATGTGTCTAATTCTCAACACTGCAAAATCTGTGGATATGTACATCCAAAGGCTAGAGCCATGACCAGAAAAGACAGATCTTTTTTTAAACCTGGAAAACAAAATAAGATTGCAAAAAATGTGAAATCTTACACATGCAGCTTTAAGAAATGAATATTCTGTTTATGTGAGGAATCTTAGTAAATTCTAGAGGTGGTTTACAACAATTAAACACATGTATATTGTTAAGCTGTAACAGGATTACAGAAAGCTTACACAACTGTTGTTCCATCTGATGCTCACTGAGAAGGGGCATATTGTTGCTCTGCAGGATGACTGGCCACTGAAAGATTTTGAGAGGAGATCAAGGTATCAGTTGACCAGTCAGACTGATTTCTAGGAACTAGCACCGCAGGAGAAATTACTGCATTGGTTTTGAGCTGATTCATATTGGTCTGCAGATGCCTTAATTTCTCTCATTTGAGTACTCATTGCTGATTGCATAACATAGCTTACATTGAAAAACATTGTGAGTGAAGGAAGTTGAAAGTTTTGTTTGTGCTGTTTGATTAGTGGTTTTAGTTTATTCACAAGTGCAATTCCCATATTAATACTGAGGTTAATGTGATAAAAGTGAATGTGTGAACCAACTTTATGATGTCAAACTGCTTGAAAGCCAGTGTAGGGTAGAAGATGAGAGCAATGTGCAATATTTTGTTGCTTACCACTGAAGAGTGTTGTCTTGGCAATTTCTGTCAAACTGGAGCCAGTTCTTTTATTTGAATAACTCAACTATAACAGCAACAAAAAAGCCGATTGCTTTTATATTGCTGCTAGCACACGGCTCTAAAATGCAGATACAGCATTCCTTTTAATACTGAAATCAATTCTAGTTTTTCAAAATCAGATATATTTGTAGTCTTTGTCTGCGCCCCCCCCCCCCCAAAAATCTGACACTGTTTATTAACCCAAGTCCAAAACATGTCTCTCCCTCTGCCCGTTTTGCTCTTTTTTGCTACTAGGACAACAACCATATTTATACTTATATTCACTTGCGTTTTAGATTGATATCCTGCTCCTCCCGCTCTACAGCAGGAGTTTGGGGCGGGTAATGACAGATCAAATACATTTTAAAACAGAAACAAAATAGATTAAAATCTGTACATTGCAAATGAGATGCCATCTTAAGTTCTCCCTGGTGGTAGCAGGCCATCTGGTTGGGTTGTTCGCTGCCCTGCGGCGAGTAGGCAGGAAAAGGCTCTTTGGTGACTTCCTGTCAGGTGTCCGTGGTGGTGCCGCCCCAGTATCTTCCTGCCTCGGTCAGAGTAGGCAGCACTGTCCACAGGCTCCTAGGCTAGATTTCACAAAGCTACCTTTTCTTCCTTGTGGTGTTGTTTTTTTGTGATTCCCTTGGGTGCAGTGTACGTTTGATCTTTTTTCCACTCCTTCTGTCTGCGTGCTGACTGAGCTCTCTCCTTCCCTTGTGTTCCCGCCTTTTTTTCTTGGCTTGAGGAAGGAAGAGCTATGGTGTCGACGCCATTTTCTCCACCAAGGGAGTCCTTCTACCGATCGCAGTAGAAACCACTAGGTCCAGGTCATCTCGGACCCGACAGTCTCCCACACACAGCCGCTGGGCTGATAGTGAGGAGACTCTTCTCGGACCCAACAGTCTCCCACACACAGCCGCTGGGCTGATAGTGAGGAGACTCTTCAGGAGCTGCGCAACAGCCGTGGGGCTGGGCGGCGGGCTCGCTCGCGCTTCCCAGGCCCGCGCGTGGGAAGACGCGCGCACTCCGAGGGCCCTTCACAAGGACGGGGAAGCGCGGGCCAGATCGACCGCGACCGCGGACAGAAGACGGATCGTCGCGGCAACCGTTCAGGCGGCGCCCAGGGCATCGCCCTGCCTCCGCCGCCTTTGATGTCTGCTGCTTCACGAGCCTTTTCCCCACCCCCGCTCTTGTTAGAGCGTCTGAGGGAACTTCGCTTCAGGTCAGTCATGCGGGTGCCATGACGGGGGAGGCGGCCTTGGGAGTATCTCTGCCTTCAGACTGGAGCGCCTTCTCCCCGCAGCAACTGGTCTCCTTACTACAGGGCTCCATAGACCAGTCGGCTTGTAGACATTTAAATGCTCGTGCCTCCCCTCAGACAAGCAGACGCAGATCCCCTTCCAGGTCCCGCAGGAGAATCAGATTGCTTGATTATGATGCAAGTACTTGAGTGAAGGGGAGGTAGACCTGGACTCAGACGCCTTTCTGAGGGAGAGTCTTCACCACCAGTTCAGGCAGATCAGAGCCACAGATTATTTAAGGTGGAACAATTATCCACTCTTTTAGCCAAAACAATGTCGGCTTTGGAACTGAGGGTCTCTGAGGAGGCGGGCGATCCCAATGCTCCTGCCACGTCCAAGCCCACTAAGGGCTGCCCTAAAGGGATCTCCTACATCTTTTCCTTAGAGGATCAGGCTACTCATTTTTTTCCCGCTCCCAGAGTCTTTTGCCCACAGTTCAGAAAAGAATGGGTCACCCCCGCTTCAAACAGAGGGTTTCCTCCAGTCTACAAGAAGCTTTACCTAGCTCCGGACTAATTTTTGAGAAGGATTAGAACCCCTCTAGTTGACGGTTCCATCTCCTCACTGCATTCAGGGGGCTTGGTTTCCCGGGACGGAGAGGGTGATGTTAAAGACCCCATTGATCGTAAGGCGGAACATGGTCTCCGCAGAGTTCATGATGGTGCGACCATGGCAGCAAAAAATCCTGGTTCCGGCAGCCACCGTCCCCACAGCTCCCATTCTTTGGCTCCAACGCCTTCTGAGCATCATTCCACCCAAGTGCCAAGGCATTAGAGAGGGGGTGGAGAGGGTAGTCATGGCCACCTCCTTCCCAGCTGATGCCACCCTAGATGCACTCCTAGTCTCCTCTAGACCCATGTCTTCAGCATCAGTCTCACGTAGATTGCTCTGGCTTAAGCCCTGGCAGGCTGACACCCTATCTAAGACAGCGGTGGCTAGTTTTGATTTTGAGGGAGGGACCCTATTTGGGTCAGAGTTAAATAAGACCCTGGTGGAGACCAAGGACCATAAATAAGCTATGCCACGGTCCGTCAGAGACAGGCCCGGGTTTTCTGCAAAACCTGCCCTCAAATCATTTCATGGCCCCTTCCACCAATCACGGGATATAAGCAGGCTAGCTGGCAGCCTCAGTCGTCCTTCTGTAAGACACACGATTTTCGCAGCTCCAACTAGAGCGGCAACCCATTTCGGACCGACGCCTCTGGCAATAACAACAAGGCGGGACTACGCCAGGGTTCCAGTCGGCGCTCGGCTCCTTTCCTTCAGCCCCGATTGGCAAGGAAGACGAAGCCAACAGACTAAAGCTGGCTGTCAAACATCTACTTACCATCAGAGCCATAGAACCGGTACCAAAATATCAACAAGGGATGGGAGTGTGCTCCCACCTTTTCACGGTCCCCAAAAAGAATGGGGACGTCAGGGCGATCCTCAGCTAAGACATGTCAATCGTCATCTGTGCAAATTCAGGTTTCGCATGGAAACCATCAGATCCACGGTTGCGGCCATCAGGAGAGGGGACATGATCACCTCCTTGGTTCTGATGGAGGCATACCTCCATGTACCCGTACACCTGGCTCATCATCGCTTCTCGGTCCGCGATAGCAGACCTCCATTTTCAGTACATAGCTCTGCCGGTCGATTGGCGACATCTCCCTGAGTTTTCACGAAAGTCTTGATTGCACCCATTTCCCTGCTCCGCAGTCAAGGGATGCATATCTATTCGTATCTCGACGACCTTCCCATCAGATCTTGATCGAAAATACAGGCTGTCAGAGACGTGGAAAGGGTCCAACTGGTCTTATCGGATTTGTCATCACGTGAGCAAGAGTTCCTTGGCCCCTTCCCAACAGATGGAACACTTAGGGGCATTGATAGACACGTCCATTTGTACTCCCTTTGTACCTCGGGTAAAAGTCCTGAAAATCCAAGAGACCAGTCTTCGCACCTTGCGGGCAAAATCTTCCAACTTACTACAACTTGCCAGCTTGCTGGGCCCCTTGCTGTCCACAATGGACCTCATACAGTGGGGTCGAGCCCACGCCAGGCCTCTACAAGCCCTTCTACGGCCTTATGCAAAGCAAATCATTCTGAAGACAGATCGATCATTGAGCCTCCCCCCAGCAGTCCGTCTCAGTCTAAAATGGTGGACCATCCACCACAACCTCCTACAAGGTAAGTTTTTCGCCCCTTCGCAACAGATCCATATCCTTGTGGATGCCAGTCTGTCCGGCTGGAGTGCCAAACTGGGCCACCACCTGGCTCAGGGCTCCTGATCCGAAGCGCAGGCGCAGCTTCCGATCAACGTTCTAGTAGGTCAGAGCAATATGATGGGCCCTGTAATCATTCAAGCAACTTATTCTGCAGAAGCACGTAGTGCTTCACACCGACAACATCTCGGCGAAGTGCCATGTCAATCATCAGGGAGGCTCCAGGTCGCCTGCCCTACACAGAGAAGCATTGTGTGTGATCTCATGGGCGGAACAGAATCTTGCATCCCTGCGAGCCGAACACATTTGAGGCTCACTAAATTTGGAAGCCGACTGGCTCAGCCGGACCACGCTCTCCAGCTCCAAGTGGAAGCTGAACCCAGCAGTTTTCCAGACCATCCAGGAACGACCCGGGATGGCGACGATCGACCTCTTTGCATCACTCCTCAATGCTCAGATCAGCGTATTCTTCACCAGATACCACCATTCACAGACGACAGCGACCGATGCACTCTCAGCTCCCTGGCCGCAGGGGTTCCTCTATGTTTTTCCCCCCGATCCAAGTTTTTCACAGACTACTCCTCCGCGTGCAGTCGGAACGGAGGGAAATCATACTGGGGGCTCCGAACTGGCCCAGGAGGTCCTGGTACTCAGTACTAAAACAGCTATCTGTCACACCACCGTTGGTTCTACCACAACTGCCAGACCTGCTCTCCCAGGGCCCCCTACTACATCCCGGCCCAGGCTGGCTCAGACTAGCCGCCTGGCGCTTGAGCGGATACTGTTAAGAAAACAGGGTTATCCTAAAAGGATCATAAAGGCTATTTTAGCTGCCAGAAGAAAGTCCAATCAGAATTTATCACTCCTCCTGGAAGGCTTATGTGCGGTGGTGCCGTAGAAAAAGAAGGGTCCCTGAGTTAGCTTCCCTGCCGTACATATTGGAATTCCTGCAGAACGGGTTTGAGTCAGGGTTGAGAAGTTCCACCCTAAGGCGTCAGGTAGCTGCCATTGCAACGGTTCTACCTGGGACGAAGGGGATGCCTATCACCAGGCACCCAGAAACCCTAAAAATTCTCAAAGGGGTTTCTCAGTCCCAACCGCCAGTACAGCATCGCTTCCCTACCTGGCGTCTCCATGGGGTGCTAGACGCACCTACCAAACCCTCCTTTGAACCTGTTCGACACATACATTTAAAATGGCTTAGGATGAAGCTTTTGTTCCTGGTAGCCATAACCTCCGCTAGAAGGGTATTAGAGATTAGAGCCATGTCAACTAATCCAAATTTATGCTTTTTTCCCAGACAAACTAGTGTTAAAGCTTGATCCCTGCTTTAGACCTAAAGTGGCATCTAAATTCCATTTGCAGCAGGAGGTGGTTCTGACAAAAAAATTTTGTCCGAATCCCACACACCCCAGAGAGCGCCGTTGGCATCACCTGGATGTGAGGCGTTCTCTCAAGACCTTTCTGATACGTACTAAACAAACTCCGCAAATCGGAGGCTCTGCTTGCTAACATCAGCCCGCCCAGATTGGGCGAACCTATGGCGGCTGCGTCTATCAGCTCTACTATTAAGGCCTGCATTCTTGAGGCCCATAAAGCCAGGGGATTCCCCATGCCGACCGGAGTTACAGCCCACTCCACCAGGAGCACGGCCGCCAATGCGGCTCTCCTTAAACGCATCCCCCTTGAACAGATTTGTAGGGCAGCCACTTGGGCTCTACCCTCTTCATTCGTTAAACATTATAAACTGGCATCCATTGATGCCGTGCAGGCTTCCTTTGGGAGGCCCATTCTAGAGCACATTATCGGGGAGTAACCGAACCCTCCCTTTTTTCTCAGGGCACTGCTTGGGAAGTTCCCAACCAGATGGCCTGCTACCACCAGGGAGAACGACCCATTGGATACTCACCGTGAAGGGGTCTTCTCCTTGGTGGTCGCAGGCCATCTGGGCCCACCCGGTTTTTTGCTGACCGATAATGTGTTCTCTAAATATCCAGCTTTACAGTTTTTTATCGTTTACAGTTCAGCCTGTTCTTTGTTGGGCTCTTTGGTCCCCTTTTAAATAGGATTATATGTTTCCTTCATGGTATGTTGGGCCGTGGTGTTGTATATTGTACTTTTGTTACGTTTGCCGTGTACTGTTACTCTCGGCTAGTCAGATACTGGGGCGGCACCACCACGGACACCTGACAGGAAGTCACCAAAGAGCCTTTTCCTGCCTACTCGCCGCAGGGCAGCGAACAACCCAACCAGATGGCCTGCGACCACCAAGGAGAAGACCCCTTCACGGTGAGTATCCAATGGGTCGTTCTCAGCAAAGCAGACTCCCAAGAATAACAGACCCTCCACAAAGTGAGGAGGAGAACTGAGGGGAGCATGTAGAACAGGGGGGCTCTGCCTGGTGACCGGTGGATGTAATCTAGCAGCTGAAAGTCCTCAACTGTGTGCCTGGTGGGACATCTCCATCTTGCAGACCTTGTGGAACTGGGCCTGATGCCACAAGGCCCTGATCTCCCTAGAGTTCCACCAGGCAGGGAACTCAAAAAGGCCTGACCCTGGCTGAGGACAACCAGATGGCTCTCAGGTCAGGAACATCCAGTAGATTTGGGGAACCAAAGAGATTCATCCTGAGGTGGGGGGGGGGGCATAGCAAGAGAGAAGGTTCCAGACCATTAAGGGTTTTTAAACTAGCACCTTGAACCTAGTCTGGAAGCATATTGAGAGCCAGTGCAGCTGGTGGAGCGAAAACGTTTAACAGAAACTCCACGGGGCCCTTGTTGAGGACCCTTACAGCTGCATTCTGTACCAGTTGAAGCTTTTGGAGTAGTTTCAATGCAGCCCTATATACAGTGAGTTTCAGTAATGTTTCAATAACTGTTGCATGGATCCCCCCCCCCCCCCCCCACACACACGACCCATCATTATGATCTCCTGTGAAGTTTGTCTTTCAGATCTAAACAGCTAGGGCTAGAGGTGAGTTATGCTTTGTTTTACCTTGGTCCCAGTTGGATTTGCTCTCCCTGGTGAATGTCTTGCTTTATTTATTTATTTTTTAAAAACACTAAGATGTCCTAATTACAGATTTCCCTTATGGATTGTTTGGCCCAAGGTAGATTGTGTAGTTTTGTTTGGTGTGGTACCAGTGGCACGACTAGTAATCCCTTAAAACATTTTTTAAAAAATAACTTTCAATATGTTGGACTATTGATTTTTTTTTAACTCCAACAAAAAATGTAAAAATAAGCCTTTCATAAAAATGAAACTATTGTGGAAGCATATGGTCAGTCCATAGGATGGGGGCCTACTGATATAATCCATTTGGAGCATATGATTATCTAAAAGTTTGCTAACATATTGATGAAGATATTCTAATTTAATGAATTCGCTCAATTTTGTGAAAATCTTCGCCAAAAATGTTTCTTCCTCAACAACTCTTTCTGCAGATAATATTGTTGGTAGTCAAAATGTGGCTAAACAAATTATACTCTTTAGCATGGGTAAACCTAGAATGAAATAAGGTGAGGGGATTTTAAAGTAATTTTTACAGAGAGTGTTTGAAAAAGACAAATAATAGCTTATAATATTTTATTATAAAAAGACAAATATTTTGTTATAAAAAGACAAATAATAGCTATTAATGCTTCCTTAAAATTTTTATTGAAACTCCCTATCAGGAAATAGCTAGGTCAATCTCTGGGTGACCTGTGTTCTTTAGCTTTAGGCTAGAGCTCCACCAAGTGATGTTTCGGCATGATACATTTTCATTTTAAAAGTAAACTGATTATGTTTTAGCATCACGTAGTGGCAGCCTGAAATGCAGCCCTTTCTTCCTGCCAGTCTTTGAATTGAGCTATAATATAAAACTACACTTTTAGAGCTCCGTTTGGAAATTGAAAATACAATTTCAATTTTAGTTAGTGGTTAATATCTGTGATTTAGGTTTAAAAACTTGGGAAATAATAAACATTAAAGTGGCATTTAAATGGTCTTATAAACTTTTGAAAACTGTCTTGTCATTTGCCAGCGTGGTAATAGTCTGAACAGATGTTGCATATAAAAACTGGGGATCAAAAAGTCATGCCATTGGCAGCAGATTGTCTAGCTGCAGATAATCTACTATGTATGCTGCTGAGTCATTACAGAATAAACATCTTGTTTGATGCGCTCACATGGCATATTGTGCCGCTACAAAACACCATTGGCCGGGAGTTACTTAAATTGTATTTTGTTGGGTTTGAGATGTCTTGTAGCTTCTGCACAGAAGTTTCAACTGGCGTTAAAATGCTAATATTTGTATGGCAACCAGTATAGATATACACAGACATTTGATGTACAGAATTAATTTAAAGATATATTATTGTGGCACATAGTAAATTTTGGTCTAGCTGGCATATACTAATACAGCTTTATTTTATTAACCTTTCATATGTGAAATAGATTGCTTATAATAAAGAATGTGACATTGTCCTTTGGGTTGTCTTACTACCTTGTAATTGTACTTTGAAGCACTGCCTATATTATGGTAGCTTTCTTTTGCAGAGATGTGTATTAAATGACGTAATTCAACCATTTTGTAATAACAATTTGATTATTAATGATATGTAGACAGTTGCATGAATTTTGAAATCTAGTTTTTAAACTTGGACCAAACTGAACTTTGCATTGGACTTGATTGAGAAGTTTTTCCCACAGTGAACTGGACCTCCCCCGCCACTGATTACTGTAATTCTTGGTGAGGGGATGGATCTGGGGTTTTCTGTTTACAAAGCCTGTGCTGTATCATTGAGCTATGGTCTATCTTAAGTTGTACAAGCTGACCAGTACAAAAGAAACCATTTCCACTGGAACATCAAAGGATGAAGGCTGCTAGCTCTTAATGTTAAATGGTCACATTGTTTGATACCATGGAAGGCAGTAGGGAGCTGGGGATAATAAGCAGGGGATATGAAATACAAGCATAGAAAAACAAATGACAGGTTAGAAAACAGTTGTAGCCATTGATGTGAGTTTTATGGGAAAACATGAATGGGAAAGTTTTCTGGAAAACTTCCAGAACCATAAAAAGAGCATGGATCTGATGTAGAATGTTTATTTTGATATATGTTTAATAAATATTTTTATTGTCCTGTTGATGTTATGTCTCAATAGCAAATATTTGCGCTAAAATATTTGATTGGATTTTTTCTCTCAAACTTTAAAAATTATATTCAAAGACATCCAATGTTTAATGTGGAAATTATTGGAATAATATCTGTAAAATAGCATGTACTTCCTTGCCTTGTTTAAGAAAAAAAATGATGGCACTGGAAACTGTTGACACCTGAATTTAGCAGATCAAGGGAACTTCTCATGTCATGCCCTGGAAGTAATTGACCAGTACATTTTAACTATTTTAACTCTCTTCCACAGGAGCTAGTAGAATATCTGATCACTTATATTGCTTGCTAGATTAATATCAGATCAAGTGATTGCAACATTGCCGTGTAAGGATAGACATAGAAATATAATTATTTTAATTGGGATAGGATAGGTACATGCAGACCATGACAATTTTCTTTGGCTTTATCGGTTGGTTGGTTGGTTGGTTGGATTTTATAGACCGTCTCATCCCCGAAGGGCTCTAGGAGCCAATTTTTGGAGCCAAATTGACATTTTAGCCATCAGGGTTTTGTATTGCTATTACAAAACCTTGTAATTTTGCTAAAGGTGTGGCAAAAGCATTGTAGAATATAAATATGTATTTACTGTTACTTCATTTACACCCTGCTTTTCTCCCCATCTGTAACCCAAAGTAACTGAAGTCATTTGCTTCTCCCTCATTTTATCCTCCCAACAACTCTTTGAGATACTGTTGAAGCTGATAGTGTGTGACTGGAGCATGTGGGAAACCCGATTTAGACTGTCATCTCCACAACAAAAAAACTACCCTAGTGTAATTTCTCACCAGTTTTTCATAATCCCATTGTTGCTTTTAAAAGCTTCATTTAATTGAATATTGGAGCCAGTATAGAAAACACTTCAAGAAATAACTTCATTCACTCCCACTGAATTATTATTAAACATATGTATAACCAAGTGAACAAGAACTTCAGGCACATTTATTTTAATGTCATACAAGAAAACATTGTGATGCAAAATGGTAAAATAAGCTTTTGTGTGGTTGCCAATTTTTTTGCCCAACCTTGACTTGTTATTTTCCCTACTACAACGGCTGTTTTTTGTGCAGGTCCCATGATCTCAAACACAGCCTTTCTGTTGATCAAAGGTGACCCTTTCCTTCCTTTTTCAGCCATTCAAAATCTGGTTGGATTCAGCTGTTTCTAGTTCCATTGAGAATTGCTGAGATGCTAATGATGGCAATGAAATTTATAAGTGCCGTGGTGACCTGGCACCTGGAATTTGTCATGCCCTTGCTATAGATATTTGTGGTTTTATCTCTCTCCTCCCCCCCCCCCCACATATACTTGTATTATCTCACACAAATTCCTAGGGATAATCACCTAGAAAACATGAATCTCCTATATTAGAAGTTCCAAGGGAGAGTAAATGTACCTACTGGACAAAAACTGAGAGTGTTCCTAGCAGGCATTGCACACAAGGCCACTTGGTTACAAGGAAATCGGGACTGTCCAGTATAAAAGACGGCACTAGATTCTGGACAGATACAATAACTAAAAAATGAACTTGCTTACAAACCAATCCAAACCGTGTGGGTGGGCTAGGACGTCGCTGCTGCTGTGCTGCTTCCAGAGGCTTTTTGGTGGCACGAGGAGGCGAAAAATAAAAGAAACATACACACACATTCACTCTGCCCGAAAGCCCTTCATAGGGCTCCATGGAGCTCGGGGCTGCAGCATATCCAGCGGCAAAATCAGGGTGGAAACCAACTAACATAAGGTCCACCCTCAGCCATGCCTCCAGAACGCCCCCACTATGCTGGCGGGGCCAGCGGTGTTGATGTGGTGCTCCTGGCCATTTTGGAGGGCCATAGCAGCCACCTGACAACACATTTGCTCCTCTGCCAGGGTAAATGCCCCCGGGGAGGACAATCTGTCAAGATTTGCTTTGCTTCTTTTCCCCCCACCGCCTTTGATTAGGGCTATTATTTATTTATTTTTATATATTTACGTGTATTCTTAGCCTACCCCAAAGGTATCAGGGCAGGTTACAACATAAGAAAAAATTATAAAATATCAATAATCTAAAAACAAATCTGATATATAACAATATATAAAACCTATTAAACTTACCAATTTATAAAATTTTAAATTCATAAAATCTGTTTAAAATTTTTAAAAATTTATTACAATTGATAAAGTTCCAATAACTCATAAAATTTTTATTAGCAGAATTATTTTTTCCATTAGAGTATATGGTGGTAACTGCTGGCTTGGGTGCTTTCAAAAAGGTGCTAGAAATATTCAGGAAGGATCGGTCTGTAAACATTTACTAGCCATGATAGCTAAAGGTAAAGATCATCATCAGGTTATTACTGACCCATGGGATGATGTCACATTGTGATGTTAACTAGACAGACTATGACCTTTTCTTCACTTACTTCAGTTCCATAGCTGTGGGGCTTCCCCTGCTGCTCTCTGTTAAGAAATATCCTCCTACTGTGAGTCTTTCTCCTTCCCCATCTGCATTTTTGCCCGCCTGGCTTCCTGCTTTCCTCCTCTGAGATTTTGCAAAACCCAGAAGAAGAGATACACTTTCTAATTGGGTGATTAGCTTTGCAGGGAAAGAGAAGCTATAGGAAAGGTCGTGTTTTGCCAGCATTTGGAAATCATCAGCTTCTCTGATCTATGGCACAATGGCTTTGGGAGAAACTAATAAAAATGCATAAATGAATGTCTATGGTGAAGGAAAGGTAGGCTTGTTGCAAGGCAGTACGCAAGTGAATGCATGGCCTATGTTTAGGGATGGTTTCCCCAGTCGCCCACTTTACCCCCAGCAAGCCAGGTACTCATTTTACTAAGCTCAGAAAGATGGAAGGCCAAGTCAACTTTGAGCTGGTTACCTAAAACCTACTTCCATTGGGATCAAAGTCAGGTTGTGAGTAAAGCTTTTACCATACTACTGACAGCTTAGTACTGATAGCTTACCACTCTGTACCAAGAGAGTGACTAAAGGAAATATTCAGAGATAATGTACCCCTGAACTTCTTGTCCTGCTTTCTAGGCTTGGTGACTACTGTGAACAGTAGGTGCTGGATCAGATGGACTCTTGGGTTGATCTGGCAAGATTTTTTTTAAGGGCAAGAGGAGGTACTGGGATTGGTAGCTCTCTTTCCTCTATTTATATTGATTTGTCTCAGGTAAGGAAAATGAAAAGGAAGGTAAATTGTATTGAAACTTGGGCTGATTTTCAAGTTATAACAAAAAGAGGCTGCTGCAGCACTTGTGAGGATGTTATATAAAATGGGTTATGTGAGCATTTTTTTCTTCAAGGTGTAATGTTGATCTTTTCCCCCATAGGTATAAGTCTCCGACATAAAGAGAAGAAATTGGCACGCAAGTACACTTACCATCTACAGTTGCTTTTTGAATACATTTCTAATACAATAGTGATCCAGAAGATGATAAAGAAATGATAGCAGCTCAAGAAGCAACAACTAATTTTGCTCTACTTCAGTAAGTAAGCTAAAATTATAATGCTAACTATAAACCACAAAAATGTGTTATTTCTACCTTTTTTGCGATTAGAAACAATATTATGTATGTGTTTTATTAAACCACAAACTAAAAAGTCATAGCATAATCACGTCACCAAGGAATTTTATTATGTGAGTTTAAAGCCTTGCTTAATGAATTGAGTCATGACTGAGTTGTAGCGGCTGTATATAATTCCTCTTTTATGATTTTTGTGCAGAAACATGCATATTATTATTATTATTTATTATATTTGTATACCGCCCTACCCCCGAAGAGCATATCTGTTCTACGCCTTTGCAGAACAGGTTGTAGAATCTAGCCAAAGGATTGGCGCACAGATCCATTTCTTGGAGGATAAGTTTTCTCTGCATTTGCCCCAAGGGGAGGGGTGAGCACCTTCTGCTCCTCCTATGTCACCTTAGCAGCTGCAGTTCTCTCTATAGTTTTCTCCATCAGTTATAACCTTCTTTTTGTGCTTAGTTGGTGTTTTATGTTGTGTTCAGTTAGGTGGACATCATAATTTATTTCTGCTTTGGTTTTCTGCTTCATTGGTCTGTGTTCTTTTGGTTCTGGTGTCACAGCAGTCTTTTAAATAGGACAGCATTTGCTGGAGTAAGCTTCTTGTCTCTGAGCATGACCTCTGTCTCCTTTGTCTGGGTCAGTGATGGTGAAGACCGAGTGCCCAAATTGCAACCCCAAACCCTCTTATTTATCACAAAGTGCCAACACAGCAATTTAACCTGAATACTGAGGTTTTAGTTTAGAAAAGATGGTTGACTCCGAGGTGCACGTTACCCGGTAGTAAGCTTGGTGAAGCAACCGTGCAACACTTCGAATGAGTGAATCACGACCCTAGGAGGGTTTACTCAGAAGCAAGCCCCATTGCCTGCAACCGAGCTTACTCCCAGGTAAAGGATCGTGCCCAGGCTAGCCTAGATGTGTGTGTGGGGTGTGTGTGTGTGATTTTCCGCGCCCCCCCCCCCATGATGAACTCTGTGCATGTGTGCCCACAGAAAGGGCTCTGAGTGCCATCTCTGGCACCCGTGCCATAGGTTCGCCACCGCTGGTCTGGCTGAGGAAAGAAGCTTGATTCTTCATTATCTTATGTATTCCACTCAAGTATCTTGCCAAAGAATGAGATTGTAATAGTTATGTTAACATGGTATGGGAAGGGTGACATAGTAAATCTAATAAACTACACTTGTGTTGTTTAGGCCCAGAGATGGCTTCTGTAGGAGGGATTTCAGATTTCCTTCAGAGTGAATGTTACTCCATCATCCTGCAGAGAAGTATTTATTACATTCCAGACCCACTCAACTGACCCAACCTGCCCTGATACTATCAACCTTGAAGGGCAAGGATTGAACCTAGATGTGGGTGGGATGCTCACCTTTCACAATTTTGTCTATTTCATTGTGTCTCAATAACTGAAATGCATCCATGGAAGTAATATTGGGCTGCATTCTGATAGCATCCTGAGATTGAACTGAACCAATTGTGGCATCTGAAGTGCAGTAACTATGGGTTTTACCTGCAGAAAATATTGTGAATATGCAAGCCTCCATATGTCCAAATCAACATCCTCAGGCACCTGGGATAAGAGCCTCTTACAACCCAGAAAAGCTCTTCCAGGCAGCATTGTGTGGACACAGTGGTGGTGATGCAAGCTTGCTATTCCACCATCCCCACCACAGGGTAGGCACAATATATAGGTATTCCAGACAAAGAGTGGGGCCATAGTATAGTAAATAAGAAATGAGTCTGCCCAGGTTATAGGATCATTGTAACTGGGCTGGAATGATCTGTGCTGGAGATTGTGAAATGCACTGCCACTCTAATAAGCAATGTTTGCTAGGAAGACTAATGGTCTGACTCTGTATAAGGCAGTTTTCATGTACTCATGACTATAGTCCTGTGTTCCCTTGCCAAGGAGTAAGGCTGATTATAACCAGTAGAATTTATTTATCTGCCTAGCTTTCCTATCAATGTAATCTCAGGGCCATGAGTAAGCTGCTGTTGCTAAGTTTAATGCTCTTTGGCGGGGGGTGTTATTGGGAGAGGCGGTCCCACTGATGCAACAGTCCCAGACTAGGGCTTTGAAGGTTAACACCAGAACCTCAAGCCTGATCCAGTACAACACTTGGAGCAAGTGCAGCTGATGGAGCACTGGTTTATTCCTAAGTAAATGTGTTTTTGATAAGATTGAGCATCGTTGAAACTCAGGGCTGATTGAACTCATTGAAACTGAAGCGAGGGAGAACTGTGCCCTCTCCCCACCCTGGAACGGCCCCACACCGGTGTGTCATGCACCCTCCCATCCCCTTGGCGCTACGCCACTGCTGAAACTCTGGTTTTAGATAAATATTTTAGAAGAAATTAAATAGCAGATATGATTCCATGTTTGTATGTTTTTAAAGTACTGTTGGTTCTTACCTGCTAGATAACCAAAAGCCCTATTGACTGTTTTTTAAATTACAGTATAGGCTTCAATCCTAAGCTCCCTTTCTGCTTGCAAAAGAGGACGAGTGTGTTTTGTGCTGATTTGCCCATCTTTCTGCATCTCCTTCTTTTTTGACTGCTGGATGGTATAATTTCATAGATGAATTGTAGGGTGAGGGTGAGATTAGGGAAGTCATTGTTTATGCCGCACAGCTGTTCTAATGCTGTGTAAGATCCAAGCCAAGTAGTATTTATATAATGCCTCACTTGTACATGGTTTGGGAAGCAGTGGGCAAGAACTAGCAGCTACAACAATGTTAATAACACTTAAAACAGGAGTGGTTAACATTTAAGACATACCAATTGAATAGGGATGTAAATAGTATAAAGTTAATTTAGTAACAATAAAAAAATCTACCATTAAGCATCAGAAGACAAAGTAATTATATAAAGGAAGAAACCTAGCCTTACCCTCATTAAAAACTAGTTACTGGAAACCAGTAGGAACAAGGATGTTTTTACCTAGCGCTTGAACCTTAATGGGACAGTCACTGTGTGGATAGTTGTGGTTCATTGTGGGTTTTTAAAAAGTGTATCTGTAAAAAGTGGCACACGGGGTTCATGCAAAATAAAATCTCTTGTCTGTGAAATAACTGTGTGTATCAAATTTGATTCAGGTGAGACTTCTATATCCGGTACTCTTCATTTGGCCTGCAGGTTCCCTGGGTTTCATAGGCTCTGTATTCACATTATGATGGAAAATTTCTTAGACCCACTGCCCCCACTAAACTTTTTGTTGCTACCATGTTTCTCTGCACACACTAATTATGTTTGTTTTGTATTTGTTAAGGTAGATAAGTAAAATATGTGCAGCAAAACATGGTAAAAACAGAAACCAAACATTCCTCCTTCACATACTTGTCACCCATGGAACTTTGGTAATTCCGTTAAAGTGAGAAATGTTTTTTTCCACACTGTGGAAGAAAGTAAAACTGGATATTATCCTCTAGTGGAATTCCATAAGATATTTTTAGAATGGTTTTAACATAGCGTCTGATTTAATGTTTAATTTTAAAATTATTGTTACCTACCTTGGATGCTTGGGAGAGAGGCAGGTATATTTTTTAAAAACACAGATCCACCTTAAAAGTTCCGTAATACTGAGAAAAGTCCTGTACTTGTTCATATTGGAAGCAGTTCTCCAGGGAGAAATTGTTTATCATTCAATGTTTGAACAATAGCAGCAGTAGTTGAAGAAACAGAATGGTCTTGAGGAAAAGCAACTCTAATGAAGAACATGTCTTTTCAGAGAGTCTGAAACTTACTTTTCTTCTGATACGGACTTTGAAGATATTGAAGGAAAAAATCAAAAACCAACAAAAGGAAAGGTATGTGAATCTGAAAATTGTTCTTTATACAAAGTAACCATGATGATGGCACCCCTGTATTTTCAATATATTCTTCATGTGATCAGTATTTGAGGAAACATACTATATTGGTTGTATACCATGCTTATACTGCTATATGGATGAAATCCAAATAGGATAGATAAGTTTAATACTGATGATTGGTGTGAGTTGTTGTTGATTCAAGTTGTAAGCCAGGAATCTCCCAACCTTTTTGATCCTGCAGATACATTTGAAATTCTGACACTGCATTGTACAAACAGTAACAAAATTACTGTCACAGATTGGTTGCTGCCAGTTATAAAACAACTACCACAGCTTAACTACAGTAATACAGTATAGATCCTTGTACACTAGTGCCAGCTGCTACTAAGGTAACATGAAATTGCTTTAGCACAGACCATCAAATTTCTAATAGCCAATCCCAAGCTTCGCTGGACAAAAGCCCTATCTGGCATCACCACAGTTCCTTAAAACACTTCGTCACGGTGTTCACAGGTACCGCATTGGACACCATAGTGTCTACGGACACTCCATTGGGGACGCCTGTTGTAGGTCATTATGCCTCATGATTGTGCTTTGGAGGGTCCTGAGACTTCTGAAGAAAGTTTTGTGAATTTGCTGCTGGAGCAGTAGCAGCTCTTGGAAACTTGGCTTATATTGACAATCTTTGTATCAGTAAAATGTAGGCTTAGATGTTTAATGTACAGAACTTTTGAAGCTACTGAAAAAAAGATTTTTTTTTCCCCTTGGAAAAACTCCCTTGGAAAAAAATGAAAATTTTGGAAGTAATTGAAATATATGCAATACTTACTGTCTTATTAAACCTAAACCAAATTTAACTACTTTGGCAACACAGAATGCATCACATAACTTAGTGTATAAAAATGCAATATTTGACATTCATGGAATTTAAAAGTTGTAAATTCCTTAGGTTTGTACAAACAAAATTGCAAATATGCCCACTACTTGAGAGAAAACTGCAAACTGATGGATCCTGTGCCATCTTACCACGTATACCTTAGTTTTTGCTGTGGTTAGAGAAAGCTCAGTTCCCAATGAAAGAGTTTGCTTCTGAGGCTTTGGTAAGAGAGTACCAGCCTGAGCTAGTTTTGTGCCTTTTTCAGGTGCAGAGTACACTCCTTCATAGCAGTCTCTCGAGGATGTGTTCCCAGGCAGACTTAATTAGATTGTGTGATGCCACTGAGAATCTCAGTGCAGAATGGGGCAGTTCACTCATTCACAGGAAGGTTCTGTGAAGGTTCCCTATGATTGTTTGGGGGTGGGGGGTGGTCAGAAGTTTGGCCAGCTTTGTCTATAAGTGTAGCTAGTAAGAAGAATAGTCTCTTCTTCCCCTTCCTTGAAATACACTTGTATGATGCTCTGGAAACTTTACACCTCAAGAACCAACTGAGCTGTTCTAGGACTTCAGAAAATAGGCAGCAAGTTAGCTTTGTTATATTTCTATGAATCCTGTCATAACTGAATTGTATGCCTTGTTTTAATATTTTTGGTAAGTTATCTCTAACAAAGCTCCTTTTTTCATGGTGTGCATTTACTGGTGCCAAACCTAGATGAGTTGGTTACCTTACCGAGTCCACATATGGTCTGCAGTGATAGGCAATAAGGTACTTTTATTCTAGTTTGTGGGAGGTGAAAAGATCAACCGTAAGTCTGGTTGAAAGGACAACAGAAGACATGCAACAGTTGAAAAACAGTGAAAACTCTTCATGCGCCCCTCATGAAGATTAGGTATTCTTCTAGGTGCAGAAATGTGTCTAGAATTTAAGAGCTGCTTATGTCTACAGCATGCTCACGTTTTCTTTAAAAGCATCTAACTCATTCTAAAAGATAAAATATTTTATAGATTTTTTTCTCGATGTGTTAAGTACTGTCAAGTCAGTTTTGACTCATGGAGATCCCATGAATTAGTGTGCTCAAAAACATCCTATTGTTATCAGCCTTGCAAAGAGAAAGCGGTGGCTTCTTTTAAAAAGTCAATCTGTCTCATGTTGGGTCTTCCTGTTTTCCTGCTGCCTAGCATGATTCCTTTCCTAGAATGATTGTCTTCTCACTTTGTGACCAAAGTATGATGGCTTCAGTTTAGTCATTTTAGCTTCTAAGGATAGTTTAAGCTGGATTTGATATTTTTGGTTTTTGGTGGTCTACGGTATCCATAACACTGTCTTCCAATACCACATTTCAAAGGAATCTGCTTTCTTTTTGCAAGTTGTCTTCATTGTCCAGCTTTTGCACCTATACATAGTAATAGGGAATACTGTGGAATGAATTAATTTAAACTTGGTTGCCAGTAATGCATCCTTACATGTAAGAATTTTTTCTAGCTCTTTCATGGCTGCCCTTTTTAGTGTTAGCTTCCTGATTTCCTGGTTGCAGTCTCCCTTTTGGTTGATGATGAAGTCAAGGAATAGAAATTTTTCAACTATTTCAGTTTTCTTATTGTCCACCCTAAAGTTGAGCAGTTATCCAGTAGTCATTATTTTTTGTCTTGATGTTCTGCTGTATTGCTGCTTTGGCACTTTCTCCTTTAACTTTCAGCAGTAGTCATTTCAAGTTTTGTTGTTTTCTGCCACTAATGTAGTACTTACTGCATATGTCAAATTGTTAATGTCCATCCCCCTCCCCCCAAAAATTTCATTGTACTTTCATCTAAATCTAATCCAACTTTCCTTATATTTTTTGCATACATATTAAAGAATTAGGGAGTTAAAATACATCCTTGTCTAACACTTTTCCCAGTTGGAAACCATTCAGTTTCTCCATATTTTGTCCTAACAGTAGGCTCTTATCTAGAGTATGGGCTGTGCTTCAAAAGAATCAGATGATGTGGGACACTAATTTCCTTTAAAACCATAGCTTTTCATGAGCCACACAGTCAAAAGCTTTGCTATAATCTGTGAAACAAAAGCTGACACCACCACCACCACCACCACCACCACCACCCCCGGAAATTTCTCATAGGCTTCAGTAATAAACATAGGTTTGCAATTGGTACCAACTTGAACATAAGCATTTCTCATTCCATATTTGTAAACAGCCTTTGTTATAAACCTTTGAGCATCACTTTACTCATGACAAATTAATGCCGATGGTCTGATAGTTGCTGCAGTCTTTGACATCTCCTTTTGGGGATTGAAATGTAAATTTGACTGTATCCAGTCTGTGGGCCATTGTTTTGTTTCCCATATTTGTTAGCACATTCTTGTCAAGATTTTGATGGGCTCTATTTCTGTGACTTAGAATAGCTCTAATAATAATCCATCAGCTCCTGATGATTTGTTTTCCCCAATTGCTCTTTGTGCAACTTTCACTTCATTTTCTAAAACTGTAGTTGATTCTTCAAAAGATTCTTCTTGGAAGGAATCTGTCATCCTTTCATCTCTTCTGTATAGTTCTTCAGGGTACCGTTCGCACCTTTTATTTATTTTGTTTTGTTCAGTTAATGTATTTCCATGTTGATCTTTCAGGATGCCTTCCTGTGCTTTAAATTTCCCTTTGACTTCTTGGATCTTGTGGAACAGATCTCTTGTTCTTGCTTTCTTATTGTTCCCTTCTATTTCTTTAAATTATAATAGTTCTGTTTGTGTGTGTGAGTCACTAGAACTCTGCATTTAGACTTTTAATTCTGTTCTATCACCTTTTAATTTTGCTTCTTATCTGTTTTTACTAGCAATTTCAAGAGTTTTCTTAGTCATCCATGAAGGTTTTTCAATTCTTTTGGCTACATGATTAGTCTTTATGCATTCTTTCCTGATTATAACTTTAGTTTCAACCCATAGTCCTTCTGGTTTACATTCACTCCAACTTAGTAATGCAAGTCTGTCTTTTACATCATTGTCAAACTCTTCAGGAATGTTTCTTAGATTGTATTTTGTGACTATGGATATTTTGGTGTTTTTCTTCAGCTTTATTCTAATTTTTGATATTAACAATTCATGGCCTGTACTACAGTCAGTGTCTGCTGTTGTTTTAGCAGATAGAATAGACGGTTCCATTTCCTGCTTCCAGTTATGTATTCTATTTGATTTCTATACTTGCTGTCTGGTGATGTCCAGATACACAGTTGTCTATTTGGTTGCCTGAAACATGTGAGAGTTGGTCAGAAGTGGTTTAACATTACCTTTTTTTGTACAGTAGTATCTTGGGTTAATTTAGTGGCACTGCTGATGTCTATGAAATATATTTCACTTCTGATACTGCTGCTACCCAGTAGCTAGCTTTTAAGATCTCTTTCTCCCATCACCATTGAAACTGTCATCTTTTCTGATTGATCCCTGAAGGGTGTGGATTCATCTTAGTCCAGTGTCTCAACTGTGATCATTTCATCTTGAGTTACTCTGCTTGGAGTTTAGCTTCTTTAGACCGCAAGACCCCAGAGACAGACAGAAAGTTTTCCCTCACATTTTTTCAGTTTTTTCCCCTGGGCCCTTACTTTTCTAGCCATAGTGTACCCTTATAACTCTTTATTTATGTATTTATTTAGAATATTTCTATGCTACCTTCAGAGCCTTGCATGAGGATGTAATGTAAAATTGCAGACATCTGAAAGGTTAATGTTAATGTTCGAAACAGTTTTCTAAAATATGCATACACACTCATTATTACATATCATGGAGTGTAGCCTAATACTTTGAATAACAAACTATATTTACTGTTTATGTAGACCTGCAAAAAGGGGAAGAAAGGCGCAGGAGAAAAGGGGAAAGTTGGAAACGGAGGAGGGAAACCTGGTGGTCCAAATCGAATGAATGGGCATCACCAGCAGAATGGTGTGGAAAACATGATGCTGTTTGAAGTTGTTAAAATGGGCAAGAGTGCTATGCAGGTAGGTCTGCCAAGAGTCTTAAAATGGATGTGCAACTAATTTCAATTTAATAGCTGTAGAAAGTCATCTGTAAGATTGAAACTTTCAGAACTTCAGAGGATTATTAAACCCATATGAAAATCTGGTTTCTGAATTCTGAATATTACTGCAGGTAGAATAGCTTCAAAGATCTTCCTCCTTGTGCCTTCCTGCCTGCATGTTGATCATGACAGAGAGGGTGTTTCTGCACAGCCCAATAACAGCCCCCAGGGACGGTAAAAACACAGTCCCTGGGGCACTGTTCGCACAGCAGGCGCTGCTGCATTGCATCAACGAGCGAGGTTTTTCAAAAGCAGCGTCTTCTACCTGCTGCCGTGCAAACAACAGCGGGTGGAAGGCAGCACCCCCCCCCCCCGCCTTCCTCAAACGGCTCTTACCTTCTCCTGGCTTCCATCACATTGTGGAGGCCAGGGGACCCGCCTCCTGGCCTCCAACTCCAGAGCCGCTGCTCTGGCCATGGGGGCATGCCCCCTGGCCTCCACAACGTGACGGAAGCCAGGAGAAGTAAGAGCCGTTTGGAGACAGCTCAGCCTGTGCGAACGGTCCCAGGGATGCACCCCCGCTTAGCTGACCGTGCAGAAACGGCCAGAGATACTTCACTCTAGTTCTATGCACATTTGTAGGATATAATAAGTTTTAAAGCCCAGTCCAGGGGGTTGTGGGGTGGGGGGGATACATGGTCAGCAACTATGCACAGTATAGCCCTCTGTTTCCAAAGAGATTTGTGGAGTTGTGGGGAACAAAGAGGAGGAAAAACTTAACCAATTGAGCTACAAGCGCCTTATGCAGCTCAATGGACTGCGCCTGCCTTTTTGGTGGTGTAAATCTAAGCCAACAAATGAGGGCATTCCTGAGATGAAAACTCTCAGGAAGCTGAGCAGGCTGCTCCACCCCCAGGAATGCCCCCACCAGTGCCAGCCTGGCAGCAGCATTCATCCTCAGGCTATGTGTATCCACACAGCTTCCTGGTGCTGGTGCAAGTTCCCTGTGCAGTGGCATGTATGCCCACAATGGGGTCACATCAGTTCTGTAGCCTCCCCCCGAATTGCACTGCTAATGTCTGTCTGCGTGTTTTCATGTATTTTGGTAATGTAACATCAAGAAAATTGCAGTGTGAATTCTCACAGATTCTTCTGTGAGAAATTGTTCACAATTAAAAAACAAAGTTGTATCAGAAATCCTCATCTCTCTGTGAGGTGACATACACAGAATAATGAAATCCATCTTTTAAACACTGTACTTCCCAGCAGCTTTTGAAAATTAAGGTTATTTTACTTTGGTTTGCTTCATATATATGGCCTGGTTACTATAAAGGTTCACGCTATTTGAAAGTGGGTTTAGTTGCTATTTCATTCATTTAATTCAATCCACTTTCTTAAGCCTTTAGACTAAGAAATGTTTGTTATGGGATTTGTTTTCTGTTGGTTGAAACAGAAAACATTTTACTGAATATTCATTATGCTTGGAAAAACTAATAGGAAGGTTTACAGAGCAATCCTGTGCAGAGTTATTCCAGTCTTAATTCATTTAAAATCAATGGCCTTATACTGGAATAACTGAAAGATTGTACTGTATACCTCATACAGCCAGTATTCTGTGAGTTAAAAGAAAACAGAAGCTTTATCAATTTTTAGGTTAAAAAATGTGATTTTTGTAACCTTGGTAATTATATGCAGTAGCATCATGCCTTGCTCTCTGTTTTAATGATGACTTCATTTCCTTTTCTTATAGTCTGTAGTGGATGACTGGATAGAGTCATACAAGCATGACAGGGATATAGCACTTCTTGATCTCATCAATTTCTTTATTCAGTGTTCAGGCTGCAAAGGTAAGATTTTATTTTGGAATTGTTACTTTTATATCTGACCTTTTAAATTTTGCTTGCATACCTTTTACATACCTTTGCGTAGAAAGAGTTTTCTCCTTATCCTACACATATTAGGCTTTCCCATCCTGGACAACTTCCTGTCTTCAGCATCCTGTGCTTTTGTAATTAGCTGTCCCTCTCTTCCCTTAGCACCATGTTCTGTAACACTAGTTAAGATTAACCTTTATTTTCCAACAGAGCAGAAGTCGATACAGAGTAGCTCATCTCTACCCTAATACAGAGTGGCTCAATTCTGATGCCACATCAAACTATGTTTAAGGAAGTTTAATTATGAACCATGATTTGTGCTAACTACAGCTTACTAAATTCAGAAACCATAATTGCAGCACTACTTTCCATGTTGTAAGCGTCTATACCATGGATACACAGAATGAAACTAAGGCTCATTCTGCATGGGCCAAAAACAGCAGTGTGAAAACGGTGTGAAAATGGTGTAAAAGGGTTTAAAACAGTGTAAAAGGGTTTATACTGTTTTCACACCATTTTCACACCACTGTTTTTGGCCCATGCGGAATCAGCCTAAGTGTCACAAAACAGAACAAACAACATGAGCTTGTTGGTTATTCATTTGGAAACAAATATTGTTTAGGCTCTAAATGATGAATAGTGAAGATCATGGTTTAACTTGATGTTTGAATTGAGCTGGGTTTTGTGATTAGAGGACATTTCATTTATACATCAGATGACACTTTCCCTTCTGTAATGTGCCTTTTACCTGTAATAGAAAAATTGTTGTTTGAGGTAAAGCTTTTTATAATGACATTTTTGTTGTTTAATATATATGTTTGGGGGAGTTGGCAACTCGTGACCCTGCTAGCTGGCCTGTTTCCTGTTAGTTGAGAGGCGCAGAAGACATGTCAAGGAGAGAAATCCATGTTAGGATGGGACTTGTGACTAGCAGACTTTTTAATAGTTTGAAGCTTTGGAACCTCTGGCTGGAAATGGTGAATGTGGTATCAGAATAAATTTGATTATTGAAGTAATTCTGGGGGTCTTTGGGAATTTAACCAAGTGGGCTCTCAAACTTTAGAACCTCTTTCCTAAAAATTTGCTTGGCTAGCCTGTTTATTAAAAATCTGATTTTGTTTGAATGAGAAGTTCAGAAAGTATAAAACTGTTTCCTGGGTTTCCATTTTCTTATCTGTGGTTCTGAATCTTTGAGAATACTGCATATTTTCAGACAGTTCATTTGGACAAGTACTGCTTGGGTATCCTTAAGAATTTTTTAGTAGTACTTGTGAGAAATAATATGGATTCTATTAAGAGGCATATCACTTCTGGGCCCTGCTGTTAATTTTTCTGCAACTTTTCTGAAGGTTTGGTGGTATATAACATAATGTATAAAATCATTTGATTAAAATGCTGGTGACTTTAAACAAGTTCCAATTTTATCCCAGTTTATGTGTGTGAGAGAGACATTTTATCCCTCTGAGATACTTTAAATGTTTCAAATCCAAACGAATAAGTGTATATGTAAACTGAGATGGTGTGGGTTTTCCGGATTGAATGGCTGTGTTCCAGTAGTATTTTCTCCTGATGTTTCGCCTGCATCTTGCCAGCCACAGATGCAGATGAAACATCAGGAGAAAATACTACTAGAACACGACCATACAACCTGGGAAACCCACGACATCCTAGTGATTGTGGCTGTGAAAGTCTCAAACAATATATTTAAACTGTTTACAGTTTACTGAGTTGTTTTCTGTTATGACTGGTATTAATTTACCATCTTTACTTTGTAGGGGTTGTTACAGCAGAAATGTTTCGACATATGCAAAATTCTGAAATAATTCGAAAAATGACTGAAGAATTTGATGAGGTAACTAATGCGTATTTATAATAGGTTTGGGGGGTTGATAAGTAAAAGCATCATAAATGGACTTAAATGCATGGACTTATATTTTGATCATTGATATCAGGAAATCTTTTCAGGAGATAGCTATGTTTCAAGGGGAATGGTGGCTCAGGCTCGGATAGAAACGACCAGCAGAACTCTAGAAGGCAGACCCTTTTCACTGCAAAATAGAATGTATTTATTTTGTTTCAGTTATCCCAGTGGAAGTCTGAGAAAACAGTTACTTATAGAACTTGGAGAAATATTTAGTTGGAATAAATTTAAAAAATTGCAACATATTCTATGAAAGTACAGTAAAACTAAGTGGTATTGTTTGCTCTGATTGATTCAGTACTCAAGATCAGAAATCACATGCGGTACAACGAAGATGTGAACATTTGAACTGTTTCATACTAAGATCACTCATGTATATTTATATAATTTTTGCTTCTTGTGCCTGAAAGTGTTGTACAGCTTGTTTTTCCTTAACCATTTCCAACTGATTATCTTGAAGAATGTAGAACTGTCTTAGTTTCTGTGTGGATCATAATCTGCCTTGAATAGGTTCTGTGTTTGTGCTGGGGAAAAGATCCCTGCTCAATGCTATACTGTAAGCGAGTAAAGCAGTAAAAGAGGGCAAATTCATGTAGTTTTGCAGGAAACCTGATCTCATCCATTATTGCACAAAACATAATTTCTTTTGGGAATAGCATGTTTTTTTGTATAAACTACCTGTCGATTATCACCAAGGCAGTGTGGTTTTCCTTTCCCAAGATAGTTTCAGAGTAATTATTGTAATTCTTATGAGTGCATATGTGCCTGTTGCTGTGTACATTTTGGATCTGTGAGTTTTTAAGGATGTAGGGAGAGAAGAATTGGCTACATTGTGAAGGTCAAATGAAACCCAAAAACGTTTTATTTGGCAATGCAAAAGCTATCAATGTTCTTTCTTTCTGATAAAAGTCTCCCAGGTATGGAAGACAGCTAAAATGTACATTAATTTTCTTGCTCTTATGTTTCCTCATATCATCTGAATTTAGTTGGTCTGTATTTAAAATATGGAATTACCTAATTGTTGCTCACATATAGATGTTTTCCTGTTGTAGGATAGTGGAGATTATCCACTTACCATGGCTGGTCCTCAGTGGAAGAAATTTAAATCAAGTTTTTGTGAGTTCATTGGTGTGTTGGTCCGGCAGTGTCAGTATAGCATCATATATGATGAATATATGATGGACACAGTCATTTCGCTACTTACAGGACTATCAGATTCACAAGTCAGGGCATTTCGACATACTAGCACACTGGCAGGTAAGAATTTCTGAGAAGAGTTTTTATCCCCTCTGCTTTTACTATTCTACAAGCTCAGCTTCTTCTGCAATTAGTACATTAGACTTAGGGAGGTTTTTTTGGTTTTCAAAGAACTTGGAGGACGTGAGATTGGTGAAACTATTAATATAATGGCTAAGGACAAGTTCTAAGCCTTGAGTAGCACTTTGTTGAATTGGGGATGCTTTCAGGCTGTTGGTCAGCCATGCTTTTGGCATGATAACAGTATGCCTTCAAAAGTGCATAAATGATTCGTATGCTTGAATCATGTCATTTATATTCATCTTTCACTTATTTTAACCATTTATTTTCTAGCAACTATGGTAACGAAAAATAAAGAGCTGAGTTAAATCATTGTTTCACTTTCCCCGGTTGAAACAACTCTTTAAGGCATTTGGCAGAGGCTGTTATCACTCTTGTAACTTAAGGCTGTTTAACAGGAAATGGTACAGAGTAAATCAGAGTTCTTCCCATGCTTCGGAGTGAAGCATTCAGAATCCTTTTTATGTTGAGGGTTTCAGTATGTTTTTTTTCTGAAGTCACTGTTTAATATCAGGATTTTTCTTAAATTATTTAATGTAACTGTTCTCCCCTTTATTATTTTGTACATTTCAGCTATGAAACTGATGACTGCATTAGTGAATGTGGCATTAAATCTGAGCATTAACATGGACAATACACAACGACAGTATGAAGCAGAACGAAATAAAATAATTGGAAAACGAGCTAATGACCGGCTGGAACTCTTATTACAAAAAAGGAAGGAGGTTAGAGGATCTGTTATTTACACTGTTGGCAAGAGGGAAGTAGCTAACAATCAGAGTCAAAAATGGTTTTGAAAAAATTTGGAGAGCATCTACATAATTTATATTCTCATTTACATATACAATCCCTCTGTATCGCTCTTTAAAAAAACCTTTGTACTGATCATTTTCCACATATTGTGATGTAGAAAGGGATGATGTTGACAGTTGATCAGGAGGATGTTTTCAGTTGATTGTGAAATTCATCTTGCCATCTCTTGACCATTGGTATGTATTAAAAGTACATTTCCATAGATCCCACCCCAAGGAAAAAAATATGGGTGAATTCAACAAAAACCTTCCTTTGGCAGAAGCAGGTTTAAAAAACAACACATTTTTATTGCCTTCCCCCTCTGGCACACCATTTTCATGCTGTTCCAGGTGGTCCTCATTTCACAGGAACAGCAATTGAGGGCGTCTTGGGTGGGGGCGGGAGTGGGGGAAGCAGAGAAATCCTGCTCCACTGATAGATGGGAGCATTCAGTCTGAGCTGATTAAGAACATAAGAACAAGACTGCTGGATCAGACCAGAGTCCCATCTAGTCCAGCACTCTGCGACTCGCAGTGGCCCACATGCAGGATGTGAAAGCAGTGGCCTTCTGCTGCTGTTGGTCCCGAGCACCTGGTCTGCTAAGGCATTTGCAATCTCAGATCAATGAGGATCAAGATTGGTAGCCAAAGATTCTGGGCATACATCAGTGTGTACTGAGAAAGTTCCCTGATTTGTACCGTGAGACCATGTCCAAAGTGTATCTGTAGATTCGAAAGATGAAAGAATTCTGCATCTGGGTATAAAATCAGTGGGTATACTGATGGCCCTTGTGATAGCAGCTTACCTGTTCTTATAAACTGTGACTGTCCCAACAGTAGTTGCTGTTTTTGAAACATGTTCTCAGCCTTTTCATTGCCATAATTGCATACTTGCAGTATGTGTGGGTTTTTTTTATTCCTGTCAGCCTTATAGTATATATAATAGTATTGTACAGTAAAACTTGATTGCCAGGGTCCTAGAACCTGAATATTGTTTTAATTTCACTGGAGAAAATTGATATTTAAGCAAAAAAATCTGTGTTCTGACCTTTATTAAAATAATCTTAAAAATCATACCAGTGTTAAGTAGAAGTTATAAATTTGTAACCTTGAGTGTAATCATTGCTTAATACTTGTGTTTTTCAGCTTCAGGAAAATCAGGATGAAATAGAAAACATGATGAATGCAATTTTTAAAGGTGTATTTGTTCATAGGTATAGGTGAGTTCAATTCCTGTGCACCATGCACTCCTCTAAACTTTGCATGGTAATATTTCTTACATTTTGTCACTTGTTTGCATCTTCTACCTCTTATTCTCTTACAGAGATGCAATAGCTGAAATAAGAGCAATTTGTATTGAAGAAATTGGGATCTGGATGAAAATGTATAGTGATGCCTTCCTCAATGATAGCTATTTAAAATATGTAGGGTGGACAATGCATGACAAGGTAAGGAGCTTGCGTGCCATATCTTTTCCTGTTCAGAAGCCGTGCAGACTTTCATGAACTAAGAGTTTACAAAACAAGCCCACGCACCCCGCTTTATTTGGTTTTCATATTTTTGGAGAGATGAATTGAAATGAACTGCTCAAAAAAAAGATGTTTTATTTTACATTTCAAGAAGTACAGGCAAAGGAAGTATCGAACAAAATATTTCTGAAGTCATTGGCAATTATAATGTGGTTGGTTTGTACACTGACTGGAATCCAAAGAATCACGCATCTAACTCTGTTTGTGTTTTTGAATAGCATTAGCTATGTCTATGCCAAAGAGACTTTTGATTGTTAACCAAGTTTTTACCAGTCAGCAGTACTGAAATGTGAAGGAGCGTGGCCATAATACGGTCAGTACACATGGCCACTACACCATCGCCTGCTTAGCGCTGCTGCAGTGGCCAGGGCCATGGCAGTATGCTGGATGCTCTTCTGCTTCCTGCTGTTCCACAAGAGTTGAGTGGAGGAGGAGCAGGTAAGGCATCCTAGCTAGCTCTGACCATGGGCACCTTTCACTTGACATGGCACCCTGCTATAAGAGAGTCTCATCTTTGGCTGCCTTGCCAATGCCTAATGCAATCTTCTGGCCTCAGAATTGGGAAGGCAGTTAAGTAACTCGTTTCCTCTCCTTTTCCCTAGGCTGTCTTTGCAACACACTCCATTTCCCAGTCAGAGCTTAGCCCACCTGTTCCCCTGGCCACATGTGGCTCTAGGTTTAGACCCAATTTGCTTCTCCCTCTCCTTCCCAGAAGTCATAAAAGCTGGAGAATTGCCTGTCCTCTTCCCCCCCGCCCTTGCCAGATTCCCCCCATCCCTCTTTGCCTCAGCATTTCCCTGTTTATCCAGCCCAGCTTCCCTGCAGCATCTGGATGAGTGGCACCGGTTGATAACATTATTGATGGTTGCAGCAATTTTGTCCAAGCTGCCATTGCCATCTTCACCCCTCTTCAACCTTGCTTTGTTTCTGTGGCCAGTCTGCTATCCTCCAGCTGTGTCTTGCCCTTCCTGCCTACCAGGACCTTCAGGACAGGATGAGTAGGGTTCTCCTGGTTCTCCTGCATGCCCATCTTGTCAGTTTCATAACAAACTGAGTTTGGGGAAGCCTCCAGCCCCTGACAGGTGCCCATGGTGAGAAACGTATTCCTCGTTGCATCAAAGTCAGTCATGGAGGAGCAGGTAGCATTTCTTGGCCACCTTGCATCTGTGGCTGTCGGTTATTTGGCAGTAGTCTGAGAAGGTGGTGCCCATTGCAAGGACCTGGAACTCTTCCACAGTTGTCTGCTGTTCAAGAGCTGGCATCAGAGAAGTGGGCTGCAATCTGGTATGCTAGTTAACTTTGTCAGTTGCTGGGTGCCAGATAACAGACTTAACTGTATACCTTTGGAACCCAGCCTCTGTTGGGTTAGGTTCATGTTGGTGATATTTTTCATTGTTATAATCAGAACTACTGATTATTTTTCTATTGACAGAGCAGTAGAAAACCTGGAGAACTGATGAGCTGTAATACACGCTTATTGAATATGTTGTGTTTAAAACCCCACATACTTTATTCTATTTTTTTCTGTTTTAGCAAGGGGAAGTAAGACTCAAATGCCTTACCGCTTTGCAAGGACTTTATTATAATAAAGAGCTTAATTCCAAATTGGAACTCTTCACCAGTAGGTTCAAGGTCAGTATTCTTTGATAGCCTTTTTTTTTAAAGCATTCTATACTTCTTGTTTTTAACATTTGCCATTTTCCAAACTGTTTTGCCTCTCTTCAGGATAGGATTGTATCTATGACTCTCGACAAAGAATACGATGTTGCCGTACAAGCAATAAAACTACTTACTCTTGTTTTACAGTAAGTATTTCAGACGAGTCATTAATATCAATCTATATCTTGTTGCTTCGTTTAGGAGGTTCTTAGAGTGGTTGAGACTGTGGACTCTGATTCTCTCTTCTTCCACATGAAGTCTTTGGGTGACCTTAGACCATTTCCTTGAGTTGTATGTTCTCAAAAAGGGAAGAAAATCTAGATGTACACAACTATATATATGATTAACTGTTGACACTTAAATGTTATATTTCAAAGCAGGAAGATAGGTGGTTGCAATGATCTTAAAATTCGTACCCAAACTTGGAGGGTATTTTTAATTACATCCTTTATTTTCTCCCCTTAATCGTCTAAATGCAACTTTCCCCCCCAACTTCTAGGAGTAGTGAAGAAGTTCTGACTGCAGAAGACTGTGAAAATGTCTATCATCTGGTTTATTCAGCTCATCGGCCGGTGGCTGTCGCAGCAGGAGAATTTCTTTATAAAAAGTAAGGGGGGGATAATTGTTTGTATAGGTAAAAAGTAAAGATGACCCTGTGCAAGTGGGATGTTTGGCCATTGCCTTCCCTCACACTTTATCCCTAGCAAGCCAGGTATGCATTTTACCGACAATGTTGGGATGGAAGGCTGAGTCACCCTTGAGTCAGCTACCTGAAACTGACTTCCGTTGAGATTGAGCTCAGGTTGTGACCCGAGCTTTGACTGCAGTACTGCAGCTTACCGCTCCTTGATATGTATAGGTGCCTTTTTGAACTGTGTAGTACTTCTGTAATTACAGTATCTGTGTATGCTAAAACGTGTTTCTCAGTGCATCCCGGTTTGAAAGCATTTGATCCAGTGCTAACTACTTTGAATAGAGTAAATGTCATCCAGTCTCCTCCCATCCTTATATTTACATCCCCATTACTTGTATCATTCCAATTCAAGAGTGGTTGAAGTGTTAGCTTCAACAGGATATTACTTATGTTGAAGTGGGGTAAAACTAATTCAGTCCATACCCAAGCAGTGCTATTCCAGATGGTTTATTCATAACGTTTCAAGGAAATTGAAGCCAGTTGTTTAATTCCAGTTTCTCCTGGTCCTGTTGCAGGGGGAATGAGTGGGGTGTCCCCAGATAGCACTTCTTTATGGCTCAGTTATTCAAAACCATGGTCAAGAAAACATAATCTGTTTAGAGTGATGTTTGAATCGACAAATTGTTCTTTACGGTCGACCTGTAAGCCCTGATACAGTAGAGTTGGTTCCAGCCTTAGTTAGCCATGAAGTTGAAGTGACTGACTAGATATGGCCATGGCTTTGCTTCGGGAGGCCACTGGACCTAACAGATCGACTGTTGACTGATAGAAAAAAAGAAGAGGCTGCCATAGCATGTTGTGATCATCTGACCTCGGGAACTGTTTACTGATCCTGAAAACATACAATAATGAAACTTTTGCTTTTAAAAATTAGGTCTATACCTGGGGTATTGTGTGGTTTCTAGGCTGCATGGCCATGTTCTAGTAGCATTTTCTCCTGACGCTTCGCCTGCATCTGAAGATGCCATCCACAGATGCAGGCGAAACGTCAGGAGAAAATTCTACTAGAACACGGCTATACAGCTTGGAAACCACACAACACCGCAATGATTCTGGCCGTGAAAGCCTTTGACAACACATAGGTCTATACTTTTTGTAGATTGATACACAATATTTTTTGTGGGGGAGGAGGGGTCTGATAGAAAGTGAATGTTTAATAGATTCTCTCCCCCCCCATCTTGCTTAAAGGCTTTTCAGTCGCAGAGAACCTGAAGAAGATGGGATTCTCAAAAGAAGGGGAAGACAAAGCCCAAATGCGAATCTTGTCAAGACATTAGTATTTTTCTTTTTGGAAAGTGAGGTAAGTTATTCTTGTTCATTTTCTGTAACTATACTCGACAGTATCATTTTATGGTCCTTTCTCTCTCGCATGGATAGTAAGTCAAATTACAGTTCATCTTTTGCTTAGTAAGAAGTATCTGACAAATGCACAAAGTACACAAATCTGCTTGATTGAACAGATTTTACTGTTTTCCACTAGCTAGGATGTCGTATTATTGAATAAGCAGCAAATATTTCTTTAGCAAGCCAGTCAGTTGTTCAGAGTGCTGACTATGCCATTTAAAGTTTAAGGCTTCATCACTTGTACATAGTTCAGAAGGAGACCTTGTTGGTCTGCAGTAGAACAGTTAGACTTGAGTCTAATAGCACCTTTGAGACCAACACGATTTTCAGGGTTACGAGCTTTTGAGAGTCAAAGCTCCTTTTTGCAGATGTGAGTAGGAATAGAGAGCTCTGGGTCTTTATGTTCCAGTCAGAAGGTGGAAAGGGTGCATATTGTAATCAACTTGATTAAAAACAAGGGGAAATGCTAATTTTCTGCTGCTAAGCATCTGTAGTGAGATAAGAATCCTGTGTCTCTATTCTTTGGGGGTCCCTTGTTCTGAACCTGTAAATTAGCTTAAATTCAGGGCTTGTACCTGGGTAGCCCAGGTTGTTAGCCTAATCCCGTGGTGGCGAACCTTTGGCACTTCAGATGTTATGAACTACAATTCCCATCAGCTCCTGCCAGCATGGCCTAATCTCACCAGATCCTTCAGAAGCAAAGTAGGGTCGCCCTGGCAATTATTTGGATGGGAGACCTCCAAGGCATACCAAGATTGTGATGCAGAGGCAGCCAATGGCAAACCACCTGAATATCTCATGCCTTGAAAACCCTACTGGGGCTCACCATAAATAAGCTGTAGCTTGAAGCGGGGGTGGGGGTGGGGGTGGGGGTGGGGGACCCCTTGGGTCATAGTCTACAAACTATTTTCTGACATAGTGCCAGAAAATGCTTAAAAGCAGTGCTCAAACTCCGTACTTGCTTTGGAGTGCATGTGGAATTGTTATGAGATAAAATGTTAAATACAGATAAATAATTTTTTAGTTACATGAGCATGCGGCTTACTTGGTGGACAGCATGTGGGATTGTGCAACTGACCTCTTGAAAGACTGGGAATGTATGAATAGTCTTCTGTTGGAGGAACCACTCAATGGAGAAGAACGTAAGAACCCATTGTTTCCTATCCTCCCCTGAGCCTTTTTAGTGTTTTCACCACTATGTAGAAGTTTAATATAGATGAGAAAGCAAAATCTCTGTGTAGAACGCTGATGTTCCCTGGCATTTGTTTTAATATGCTATGTATCTGTTGCCTTTTACATGGAAGTAATCCCATTTCTGTTGGTAAAACTTACTCTAAAGTTAGTATGTGCAGCTTGTAGTCATGCTAAATTTTTTAAGTGGTTTGCAAACTTGAATCTTAAATTGGGTTACATATTTCTTCCCCTTCCCTGTTTTTTGCTTAATTCTATTGTGATAGTGGCAAGAAATATGAGGTGATCATTGTAAGATTAAAGTCTAAAATACCGTAGTATTCCACTGTTCAGCAATGACTGTAACTCTAGCTCTTGTGATGTGTATCTGAGTTGTCATATACAAGTATGCTAATGGAAAACTTTTTTTCCTTCTCTAAAATTCAGCCTTGACAGATAAACAGGAAACTGCACTAATTGAAATAATGCTATGTACAATTAGACAAGCCGCTGAATGTCATCCTCCAGTAGGAAGAGGCACAGGAAAGCGGGTATGGTATTTTTTTGGTTGGAAATCTTCATTGTTGATGGTAGAATTAATCTTTTTCTCTCAGTTTGGAATTTCAGTGAGGCTTCCTGGTCACAGAGGACTTATCGTGGTATGTTATTCTGTTGGGTGTTTGGACCAGTAACTTGACTGTAGCAAACCTTGTAATGTCACTTTATCAAGCTGTATACCAAAACAAACAGTCCCAGAGAAAGAGATTGTACAAAGTAAAGGCATATAAAAGATTTTATAAACAAGATTTATTTTAAAAAGAGTGTGGAAAAGATAGAAAAGGGGAATGATCAGATTGCAAAAGAAATGGGCAAAAGGGTAGAACAAAAATATAGGGAGAAAAGAACCACACCATAACTCACAAAACTCAAAAATAAAAAGCAATACAGCGGAACCAACTCAGCTAAGTACACTTTAACTAGGCTGTAGCAGTTCCTACAGAGTATGTACAGAGTTCATGTCAGGGACAAGATGTTGTGAGAGTTTTTAATCCTTACCCAACCTCCTGTGGACACTGGTTTCCACTGAAGATAAGGCAAAATCCCTAAATTCCAGATATTTTTTGGCCATTGGAATTTGACTTAAGCCAACCGCTTTCGTAAGAGTGACAAGCTGATTTATCAGATTTCATGCAAAGTCCCATCTGTGACGTCAGAGGCTACTGTTATTGATAAGAAATGTCTAAAAATATAGTCCCACTAAAAATATAGTCCCACTTCCTCAGGTACCTGGTGATGGCTCTGAACTTCATGACAAACAGATGGTCTTGCCTAAACCAGGTTGTCATTTGTCCAAAGGGGTTAACTTTTGTCAGGATGGTCCAATGTGAAATGGAAATCAATCTCTGTATGAGCTCTTGTTTTTTTGTTTTTTGTTTTGGTTTTTTTGTTTTCATAGAGATCTTGCATTTCAAGATGTGGTTTGAACAAGTTTGCTTAGTTGGGATTGAAATATGGAACTATTGAATCCCTATTTATTGCGTTTTTTAACTTAGGTTCTTACAGCAAAGGAGAAGAAAGCACAGTTGGATGACAGGACAAGAATCACGGAACTTTTTGCTATGGCACTCCCTCAGTTATTAGCAAAAGTGAGTCATTCATTCATTATTTGGTTTGCTCTATTACAACTCTGTTTGCTCACAACATCCAATACAGTTTGTGAAGCTTTGGACAAAATATATTTTTTTTATAAAAAGGATAGTGAACGTTCTGGCTTTCATGACGAAATTCAGAGTTTGAGATTATGAGTTGTGAAACATGTTTTACAAAAAGTATTTTGATTTTAACTGTGTCAATTTTTACAGTATTCCATAGATGCGGAAAAAGTCACCAACTTGTTACAGTTGCCACAATATTTTGATTTGGAGATCTATACAACAGGACGACTAGAAAAGGTAAGATAATTTAAAAGTAAAGAATAATTAATGGGGATGAAATCTGAATGAATAATCCTCATTTAAACTGCTGGTTGTCTATGTAAGGCTGTCTTGACGTTCATTTTCTCCAGCAGGGCTTCAGTGAACACTTAGCCATAGAATCAATATCATAGTAATTGGTAATAGTATCGTAGTAATATCACGTCCCCTGCACAGCACTCTGATCAGTGAATTCCAACCTTCCGGGGGACCCTGCCCCCAAGGAAATCCAGCTGGCCTCAACCAGGGCCAGGGCTTGTTTGGCCTTGGCTCCGCCCTGCTGGAACGCTCTTCTCGGAGGAGACTGTGGCCCTGTGGGACTGAATGCAGTTCTGCAGAGCCTGCAGAACAGAACTGCTATCCAGACATATGGCTGAGGCAGCTACAGTGAACATCTAGGTCTCCCCCATTAATATTAACGTCAACATTGGCTATTCAGATTTTATCTTGGACTTAATGCCATTCAGCAAGTTGTCAAGATCCCCTTGGTGTGATGGGTCTTAGTGTCAAAATCAGTTTACAAACACCATCTGGGTTGTTACTATGTTTTTATTGGATGTTTTCTTATTTATTGCCTATATCAGTGGTTCTCAACCTTCCTAATGCCGTGACCCTTTAATTCAGCTCCTCATGTTGTGGTGACCCCCAACCCTAACATTTATCCATTTTATAGATGGAGAACACTGATGCAGAGAGTCTTAGGCGACCCCTGTGAAAGGGTCGTTCGACCCCCAAAGGGGTCCCACAGGTTGAGAACCGCTGGCCTATATGAATGTTTCTGTGGATGTTGTGTGCTGCCCCGAGCCAAAAGGGGAGGGGCAGCATATTAAATCAGATAAATAAAATAAAAATAAAATAAATGTTCATAAACATTCGTTTTGAAAGAAATGGGTGCTTTAACTTTGTCCGTTTGTGGTTCAGGTTTGCACAAACACACCTGAAAAAATTGTTTGCTGTACTTGATTATCATTTGGGTTTTTTAAATATTTTGCAGCATTTGGATGCCTTATTGCGACAGATCCGGGATATTGTAGAAAAGCACACGGACACAGATGTTTTGGAAGCTTGTTCTAAAACATACCATGCACTCTGTAATGAAGAATTCACCATCTTTAACAGAGTTGATATTGCAAGAAGTCAGCTAATAGATGAACTGGCAGATAAATTTAATAGACTTCTTGAAGATTTTCTGCAAGAGGTTTGTAGCTTTGCTTGTTTATCTTATACCAGTTCTGTTTTTCTTGTTTTGTGAGTATTTACTTTGCAGAATCAGATGATACCTCTCATTACCACATCACACAATGAAAGTGTATTTATTTAGTCACATTATCTGTAGTCTGCCTTTCGCACTTGGGCCCAAGGAGGATTACACAACACGGTGAGTCAGTACCATTAACTGATGAGACATTCAGTAATCAATGCAGTGGGATTTGGGTTGTAGAATCAACAAGAAGTCTTAAAACAGACCTGAAGCATGACACGATGAAGTGATGCAAAATTCCACAGTAGGATCCTAGTTTTGGCAAGTTGTGTCCAGTAGTATAGACCACTGTCCCTAATTTCCCCAAATAGCTTCATGAACCATTTAGTACATTGCCTGCTTAGAAAAGCCTTGAATAATTCCATTTTGCATAGTTCACGGAAAGCCATTAGAGTGAGGTGTCCTCCTTCCTGGCCTCCTCAAGCAAGCTGTTCTCCAAAGTGAGGGCCACAAGGGAGAAAGCATGTGTACGGACAGTTGTTGATTTTGCCCATTTGCAGGTTGGTGCCTGCAGAAGACCCTGCTCTGATGAGCAAAGTTGTCACGGTGGTCCATAAGGAGAGAGATGATCGCACAGATATGAGGGTTCAAGGTCATGATAGGCTTTGTATGTGATAGTTAATACCTTAAATTGAGCCCAGTAATTAATGAGCAGCCAGTGAAGTGTTTGGTTCGTCTGGCTACCGATGATAGCTGAACCATGTCATTTTGCGCCCACTGGAGTTTCCAAATTGATTTTAGGGGAGACCAGTGTATGTTGCTTTGCAGTAGCCTAGTTTCAAAGTTAGTGTTATGTGGATCTAGGTGTCCAGATCAGCCGTATCGAGATACAGGACCATCGTTTTGGCTAGGCTGAGTTGGTGAAAGCTTTTTTTTTTTTGTAACTTCTTTATCTTTCCTCTCAAATAATAAAGTTGGATCCAGTATAACCCCGAGGCTCTTAACTGGGTCATCTGAACACCATCAAAAGTGTGGAGCACAGTATCCTAAAAGACCTCCATCTTCCCAACCAGCATTACCGCTGTCTTTTCAGGGTTTAGAATTGGTTTGTTCACTCTTAGCCAACTTGCCATAGCAGCTGGGCAGTTATTCCGGACCTCTACTACATCTCCAAGGGATTTGGATTCTTGTACGGTGTACCTTGGATCGTGAAAGTTTTCTCTCTTCATGTCATATGTGAGAGGCAGGGAAAGGGGATACAGAAGTTTTTTTGCCTCTCATTGCATCTGATACAACCCTGACACCTGCAGCAACTATCTTGATATATTGTATACTTCCTAGATAGAATTATTTCACATCTGGTTTGAGTACATTCTTGGGCGGAAAGTAAAACATTGGCTGATTACCCACTAGTGCTCTGGTGGACAGTGAGACTGGAAGCACGTTGGGGCAAGAAATCTTGTCCTGATGTGCTTCCTCTTTGCGGCGTCCGAGAGAGGAGGCGTGTTGAGGCAAGATTTCTTGTCCCCACCGGCTTCCTCTTGCCCAGCAGGTGCTTCTTGTTTTCTGTGGGGAAAGTGAGAGCACTTCTGGTGTGACTTTTCTCGCCAGAGCGGGGTGAGGGCGGGGAACAGCCAGCAGTGGGTAATCGGCCCTTGATACCGTATATACTTGCATATAAGTTGAATTTTCAGCACTTTTTTGTGCTGAAAAAGCCCCCCTCGACTTAATACGCGAGTGAGGTGTATTTTAAAAAATATTTTAGGGTTTTTACTTTGTCGGCCGCCAGGGGGCGCAATTTTTAGACTGGCGGCACCAACATTTCAGGGATTTTTCAGGATAATCTCTTGCTGATACCAACCAGGGTTGATGATGTTTGGTTTAGGGGGCCCAAAGTTATGGATCCCCAAAGTGGTTGCTCCCATCCCCCATTGTTTCCAATGGAAGCTAATAGTAGATGGGTCTACCCTTTTGAGGGTCCATAACTTTGGACCCCCTGAACCAAACTTCACCAAGCCTGGGTGGTATCATCAGGAGGGTCTCCTAAAGATACTCTGAAATGTTGGTATTGCTAACATAAACATTCCTCCCCTGACCAAAAATCCAGGTTTGAAGAATTTTAACTCTTGTGTTTTAGCTTGGTTTTTATACTTTTAAAGTTATTGTTGAGACCATATTGTTTTTGTTGACCCTCTTTTCCACTTACAGAGCTATACTGTTTTTCTTTGAAATAAATATTCAAAACTATTTACCCGACTGATGCCTCAATTAATGCAATTTTATTGATATCTTTATTTTTGAAATTTACCAGTAGCTGCTACATTTCCCACCCTCGACTTATATGCAAGTCAATAAGTTTTCCCAGTTTTTTGTGGTAAAATTAGGGGCCTCGATTTATATGCGGGTCGACTTATACACGAGCATATATGGTAACTATTATTGGTTTTTGCCAGCTTTTTATTGGAAGTAGTGAAAAGCTGTTCTTAATATCATACAAGAAACTGCAGTTTTTGAAAGTCCCTGCTTTTATTGCAACAGTGTAACTTCTCAACAGGGTGAAGAACCTGATGAAGATGATGCTTACCAAGTCTTGTCAACGCTAAAGCGCATCACAGCTTTTCATAAGTAAGTAGAGGAACAGTCTACCCACTCTTGTGACTTGTCTGCATTCTTAATATAGATTTATATTTTTATGAGGAGTTGCCACTCTGAGCTTCTGATCAAATGTGCAACCACTGTTTTTATTTATGAGCAGCCTCAAAGCTTTGAGCTGTTGTGACTTTCAGCAACCATGTATATAAGTCCAAAGGGGTGTTGCCTACTCTCTGCTTCATATGTCCAGGTATTCTTCCATCCCCCCTTTGAACTCTCTCCATGGCTCCCTACCTGTGGCAAAAGGATCACAGGACTCCTCATTTACCTCCTGCCAGAGCCATTTTTGGCTCCAGGAAAGTTTATTCCTGATTTTTAGGGGCCAGTATGGATTAATACCCTCACAGTCAGGGGCTTGTAGTGGGAAGGAGGAAGAGGACAACACTGGTCCTTTCTCTTCTGTGAGGAGAGCTCTATCCATTATAGCTGCCTAACCCACAAGGCCATGCAGGTCCTTGGACCTCAGGAATAAACTTTCCTGGGATGTGAAAGGGCTGGAGATGGGGAAGAGATCCTGGAATGTCAGCACCTTTCACAGGAAGTTGTGGGATCCAACCCAAAGTCTGGTGCATGGGCAGCCTTCATTGTTAGTCTTCGGTTTAGGGCTATGTTAGGGCTATGTTTAGGGAAGAGGTGCCTGAATATGATCTTGTCAAAGGGGATGAGGTGAAGAGGGAGAGCCATGCCCACTGCTGGTTCCATAGCTAAGTGTTGTGTTAAACACAACAAGAGTCTGTGTTGGCAGCACTAATGTCTCTTTTGCAGATATACTGACCTGGTGTTTGCCTGAGGGCAGTTGCTATATGCCGCATAATTCAAAAATACTGTTAAATTCCTAAATGAAGAGGCAACATAATGCAATTGGGCTACTGGCAGTGGTATCACTTGTTTATTTTTGCTTTTCAGTGCTCATGATCTGTCAAGATGGGACTTGTTTGCTTGCAATTACAAGTTATTAAAAACAGGAATTGAAAATGGAGATATGCCTGAACAGGTCAGTGTTTAAAAAGAATGCTGAAATTAAAAAAAACAAAACCCAAATACCTTGTAATTGCGATTCTTGTGTGCTAACCATGTTTTCCCTTATTTCACAGATTGTAATTCATGCATTACAGTGTACTCACTATATAATCCTGTGGCAGCTAGCAAAAATTACTGAAAGCAGCTCTACGAAGGCAAGTCTTGTTCTGATGCTACTAGCAATTTACAGTTATGCTGCCTGGAAAACTATAATTACGCTGCATTGCCATGCAAGCTGCTTTTGTCCCTGCTTGGCATGCCTGCCAATATGATGAGCATGGGGCAAGAAGGAAGAGGCAGAGTGCGGGGGGGGGGGGGGGGGTCTATTGTGCCTGGTCAGAAAGATTCCCTATTAAATTGAGCCTTGGATCTCTTGTTTTCTGCAGTGCAATCATCTCTCAGTCTTCAAGGAAGCATTCATTTTTTTTCTGTAACAAGCAAGTGTGGTTACAACAATGCTTACTGTTTTCATGTTTTATTTTAAAGGAGGACCTTCTGCGCTTAAAAAAGCAAATGAGGGTATTTTGTCAAATCTGCCAGCACTACCTTACCAATGTAAATACTGCTGTTAAAGAACAGGTTAGTCTTTGTTTGAACCTTCTTGGGTTTATGTTAATAAGCCATTGTAGAAGAATCACTTAGTCATCCATCGAGAGAAATAATTCTTTAATTTCTTCACTTGTGTGGAGGGGATATGGTGCAGTCATTTGGACAGGCACATTTAGAATATTGCCTTTGGAAACCATGGATCTGGAAGACAGAACCCCCACCTACCCCCTACCCTTAAGCTCAGGTTTATCATCCTGGATCCATGTTTATGGAAAACAAAAGATTTCTTTAGTAAATCACGGATTTTTCCTTTTCCTAAGCAGCATGAGTTTGCTGACTGAAAAGGTTATATGTAAAGAGGTGGAAAGTACAGATAGAGCATTGCACGAACAGTACAAATGGTATAACGGATACTGCTTTATGAAACTCTCCTTGAAGTTGGGTGTAAAATAACAGAGGAAAAAAGGTTTGTCAGTATCCTTCAGAGTAATGGGAGACGCTCTTATTACCAAAGCGTCTTTTTATTACACTAATTAGACTTTTTTGGTCTTTCTAACATAATTGCTTTGATTTAGGATTCCCTGTTCAAGTACAGTTTTAATTCTGATCTTAAATCATTTCAATCCCGTTATTCCTTTTTGCAGGCCTTCACTATTTTGTGTGATGTACTAATGATCTTCAGCCATCAGATTATGTCAGGAGGACGTGACATGTTAGAGCCATTAGTTTACAGTCCTGATTCTTCGTTGCAGTCTGAACTGCTCAGCTTTATTCTCGATCATGTTTTCATTGACCAGGAGGATGACAGCAACAGTACAGGTACAGGGCTATGAAAATCATTTTGTAGTCATTGGGCAACTCTGTTTGCGTTCGTGTTAACGTTTGTTTTTAAATGAGCTTCAGTGTCTGCTTTCACAGTCCCCTTGAATAGGAATTGGCAACTGGAGGCTACAAGGAATTGGCAACTGGAGGCTATAAGGCCCTGTCCACAGAGCAGCCTGCCACCAGTAAAGCCTGTGTGTCTGGAGGCCGTGGTGGCTGCATCAGCTGTCAGCTCACTTTGAGGAATAGAAGGGAGCCTTCCATCTTCTCACCCCCCCCACCCCCCTCCCCCCCAAAAAGCTCTAGTTTAAATAATTGACCCATTCGCATGGTGTTTTCACTTTCAGGGCTGTCAGTTTTTAAGAACAGGTTGCTTGTTGTTCTAAACACTTGGGTTAAATTCCTACTGGCAACTATCAAAATACTGCTGGTGTTTAACCTCTATTTAAGACCTTTATTCAAATTACTCCTGAGACCTGGAGCCTTAAGCACAAAGCAAAATGTTCCTGGTGATTATTGTATGACCTGATAGCATATTTAATCAAGCTTTGGGAAGTCAGTCCTAGAAGTTAGTTGAACTCAACTATATTTAAAATGTTCTCTTTATTATTGGAAGGTGCTTTAGTAGGCCTCATTTCTTAACCTGTCTGCACCCCCAATGATGCATGCTCCCAGTGACATGGATTCTTAGAATCTTTGCTTGTGTTCTTTAACTGTCTTTCCAGTTTTGAACCTTTTGGCTAACAGTGGGAAAAGTTTATATATACAGCAGAGTTATGATACTAAACCTGTGTCTATACTGCAGCACTTCAGTTTGCTAGTGTGGGGAGTCATGAGGGCTTCCTCTCTTGAGAAAAAAAATTTGTATAACAGCTTGCTATCTATAGGAATACTTTATTCTTTTTTCATGCTATCATGTAAAACCCTCATCTGCCAGATGAAGGGGTCCAACCCAAATGCAGCCATGCCACTCCTGTGAGAAGTATAGCTTCAGATATCAGGTTACATAATCTGAACTGCCGGATTTGGAGTTTGCGTTGAGGTTGTTCTATATGACCTTTAAAACTTCCTAGCTTTGTTTCTGGCCTGGTTTTAGGTCCTTTATAAAGATAGCTCCAGGGTTTCTGTTAAGCTGTATTCTAGCTGTAATTTTTTTTTAGCGCTACAAGAAAGGTGCGAAGGAATGTAAGGTAGGCTGGTACAAGAGAAACTGTAGATACTAAGAAAGAAGACTGCAGAGCTGCTTTTTATGTGTCATGGTTTCTGTCTGACCACAGTTTTTAAAATGTAAGCTTTTAAAAAAAATATTTTTCTTTAAAAAAAGGGTGGGAGGGCTCAAAATCTAGCAACCTAAATTAAAAGAAAGCATATACTGAGATAAAATTGACAGGGGTGGCAGATATGCAAGTAAATTTCTATAAAAGGTTTCCAAGCAGAAGGGTGTCCATGCTGAGAGCACAGGGAAAGCAAACTTGCTGATTGTGCATTAATGGCAAAACTAACAAAACTATGTGAATAACCAGTTAAAGAATTTCAAGACAAATGGAAAACACACCACTTATATTATTTTAAAATAATAATAGATAAGTGAATTTAATTTTCAATACATGTACATTTCTAAAGCTATTTCCCAGTAGTAATCAACACTTCAATCATTTTTATCAGTTCTTTTTATTCTGGTTCATCTTGCAATATTGTTTAACTCTATATTAAACGCTTAATAGGATATATTATGATTTATGGTAAAATTATGATGATAATCCCTACTTAATGTTCATCAATATACTACTGTTCATGGTTAATAGCTATGATACGACATGTATATTTCTTTTTTCTTTTCATGATATAATTGTAGTTGTTTTGATGTGGGTTTTAACTTCTTTCTTGTTTTTATCTATAAAAAACCCAAAATTTTAATAGCAAAAATATATAAAAGGTTTTCAGATATTTAAAAATAAGTCCATATGCAATCGTCTATATGCCATTCATTCAAATATCGATAGCATTCTAAGATTTGCAGTCTGATTTACCAGAGATTGATATTTATCTTTTCGATATTGTGATATGAGCCCTTTAATTATAATAAGGGTGCAGAGGGTCCATTCTCATTGATCATTGGTTAGCTTTCAAGTGATGGGCTAATAGTTTAAAAGGACATAAGCATCCTCAAAAATTACTAAACATTCTAGTACAAGTTTGATGGGCAATAATTTCTTTGGAGAAGAACTGAATGACCAGATATGCCCAAAGCATATGTTTAATGCCACTATTTTGACTTTGCCTGTAAAAGTTCTGACTTATTCATAATGGTATTCAGTGAATAAATAATAAAATTGATTGGAAAGTGGTATAGAATTTGCTGTAAGTGTCATGAGTATTTGAATATTTTACATAGAAAGATAGTGGTCTAAGAAAGGGGCTCAAACTGAAGTACTTGCAGCAGGTAGCAAGACATGCAGTTCCAGCGGTAATGTTCAGAAGTTGTTCTTTGGTGTTCAGCTGAAGGGCAGCCCAATTCAAAGCCCAAGATGGCTGGGGACAGCCCTGCTGTCACCCCGCCACCTCCAGAGGGCACAGGGAGGCAAAAAATACAAAAATATCCTCCAACCCGCTGCCGCAAAGCCCTCCATAGGGCTGAATGGACTTATATCTCCTAGGCCCCAGTGTACCTGCCTGCAAAACCTGGGTGGAAGCCAACTAATGTCGACTCCATCCCAAGGAATGCCCCAGTCCGACCCCCCAGCAGCATCCAGTGGAGAGGACAAATGCTCCCCAACACTCTCTCCCCCCACCCACCCTCAATCTGGGCCGTAAGAAAAATTGGTCAAATCCTATTTCCTTAATATAACGTATGCTTTTTTTCCTTCAAGATGGTCAGCAGGATGATGAAGCCAGTAAGATTGAAGCTTTGCACAAAAGAAGAAATTTACTTGCAGCCTTTTGTAAACTTATTGTATATACTGTGGTAGAAATGAATACTGCTGCAGATATTTTCAAGCAATATATGAAGGTAACCTTAAATATTGTACATTTTTCTAGAACCATAAGGTGGGTGGGGCCTGTGTTTTTGTTGTGTGTAATCAACTTGTTTGTTTTCAATTCTTTAATGTTAAAAATATTCAATTCTTTAATATTAAAATAAAAATACGTTTTATTATGTTAAAATAGTTTGCTGGGATGTTGTGCATTTTCCGGGTTAAAATAGTTTTCTTCTGTCTTCCGGCTGGTTATATGAAAGCTTACATATATTTTATTACTATTGGAAACAGTAGTCAATTTGAATGTATGTGTTCACAGCAAATTTTCCCCATTGTATTTCGTAAATTTACTTCTCATACAAAAATTGTGGTCACTAGCAACTATATCTTTTAAATTCCTATTGTTCTCTGTGTTTTCCCTTTCTGTAGTATTACAATGATTATGGGGATATTATCAAAGAAACAATGAGTAAAACAAGGCAGATAGACAAAATCCAGTGTGCAAAGACTCTTATTCTCAGTTTACAGCAGGTAAGTGTTTCCCCAATCAGATGCCTCTGGAGACCTACTCTAGACCCTGACTAATGATAAATCGGTCTTTAAAATATCATCCTTAGTTCAACTCTTCAAGTCTGGACTAATTCCAGTTGTTTGTGCAGTTTGTTGTGTCAGAATGAATGTAATCGAAACTTGTTCAGAAAACTTTTCTTAAACATTGCACGAATATTGTCTCGTACATTACAAATTACAATTTAATAATCCCTCTTCCACAATGTGGTATTGTGGCATTGGTGAGCTAGCGTGGTGTAGTGGTTAAGAGCCGGTGGATTCTAATCTGGAGAACTGGGTTTGATTCCCCATACATCCACTTGAGTGGCAGAAGCTTATCTGGTGAGCCAGACGTGTTTCTGCACTTCTGTATTCCTGCTGGGTGACCTTGAGCTTGTCACAGTTCTTCAGAACTCTCTCAGCCCCACCTACCTCACAAAGTGTGTGTTGTGGGAAGAAGAAGGGAAAGGAACTTGTAAGCCACTTTGAGTCTCCTACAGGAAAGAAAGGTGGGTTATAAATCCAAACTACTACTCCTCTTCTTCTTGAATGCATCTTAATTAAAAACTCATTTTTATCTGTTAGACCTTTCCTCAAAAAGCATTTCTTCAAAGTCATTATTAATGTTCTCTGTGTGTGCACATATATTAATACTATCCACTTGGCTAGTAGAGCCAAGGGGGCAAAACATTGCTCAGATGTTTTAAGTATCATTCACTAAGGGCCCTAAGCAAACATGATCTATGAAGTATTCAGTTCTTGTTCTTAATTTGTTAAGGCTGCTATTCTAAGATGTTAGCACAGGGGGTGCCATAGTTTGGTGCTTTCCAAATGTTTGCAGGAAATGATTGACTATTGGAAATTTGATTGGCTGCGCAGATTCTCTTACGTCTTGCAGCTGCCGCCACATTACAGTGCTCTGCACTGTTCCTGAAGTGAAACTGTGGCAATCGTTTTGTGGTTAGCTGATCACCGTGCCATGTCAGAATTGCAGATGTCTATGCAGGCTCAAAAAGGTTGGAGATCCCCATGTTGCTGAATTCTTCTGTGTGAGCTTCATACCTCACATAAATTTGTCATGGATGATCATATTGTCCTCTGATGAACCATCGTAGAAAATGGAGTACATTGCCGCTTTTCATATTATAACTACAGATTTATCATTCAGGAGAGAAGAAGAGGTCAGTTTCTAGACCCTGCAGTAAATTTCACAGTATTTTCACTAAGTAGATGGTTCAGTTCCAAGATAATCCTTGCAAGTCTCACTGAGAGGTAAATCAAATGTAAAAAGTGATACTCGAGAGCCAGTTCTGTACTCATGAACTACCCTGATTAAAATGGTTAGAAATTAATTTTTGATGATTTGGCAAAGAAATTCCACGCAAGGAATGAGTGTTAATTAAACTGTACAAAATATTGAGACAATTTTTTTCTTTTTCTTACCCAGCTTTTCAATGAGATGATTCAAGAAAATAGTTATAATTTTGACAGATCATCGCCAACTTTCAGCGGCATTAAGGAGTTAGCTCGACGCTTTGCTCTAACGTTCGGACTTGATCAGCTGAAAACAAGAGAAGCCATTGCCATGTTACACAAGTAATTCATAAATAGTTTTCTTTGCTTCCGGCAACAGCAATGCACCATGCATTACGAAGAACTTATAGCCTTTTGTGAACTTGGTAGTGATGGATTTCCTGTGTTCACAACCCCAGAAATTGAAAAGAGGCCCAGAATGAATAGTGAAGCTAAACTGAAGTGACCTGTGAAAACAGTTTTCTTAATTTGTGGACTTATAATTCGCACTTGTATTAATATACCTCTGATAAGTTATGGCTAATTGCAGGTGTTGGTTGTCATAGACGTACCTTTTTCAAAATAATTGGCTCAGAATTACATATGACACGACCTCATACTGAGTCAAACATTCATCTTTCATAGTCAATATTAATCTACTGTGACTGACAGTGGATTTCCCAGGGTTTCAGGAGGAGGTCTTTCACATCACCTTCTGCCTGGATGCTTTTTAAAACTCAACATGCTTGAGATTGAACCTAGAACTTTCTGCATGTGAATCACGTGCTGTACCACGGAACCTTCTTAGTAATAGAGAAGTTGGCCATTCCAGGGTCATTCTGGAGGAAACCCATCAGGTTCAGAACAGTCCAGTCTATATGAAATGGATGCTTATGGAAGTTGCTGTAATTTGAGTAATGGCAGAGGTGTGTAGTATGCTGGGTAATAGTTTTTCCAACTTCTTGTAGGCTCTCTGAATAGATCCTTCTGACATAAGAGAACAGCTTTAGGTCTTTAAGAAGAGCCTGCATTTGAAATACCATTTGATTTCAGGCTATTGACATAATCTAATTGGCTTGACAAAGAAATACCAAATAAAATCAAATCCAGAGGTTTTATAGCCTCTAAAAGCCTCTACATATACTTCTTGTTACTTTGCCTGTTGGATTTAAATATCCCTGGATATATCATTAGAAGAAGTGAAGATTGGGACTATCACAATTGCAAATCAATTGAAACAATTGTTAATCATTTGTTTATGACTCAGGTATTGAGCTTTTTGTATGCCAAGGTGTAGTAATTGTTATAGTGTAATTTGAGTAATAGCAGAGGTGTGTAGTATGCTGGGTAATAGTTTTTCCAGCTTCTTGTAGCTACATGATCTACCTGTCTCCAAGCTTCCCTTTGTTGGGAAGTACTCTTATGCTGTTGCTATCACACATTATAAATGACAGTGGGAGCAAAAACAGAAACATTGGAAGAATGACAACTGATGTGGTTATGGTGTAAAGACAGTGGAGCTGGGAAAACAGAATAAGGAGGAAATCACTTGCAATGGATTTACAAGGGTGGTAGAAAAAGCTGTGTGCACGTTGAGATGCAGGAAGCAGAATGCACACTCTAGATTGGTGAGATTAAAGGGAGAAAAGTAACAGGAGGAGTCCAGAGAGATCCATGATGGTGTGGGGAGAGAAGAGGGTGCATGCTGTGGTGCATACAGAGTGAAATGGTTGGTAACAGAAATGGCTAATAATAAAGCATGGGTTAGGTATTTATTAAAAGGGGACCAAGGACAATTTTTGGCTGTAATCCCCTAGTTTTACAGTATTTCACTTAAATCTAAGAATATTGTGGCCTCCTCACAGTTTTAAAAATCCAAGTGGCAAGCAATCTGGTAAATAGTCAACCATTGGAAAAAATGTCATATTGTTTGGCCTTATGACAGAGAAATGTAGACTGTTGCTTGCTTTTCACTCCACTGTCTTTTTATGCAAACTTCTTTAGAGACTTAATCTGATTCTTAATTGCTTTCAGGGATGGCATAGAATTTGCTTTCAAAGAACCTAATCCACAAGGCGATGGTCATCCACCTTTAAATTTGGCATTTCTTGATATATTAAGCGAGTTCTCTTCCAAACTTCTCAGGCAAGACAAAAAAACAGTGTAAGTATTTTTGTGGTTCTCGTTACTTGGAAGTTCTTACAGTGTATGCTATTTTGTTTAAATAACAGGCTTACTATATTTGCAGAAAAATAAATGTATTAGAAGATATTTTGAATGAGTATCTTAGTGCCTTATGTGAATCTCCTAAACTGGGCCTGTTGTGAGTAATCATCAGGCTTAAACATAAATATTATCACTCTGTGCAGTGTATTTGAACAGTTGGGGTGCCAAGATCATGGAATTTCTTTCCTAGAGTGGGCCACTTGGCTTTCCTTTCCTAGAGGGGGCCTTTAAACAGTAGTTAATATACTACTCCTTCGGAGGACTTATGGTGTCGAGTATGTAACCTTTGAATATTGCAGCTGATTTGGTGATGCTGTTTCGATTTTTTAAAAATTATGCATTATGGTTTAATTTTATTTAAAGGGATCATGAAGCAGAGTATAAATATAAAGGAAGACAAACAGGACTGGTGAGCTCTGTGATGGTGAGCAGGTAGACTAATCTGAAGAACTGGGTTTGATTCCCCACAACTCCACATAAGCAGCAGACTCCTACCTGGTGAACTGGATTTGTTTCCCTGCTCCTACACATGAAGCCTGCTGGGTTCCCTTGGGCCAGCCACCGTTCTCTCAGAACTCTCTCAGCCCCACCTACCTCACAAGGTGTCTGCTGTGGAGAGAAGGGAAGTCGCCTTGAAACTCCTTTCAGGAGAGAAAGGCAGTGTATAAACCCAAACTAGCTGTTAAACAATAAATACAATCAATAAAATCATCTCTGTAAATTCTTGGTGTCAAGTAAACTCTTAGAGGGAGGGCAATATATTAAAAACAAGCAGAAAGGAGCAGGAAAGCAAAATTCAGGCTAGGGAAGGGGAAGGAAAAAAATTAATGCTGTTGCTGTTCTCAACCAGAAGCCTTGTGGAACAGTTCTGTCTTACAGACCCTGCAGTATATGACATTTGAATTTAGTTTGAATTTTTATACTTTTAAAGGTATGCTTACCTGGAGAAGTTCATGACCTTTCAGATGTCTCTCCGAAGAGAAGATGTGTGGCTTCCTCTCATGTCATACAGGAACTCATTGCTTGCCGGGGGTGATGATGACACTATGTCAGTCATTAGTGGAATCAGCAGTCGAGGGTCTACAGTAAGGAACAAGAAAACAAAGCCGGCCACAGGGAAACGGAAACTACCTGAAGGTTTGAGTCCTCCTTGTACAGCATGAGTGACACTTACTTTTTACATCAGAGTGACTGTGTTAAACTATGCTACACTTCTTCGTTTCCCCTTATTAGGGCCTCCCTGATTCATGAAATTCTGTCCACTCATTCTTTTATTCCTGCCCAACTCAGTTTAATTCAGGTGTCGCATTTCCTGATGTCCAAACCACAGGCTTGCATAGTTCCTTCTCCCTTTTCTGAGTTGCTCTATGTATAATCTCGTCCTGCTGTCCAAGAAATTTTGAGCAAACTGCAGCCCTGTGCACACAATCCCTCTGTGGTCACGAGCCAGCAATTATGTAGAGGCAGGAAACAGGGTGAAAAGGCTCATTCTCCCTCTCCTCACATTCAGTTCATGCAGGTTTAAAGACTAGTGGAACCAAGGAGTACCATCAAATTATAGTTTGCAGAAGCATTTAACCATAGAGTATCTGTGTTCTGACAGACTGTGACAAAGTTTATGATTAGAGCAAGCCAGCAGAGGTGGAGCAAGGGGAAACTCCACCCGGGGTACATGTGTGCCCTGCGCCCTTGCTGCAGCACCCCCTGCTCCAGAACATCCCCGTTCCGCCCCCTCTGTGGCCTGGCCATGCCTCCACTGCAGCTCTGCCTGGGGCGTTGCGCCCCACCCTGCTTCCGCTATGCCTCTGGAAACCAGAAAAGTCAGATGGGTACTATTGGGAGAGAGAGGAAGAGAAATAACACGTTAAGCCACAGCATATTCCTGATCTCCAAATTTTGTTTACATCTGAATTTGTCCTATTTGTGTTGGCTGTTTAGCCTGACAGAGAAGGATTTAATCTAACACAGAAGGGCCTCAAAACACATTCAGTATATTAAAAGATGAATTTACCATGCTTGTTGCCAGCGCTCTGTCTGGAAAATGGGACCATACACATGAAGCAGAAATAAGCACAGCAGACAGTTATGTAACACAGGTAGAGAAGAACATACCATGCCAGTGGGATTTTTATTGGTGTCCTGTGCTTTTACAGATTGCATTTGACAACTCTGTCGCTGCGCTTCGTAATGCGTTGTGTCGACTGACCTGAATTTGTTGGTTTGTGTCTCTAGCTGAGGAGAGCAGCAGTAGTGACAGCATGTGGATGAACAGGGAGCAGACAATGCACACGCCCGTCATGATGCAGACGCCGCCACTTACTTCCACCATCATGAGGGAGCCCAAAAGATTGCGGCCTGAAGAGAGTTACATGGGTGTCTACCCAATGCAGGCCGAACACCATCAACCTCCAATGGACTACAAGTATGTATGATGTTCTATTAATCTCTGTGCCATTTGCTGCTCAGATGTTGGATCTGCCCATGTTAACAAAAAATGTTTTGTTGGGTCTGCCCAGATGTTAGATGTTAACAGTTTTTTTTCCTTTCCAGCACACAGGTAACATGGATGTTGGCTCAGAGGCAGCAGGAAGAAGCGGCCAGACAGCAGCAGGAGAGAGCAGCGATGAACTATGTGAAACTGAGAACCAACCTGCAGCATGCCATGTGAGTTTACGCAGAGAGCCAAAATTAGAATTGATCTCACTCGCACTTTTGCTGATGTTTTAAGTTCTGTTTTGATTCTTCGCGTCTAACGTTTGATAGAAATGGGATGCTAGCTGGGACAGAAGAACTTGTCCCTGGTGCTCTGCAGTTTCCCAGCATCTCTTTTAAACCAGACACGAAACAGCCTAGTTTTTAAATGAGATGCTGTGTGAGTATGGATTCTACTACAAGAATGATTTGCAGTGGCTTACTGATTTCTGTCTACCTGGACAAATGAATAACTCAAAACCTGTTCAAAATACCCCAGAATGGGTGAGTCAAAGACAAAGAGACTAAACATAAGACCACGGGAAACTCTAATATAGAATTAGTAGGATGTTCTAGTGACCACTGACAATTACCTGTATGTGAACAAACACCAGACAATAGTGTGTGCGGCAGTAGATGTATTGATTCAGTACAAAACCAAACAATCAAAGTATGCTTGTTTCAGAACAACAAAAATCAGGAGCTTCACATATGCGCACAAATCATGGTTCCGTAACCAAAAACAACTCAGACCAAAATCAAATAAATAAAATACTTTAGACAAATCTCTTCATAGATGCTAACAGTATCAAAACTGTTCAAACAATATTTTTCATATATGCTCGCAGTGAGTTTCAGGTAATCATGAACAGTTGTTTCCCCAATTGAGCTTTATACATGCGCAGTTACTTTCAGTGCTATCTTTAAATCACAACAGTTTATACCAACATGCACTGAATATAACAAACTCTTTTCATAAAAGTAGATGATGTGTCTCAACTCTTGAAAGTTAGTAACTGCAATTGTCTTTTGTGGTGTGCTTCAATAACTCACTTAGTCAAATAGCAATGATTTCTCTGCCTGTGTAATGCTGTTTAGGCTAACCAGAATCCACTTTGACCTGGTCTTGGGATAAGCCCAGAGGTGGGATCCAACCAGTTGTCACCACTTCTCTAGAAGTGGTTACTAATTTTTTCTGAGCGCCGAGAAGTGGTTACTAAAGCAACCTCCCTTCCAAATAGGGACGTATGTGCGGCGGCGCAACTGTTTGAATCCCACCACCATCGGAACCTGTTATTAAAATTTTTGGATCCCACCACTGGATAAGCCCTTCTGCTTGGCCTGGAATTCTATACAAAATAAATCAAATTCAGTTTTCCCCTTATACTACACAAAGGCATCAAGCGATAAATACGCTCTCTAGCTTAGCAAGACTTGTGTCCTATTCCTTATTGATATACTCTCAAAACCAGTTCCTTAACACCTTCCTGGGATTGCAGCTATCTAATAAAATCAAATTCAAAATATGGTTAACGTTATTGTTTGAAAGTAGTAGTTTATTAAATACTGGCATGAGTTAGGAGGAACTGTATTGTGCAAAATCCAACTCCACAAAAGCGAAGATGGGAAAACAAAGAGGAGCGTGAATGATGCTTAAACAAATTTTGTGTGTGTTTTTCTAATCCAGCAACACATCTGTTGGACATAATTGTTGCTAGATTTGTGTGCAGCAGTTGTCCTGAAACATTCTTGAATCCCTTCTGTGTGCTCCTGCGCTCACTGTTGGCTCAGCCTGTCTTTTACAGTGGGATCTTTTTAATGCATTTACCTGAAGACCTCGTTAAGATTCAGACTTGATGTGAAGTTTCTGTACCTGGGATTACTTTGTTTATATTTGCAGTGTAAATTAAGTATGTGTTTAGTAAGCATCTAAGCATCTCATCTTTCAAACGTCATTATTCATGCATGTAACTAACTTGATGTATATGCCAATGAATTTCTATCATGATAAAATTGCATGTGACTAAATTTTTATATTAATCTTTTTTTTTTCAGTCGACGTGGCACAGGCCTGATGGAGGATGATGAGGAGCCGATTGTTGAAGATGTAATGATGTCATCCGAAGGGCGCATTGAGGATCTCAACGAGGGCATGGATTTCGATACTATGGACATAGATCTAGTAAGTAAAATAATTTAACTGGTTGTGGTGGGTTTTCTGGGCTGTGTGGCCGTGGAAATTACAGGAAAACCCACCACAACCAGTTGAATCCGGCCGTGAAAGCCTTCAACAATACATAAAATAATTTACTTTTCTCCTCCACTCCTTTAGACATTTGTGCTGGTTTGTCTGTTGCTTTTTATTTTGTGTTAGCTTAAATGGGTTAGGTTATTTTTCTGTCTGCTGCTGGAGTGCATCGGTAGAAACAGAAGGTCGATATTGGGAGTGGCTGGCCTACTTCTCATACATAAGAAACAAAAGTGTTCCTGTGTAAGCTTGAGGTGGTCGTAAGGGGGATTGTCATGTACATATCAGAGTCCCTGAGTTCTCATTCAGGACCTGTCGATGCGTGGATCCTTTCGGAACCAAAAAACACCTCAACACCAACTGAGTTTTTGATTTTATTTTGAAAGAGATTATAATTGAAAGGCACTAGTGGCGGCATTCACAGATGGAGCAAAAAAATAATTGGACTACAGCAAAAGCCAGCATAAGAAAAGAAAGTTTCAAAAATAGCCCAATCAGCAATATTCATAATTGCCCAGCCTTAGTTCCAAAAAGCAGGCAAAATAGTCTTCTTGGTCAGGAACACTGATCAAAACCAAAAAAGCAAGGGAAAGTAGCACATGTAACAGCATAAGTAAAGATGTCTCCCTTGAAATATTCTACAGTGTTATAGAAACAACTGTACATCAGGTGACACTCATTATCCAGTGAAATAATTTCTACTAATTAAGCTAGGCACAAGTGTAATCTCAACTACTTTCAGGTGGAGACGGTTATAAACTCTACCAGAAATGCATTTTCCAATTATCTTGTTCAGTGGTCTTTTGTGACCTTGGAGAACTGAAAAACAATCTTCTGCAAAACTGCAGTTACTGAAACAAAACATGCAGACACCACATTTACTTTCTAAAATCATATCAAAATGGCCACTCTCGTGCTAAGTAACACTACAGTCCCATAAAAGCACACTTTCTTTACACATCTGTTGTTGCTTTTTTACAGCCACCTTCAAAGAATAGGAGAGAACGAACAGAGCTAAAGCCAGATTTCTTTGATCCCGCTTCAATCATGGATGAATCGGTAAGTGTGCTAAGAGAAGTTGGTGATTTTAAAAAATTAACTCTATCATTCAGGGGTCCAGAGATCCAATCACTGTGGCACATGTCTCTTCTCCCAGGCTTGGAGCTAAGGTGGAAGACCGCATTTGCAGTTGCTGTTAAAGGTGCCTTTGCACTCAGCACGACAAGAGAAGCCCCTGTCCTTCTGCTGAGCTTGCAGCTGTGGGGAGGGGGTGGGGGTGGGCAGGACCAGACTAAGCTCAGAAATGTCTTCAGATCCTCCAAAACTGATCCATAACTTCGCAGACCACACCTTGGCCTTCAGTATTTATTTCCCTAGAAATCTTTTTCAGTCTCTCTTTTTAAATAAAGAAATGGGAAACAGTTCCCCTTGGAACTCTAGCAGTGTCCTTAACTGTTGCTCATCACTGAGTGCCAAAATATCTTGGTTCCAACTGAGAAAATTCATAATTGGAGCATAGAACAAGTCAGAAAATAAAATGCTGAACTAGATGGGTGCTAAGTTCACAGATCGCCTAGGGTTTCAGAAACTAAAAAGGTTAAGAACTGCTGCCCTAGACCAGTGGCGTAGCAAGGGGGGAAAGCGCCCGGTGCACTGGTGTGTCTTCTGCCCTGCCCCGGAATGCCCTCACCACACTCTCACAGGGGCGTGCACCCCCCCCCCTCCCCATCTCCCCTTGGATCTACGCCTCTGCCCTAGACAAAACACTTTTGTTAGAATTTAAGTCAGTTGGAAAAGTAACTGCAGTTTGCAGGCAGTACCACATGAGGGCAGTAGATACTAAATATGCAACTGATGTTTTGTGGGTAGTGTAAATATATGCTCCTTAAAAATAACTTGGAGTCATTTTCCCCTTTAATTAAAAAAAAGTCACCCAACCTTAAAGGATTTGATTTTAGGTTATGAACAAAAGTCATATTTTCAACGCAAGTGACAGAAGCAGTAGTAATTATTTCAGAATGTCTACATGAAACTCAAATCTGGCAATGTGTACAGAAATGCATTTCAATTCCCATATTGCCATTGTCCTCTGCAACAAATTACTTTCAATCTAATGCAGCCATATTGATAAGAATTCCAATTGTATCCTGTACATTTCTCTTTGATTCTGTAGCTCCTTCTAATCCCTGGAAAGATCCTTCCTGGGCTTTGGAGACCCTCTCAGAGAGATGATTGTTGCGGGAGTGGAACTTCAATGAGGAGGGGGAAGAGGGTGAAATCAGTCTCCCTTCTATCAGTGCAGCTTTGCTGATGGAAGAGAGTGGAGGGGCCATTTCACCTCAGCCCCCCCCCCCCCCACCACCACCTGCATTGTTATTGCTCCATGCTAGTCTCAGGACCCCAGGAATTCTCTTTCTGTGAATTAGAAGGGGCTGTGGGTATAGAGAGGCAAGTGAGAAAATCACATTCTGCACACACGTAGTTCGAATATAGGCTCTTATATCATTATTACACCTCATCCTGACCTCTTCACCCACTAGTTTGTGTGAAACATTTTGCAGTTTTGGCTTCTGACAAGCTACTGAAATTATTCTTGTTGAAAGTTTGCTTGATAGAAAGCTGAGAACTTTACAGGCATTGAAACCCCCTTCATCTGGATGCTACCTTTTAAAATTCCTTTAACTTAATTTACAGTAGGGAAAAGACAAGAAGTTGGGTTTTGCACAGTTCTGATGATCACTTCCAGCACATGCACACAGTATAAACGTCAATTATAAAACTTTGATTTGGGCATTGATGAAAATAAATATAGCTTGGTTTCTTGAATTTTACATATTTTTCTTCTCTTCTAGGTTCTTGGAGTATCAATGTTTTAATACCAGTGCAGCAAATAACTCCGCCGTGAAGTCATTTTCTAATATGAAAGAGGAGATTTTTAAAATAAAATTTAAAAAATTGTGGTAGATACAGTGATATTCTGAACAAGATTTTTCTCTAAGGAGAAGGGTGTGCTTACAAGATCAAGTGCATTGAAGGGGCAGTTTTGTTTGCCTGAAACATAAAGGACAAGTAAACAACCTGAGGATAAGCTACAGTTTCTGTTGGATAATCAGTATTTTATTTATGTAATATTAATTTTTTTTCAAATCCATAGTAGACATTCCCAACTTTTTTTTTTTGAACTCTCTGTTGGGGAGATGCTTGGTACTGTTTCAAGCTCTGCTCTTCATAATTGGTTGGATCCATTCAAATGATTATATTTTTTTTAATCCTAGTTCATATTGTTGCAATCTTGTGCTGGGATGAGAGGGGGGCTTGTTTTCAAATCCTACCTTTTATAGCACCGGGAGAGAAAGTTTAAAAACATTTTCAGTGAGATTCTCAAATTCCAGGTGACAGAAACTGTTGGTTCAGTTAATAAAATGATAGAAAAAAATTACAAGCTGATTGTTTTAGCTCTTTAAATGAAAACATCCCCCACTTCCTTATTACTTATTCATGAAATATCCAGGAACCATGAACTGCCAGAAAGCACTGAGATCAATCCTCCTTACCCATTAACCACCCTGAGAGTTTGCTTGTCCTTTAAGAAAAATGTCATGTTGTGAAATTCCTTCCAGTAGTGCCACTGTATTTTGTCTCCAAATAAAGAAGCTTATTGTAGTATGTTTGCAGAAAAATTCTAAACAAAAAAATATACAGCTTATTAGAGTGTGGGATAGGGGGTCTAAATTTTAAATAAAATATTATATATATATATATAAATTGGTGCTGATTTTATAATTGCGCAGTTTGTTTAGTTTTTTCTTACTTTTAAATTCCAACTTAAAAAAAATTATGAGGTTTCATAAATATATTGAAAGTTTAACAATGTTGAAAAATAGATGAGCGTGAAAATTTCATGCTTTAAAAATGATTTTTAAATTTGTATTTTATATTGTTTTATCTATCTGTCTTTGCAAGCAGTCTTCAGGTTAATGATACTTCTAACAGGTTACAGTGCATTTCCTCTGTATGTAAATTAATTGGATAATAGAATATTCATAAATACCCCCAGACTATTCTTTGAAAGCTAAGCTTTAACTTTCATTTTATGACCTCCACAATTAAATCATCTTGAAACACATGGATTTATGCCATTCTGACACCAACTCACTCTGCAAAGCTTAGGCAGCTAGACATCATTTAAAGGAAATGTTAACTTATATTACATATGTATATTTTTTGTCAGTTGTCTCTCAGTTCTTGAGGTATATTATTTCAAATCATTCCATGCGCCTTAATAACGCTTGCAATACAATAATTTCCCCAAATGAGCAACCATGAAGTGACTTCCTGTTGATTCAAAGAAATTAATCATTTGGGCTGTGGTAGCCATAAACCATGGGTTCTCTAGAGTATCATGGCAACATAATTATTTTGTAAAATCATGGGTTTCAATGAACACAGAGCCAGATCTGCCTGCCTAACCCCATTCTACATCGATGCTCTCATGTCTAAAATACTGCCTATCTTAACTTTTTTTTCCCTCACACCACTGCATTTAAATAGAACTGCTGAGAGGACTGTATATATGATTTTAAACTTTAAGTTGATTTTTTCCTTACTCTTGAAGGAGTGTTTATTTGTGACAGCAGTTCCTACAGCTTTATGTTTTCAAACAACTAAAAAAAATGTTTTATATATTTACCCTAACCTGTTGTCCTCCACATTCTATCGTCCTAATTGTACTGTTTTCTGATTTGTATTTATGTCTTGAGACAAGTAACTTTTTGAATAAAAATAAACCTACAGTATGTTGTAAGTTTGATCTTTTTGAATCAAGGGTAGAGGAAGATAAGAGTGTGAATGGTGCAAATGTAATGTATATAAAAAAAATTAAAGCTTTTTCCATGTCTTTTAAGTGTTTGTCTCAGAATTGGGATAATGTATGGAAAACTGCACTGTTTTATATTTGTAATAAATTGTACAAGTTTTTAAAATGTGAATAAAGCACTAATTGGGTTAATAATTTAAAGTAGAGATGTTATGCAATCATGATTGGTGTAAATATTTCTTCAGCAGGAGATAAGCTTGTGTCTTTTTCTCCCAAAACATTGTATTAACAAGCTTATCAAGAAAGTACCTGCAGATAAAACTTGCATGCATGCGCACGCACACACGCGCGCGCGCGCGCACACACACACACACACACACACACACAACTTGTTCATGTACTGAAAACTCTGGCAAAACAGAACCTTGCTAATGTTCAGTAGCAGCTCGCAGGCACTTGTCCTCTTGACCATGTCTTGATTTTTCAAACTCTAATTTCTGTGTAATTACAGATGTATGTTTTGGACCCAATTCAGTAAATGTAGTCCTGCAAATGCTGTATGTGTTTTTGGAAGAAAATTGCATTCAGCAAGGTGCCTGTCTTTAAAAAATGCATAGGATTGGGCAGCTGGTCCTCTTTAAGTCAACAGAACTTAACCACAACTGACTTCCATTGTGTTTAACGATACTTCCATGTTGGGGTGTTGTGTGATTTCCAGGCTGTATGGCTGTATTCTAGTAGCATTTTCTCCTAATGTTTCGCCTGCGTCTGTGGCTGACATATTCATATATATATATTCCACTTGCTTTACTACCATCAGATCCTCTGAAGATGCCAGCCACAGATGCAGGCGAAACATCAGGAGAAAATGCTGCTGGAACACGGCCATACAACCTGGAAACCTCACAGCACCCCAGTGATTCTGGCTGTGAAAGCCTGCGACAATACTTCCATATTACTTGACTTCTGCCGGATTGTACAAGAGTATTTCCATTCACTTACTGTTAAGAACCTCCAGTCTTTTTTGCTGTGCCTTTCTTTGCTATCTTAAATCTAAACTATTTAGGCATTCCAATTCAGCTTAGTGCCAAATTTTAAGTGACTTTTTTTCTTAATTCAATTAAAACTGATCTTGGATGATCTCTTCTTCTTGGAAGTACTTTTAAATGCAGATGGTCCATTCATGTTCTTGTTTGTTCACATATCATTGGCCATATACTGCCAGCTTTCTTTGCTGTTGCCCCTTTGCATTCCTTAAAGATGCCTCCCTAAAATGGAAGTAAACTACTTTTGGGTGCTCATAGGAAGAAAAGCAGAGTGTAAATGAATGTATAACTGAGACCTTCAACCCTAAGAAGTTGCTGGAACCACAGCACTGCAAATGTCTGTCAGGGGAGCTTGGTTTTTATTCAACAGGAGGTTTGAACAGCAATGTGTAACAGCTGTGGGGACGAGCTGAAGTATACAGAACTAGTTTTTGATTTCCAGGCTGGTACAGTGGATTGCAACATTACAATTGGAGCCCTCTGGTGAGCTTACTGTTCCCCAAGCCCTCAAAGTACAGAAGATGCAACCAATCTTAATATATATAATTCTGCCAACTAGCTCTCTGTTATTGATTTTTTTCTCAGTTAAAATCTTATTGTCACTTTGAGCTTGTTCGAGATATTCAAATCAGTGATTACATTTTCTTCCTGGATGCAGGGGAGAAATGTTTGGATCTGCTACTTGGTTCAGGTTTAGCTTCATCACTGCTTAGTTGTCATCTTCAAACAGGTTGCCCCCCCCCCCCCCCCCAAAAAAAAAAAAGTATTCAATATTCTTCACTCACCCATGCACGGCTCTAGAGGACCCACTGTAATTCTGGGAAAAAATAAATTTTAAGTGACAACAAAGCAGGAGTGCTCAAAAGTAAGCAAAGTCAATGGGGGTGTTTTCCATTGTTGTGACTTGCTCATCTTTGTTTTAACAGACATTATATTGAAGCTGCAAGTCCTAGGACTCTTAATTGCCACTGCTGTGCATCCATTAAAAAAGTATGTGTGTGTTTGCTTCACTTACACTCTGTTTTGCTGCCAAAGGGGGAGTCAGTGTTTTAAGGCTCCCAGGACTTGGAATCGGCTTGACAGATTGCTTTGGCTTGAATTCTTTGCTTTAAAATGGGCTCTGTTGGTTCTTCACTCAAGTGGGTGTGCATGGAATTCTCTGGTTCAGCATTGGGGGAATGACAGGATTCCCCATTGGAAACGATGGGAGATGATGGAATCGATATAATGGGAGCTAGGAATGCCTATTGATTTCCAGGCTGTATGGCTGTATTCTAGTAGCAGTTTTTCCTGATGTTTCACCTGCGTCTGTGGCTGACATCTTCATATATATTCCACTTGCTTTACTACCATCAGATCCTCTGAAGTTGCCAGCCACAGATGCAGGCGAAACATCAGGAGAAAATGCTGCTGGAACACGGCCATACAACCTGGAAACCTCACAGCACCCCAGTGCCTATTGACTTCCAGGTGCTCCTCTGAAATGCACACTAAATTGCAATCGAAATGCAAAATACATTTAGAAGGACAGTCTCTGGGCCTAGATAGATTGCTCTGGATCTGGAATGGCAGCCCCTGGGAGTGGTATAAGTTTGTTAGGCTTGGTTTCTCTAGTTGATATTGGTTGTATTAGGCTTGCCACATTGTGCCATGATTTTTGCAGGGATTCCCTGGTTCTGAATTTGTTCTGTTGGGCTTGTTAGTTCTGTTGGAATTGGGAGGCTTTTGGCCAGTGCATGCTTTGCTTGTGGTTGTGTCTGACTGTTCTTTTCCCTGAAGAAAGCATGCAATTCTCCCCTCCCATAGAAAACCATGGAGGATGGCTTGGGCGCCTTGTTGAAGGGCCCATAGAATTGGCTCTCTTGGTACAATGTGCTTGAAACTTCAGGATTATTTTGCGGACAGACACTACCAGCTCTGCTGCAACTTTGATGCTAGTGCCTTTAAAAATAATCCCCAGTTCCTTGGAAGAATTCCCTCATAGGGAATAGAAGAGCTGAAAAATATTGGGGGTGGGTGGGTGGCAAGGCGGATCTGAATATCAAACCAGTATTTGGGACCCGAATAACCAGGAAAACCCATAATTTTTGGCTATCTGATACCCAGATATTAAAAAAATGTCTTTGTGGGGTGCACATCTCTGCTTCCAACTGCTGACAAAGTGCTTTGGACTGCCATGGGCCTGTTTGTGACATTAGAACCCAGGTGACATTAGAACCCAGGTGAAGAGGTTCCTGAGCAGCTTTCCATCCTGAAACGTAAACTGGCTTTCAGATCCTTCATACCTTCCCCCATATGCTGGTGAGAATTAAACAGCTGAGGACACAAGCTGGCATAGAACTTATGACCTATGAACAATGCAGGGTTCAAGCCTGTACCTGTTACTACAGAAATCCCAATAAGAATTTCGGAAACTAAGGAGCAGCAACTGAGGTGGTGCAGCCAGAGAGAAGCTGTGGTGAGTGCTCTGGTATCTCCATGCCTTTCCATTAACAGGTTGCATATGGTGATATTTTGCTCTTTTTTTTTTAGGTGGCACTCAACTGCTCTCAACATCCTGTCTCTTGAAACATGCTCAGCCCTTATCAACCCCCCCCCCCGCCCCCACTTCCTTAATTTACAAAGCTGCATTTTTCTGCATACTGGGGAGAGGCCACCAGGCTAGGAAGAACTTTCTGACTGTCAGGGCTGTTTGACAGTGGAATTCACTGCCTTGGAGAGTGGTGGAGTCTCCTTCTTTGGAGGCTTAACATATGTTGGGAGTGCTTTGATTGTAGTGTTCCTGCATGGCAGGGGGTTGGACTTGATGACCCTTGTGGTCTCTTCCAACTCTATGATTAGGTTCTGCTGTCGCATTTTGGCATCACGACAAACCTGTGTTTGTTCATGACATGCATGGCTATGGCTCCTCATTTTTCCCTCTTCTGCTTTCTTGAGTGTGATTGAAAGTCCCGTGGAACTGTCTGAGTAAATTGAAATTTGCCATTCCCAGTTTAGAATACTGAAAAGGTGGAAAGCAAACATTGTATGTCTCGGTATCTGCATGTGGACATCATGTAACTGGAGCGTTTCTTGGTTCCAAAAGCATATTATGTTCTTCACACAAAGAACAGAGGAAGGGGACATGCAAACACATCAGATAAGCTGTATGTTCATGCCCATCTTGAACAGAGATCATGTCTGATTATGGCTGGCAACTTCTGGAGGCAACAGAACTCCGTATGCAATAGCCCCATCCACACATTACAAACTGAGGCGAGGAAAACACTCAATTCGCAGCGCAGTCATAATCTCTAGTCACCATCTGTTTTAACACTTACTAGCCTCCTACTCCTATATCTTAAGAAGAAACTCCACATCAGATGGTGTAAATTCCAAGCAGCCTTGAGTCTTCACGTGGCTTGAAAAGTATTTCTTGGAACAGGACATGCCAGGGTAAAAGGAGATGAGATCAGGTCTTGCAGGTGGCTGAAGCACAAAAGATAATTGGAGTGGTCATCATTCTTTACCATCTTCACTCCACACCTGGAGCTCTTTTTGAACAAAGCCAACCCTTACTTCTTCATACCGAAGTCACGAAAGAAGGATCAACTAGGTCGGCAATGGAGAGCCAGCGTGGTGTAGTGGTTAAGAGCAGGTGGATTCTAATCTGGAGAACCGGGTTTGATTCCCCACTCCTCCACTTGAATGGTGGACTCTTATCTGGTGAACCAGATGTGCTTCCACATTCCTACATTCCTGCTGGGTGACCTTGGGCTAGTCACAGTTCTTTGGAGCTCTTTCAGCCCCACCTACCTCACAAGGTGTCTGTTGTGGGGAAAGGGAGGGAAAGGAGGTTTGTAGGCCGCCTTGAGTCTCCTTGCAGGAGAGAGAGGTGGGATATAAATCCAAAATCTCCATTGCACAGTTCACCAGAAACTTCCCTGTTACTGACTTTGGGCGAAAGAGGAGAGAGTGCTCTGGAGATGCAAGAATGCAGAGAAAACCATGCCACTCTTCTCCAATACAGGCAGTCTGCACATGTGTCTGCACAGAAGACCACTCAATGAACAACAGCTACTGGTAAGTTCATTTTTCTTGAAATAGGACGTGCCAAGGTCAAAGCACTTGATTAGGAATGCATCAGTAAGCCTTACAGTACAAAACTCTACAAAGCCATTTGACATCCCACCCTGTACAGGTTTTAAAAGAGCACAAACAATTGGCATCGTTTTCTGACGTAAACAATATATTTGTTATTTCTTGTGGGAGAGCTTGTACAAACTGAAAGCACTGCGGCCCAAGTTTCGCCTGCTTCTCAAATGAGCCACTAGAGGGACTGCTGGAGTAAAAAATCACAGCCTGAGAATCCAGCATCTGAAACGGTATACTTTCCTACAATGGTTGGGAGTTATTTCAGTCCAGGATAGGGTCTCAGAGGTTGTTTCTGCATGGCCACGCTCAGGGGGTGCATCAGCATATATGACACTGACGCACCCCCCTGGGACCGTTCACACGAACGGTCCCGGTAGGGGCGGGGAAGACGGCGCAGCCTGCGCAGAGGCTGCACTATCGCCCGAACCCCTTACTGTGCCTCTGACCTTCCGGCACGTCGCCCAGGCCAGGGGACATGCCCCCCTGCCCTGCGTGATAGCTCTGGAGTCGCAAGGCAGGGGGGCGTGTCCCCTGGCCTGGGCAATGCGCCGGAAGGGTGGAGGCACGGTAAGGCATTTGGGAAAGGGGGGGAATGGCGCTTTCCAGCCGCTGCCGTTCGCAAAATACCTCAGCTAGGGAGCGAGGTTCGGAAACAGCGGCTTCACGCTACTCAGGGGTTGCGAGGCCGTGCGAACCCCTCCCCAGGGACGCTGTTTTTAGCGTCCCTGGGACGTTGTATTCTGCCCGTGTGGAAACAGCCAGAAAATTCCCTTCAACTTGTAAGAAACATCAAAAATAAAGGACAGGATTGTTATAAACATATTCAAATACAGTGTTTAGTCCCAGTTCTCACATAACTCTCTCAGCCCCACCTACTTCACAAGGTATCTGTTGTGGGGAGAGGAAGGGAAGGAGTTTGTAAGCCACTTTGAAACTCCTTGTAGTTGAGAAAAGAGGGGTATAAATCCAAACCCCTCTTCTTCTACTACACAAAAGGAGAATATTCCTGAATGTAAAATGACCCTCTTAAAAATTAGAGCGGTAGATTAGAGAGGTATCTTTTTCCTTGGCGTAAAATAATGTTTGTGTCACATTCTCAGAAGATGGACAACTAGCAAGATGGCACCCTGAAGCATTGTGCCATCCGGAATCAGTGCCCAGATTCTGTGCACAAGCTGCACTGGAATCATGCTGTGGCTGGTGCTAGCACTGGGAATCTTGACAGCCAGGATGGCCTCCCCATTGAGATGTTCAGTGAACTCAATTTGGGTGTGTGTGTGTGGAATTGGGATCCTGCCTTCTGACCTTGCTCCCAACCTCTATGCATTCATCTGGTTGTCTACATGCACAATGGGGTGTGTCTGGGCTGTGTGTGTGCAGTTTGGGATGGTGCCTTTTGTGCACAGACTGCATCTGGACGTAGACATGATTCAGATAAGCGCACAGAGGCAGGGGACAGTGGACATTCCATCTATCCTTCCTTTAAGGTAGAGTTGCCAACATCTGATTGGGAAATTCCTGGAGTTTTTGGGGGGTGGAGTCTGGAGAGGGTAAGATTTGGGGAAGGGAGAGATCTCAGTGGGGTATGATACCATATGATCCACCTTCCAAAGAAGTCATTTTCTTCAGGGGAGCTCTCACTGTCATCTGGAAATCAGCTGTGTTTCAAGAAGATCTCTGGGCCCCACCTGGAGACTGACAGCCCTATTGCAAGAACTCAGCTTCTGTTTATGTGTTTCTCCATCCCCTGTTTTATCCTCACAATGGCACTACAGGCTAGGTCATAGAGAGAGAGGGAAAGATGGGCTCCCACTCATCCAGTAAGCTTGATGATTGAGTGCCTAAGTACACATTAGGTTTTCCTTGTTTCTTCCTGGTCCTCATGGTCAGACAGGTACTGCAAGTGTTGTACGGAAACTTAATTTCCATGGCTTATTTGGATCTGGACCAAGGTATGTGGGAGAAGGTGCTAAAACCTCCACCCATGCAATTTTCTTGACCTGAAAGCGCCTTAGAGAGCTGCTGTTTGCCCTTTTGCAGACCGTTATATAATGCCAATGAACAAGGTTGATTACACACCTACTGTAAGAAATTGTTGAAGGTAGATCTTTCTTGCTTTGCTCTTCTTCTAGCAGCTCTGCCAGGAGTTGGGGACTCATGTGGATGAAACTGTTAGAGGGGGGTGCGATGAGAAGAGAAAACTGGGTGAAATTGGCCCCCCTTCCTATTTTGCCAACTTTGCTTCAGTTGCACAAGAAGCCGAGAGAGGCAAATGCCCCTGGAATGTTCCAAGAACTTGGTAACACTCCCTCCATATCAGTGTGGACATTTGCAGCCAACTTCTGTACTTGACCATGCAGTGGCCAGCTGCCGAGGTAAGTCCTTTGGTGCTGGCGTCTGTACCAGTTTGCACAGCGCAAACTGGCATGGATGCCAGCACCAAAGGACTTACTTTGGTGGCTAGTACAACTCTTCTGCTTTCAATGTGGCTTCACCATCCCCCCCCCCTTTTGGACTGCATAGTTAGTGCAAACACAAAGCAGCCTCCTCTCCCTCTCCTCCTCCTCCTTCCTCACCACAGTAACTGACCTTTCCTTGTATCTGAGTAGAAATTCAAATTTCAATAAATTAGACCAGGACGAGGAAGAAAGTGAGAGAAAATGTATGTTTGCCTCCTTGGAGATATGGCACTAGAAGAGGGAATGCAGAATGCTAAAGATGACAGTCTCTTGAATGTACAGAGATAAAATACTGCAAAGAGCGCATCCCTATCACTAGTGAGGCAGCTAGCCAGGAAGTTGAAAAAACAAACACAACTTAGCAGAATTAGTATTCAGGTGTCATTTGGCCTTAGGAGAAGAAGGGATGCTCCTGACAATTGCATTTTCCTGTGGATTTGAAGGTCCAAGTTACCTGATTCCATTTCCAAGAGAGAGTCTTATAAATTAGGAATCCTTTGTTGCTCTACTTATTTCCAACTATTGATCAGAGCACTGCCAAGTTTTACCAATGCACATGAGCATATTTTGAGCATTGGTACAGCACCGTCCCCAAAGTATGTCATCTGATTTCTCTATGAAGCTAGACCCAGAGGACAGCCATGTTGTTCTGTGATAAAACAGCTAGTTTCTTAGTGGAAATTTAGTAGAACTTAGCAGAAATTTAGAGTCCAACAAGATTTTCAGGGTATTAGTTATCTGATGGTATTATATTTCCCTGTGTGGTTGAATCAAGGGTGTGATTTCTGGCAGCATTTTATTGATGAATACCTGCAGTGACAAAAGTAGAGATGGAAGAGAAGATGAAAATGAATTGAAGGAGCTAACAAATAGCACTTGTGTCCGTGTTTGAATTAGTTTAAGTCACACCTAAATTAGTGAAAGTCATCATGTGATGTCATCCCATGGGACAGAAAAGACCTGGTGGAAAGAAGTGCAGAACAAAATGTTGCAACAATAAGAAAAACAAGGGAGAAGGAAATTTGCTGTATTTTATGCCACTTTGCATCTTGGATTCTGCCCCCAATTAGTATAGCTCACATATTCTTCATCTATGCCTACTTCATCTATGCAGGTTAGAAGGCTGTAGTTTTTAAGTGGAGCACATGTTTTGTGTGCTGGTCCACAATTCAGTTCCTGGCATCTCTAATGAAAATAGCAGGCCCCAGGAAAGGGTCTGAGACCCTGCAGAGATCGCTAGTCAGAACTGACAATACAGAGCCAGATGGACTAAGGGCCAGACTCCCTAGAATAGCAGTCTGCAACCTGTGGCTCTCCAGATGTTCATGGACTACAATTCCCATCAGCCGATTGGCCATGGTGGCAGGGGCTGATGGGAATTGTAGTCCATGAACATCTGGAGAGCCACAGGTTGCAGACCCCTGCCCTAGAAGTAAGCTGTTTTATGCGCCCACTTCCAGTGGCTCCTCATGTTAGACTACAAGGCACATTGACTCTTAAGTCTGTCCCATAAATTGGTAAGAGAATGTACGCACGTGTACACAGACTTAGACTTTAGTTATTTGCTTTGGCATTGAGAGATCCATTCATCAGAAAGAGATACACTTACATGGTTAATACTGATTCAGACAAAGAGGATGAATACGTAATGAGTCTGAAGATGGGATGTTATTGCCATTCATATGCAGAGACAGACACTCTTAATTCCAGGAAATGCACTGGCATGATGGCTGGAATTTTTTTGCAAAGACCTTACAGACATTCCCCAGCCCAATAAATAGGTCCGAGGTTCATATTATTATTATGCAAAAATGATGGCCAGGGGGTTGCTGAGATGTTTCATACACTTAGCATACATCATGCTAAGTCCTTGGAGTGTTATAAACTTTTCCTTGTTGTGATCCTATTTGTTTCCTGATGCTGGCCAGCCTTCATGAATGGATTTTCTAATATGTACTTTATACCTTATTTTTTCTCACATTTATGCCTGCTTTCTCCCCCCCCCCCAAAAAGGGAACAAAGGTACCTTATTCTGAGCTTTTCTGATTTATTCTGAAAACCACTAGGTTAGCTTTTATAGTGTATTGTGCAATAATTCCTTCCAATAAACCATTTAATTCAGACCAATAACACTTAGGAGTCTGTGGCTGATTATGCATGTAAGACTTACTTTGAGACTCTTCTTTGTGCAATGGACTTGCCGTGGTCTCTCTTCAGGTTTTTCTGTTTACATGCAAGGAGGCACTCCATCATGGCATGCAGTTTTTCTGCAGAAAACTCTCCTGGCCTGATTCTCTTAACTCTGCCCATCAACTTATTCTTAAAGGCATTTATTCTTATACTTAAGGGCACAGATCTAATTACACTTGGGAGTCAAGATTTCTGGCTTAGTCTTTAAACTGTGCTTTTATCAATATTACTGTTCCAAAAATAATTCCCCCTCCCCCAAATGAAAGAGCAAATCAATTCCATGGACCACATGCTGCCAAAGAAGGGGACATTGTGCTATAGCCAATATTCTTCCCCCACCTCCATCAGTTCCTGCTGCTCCTGTGTGAGTAGGTTTCTTTTCTTTCTCTGGAGGGAGTCAGCAAAGGAAGGCGAAGGGGAAGCTATAGATGGCAGTGGGAGGGAGTTGGAAGGCTGGATGTGGATGAAGGGAAGGTGTCTGGGGAAAAGCTGTGCTCAGTGACAAATCTACCCATGTTGGTGGTGAAGCAAAATTAAAATCGTGCTACAAGTGGTCTCGCCGTAGAGAGAATGAAAAGTGAAAGCTGGGCTTGAAGAATTACATCTGTACAAGAAATCTTGCTGTGATAGACATTCACCAAGCAGCAAACATGTTGTGCATAATTGGCCTACATCTTCCTACTGACAGTTAAATACCTGCTAGTATGATAATAACCTGTAAAAAGAGTGGCCTCCTGGTAAAGGGGTCAGAATTGACACCAGAATTGAAAACAGTAAGCTTCCAAGTCAGAGATTCAAGTCTAGGTCTTCCGGCTTCTAGCTGTAACCACTACTGTTCATCCATATAGCGGCTATTGTTATTTCTGACCAATACACAATGCTGCTATGCCAGGAACTGATGCCACTTTCGCCATGTGAGCTGAATGTCTGAATCAAAGCTAGAGTCAATGTGGAGAATATGAGGGAAACACCACTCATCTGCAGAACTGATTTGCCCCACCTAGATTTTGTGACTTGAGAGCTTCTGTAGTTTTAAGGCTCGTTTTTGGAGAAGAATTTTTTTTAAAAGGGACCTGCCCAAATGGATTTGCCATGCACCCCCACAAAATAATCTTCTCTGGCTGAAGGTGAGTTTCTGAACATCACAATCAACTCCAAAGGACCAACTGCTCTGAAGTACTACCACCAAAGGAGAGGGGAGCAGTATCCCTTCACTGAGTCCAGAGGGCCTCTAGTCGAAGCTGCAAGCACATCAAATGGAATTGCTATTTATGTCATTAGAGTAATAAAGTAGATCTTTTTCTTGTGTGGCTCATGTGCTGATAGTAGGGATGCCAGCCTTCAGGTGGGATTTGAGGATCCCCCAGAATTATAGGTCATCTCCAAACTACAGAGATCATTTCCCCTGTAGAAAATAGGTGCGTTGGTTGGTGGACTCTATGGCATTGTTGTACCCCACTGAAGTCTCTGTCCTCCCAAGGCTTCACCTGGAAAGTTCACCTGGAACTTTCAACCCTACCCCCCACTGCACCCCGCAATGGTGGCTGGGGGGGGGGGGGCTGGCAACCCTGGCTGGTGCATATGGAATGGGCTGATTTCATGCATAAAAGTTTTCTATTGGGCTCTTAAGAAATGCAGGGACTTTGATTTCATAATACAAACATAAACATGCAGGGCTACCTTATACACAATCAGCCCACTGGCCCATTCAGCTCTGTACTGCCTACTCTAATGGACAGCAGCGCTCCGAAGCCTCAGGAAGAAGAAAAGGTCTTGCCAATGACTGCAACGTTATCTTTTAATGTAGATTCCAGGGGTTGAATTGGGATCTTCCGCATGCAAAGCAGGTGCTTGAGCACATTTTCAAAAATGTATTTACTTCAGTCGTAGGTTGTCTTGAAAGATCTTAGCCAACCCACTCAGAGAGCTGAGGGTTGGCTGAGTATTTGAACCCTCTGCAGGGTTCACGTGAAGAAATTATCTATTACTGTGGAAAGTTGGGTGCTGTGTGGTTTCCGGGCTGTATGGCCGTGTTCTAGCAGCATTCTCTCCTGACGTTTCGCCTGCATATGTGGCTGGCATCTTCAGAGGATCATGATCCTTTGAAGATGCCAGCCACAGATGCAGGCGAAACGTCAGGAGAGAATGCTGCTAGAACACGGCCATACAGCCCGGAAACCACACAGCACCCAAGTGATTCCGGCCGTGAAAGCCTTCGACAATATACTGTGGAAAGGGTTCTTCCTCCAATGGAAGGGCTACCTTGATAGAAGGGCCACTTCACTTGGAGGCAAACTCTGTGAGCTGGAGGCAGACTTCTAACAGCTGAGCCGAGTGGCAGAAGTGAAGCCAATAAGCTCAAGTTGCTTAAAACCTCCACTATTTAAGAACAAATTTTTGTTTATGCACAATGTTATCTCCAGCCTAACTGTACGAAATCATTATGCTGCGCACTGAGAATTTGATTTCCAAATCAATAAAACAAGCATGCCATTTTCATGCTGAAATATGGCATTCTTCCACAATACTGAAAGATAACAGGGCATGCATAGGGAAATCAATATCTTTCCAGGGAGAGAGAGATAAAACAGACAATAAAAGCTGCTGCTTCACAATCCAATATAATATTGATTAAACAGTCCTTTAGAAGAAATGGTTAAGATTGAAAAGAAATAGTGCTCTCCCATCTTTTATTGATTGCTGCAAACATTTCTATGCAAATGTGATTTGGAATGCGAGTTGAAATGCATCAAGCCACAGAGGGTTCCCAAAAGATTTTTGATAAAGAAGAGAAAAAATATTTTGCTGCATTAGATCAAGTACCATCATTTCCAGCATTCTGGCCCTCAGCACCAGTTAGTCTGGTACTCTGGGAAGCCCACAGGGAGAGAAAGGAAAACAGCCTTCTCCTGTGGTATTCAGGCATACCGCCTCTAAGCATGGAAACCACATTGAGCAATTATAGCTCATGTCTACAAGCAATCTTTTTAGAAAGTCATCTAAGTTAATGTTGCTATCACTAGACCTATAGTGCCTTGACCAGGAGAGACCAGGATAGCCTGATCTCATCAAATCTCAGAAGCTAAGCAGCTTCAGCCCTGATTAGTTATTTGGATGGGAGACCACCAAGGAAGTCCGGGGTCATTATGCAGAGGCAGACAATGGCATATCACCACTGAATGTCTCTTGCCTTGAAAACCCGAAGGGGTTGCTGTAAGTTGGTTGCGACTCGGTGGTGCTTTCCTGCACCATGAGACCTGCAGCTGCATTTACTTACATGCAGTCAGAAATTCACACTAGCTTTTTGGCTCAAAAATTTCCTCTGTTCCTTGTAATGGATAAAAAATATATCTACAAGCATTTTCCAATGCTCATTTGTGCAAGAGATCCACGAGCGCATCTGGGCATGTATGAATCTCTGGCTCAGAGCTGGAATCTAGGAGTATATTGAACATTTTCACATTTTCCCCCAGAGTTTAGAATCCCTGGTCCTGTTTCCAAAGTGGAACTGGTAACTGATAATATTGTTCCATTTTTATGGTTTCTAAATTTGGGGCAGAGGTCAATGCATCTGCTATATTGTTAAATTCCTATGCACCTTCACCATTACCAAAGTTCATTTGTAATGTGCAAAAAAAGGGGGTGGGAGAGCAATCTTGATGTGAATTATATGAGTACATGCCTAGGTGTATCTAGATGGTCTTTGTGTGGCATTTCAACATTGTGCAGGGACACATGCGCAAAAAAGAATCTTAATGCAAAAGCATTAGTTTCACTCCAGTGGGGACCCAAAGTGACTTACATCCTTCTCCTCTCCTTCATTTTAGTTTCACAACAAATCTGTGAGGTAAGTTAGGCTAAGAAGGAGTAGTAGTAGTAGTTTGGATTTATATCCCACATTTCTCTCCTGGAAGGAGACTCAAGGTGGCTTACAAGCTCCTTTCCCTTCCTCTCCCCACAACAGACACCTTGTGAGGTAGTGGGGCTGAGAGAGTTCTGAAGAACTGTGACTAGCCCAAGGTCACCCAGCAGGAATGTAGGAGTGTGGAAACACATCTGGTTCACCAGATAAGCCTCTGCCACTCAGGTGGAGGAGTGGGGAATCAAACCCGGTTCTCCAGATTAGAATCCTCCTGCCCTTAATCACTAGACCATGCTGGCTCTAAAAAAGGGTGACTGACCCAAGGTCACTAAACAAGCTTCCGTGGCTAAGTGTGCATTCAAGCTAAAGTAGACTAAAGAGGAATGGAATATTGTAGAGAGAAATTCCAGAATGGGGGAAATCCATTCATCCTCAGTCCTATTTATCTTCTTGCAAAATGCTTGTACTTAGTGAAACCTGATTACAGAAATATACATTGCGAGGCAAGCAAACAAAAATGTTTTTCCAAATACCTTAATTATCAGTTGGTGTTGGATATTAACATAATAATGATTATTTGTAACAACTGTTTAACGGCTTTTAATGCAACAAGCATCTGTGATTTTTAAAGATAATGTAGGTTACTAGAGAGAGAGAGAGAGAGAGAGAGAAAGGAAATGATTGTTTTATGTTAGTTTGGGAGGCACATTCATCAGGAATTTCCTTCCCTAAGAGGAAGATATGTTGTTTCAGAGAAAATGCAAATATCACTGACAGGTTCAGTGCAAAGGAAACAGGAAGCTGGTTAGAGAAAGCTCTGATACAATCTATCCTGGAGGGGGGTGAGAACAGCACACTTACTTATCACTGATGTTTTCCTTTCAAATTCCACAGTGAGCCCAATCATCATTGCTTGCAAGAATGTATAGAAGCTATTTGTAAGAGGTGGCCTAATCTTTCCTGAAAGGGAAAATCTGATGTGAATCGTTTCCTCGCTGTAGAAGCGAACATCTTATTTTGCTACCAGGCTTGTTCCAGCAAAAATTTGTCCCCCTGATTTCAGTGCTTAATCATCTCAGATATAAAAAAGTACTTAACTGAGTGCAGATCATACCCACTATAAATTATATACAGTATCTGTGTGTCTGTGTATTTTTTTTTTTGGGGGGGGGGGGGGGTGTGCAGTTATAGCTTTCTTAGCTAAAATAGGGGTTGCCTTTCAGAAACCCCAAATGACCCCCAGAAACATATAGAAGAAGAAGAGTTTGGATTTATATCCCCCCCCTTTCTCTCCTATAAGGAGACTCAAACAGGCTTAACACACACCATGTGAGGTAGGTGGGGCTGAGAGAGCTCCAAAGAACTGTGACTAGCCCAAGGTCACCCAGCTGGCATGTGTTGGAGTGCAAAAGCTAGTCTAGTTCACCTTATAAGCCTCCACAGCTCAAGTGGCAGAATGAGGAATCTAAACCGGTTCTCCAGATGAGAGTGAACCTACACCATGCTGGCTCCCTCTTCCATCCACAGGGGTATTTTTCTAATCTGGGTATGAACAGTCTTGTGCCCATATTTTTCCATTTCAAGCAAGACATAATTAAAAAAAACTATATTGACTGCATCTATACACATTAATGGGACACATTAATGGGATACATTAATGCACTCAAATCAGGGCCGCAACTGCAAGTTGGGCTGAACAGGTGGAAATGGTGTCCACACCCCAATTCTCATTCTGCTGCTGGAATAGACCCCCACCACTTGCTCCTTCCCCCTTTCCTCGAGGGAAACTGACCTTGGTTGTCTGGAGGTCATAGCGGGAGACCTCCGGGTGCCATCTGAGGATTGGCAATCCAAAGTGCAGTCCAGCAGAGAAAGAAAGGAGCAGCCATTAAAGGGTTAAGATGGGGAAAATGGCAGTGAGCTTTAAGTAGGGTTACCATCTCTTGATTGGGAAATTCCTGAAGATTTTGGGGGTGGAGCCTAGGGTATAAGAGGTTTGGGGAAGGGAGAAGGAGAACCTCAGTGGGGTGCAATACCAGCGTGCCTACTTTTTAAAGGAGCAATTTTCTCCAGGGGAACTGATTTTTCTACTCTGGATTGTAATTCTGGGAGATCATGTCCCACCTGGAGGTTGGCAACCCTAGCCACAAGTGAAGCTAAGCGGCACCTTCTCCCCATGGAGCATCCCAAGAGAGGCTCCACTTGCATTTTCCCCTTGGAGCGAAACTCCACCTTCAAAATGGTCTGGGGCAACTTGTTGCTGGGTGTCATTCCTGCCATTCAAGCCCTCAAAAGACTGTTTCCTTTCTCTGCTCAGCCACGTGGTAGCTTTACGGTGAAGCTCAGTAGGGAAAGGGGGATTTCTCAGAAACAACCCCAAGCCCCAGGGCACGATCAGCCTTCTTTTGCTGATCTCCATGTCAGCCTGTGCCAACCAATTCCAACACTGCTGTTCTTTGCTACAGGAAGTGTAGCTATAGCCACACTTCCTTAGGCCGTCTTCCTTGGTTTTCCCTCTTCGACCAGTGACCACTTGGCTCCCTCCAAGGATCCCTTCTGAAGGGCCAAAGGAGCATATGTGTGCGCTGGGTGATCTCTGCAGACATTGCGGGAGTACATGGCACTCCTGCAGTCAGGCAGGGGGTGGGCTTGCATGAACACTTCTGCTAGTTTTTGCCCCTCATCTCCACATCTCAGAGCTGCATGGAAAGGAGCAAGGGGAGCAGAGGGAAGGAGCCCATACCTCTGGCTAAGTCACCAGTCTTCACCTATTGAAAGAAGCTTCCTTTCTAGCTGGAAGAGAGTGGTGGGGATTCAGGCTGCTGCTGCTAAAAGGCTACTGTGAGGCAAACATCTGTGAAGAAAGTACTGCATGCATAAATGGCCAGGATGCCAACTATTACACCCCATGAGCAGAGTGTGTCTACCAGAACATGCCTTGGAATCCTCTGCAATGCAGATGGGATTCCACAGCTGGGCTTCCTCAGCAGAGACGTTGATGTGGAAAGCATCACAAGGAAGCAAAATGTTCAAAAAACACAAACAAAAATACTAGGCTAACACTACTAATACACTGTATTTTTTAAAAGAATAAATCCCTTCCTTCAAAAAACACAGAGACAGCATGAAGTTCAGTTTTTCCTGCTGTGGTGGGATGTAAATAAAAGTTTGTAACCTCTGGAAAGTTTCAGAATCATTGCACGCTACTCATCTTTCCTAACAGTTGTTAACAATTGCTGACTTGGGCTTGCCATACTTCATTTAACAAAAATCTGAGATCTACAGTTCTTCATGCAGGAAAAAAAACCCCTCTGGTGAGGCAGAAAAAATGGATTTTATTAGTTTTTGTCAAATGGATCCAGTAAATGGAGATCTCCACAGAGTGGCCTGCTTTTACCCATACTTGATTCTGGGCAGCTAAATTCATAGAATAAAGTTCTCCACGCACCCAAATGCTGCATCACTGACGTGGTATGATACATATTTAATTTGTTGTTCAAAATATTCACGCTACATTTCTTCATATAAATATATGCGAAATGACTTCACCAAAGTAAATTCTAAAAATGGCAATACAACAAAAATAAAACAGCAAAACCAGAAAAAAACCTTAGAATTTAAAACAGCACCATATATAAAAGTAGGAAGCTCTTAAAACAAAAGCCTCTACAGAACAGGACCTCACCCACATGTCTTATGAACATGGGGGACATGAAAATGGGCCTCTGAGGAAAATCTTGATTTTCACTTCGATTGCATGACTCCGCAGTTATCTATAGAAAGCAGAGACAAACATGTCCATTTGGCTATTTTGTCAATATTTCCATTTGTCTCCCTGTTTGATAAGTGTTTTGTTCACTCCATTGGTGTTTTTCCTCCATTTTTAAAAAAGATTCTCTTTGTCTTTTATGTTAATTACATATGTTGGAGGTGACTGCATGTAGCTCACTATTTTGAACACTAATGCAAGATATCTGAATCTGAAGAGGAAGGGAAAAAATGGTTGAGGATCTGAAGATGCCAGCTACACGTGCAGGTGAAACGTCAGGAGAAAATACTACTGGAACACGGCCATACAACCTGGAAAACCCACAACATCCTACTTATTTGGATGTTTGTCTGTTAGGCTGTTTCCGCATGGGCAAAAACAGCTTGTAAAATGATGGTAAAAACAGTGTTATGGGTGGAGACTTCGCACAGCTGCCGCGGCAGGAATAACACTGCAGCGATGTAGTGATGCTCCAGCGGTCCCACAACGGTGTATTCAAAAATTGCTAAACTAGCGAGTCTTTTCAACAATGGCACTCCGCAGCCGACATTGTGTGAAGCGCCTGCCAGGAATCAGTGCTGCAGAGTCCACCCCCACAATGGTGGCCCACACTGGTCAATCCTGGCGCCGAACACCTGTGATGTCTACCCTGGGGAAAAAAAGAATGCAGTTTGCGAAGCGCAGTCATGTGAAGCGCCACAGTTCAGTCAATGCGCTACCTGTCCACGGAGTGGCCGGCCATGCGAATGCTCCATTGCTGCAGCATTGCCAATAACACCAATGGCACAATGCTATAATTGGCTATACAGAAAATAATTGGCCTTAGTCTGTCCAGACTGAGAAACCATAAGGCCCCATGCATTTTTGTAAAGGGTGGTGATTCTTGCCACTGTCCCCTCCCACTGCAGACCCCCACTGTGTTGTTCTAGAAGGTCTACCCTTACCCCCCACAAATTTCATAGGGCTAAGTGAGCTGCAAGGGGGAGAAACAACCAGCAAAATGAATTACCTTCTCTTAAAAAAACTAAAGGGCCATATGTTTTCTTAGTTGTATTAAGGCAATATTGCCACTTCAGAACGGGAAAAAATAATGGCTGACATGCCCTCTGGGAGGAAATTTATACAAGTCTGTGGGACACATGTTATTGCTGCTGTATTCTAACAAATTGCTGTTTCAGCACTGGAAGGGGTGTGGCGGTTGCTAGTGAGCATGAGAAAGCATACATTACGCTACCAAAGTGATTGCATTGCCATGTTTCTCAGAGGCTTCCCAGCCCTTTCTGGAACAATTTACAGACTCTCAGCCTGGCCCTGGGTCACTGGTCATGATTGGACCCTTAGGATATGTGCTCATGAATACCACTTTGATTGTCATCTCCCTGAAATAACAGCGGCAAACAATAGAAACTGGTGATCTTTGTTGACAATGGAAACAGAATGGTGCTGTGAGATTTCCCAGAATACAAAATGTTTTTGAATTGCTGTCAGTGTATCATCCAAGGTCATGAACAAACATGCAAAGGTGATATCATCCCTGTCAATGGGTTGGGAACACAATAATGTTTCTGATCTTCTTGGGGAGCAATCCAGCGGGAAACACAAAGGTGAACAACATTTTTGGTGGCAGATCTAAGCCTGGGATCTCAGGTTTACACTGGACAGGTATGTGGAAGCATGGTAGATGGGGTGCAAGAGATAGGGACAAAGTGAGGGAGGTGCTGTGGCTCAGTGGTGGAGTATCTGCTTAGCATACAGGAAGTCCCCAGTTCAAGCCCTGCCATCGCCACTTACAGGAACCCACTTACAGGAACCCAGAAAACAGGAACGCAGAAAACAACTGCTGAAAAAGATCTTTAATTGGCAATGAGTTTCTCTCAGTGCAGATTCTTTCTACATAGATTTCAGATCCATGCAGTCTACATAAAATGGAAACACTTCTAGGGGGAAGGGGCCCATATATGTGAATAAACAGTGGTTGGGAGAAAGGTCAAGAAAACCACTCCTTCTGTACTGCAAATCACGCTCCATCTGCTCCTTTACAACTTTTCAGTCAAGATCCAAGTCTGATGGGGAATGGGTCATTCAGACCAAATGTAATTGTAGAAACTAGTGGAACTTCAGGTGATGCTGAACAATCCATTGCAGGTGTAACAGTATGATTCCATGGTGGAAGAAAAATCCAGGGATTTCAGTGATGGGCAGGGTAACAAGTATATAGTAAACAAGCAGAGAAGATTGCAACTATGAGCACTTGCACCAATGTAACAATATGTCAACATGTTGCACTGCTGAGAATGCTGGAGTTACTCTACCGATGCTCTTTAATTTAATGGAAACATGTAAAAAAAATCCCCAACCCTCCAACCCAATAAGCAAAAAAACCCTTTGCAGTAAAAGCCAGGGCAGGGTCATCCCTAGCCACTTACATGGTGTACTCGGGGTTTGTTCACACAGGGATGCTCTTATGTTCTTACTAATGTGGGTTTAGGTAAGGTAGGGGTCACGGGGCCATAGTGGAAACTCCTTTGTAGAAACTCAATAAAAAGATTGCCTGGACTTTGTTGGATTCTTCAAGCCCAGAAATCTGCAACCTGTGGCTCTCCAGATGTTCATGGACTACAATTCCCATCAGCCCCTGCCAGGATGGCCAATTGGCCATGCTGGCAAGGGCTGATGGGAATTGTAGCCCATGAACATCTGGAGAGCCACAGGTTGCAGACCCCTGTTCAAGCCTAATACCCATTCTTTGTCCCCAGTTCTATGAATACTGGCAGCCAAGTGGATTGAAAAACTTAAGCTAATGAAGGAACTGTGGTATGGCTTGAGAAAATTTGCACTCACATTGCTAAGCCATACCATGCGGCTGACACATGCTGGTCACAGATGCCCAAGAACATGAAGATCCAGAGGAAAGGGGCAAAAAGCAGCCCCTACTATCCCTTTCACTGGCAAAACCAGCATGGGAAGAAAACTGGAAACTCCTTCTCCCCAATTACAGCACCAAGTGAATGAGTGCTTCATAAGGAGAGTCCCCCTGATGCACGTCTGACTGTAAGTCCAGTCATACATCCCAAACTCAGCATCTGTCAGATGTATTATGTGATAGTAGTAGTAAAAATTATTGTATTTGGCCAAAGGCCCTCACAATATAGAAAAAATAGAGAGAGAATAACCAAGATTTAATATTGAAACATAAATGTTAAAATCCATTTTTTCATTAATAAAATATTTTCAACCACTCAGAGTAGATGCTTTCTTTATAGATTCTTTGGCTCTAAACTTCTTTGCTGCCAGTGCAAAGTGAGCTACTCTGTAGGACACATAAGAGTCATTACTAGACAACAAATAGATCAATTTATTGACATCTGATGCAGGATGGCAGGGTGTATTACAGAGTTATTGCCTAAGAGACAGGCACATCTACAATTTTGTGTCCTACATGGAGGTTTCTGCTCTGTAGCCATGCGCTGTCTGTAGGTACATTTTAATTTGTGAGTTCAATTCAGGTGTGGTTTTTTTTCATGTTGGAAAAATACATGTCTACTCCCCCCTCCTCCCCATCATATACCAAGGGAAGTCAGCAAAATACCTCTAGATAAGAGTCCCTGCTTATTTATATAGCACACATTCAATGTATTGCTCCATAAAAATTGCTCCAAGGGTGAAATCTCATTGTGTTTCCATGATCACCCGAAGCAAAATAGTCCAAGCAAGGTCCTGAGAAAGGAGTTGGAGGAAGTGGGGAAAATGTTGAAAACAAGCTGACAGGAAGCAGCAGCGCAGCTTTCTAGGGACTGCAGGCTGGATCAACAAGTTTGAGCCCAGAGTCGCGCTGAAGTACCGGGCTGTCACTCAGCCTGCCTTTGCAAAGCAGCACAAGCCCTCCTCTGTTGAGAACAGAAGGAGATGTTAGGCAGCAGTCCCAAGTCAGGGCACCTGAGACACCCTGAACATCTAACAAGCATAAGGAACAGGCTGGTGGGCAGTGGAAACCCTAACCCTCCAGTCTTTGAGCCTGGGTGGAAGAAACAGAAGAGACTTTCCCATAAGCCCATGGCCTTCTTCATTTACGAGTTTTATATCTTGCTTTTCTCTTTATCAGGGAACCAAAGCAGCTTACAGGTTAACTTGAACTATCCTTGTCAGGGTTTTAAATGTATAACTTGTGGGGACGGGCCAGAATGTCTATAAATTTGTATTTGATTAAGTTGCATGAACCAAAGATGCTAAGAATCAAAATGGGTGCTTCTCTATAAGTGACCAGAAGCCTGCATGTTTGCAGCAGGTCAAAAGGAATGTTGGAAGCTTGCTAGTGACTATGCAGGCAAGCAAAGATAACATCTTTAGGATCTTGTCACTGAGGGCCAACGTGACAGCAGAAATATGCATTTTATGACTTTGTTTTTGGGTTAGAAATAGAATGTGATTAGTTAAATTAAAAAGTGTTTTTCTATATAGTTAAATGAACACAGAAATGATAATGAGAGATTCACATGTATTAGTATTTCACTATAATTCTATTGTGTTAGAATCAATGTATGTAAAATCTTTTAAATGTTTTAACATTTCAAACTGGGGAATGGAAAAGGGAAGTTTTATGATCCTAAGGAATGTCAGAATGCTGCATACCTTAAGGACATCTCTCTCTGGGAGAAAACTTAAAAAACGGGTTTTTCTTGGAGACAGAGGCTAGCTTTATGGTTGTCCTTTGCATATGGGTAGAGCTAACAGCATGCAGTGTTTGAGTAACAGAAGGAATGTAACACGTAGAATAGAGGCTGTCTTACTGTGACCAGGAGACAGATCTATCCAATGAGATTTTTAAGGTACATGCTTGTAGCACGTGAAAGAGGTATGGATTATAATACGTGAGTAAGGGGATGATTGTGTGACGTCTGTATTCCTTGTATCTATAAAAACTAAGGTTCTTCCTCTGCTGGGTGTGTCTCTTTCGAGAGCCACCTGGGAAGGTTCACCTTCTGTAATTTTCTAAATTCTGTGTCTATAAAATGGGTCCTTTGTAAGAAGGGGGTGCCTCTTACCCTTAAGGGGACACCCTGGTCAGATACTTATGCTGTTCAGTAAACTTATCTTCTGTTTCCAAACTGTTTCTTGGGTGTTTTCTAACTTTAAGTTTTTCTTAAACTAATTCAGCTGTGTTGGACCAGAGACGCAACCCTGGCCCCACAAACTTTTAATGTTATGTTTCCTTATGTTGTTTTGTAAGCCAGCTCAGGCAGGTGCCCCAAGAAAGGCAGCCCCAAAGTCCCCTAAATACTTAAATCCCCTAAATATACAAATCTATAATAACCAATTGAACAGGCCTGGTTGTCCATCTCCCCCCACCCCCCTAAGGAGGCAGAAGAAGGGGAAGAAAAATTGGCATGAGCTCTTCCATTTTTATCCTTACAGCAACAACTCTGTGAATGGACTTGCCATTTGCCCAGGGGCAGGTGGGTGCATAAGTCACTGACCCTGGGCTCCAGGCCCTGCTGGGGCTTTTCACTGCAGTAGGACAAAAAGTGTGTGTGGGGGGGTGGGGGTGGGAAGTGATGCCAAGCAACATCCATTTTACTCTAGAAATTTTTAGTAAATTGTCTTACCACTTCCGGGTGCTAACCAGAAGTGCTGTTGCACAATGTTCTGTAGAGTCACACCTGCCCTCCAAAATACTCCCACTAGTTGCCAGCACTGGGCACTTATGGCCAGTACTTGTTAGGTTGAGGGAGGGTGACATGCCCAAGAAGAGCACCCAGTAAGTTCCCACTGGAAGAGGGTATTCGGACTTGGGTCCCCATCTCTCTTTTTAAAACATCTTTTTAATGGCAGTGGGGCCAAAGCAACCCAAATAATGCCAAAAATATTCAGCATTATTCGAGATCTGCTTTTCAGTGCCCTTTAAATACTACCATCACCCTCATAAGGCATTTTGGGATTTTTTTTGGTTCGGCTTTGCTTAGGACCCCTAATAGCAACTTTGAAGGAGGCATTTGATGTCAAGAAAACAGTGCAGGGTAGAAAGACATCCTCCTCTGACCACATCATGGCCCCAATCTGAATCCCTCCATGTCCGCAGCGAGGGTTGCTTTACTAATTAAAATTCTTCTCTCCCTGCCTCCAATCTAATTCCATCAGGTTTTTACTTCTGAGCATGGCTACTTGTGGGTTGCAGCAACAAAAGAGGGAGATGAGAGAAAGGAGGTCAGTTTCTTGATGAACCGACACCTTTTCCTGCAGTTCTTCTGGATTGCTTTTCAGACCTCTTCTTCAATGCTGTGCTTTGCTGAGGTCACCGAGGGTCACAGCACTACAGGTGAAAGGGAAGGAAGGAAATTGAAATGCACCCATTTCAAACAATGTAGGGAATTAGTGAGACAAAAAGAGGATGGAAGTATCCAAAGAATAATGGTGATAATGGCCGTTTCCTTCCCCTCTAATATTGAGTATTCAGAAAAAGGCCCCTTTCTCTCCCCCAGGAGTATGGGTATACCAGAGGGTCAACCAATTTACCTTGAGCGGTAGATTACTAGAGGAGATGTATTGTCAATGTATTGTCGAAGGCGAGACATTATCTTTCTTACTCAGGTGAGTGAGTCAGGATACAGCAAGTTCACAATACAGGAGAAATGCTGTGGGTTAGGGCACATTTAGCAAGTTTTTATTGATTCATCAGTTACATTAATCTTTTTTTTATTTTTGAAAAGATGCTCCTAGTTGACTGTGCAGCAGATTTAAAAGGGGAAAAAAGCACAGGTGTGGTTTGTACCAGCCACAAAAGAATGAACCAGTGTGATGCATTGGTTAGAGATTTCTGGGTGGGTGGAGGGATTTGGGTGTAATGCCATAACATTCACTCTCTCAAGTAGCCTAGAGTTCAGTTCAAATTCCTGGAGATTGTCAGGCCCCACCAGGTGATTGGCAACCCTGTCAAATCCCCACTCTGGTCTAGAAGGAGAGTCACTGCCTCTCAGCCACAGCTAATTAGTACAGGTTTCATCAGTTCAACTCATACAGTTCTTCAGCTGTCTGGCAGCCTATTGTTGATATGTGTCCCTTCTAACAGGAACAGAGTGGCCTGTTCTATTTGGTGCCCACAACAACCTGGTGAAATAGATAGGCTGAGATAGTGATTCCTCAGCCCTTTGCCTCCTTCCAGATAGCCTGCGTGTGTGTGTGTGTGAGAGGTACATCTTCTTTATTTTCAATAAATCAAAACAAGGAGCAATGATCCTGTTGATGCCTTTGATGATACTCTTTAGTAGGCGAGAGATTTCTAAATCATGTTTGATTTAAAATAAAACATATTTTCTTTACATGGGATGAGAATTTACAGGCCAGTCCATGTGTAGGGAAAGCACACAAGTACTCACTCCAAACTTCTTATTAGTCTACAATAGGAATTTATATCACAAATCTCACTTCTGTGTACCAGTGTGTCTACAGGAAGTGTGTATTGGCGACACTATCTTGACCTTAAGCAGGAGGAATGTCCTTGGTCACGAGGAGGCACGCTTTGTATCCCAGACAGGTGTTTTTAACAGCATGAAACATTAGCAGCTGCTGTCTAACCAAATCATGATAAAGTGAGATGGTTTCTGGGAATGCAATTTTTTTTAGAATAGAAAAAAAATCCATGTAATTTTGTGAGCTATTTTTACATTATGCTAAATCACAGTTCTTAAATCACAACCTGTCAACACCCTAACTCAAAACAATTGCAACCTTTTTGCATCTGGGACAAATGGTGAGTATCATTTCATATAACAGATACTTGAAGATCCATTGCAGGTGACATTGAGCTAATAATAATGGTTTAGCCTAGAAGGAAATGCTGTTTTGTTGTGGTAATGACCATAGAATGTAAATATACACACACACACAAACACAAACACAGGAGAGTCTTTGTTAACCACAGCTGATCCCTGATCTTTTAAAAAACTTGAGATGCAAAGGAGTAAACTAAGGCCCTTGGGCATAGAGACCATGTGCTCTGCCATTCAAACACAACCTCTCCCCACAGAGCAAAATCCCTGCCCTATCAAGAAAGGTCCCACCTGCAGGCTGGCTTCCCTAACAGTTTATGGTTAAAAACAGTGGAGGTTCATGAATAAATAGCGAACAATACAACTTATTTATTTTGTTTGTTTTACTTCATTTATACCCTGTATTCCTGCCCAGAAGAAGGGGAGTTTGGATTTATACCCTCCTTTTCTCAACCGTAAGGAGACTCAAAGAGGCTTATAAACTGCTTCCCCACCACAGACACCTTGTGAGGCAGGTGGGGCTGAGAGAGTTCTGAGAGAACTGTGATGCCAGCAGGCTGCATGTGTAGGAGTGGGGAAACAAACCCAGTTTACCATATTAGAGATCCATATTAGAATTCACCACTACACCACTCCGGGCCCCCAAAGCAGCATATACTGTTCTTCTCTCTGCTACTTTATCTTCGCAACATCCGTGTGAAGTATGTTAAGCTGAGAGTGTATCACTGTCCTAAGGGTATCCAGTGAACTGCCATGGCAGAGCGTGGATTGGAATGGGGTCGTCCACTCCAGACAGTGTGTGCATGGGGGTGGGGGAGATGAATGGCCACTGGAGTTGGCTCAGGCCCCTGCTGACATGTTTGCCCTCCTGCCCAGCACAAATGGCACTTATGCCAATTGGGAGAGTAAACGTAATGTATTATAAGGCCCCTTCCGCACATGCAGAACAATGCACTTTCAATCCACTTTCACAATTCTTTGAAAGTGGATTTTGCTATTCCGCACAGTAAAATCCAGCTTCAAAGTGCATTGAAAGTGGATTGAAAGCGCATTATTCTGCATGTGCGGAAGGGGCCTTATAATACATTATTTTGGAGAAGGGTATATTTCAGTTTTCTGCATGTAAAAGCTTAACATATCGCTGTACTAAATTCTGCTGCCAAATACTGATGGTTTTGGAAAAAAAATGTCTAGCTGAGGAAAATAATCACATTGACACACAGTTCTTGAGAAAGACCTGCTCAAATAAGCATGAATTTATACCTTGGACCTCCTAGTGTCTTAAAAAGGAGTTGTATGGAATAAGGAAATTACTGCGAGTGAAAAGGCTCAACTCTGCTTGGGCACATGACCTTGGACCAAATCAGCCTCTACTTCTCCCATCTTCCAGTAGCTGCTTTCAGTATTTAAACAAACACAGGATATCCAGTCAGGGATCTCTGGCCATGTCTAGTTGGATGCTGAGTAAGCTGAACAGAGTTTGTTATTCAAAGAAGCAGACGGCAGTCTAGCATGAGACAACAGACACCCAATCTCATTATCACAATTTGGTTTGGCCACAAAGATCATTATACAACTCCTTGGTGTGCCGAAGGAACGATCGCGCTCTTCTCGTCCTGCCAAATCAAAAATACGCTGTTATCAAATGGTAATTACCTTCTGCATTGTAATTACATCTGCAAACTCCAGAAATGAAAATATTCAGCAGCTGGAGCGAACATCAACGATGAAACCAGCGGGTTTGCTATTAATACCCGCTGTTTATCTCCAGTAATGAGATCTTGTGATTAAACAGCCAGCGTGTGTAAAGCCGTTCAAGCCTCCTAGTTAGATCATGCATTCTGCCACTGGAAACTGAACCCAATACCCCAAAACAGGTCGGCCCTTTTGTGTGTAACGGGGAAAAGAGGCAGAGAACTTCAGCACTATCTGCAGGTGCTCCTGGCTGTGCCAGGGGAGTAGGACAGGTTGAACTATGCTGATACCTAGTTGTTGTGGGTTTTCCGGGCTGTGTAGCCGTGGTCTGGTGCATCTGTGGCTGGCATCTTCAAAGGTGTATCACAGAGAGAAGTCTGTTATACACTGTATCCAGTGAGCAGGGAAAGTTTAGTGGGGTATATATTGTCTATGTCCCAGGTGGGGAACCAATCAGTAAGTGTTTGGGTGGAACTTGCTTTGCAAAGGTGTGGTTGACTGCATTGTAAAGTGGGTGGGGTTTTTCAGTCCAGTTCACATCACTCCCTGGACTGAACAACAACCAGTTGAATCCGGTCGTGAAAGCCTTCGACAGTACATACGCTGACACTGTTGCGGTGAGCCTGGAAATTAGTCTTTAAGGATCAGTGTGGATGGGAAGTGATGCTAACCATCAACTTCATTGGACACCTTTGAGTATTATGAAAGAAGGGAGGAGCAGATGTACAACGAGGGAGGTGAGGGGGCATGAACCCCAGATACCACTCGCATAGGTCAGGGGGGAGCTCATTTGGCCATCTACCCCCTCCCTTCTCCCCTTCCCCCCACAGGCCAGGAAGGTGGATGGAGTGTGACCCTCATGTTGGGTGGGTGGATGAATGAGTGGGTGAGGGAGGGAGCACTCTGGCTCATTTCTCCCAAGGGCCTTGGCCAAGCCTACCCAGACAATGCTCCTCTGGAGCTGCCTCCCTGGGCTGGAGTTGGTTCTGAGTCAGGGTGAGTGGAGACAGCTTGCCATACTGCAGCAGCCCTACTGCCTCAGCAATGCCTGGACCTGACTGGCCATGTGCTCCAGGGCTGTGCTCTGCTACTCACTACCAGGGACCTCCTCCTGTGTTTGATTGTTTTATTACCAAAGAAGTGTTCTGACCTTAAGTTGAGTTGTAGCCCAAGCGGCTTCTTGGACTGATTTTGGGAGCAGAGTTGTCCCTTGCATGTACTAACCAACCAGCCAAAAATGTGAGTGTTTGTGCCTCTTCTTGTTCTCCCCTGCTTTAATGATATTTAGTATAGCCCACGTTAGTTGGTTGGTTAGTTTGTTTTGTTGATGACACAAGCTAGGTCACAGTTAATCAAATTTGCTTCCCCCTTTGAAGTTTCTGGTATAATAAGAGTTCTTACTGCTATTCATATTCTGTTTTATCTTGTTACATTTAGAATTAGAGGCCAATGCTCCCTCCCTCCCTGCCTCCCTCACACTTTCTCTTTCTTTTCCTTCCTTGCTTCCATTTTTCCTCCTTAATTTCTTTGACTTTTCCACCTCCCTTCTTTCTTTTCCTCCTTTCTTTCACTTTTTCTCTTCCTTTCTCTTCAACTTCATCCCTTCCCCTATTTCCGCTTCCCTCTTCTCTGTCTCTTCACAATTTGCACCAGAGATAGCAGAATTCAGTTGGGACTGCAGGTCTGACCCAGGTGACTTTTAAAACCTAAAGACATCTAGGAAGTGTGGCTGACTGGATAAAGAGAAGGGGCAGGTAGGGAAAAGGGACAACTAGCAATATTCAGATCTGCGTCAGAAAAACCCTTATGTTGGGCACAATTTCACTGCTTGCCCCAGACACCATTCTCTGTAGCTATGCCCGGGGGTGGTGGGGTGGTGGGATGGTGGTGGTATTTATCCACACCATCCATAATTTTATAAGCTTGTACTATGCCCCCTCTTAGGACTTAACCAGACATGACATACCTGTAAGTGTTGTGTACATCTGGTTAGACATTTTTCTCCCCGTGTTTACTCTTTTGGGAAAAGGGGTCAAGTCCAGGGCAAAGTCCAGGCAGACAGTTACATCCTTTCTGTGATTCCTCCTCCCCCTGCACTGAACCTCAACTTATTCATTGCTTGTTTTTGCTCAACTCTTCCTCCCAGAGCAGACCAAGAACAACTGGCCACTGGCCTTACCTATAATGGTGAGATCCTTTGGCTGACAATATTTCAGTTGTTAATGCTTCTGATTGGCTCTATTTCCCTAACAAGGGAGGGACTTCATGGGGCTTTCAGTTAGTCATCAGCATCAAAGGCAGTGGTTGAAGCATCATGAGCATGGCCAGTTGAAACAAATGGATCTGCTGCAGCCATGTCTATAAGAGCATCCAGGTATACTTCCACGTTAGGATGCTTTAGCAATACTCAATCATTCCTTGTGTGTGTGCATGTGAATTGACATCAAGTCACAGCTGACCCCAGTAGGGTTTTCAAAGCAAGAGACTAACAAAACTGACTTGCCATTGCCTTCCTGTGCACAACAATCCTGTTATTCCTTGGTGGGCTCCCTCTAAGTACTAAACAGGGCTGACTCTTGATCTAAGCTTCTGATATGTGACAAGATCAGGCTAGTCGGGGCCATCCGGGTCAGAGCCATTTATTTTATGCAATCAGATAAAAGCAGAGTTGAAATTATGGTTCCACCTCATACTTAATGTAGTGCTGCATTCTCCATAAAAGTATGTCCAAAAATCTGCTTATCCTCAAAGGCAATGTCCCATACTTTGTTTAATCAGAAGCAATTCTCATTCAGCCAAAGTCTCACTGCCCCCTGCGATTGTTGTAAGCCACCCTGAACTCATCCAATGGGGCAGGAAAGCATATACCGGTACATCAACCAATCAAATAAACAAACAAATACATAAATAAAAAGAGTACCTTTGATTCTCCATACTGGACAGTCTGCCACTAGAAGTATAATTGCTACATATCTGATCTGAAAAGCGGGTGGGGGGGGGGGACAGGGAAAACACTGTAATATATTTAGTCAACAACACTGTCTGATTGACCTTTAAAACTGAGTTAACAATTTTTGGTCATTTACACTAAATGGGAGGTGTGGAAGCAGCCCACAGATAATTGCAAATTATGTGACCAGAAGATTTAAGGCAGCTGTCTGTTTGAAAGGAAGAAACTGCAGGGAGGGGAACCCTTCTCATCTTCTCTTGAAAGGGGGATATGCAGTGGTGGGATTCAAATAATTTAACAACTCTCTCAGCCTCACCTGCCTCACAAGGTGTCTGTTGTGGGTGGGGGAAGGGAAAGGAGTTTGTTAGCCACTTTGAGTCGCCTTACAGGAAAGAAAGGCAAGGTATAAATCCAAAATCTTCTTCTTTTTCAAAGCAGCACAAAACTTAAGTTCCTCTGCTCATGTTCAGATTTATTCTAAAATGTGCTACTTTTTTCTTGCTGCTAGTTAAATCACAGATTAACATCTTTTGCAGGATTAATATAATAGTTTTGTAATGGATCTGGGTTTTTAAAATTAATTTGCATTTTATTAGTGTGCATTATTATAAATGTCTTTATGCAGTAAATGTTACGGCCAAGGCTGAAACAGTAACACCTCTGTTGTTTTTAATCCACCATTTGATTCATTCTCATCTGAACTTCATTCTGATGCAAACTGATTCTCTGTTCTACTGTGTAGGCTTTGTAATTGTTTGGGAGCTTTTTACATGGGGCCAATGCCATGAGAATTATCCTGGAATCATATCGGAGGACCAACTAGAGGCAGGCAGATTTTTCTGTGGCAGACAAGTGACAGCCACCTTGCTGTTTTGAGGAGAGATGGTGTGATTGCCTCTAATTCAGAGGTCAGTGCTCAGCTCTAGATCAAATGGCAGAGGGCTTACTAAAACTAGTGTTGTGCCAGGAGTCACCTTGGCAACTCGTCCGCTTTCTGCCAGTCTCCAGACCTCACGGGTGAAAAGTTGCTCATCAATCGAAGCTTTTTGCTTGACTTCGAGGAACTTCTGTGCTAATTTGCCATCTTCATGGTCTTAAAGGGAAAAAACCCCCAGTGTAACTGGACTTTCATCTTTGCTGCAGAAAAAAATCACAAATGCTGCTCCAGTCACCCTCCTTGGCCAAAGTTTGTAGACTTTTGGACGGCGAGTTGGTGGAAGTGGTTTGTAGACTTTTGGAGGGGAGTTGGTGGGCTTCACAATTCCACTGCTTGCACAGTCTTTGTCTTCAGCAACATCAATATTTGCCAGTAAATTACTATATGAAGAATTGTATTCATCTAGAATGCAATGCACCAATAACCCTTAGGAGAGAAATGCCTCGGTTTGTAATGCTACATGCTACATTGCTAGTTGTAATGCTATGCAGGCTGTCTTTACAGCTTGTTTTTATGGCTCTCTGGTGAGTTAGAAAAAAAGCAGCAACATGCTTAGCAGATCCCCACAGCAGCTCCAACTCTGGCTTCCATCTTGGAATTAATGTATATACTCGAGTATAAGCCGAGATTAGCATGTGCATGGAACCACGGTGGTCCTTGGGGCTTTCCCCTCAGGAATGCCATGTGCAGTCAGACATACAGCCGACTAACTTTCCATCTGGCCACTGACCCAGGTCCCCTTCCTTATACCTTCTGACGGCACATGCCTATCACACCTCCAATTTACCAGCATCCTTTGGAGTTGTTTGGGCCACATGGGGTTCCTGGCATCAGAGTTTGGTCCCCACTCCTTCCATATTGGTGCTGCTACCACTGTGGCACACCTTGGTTTGCCTGAGGAGCAGATCCTCACCATTGGACCCTGGCACTCCCTGGCATACAGGGGATATGTTCGCCCCTGGGTTGAGAACCAATGTTTCTCGCCTTTCAAATCTTTCAGGCCATCACAGGACTATCTTGCCTGCAAAAGCTTCTCGCCCTATTTTTGTAGCTTTTCAGAATGTTTTTTGAGATTTTAGGGGGCTAAATATTCATAACATCAACTACAGAAGACTCAGGGAATTGCAGCACAAGGCTGTGAAACGTAGAAGAACCCAGTGGCATAGTGCCCATGGGGCGGAGGGGCATGGTGCCCCTGGTGGAGCTCCGGCGGAGGCATGGCCGGGCCATGGAGGGGGTGTGGGGGTTGTTCCAAGGTGTTCCAGGGCAGGGCAGGACAGGTGCTGCCCCGGCAGGGGCACAGGGCGCATGCACGCCCTGGGCGCAGTTTCCCCTCGCTCCATCTCTGGAAGAGCCTATTGACTACGCACTGAGAAAAACCGGAAAATAGAGAAAAATGGTGGCCAGATATTGTTTCAAGAGTGTGCAAACAAATGGGGGGATTGAAACACTTTATAAACGTTTTACAAACGTTTTAGGAGATTTGTGTGGAAAGGGCCAATGTTCGTCTTTGATTGTCCCAGTGACTGGTGCTGACCCCTTTTATGCCACATCTGTCTGCGAAGAACAAGCCATGCAAACATGATTGCCCAATGAATGCACCTGAATTGAATTATTTGCACACAAGTGAATCAAGCCATCTCGACCGGGTCTGTTGGGAGTGCTGTTTGACCCCCAACTCAAATGTCACAACAAGCTGCTTTGCAGTTGCGCCATCCTGGCTTGGTTTTCCCTTGGTAGATAACTGTGTTGCAGCTTGTAGCTGCTTTTGTACCTGCACAGTCAGCAGGCTCCTAGTGAGGTTTTTAGTGACCTACTTTGCAAGCACAAATCTCTCACAGTTTGCCCTTTCTTTGCGCCTTTACAGTGGGTTGCATGGTTTAAATGGCCTAACAGTGGAAACGCTGCCTTTTGTTTGTTCCTGTGCAGTCAGTGCACCTATTATGATTGTAAGGATGGCTTAGAAGATCCAGGTGCTATGCTGTCATTATAAGGTCCAGAGAAACCCAATAAGTCTTAACAACAATGCCAAAGGGTGACTTTTTAATTCTTTTCAGCAATGTGCCTTTGGACTTGGGTGTAACAGCACCAGCAGCACATAGTGGGGCGGGTAGCAGCTGCAAGAAAGTAGCATGTAATTATGCATGCAGATTCATTTTTTTCCCTGCAACTGAACACATTTGAGCTTTTTGGATACAGACAACCCACTGACTGCTCAGCTGCCATGACTTCTACATGGGAAGAGAATATGAGCTGTACTGCCAAGTAATCAAGCATCTCTCACAGCAAGCTGGTTTTTGAGTTTCCTGGAACTCTTCATTGGGATGGGGGTTCAGTTGAAACACTTGCACACACGAAAGGGAAAGGAGGAAGAGTTAAATGTTTCAGGGCATGATGGACCCGCCCCCCCTAATTTGCAGATCATATAGTTTTAAAATGGAATAAAAGGAGTTGTTGCAACTTGACTGGTTAGATGGTGCTGCAACATTCTGGGATTTAAGAAGCACAAGAAGATGCCAAGATAGAAACGGTCACTCTCCCCTTGAGAATAAAGCAGTTTCTCAGAAGTCACCCTGGATCAGAAACTCGCGATATGATTTCCTGTCAGCACCATTCAGGCATGTGAATATGACATGGACAGACATACTATTCAAATGTTCTTGATCATTGGGGTTACGTATAATTTGAACAGCACTGTACCACTGATTAGCCTCATCAAGGGTAAATCTGAGGCCCCTTCCACCCGTGCAGAATAGTGTACTTTCAATCCACTTTCGCAATTGTTTGCAACTGGATTTTGCTAACGTCGCTATGACAGTAAAAAATCCAGCTGCCTTAAAGTGATCATTTAGAAGTGGGATTAGAAAAGAGATGCATTATGCTACGGCATAAGTTTGCCTAAGGGCCAGGGACAGTTTCCTCTCCCTGGTGTTAAATTGACCTACCAGAGCTCCGAATAGTGTACTACTTTTGCAAACCGTCATCATGTTTGTGTTATATATTGCTGAGCTGTGCACATAACAAAAGAGATTGCCCTTCTGGATTACTGGGTTACAATTCTTCTTTTCTTAAGAATGACTTTACCTTTAGAGATGTTCAATGTATTGTTGAAGGCTTTCATGGCCAGAATCACTGGGGTGCTGTGTGGTTTCCGGGCTGTATGGCCGCGTTCTAGCAGCATTCTCTCCTGACGTTTCGCCTGCATCTATGGCTGGCATCTTCAGATCCTCTGCAGGCGAAACATCAGGAGAGAATGCTGCTAGAACGCGGCCATACAGCCCGGAAACCACACAGCACCCCAGACTTTACCTTTCTTATCTCAGCTGCTTTGGCCATTGCAGCCCCAAAACAGTCATCCCTTCTAATTCCACTGAAGTCAACAAGCTGCAAATCTCCACTGGAGTTTTGCTGTTCATTTATGGGACTCCTTATGTAAGTTACCATTTCTTAGCCTTTGCATCCGTTTCTGTTTTACTACACTCCATTTTTAAAAATAAAATGTATGCAAATTTTAACTTAATTTGTGTTAGTTATTCATCATCAAACCTGAAGCTTTTCTTTCTTAAGCCATTTTCCAATTACTGTTCTAAACCAGATATCATCTGTTGTTGGCCTAGATCCCAGTAAAGAGTTGGGCATTTCATATAGCTCATTTCAATCCATCTATGAGCCATCTATAAAGTGCTCTGGCCTTTTCAAACAGTGCCACTATTTCAGGGGCATAACGAGGCAGCCCTGGGCAAACTGTAGCCCTGGGCAAAACCTGAGTTGGATCCCCCCCCCCCCATGGGCGGCCACTCTACCATGACCAAATTTTTTTTGCACCAGGACATTGGTGCCTGCAGGGGGTGCATTTTTAGACATATCAGCACCAACATTTCAGCATATCATCAGGATACTGTCCTTATGCTACTCCCCAAGTCTGGTGAGGTTTGGTTCAGGGAGTCCAAAGTTATGGACTCCCAAAGGGGGTGCCCCATCCCCCATTGTTTCCAATGGGAGCTAATAGGAGATGGGGGCTACAGTTTTGAGGGTCCATAACTTTGGCCCCCCTGAACCAAACTGCACCAAACCTGGGGGGTGTCATCAGGGCAGTCTCCTGATGAGACCCTGAAAGTTTTGAGACTGTGCCTTCAGAAATGTCTCCCCCCAGCCTTCAACCCCCATGGACAGCAATACAGAAAACTCAATGCAGAACAAAGATTCTTGGGCAAATTTCTGGGATGTTCCTGCAGGGGGCGCATTTTTGGATATATCGGCATTCACTAGGGTATCATCTGGGAAAACTGTTCCTATGGTAGGTCCTCTAAAAAAAGCTTGGGTGCAGTTTATTATAATTCAAAGGTATGGACCTCAGCAGGGTGCCCCATCCCCCATTCTTTGCTAAGGAGATGAGGGCTACCCTTTTGGGGGTCCATAACTTTGGACTCCTGGAACCAAACCTCACCAAACTTGGGGGGTAGCATAAGGACAGTCTCCCGATGATACCCTGAAATCTTGGTGCCGCTAGCCTAAAAACTGCGCCCCCTGCAGGCCGAAAATGGAAAACCACTAAAATACCCCAAAACGAACCAAGCATTTTGATGCCCCCCACAAGGTGATGCCCTGGGCAGCTGCCCACCTTGCCCAATGGGCATTACGCCAGTGCACTATTTTTCCCACCTTTTCTTGAGCCATGTTGTTCTTCAGCTACTGCAACAGAGGTGTCAATGGTGCTGCTATAGCACTATAGTGCAACTCTTAAAATGGGAAAAAAGCAGTCCTTTTGGAAGACCTCCTGACAGTTCAAAGAGCACGCTGGGGCAATTCAGAAATGCAGGGAAGAAGTGAAAATGGAAGAAAGCAGTTTTTGTAAGAATGGCTGAATCTGGGATGTCAACAGGACACATGTGGCTTTATTGAAAGGTAAAAATCATTACTACTATGTAGACAATGATTGCGCCTGACCAAATAGTGCCTCAAAAAACTTGCAACATTCTCACATACAAGATCACAGGACCCATTGAGTAGAAAGTTCATCACAGATGGTAACCTGACAGCGTTTGAGCTCTCTACCAATGGACAGATGTACCTGGAGCGTATAGACTCGTATATTGGACACTCCACAGTGGGGCATGCTGGAACATGGCCTCAACAACGCCATGTTACATTGACATAACCTGTTCTCATATGTGGAGAGGTTATTATACCTCGCCAAGAGTCATAGCTGCTAGGGTAGAGGCATTAAACGAGCCAAAGTGTACACTCTGCGCGTTTAGCTTGTACAGAATGTACAGATAGTTGGCACAGTAATCTGATCGGACAATTCCCAAGGCTCCGTGGGGAGTAGCTTTTCCTCCCGCAACATTTCCTCAGTTTCTCTGTTCAACTAAAACAGATTTAATTTTTATTATGAATTTGGATGGCAGACATAGTTTGGAACTGGTCAGCTGTTAAGCCCCATGTTGTTAAGTTTTATCTATGTCAGCCAAATCCATTTCACAGTAGATGTAGATTCTGATAAGAGCTTTGATGAATAAAACTATTGGGTCTTTGGGCTCAAATGAATTTGGGTCCAGTACTTAAGTACTCTTGTCCATGCCATCAGTTCCTATAACAATTATTTTGTCCAGTTTTCTCTGCATAGGGTGTCATATGGGACACACCTTGGTGACCCCAAAATTTTCGCAAAAAAAGTATCCCTGTACAATTGACCTCATAAGGTGATTTTAATTTCGGGGAACCATATTGGGGTTCCATATAATAGTTGAGGGATTATCTTGCATTGAAGATTTTCAGTGCAGCGGGGACAAATTGCGTCCTTAGAGTAGAAAATCGGAGAATCGCTGCAGCATCTTTTCAATTCTAGCTTTGTTCTCTGCTTGTTTGCTCATGAGGGACCCAAGATAGGCTGTAAATCTCGGAATAGGGAGCCCCTAGATATCTAAACTGGACTTACTTGCTGCTCTAGGATGGTTGTTCACTCTTTCCAGCTACATTTACACCTAGATTTTGTAAAGATCATGACTTTGACTTATTTGGCAAGCACAGCTTATTTACATGACAGTATCTCTCAGACCTGCAGCTTCTAGTAGGCGTTTTAAGCCTACTCTTGGGAATATGGACAAGAGAACAGCCAGCTGCCTGCATAAAGCAGGGTGGATATATGCAGCTTAACCTAAGGCATGGATGGCCACCACTCCATAAGGTATTGCAGGGAAGTCATTGAGAAATAGGTAAAATAGACTGGGTGCCAGTGGGAAACTTGTTTAACCCCTTTGTTAACCATAATTGATTCCTGTTAACGCATATCTCTTGAAGTTCCTTATTTGGCAAGTTGTGGTCTGCGGTGGGAACGCTTTAATTAGAGCTAAAAGTCTTCTGTTCCATAAGCTAGGGTTTTAATTCTATGCCATGTGCCCCTATCTACCTAATCAAAGGCACCTTCAAATCCAGAAAAGCAGCATAAAGCTTGCTTTTCTTGTGCCTACTGCATTTGCTTTGCAAGATGTTGGAGAATTAGACAGTGATCTAGAATAGAGTTACCTGCCCGAAACCCGATGAATCAACAGTAGCTGATGTTTGTCTGTCCAGCTCTTTAATTCTTTTTCAGTAGATAGTTAGCATACAATTTGCTCACGACAGATGTGTGCATTGATCGGCTCATAAATTAGAGGGACACTGGGGGTCTCCTTTTATAGAGGGTACAATGATCACTTCTTAACCACAAACCTTAAACCAGTGACTTTGTTGATATATGTAAATAATGAGGTGCTAACTGGAGCCCACCAGTCTGGGTCAGTTTTAACATCTCTGCTACAATGATATCAGGGGCTGCTTCCAGACTTTAGTTAAGGGAATTAATTCAATAACCCTCTCTGCCTGTTAACTGGGGCCCATTCAGGCAACTGCCACCATGCTAGAGTCAGTCAACTTCTTGGTCGGAGTAAAAAAATTCCAGGAGTAGTGTTTCTGCCATAATGAAGGAGTGGGATAATGGCAGCTATTGGGAGATTTTGACATGCCCCTATTTGTTAATTGCCAGGAATTGTTTTGTGTTATTGGATAGGGTGGTATATAGTAGTTGCCCCAGTTACTGCATTAGACTCTTTGACGCTTTTATTTTGATGTGGTTTACAGAGTCTGTTTGAGACTAAAACAATTCAGGAGAAGGGAATTCCTATCTTGAGGCCCTAAATCTATTGTGGTATGTGATCCTAATCTGTTGATTCAAAGGCTGCACTGGGCCAAACCAGTCTCTGCCTTTGAGATTTCCTCTTCCTCTTTGTTCCCCCTAAAAGGGACACACCAAATATGAAACAAGTTTTCATAATTCCTATACCGTTGCTAATACTATCTGCAATAACCACTGAGGAGCCTAAAACTTGCAGGTGGTGCTGCTTAGTGCTTCCTGCATTTTATTGCATGTTTGGGCTGGACCATCCATTATGGAGTTGTGTTCGTCTTTATAGTTTGAAATTTTGGCAGTAGAGGTCTCTGCGAGGGAGAGGATGAGTGGAAGGTGATCGCTAATCATAGAATGGTGATCATAGGCGTGGTAGTGAACGTTTAACATTGTTTTAATGTTTTAATGTCTCAGTTAGTAGATAAATGCCTCTTTTCTACTTTTCTACTAACTCTGTAGTTTATAATGCCAATAAAGGCTTTGGAATTGGAAAAATTGGAAAGGTAAAAATCTGAAATGTCTGAAATGGCACAAAAATCTGTTAGCAATTGGCTGCTCAAAGGGATTACAAGGGCAGTTTGAAAGGGGCCTTGCAAATACTGTTTTAGAATTCATGGATCCTACTCCCACCCCCAGATTCCATTCAACTTCAGTGGAACACTTCCTCTTTTGGGAAATGGGTCTGTTTCTAAACATGAAGCCCTGTTTGTTTTCTTCTGATCAGCAGCTCAGACCAGTACATGCTGTCCAGAGTCCCAGACACATTCATTCTACCTCTGCCAGTGGCTAATGTGAGGGAATGAATGAGAGAGGGGCTGAAGAAAAGGAGAAAAAGAGGGGAACAACAAAGTTTGCTGCTGTGCTGGGTAAGAAGGTAGGTGTACTGTTTTCTCACTTAGCTGAAGCTTTAGCTTTGCTTAACAGGGACTGCTGGTTAGCTCCCTGGCTAGCTATACCCCAACTTCTTCAGTGTGAATTCGTCTAGGCAAGGAAGGGAAAGGAAAAGCTCCCATACACCTGCAAGAGCCAGTGACCTACTTCTTCAGGCTTTGTGACCCACAGGTTGGGAAACACCACCATAGAGATACAGGTAGCTTTGGTAGAGCCTCCTGGAGCAACTGGGCAATGTGTTCAAGGAGATACTTGTTACATCACAGGAGAGACTGAGGTGTCTGTCCCATCCTGAAACAGCTACCTACTTCCCCCAAGGCTACCAGGAAACTTCATATTAGCCCCAGCAAATGGCATCCCATCCCAAAAATATATCATTGCATGAGTCCAGCAATGAACTGAGCAACAATATGGGGAGGGTGTCCCCAACACTTCTGAATTTTGCCGAAATTGATACAAACCAGTATTGACTGATCTATTTTTGATACATCTTTAATGCCTCTCAGGATTATCACTGGATCCTTTAAAATGCAGTGTTGCAAAGTGTCACTTTTTGCCTCCTGGACACTCCTGTCCTCTATTTTAGCAGCATGACTCAGAACAGAAAAAAGGGCGTTGCAGACATGATGACATTCAAGAGAGGAAAAAATAAGGCCATTCTTAATACAGTTAATAATATTCCAACTGATGTGTCTTATAGAAACATCTCTGATTTTTACTAGTATAAATAGCTAGCACAAAGTTTTACCGTTGGGTGCTAGCAATAATTGTAACCCAAAATATGATTCAAAAAAGGATCCTGGCTGTATCATATCATTTTTTGGGAATCCCATGTAGTCTGCTTTCTCTTCTGACCCTACACATTCATAGGTCTTGTCCTGCAAGATCTCCACAGCCCATGCCAGACTCTCCTAACCTGCTCCTCTGGGAGTCATCCTCAAATCATGAGCTGATTGCTAATATTGGTGCCAACACTCTCCCTTCACCCCCCATCCATCATGTATTTATGAAACCATGTGAGAACATCTGCAGCATCAAAACAAAAGGAAAAAGGGCAGCTACCATGGCTAGCAAAGAAAGGAACAGGGAATCTAGTGAAAAGAATGAGAGACAAGAGAAACTAGGAACAGCTTGTCATGCTGTGGTCTGATTTCATGTCCCATGTCAGAAACTAGCAGAAGGGGCATCCTCTGGGATGGAGGCTGAGTCACCAGGAACACTGCACTTCAACACAAACTTTGGAGTATTAGCTATTGAAGAGGCACCCAACTGCAGCCACCTCTAATAGACACTCTGGAATACCTACAGAAGATGGTGCCCCAGTGGGCTCTAGTAAGGGCTGGGGTTTAGATGTATATAATTATTTATTTGAAATATTTATACCCCTGTCCTTCTCTTCAGCATCTCAGGACCTAAGGATTCCTGGCTTCAGGTTGTCCTTGCAATGGCATCAGGAACAAATATGTCAATGAGCACAAGCAGAAGCCAGTGCTAGCAGGTGGAGTGCCCACCTTTCAGTGCAAGCATAATTTTGGTAGACAAATATTTCTAAACCCAATGATCTCATCAGGTGTGGATCAGCAATAGCCTACTGGGTTTGGCATTTATTTATTTATTTACCCAATACACTGTCTTTCTTCCCAGTGGAAACCCAGAGTGGCTTACATCATTAATCTCTTGGTTTTATCCTGACAACAACCCTATGGTTAGGCTGGGAATGACTGGTCCACAGCCACTCAGCAACCTTTCATGGCAGAGTGGAGATTCAAACCTGAATCATAGTCCAACACTCTAATGACTGTACCACATGGACTGCCTTCTGAAATGCCAAATGTTCAGTCCCTAGCAGCTCCAGTTAAATGATACTGAACTGGATGTACCTAGCTCTCACCAGCTATATATCCTGTTCATAGATCATGGCATGTGAGCTGTGAAGCCTAGCAATAGGACCTAGGAATTGTCATGATCAACAGCTGCTGTTGCAGGATCTGGGACCAGCCAAACTCCAGAGGCTCATTAGCAAGGTCTGATGATACATTTTATTGACACTTAACATATTGTGAAAAGCACATGCATAGTTTAAAGGATTATTAAAGGAGCAGCAGTGGCGTAGGAGGTTAAGAGCTAGTGTATCTAATCTGGAGGAACTGGGTTTGATTCCCAGCTCTGCCGCCTGAGCTGTGGAGGCTTATCTGGGGGATTCAGATTAGCCTGTACACTCCCACACACACCAGCTGGGTGACCTTGGGCTAGTCACAGCTTCTTGGAGCTCTCTCAGCCCCACCTACCTCACAGGGTGTTTGTTGTGAGGGGGGATGGGCAAGGAGATTGTCAGCCCCTTTGAGTCTCCTGCAGGAGAGAAAGGGGGGATATAAATCCAAACTCTTCTTCTTCTTTTATATCCTAGGATTCAGGCATAGAGGAGGGGGAAAAGCCAGCAGGCTCTGCAGCTTCCTTGAGATCCAAACAGTAAGGGTGATCTGGTCTACTTTTTTGCAGGAAAAAGTTATGATATCAAACCTGGTTCTCCAAACTAGAGTCTATCTGCTCTTAACCACTGTGGCATGCTGGCATTTTTTTGGATACTTACATTTTGAGTGGACTTTGTGCCTAGGAAATTAGATTGTTACTAAAGTATATTTAACCTTGTACAAATACGCATCCAAGGAATGCAGTTTTAATATCCCCTTCTGCAAATCAACTCTCCTTTTCACTTGCCTTGAAAACCCCATATGGCTAGGGTTACCATAGGTCAGTTGAGACTTGACAGAACACACATACATGTACTCATCCAATAATATCTCCCCTCACTGTGGAGCTCTTCTAAAAGTGTGTGTGTGTGTGTGTGTGTGTGTGTGTGTGTGTGTGTGTGTGTGTGTGTGTGTTGGGTTCGGGGTTGGGTGGTTCCTTCCAATGTTATGGATCCTAATTCTCTGGGGCTGACATGGTTGTCCTCTCTGTGCTGCACTATGAACAAATGCAGTTTTGGGACAGGGATATTGTCAGACATGCCGATCCAAGGCTATTTTGGGCGATACAGCTGGCAGTATTTAGAGGGAGAGAGACTGCTGGAACTGCCTGCTTCTCTTCACTGTACAATGCCGCTGAGCCTACACCCGATGATCTCGTTCTCCTCCTCCTCCTCCTCCTCCTCCTCCTCTCCATCCATTATATTTATAACTTGGCTGCTCTCATCCACAGTTTCATATCCAGACTCCTTGCTGAGGCAGCCAAAGTGACAGCTCCCTTAACCCCAGGTGAGCATCTCGTTAATTAACTCCATTCTTTTTGGATCTCCTTCCCGTCGTGTGGTCCTCCGTGCGGTATTCTGGGAGTTTCAAAACACACGGATATTTTTAGTGCCAAGACCCCACAAGACATCTTTTACCAGTCACTCTGATAATGTGACATCAGGGCCTTTAAAACAGAGAGCAGGGCTAACCCTGCTGGCATTAACACAGAGAGAAGTGGGGGCTGATGTGGCCAACACAGGAACTGTGACATTTCGCATTACCTTGTAATGAGAAAATGCCTTTCAGTCACACGCAGAGAATTACTATTTAGACCAGCTGCCCGTTCTTGGAGAGGGAAGAAATCAGGCCGGTGAAGAATGAAATCTACTTATTTCTCCAAGCTTGTTCTTTGGAATCAGAATCTTTCATTATTAGTCTTATTGGTGTAGGCTGATAGAGCAGCTGCAGTTGTCTGAGTGGCATTCAGAGAGCTCAAAGTGGGGTGATCTTCATGATCCCCCTTAGTTAGTTATGGATGGGTTATTAATGCTACTGTTTTTATTGTTTTTATTGTTTTAATTGGGATTATTGGCTTTGTGTTCTTCTTAATTACATTGTATTGGTTGTCATGTTTGTACACCGCCCTGAGCCCTTCGGGGGTAGGGCTGTTTACCAAATTGAATAAACAAACAAACAAACAAATATCCAATAGGTGCAGTTGTGCAAGTAGCAGCAGTTTGAATGCTAGTTGCAAGCCATATTTGAGCCATTATTTCCTGTTTGTAAGTTTGGTGTCCAGATGGATGGTCCAGGCTAGCTTAATGTCATCAGATACAGAAGCTAAACAGGGTTTAGTCTTGTTTAGTATCTGGTTGGGAGACCATCACAGAAACTCAGAGTTGCTGTATGAAGGCAGGCACCTCTGTTTATTATTTGCCTTGAAAACCCTATGGGGTTGCCATATGTCTGTTGTCATTTGACGACACTTTCTTCCGTGTAGGTCACTGCACAAGAACACAGAATAGTAGTGATTGAGCTCAGGACAGAATCTTAAGTGGGGCCTTGGCTGTGCCATGACAAACAATAGATTGCCTTTAAAGGAATAAGTAAATATTGACAAATTGTAGGGGTTTCTCATATCGCAGTGAGATTTCTCTGTAAATGATGATATGGGTGATAGGGTTGGAGAAACTGATCTGGAGAATGTATTTTTCTGCCTCCCGTATTAGTAGACCTTGGGGTCATTCAATGAAATAGATGGGCACTCAGTTAAAAGCAAAGACAAGAAAATATATTTTCACAACATGCTTAATTTATGGAACTCACAGCCACAAAGTAGAATGCCAAGTTTTAAAAAGGATGAGGAGCATTCTTGGAGTTATCTGTAGCTATTAGCCTAAATGCCTACCTGCAATCTCCATGTTAGAAAGGAGAATGTCACTAAGTAATGGTTGCTAAAGGGCAACAGCAGAAGAAATCCTGCTTGACAGTTTACCAACTAATGCAGTGTTATGCATTAATCCTATACAGAGTTACACTTTTCTAAGTCCATTGAAGTCAATAGACTAAGAAAGGTGTTAATTCTCCTTAGGACTGCACTGCAAATCTGGTTGGCCACTAAGGGACAGAGCATGCCGAGCCAGGCAAGTCTTTAGTCTGATATAACAGAGGTCTTATAAGCTTCATGTAGGTTCCCCTCTTTGGTGCCTTTTAACAAACTACTTCTGTAGATCTCTTCTTCACCTCACTCCCCAACTTCAAAATACATTTGCTATATGCTACCTGGAAATGGGTCAGCAGAGGGAGAGAGAGAGAAAGAGAGAGAGAGACAGACAGACAGACAGACAGACACACACACACACACACAGAGAGAGAGAGAGAGAGAGAGGGAGAGAGAGAGAGAGAGAGAGGTACTGTTCCAAGTACACAGGTCCCTTGGGTGCATGAAACTAGTTCTTTGGATCCCGGCCAAGTCCACCATTGAACCACTAGCTCCCCACAGCAAATAGAAATCATAAAATGCATCTGTAAGCCAGAATAGCCCATTAATCAAATAAATGGAGCTATCCTAGTCAGACTTTTGATACCTAGTGAATAGTAAGCATATCCACATTCATCTTCTCTGCCATCCTGGCAATGTTAGCAGCATTTCTAATTAGTCAGGTATTTGAATTGTCAGTTATACATATTCCAGTGAATGTCCAAGGATGAATAACTCATTGTTATATCATCCTCATGGTGGTAGGTGGTTTGGGACGTCCCTGAAACTTTATATCACTGTCATTTAGAAGTATGGTATAACCTTTGCAAAAAGACATTCCTCATACAGTCATCAAGAAATAATAGGAACCTGCAATGATTTGTTTGGGGACTATCTGGTGAATCTCAACAGCTTTTTGACATGACGGAAGAATAAAGCAGAAAAAAGGGTAGCCCATGAGGACCATATTCTTTCCTTGCTAACAAGAAATTAAGGAGGGTAATGTATCTTACAGTTTAAGTCAAGAATTCAATGATATTCCCAATTTTTGCAAAACAAAGTTATTTTTAATTGTGCTGGACTTACAGGCAAAGGGTAACCCTAACCCTAAGAAGATTTTCAATATCCGATAAGTAGAATAGAAAAAGTGGGGAACTTTCAAGGATTTCTGAGAGGTCAGTCACATCATTATCTCTTATATTGCCTTCCTCAACACTACTTCCTCTTGCTCTCCTCCTGGCAAAGACACAACCCCAGGAAATTTAAAAAAAAATCCTGATAAAAATAAAGAGCTAGACAGTTGGCTCAAGCTTAGGGAATGGCACTGATGAGGAAGTCCAGGAGACCAAGGGAACGTCTTAAAGAAATCACTCAGCAAGTGAAAACAGCTTGGCTGTTTGAATCATTCTCAACATCCTTGCCCACACCAAACCATTTCTTATTTCTGATATCTCAAATGGGCCTGTATTCCTTTCACTCTTTAACCCTTTCTGCACATGCATGGAGCCGAGCCTCCACCGGCATAATTTATGCCGGTGGAGGCTCGGGGGCTGGCTCGTTCAGCCCCCTCCACTCACCATCATGTCCAGCATCGCTCTGGAGGGCTGCAGGGACCCGCCCACACTGCCCTCCGACCTCCAGGGTGTTCACACCGCGCCGGTAGGAAGACACTGCTTTGGAAAAACCTCGCTTGTTTAGCAAGGTTTACAGGGGTGGCTTTATGCTGCTCCCGGGCGGCCAGGACGGCACTGCTGTGATGCAGCAGCACCTCCTGTGCGAACAGCAGCCCAGGGACGCACGTTTTTGCCATCCCTGGGCCACTGTATATCACCCATGTGGAAAGAGCCTTAGTTTGGTGCTGTACCATCTGTTACACAGCCAAATTTTATAATGTAAAATCAGCATCAAGATGTGTTAATACAAAGGCTATTATAGTTTTCTTTGCTTCAGAATTCCAACTTACCTGTTACCCCATGCTTCCAATAAATATTATGGACAAAGACAATAACTGCTGGCTGTTGCATTTTCAGTGGGAGAAGAGTCAAGGCTGGCTCAGACGTCTCATTAGCTCTTGGTGCAAACTGAAGTCTGTTTTGCACTTGCCCTGGTCTAACCTAATGAAATATGCCTGCCCCCCATGCTTAGACAGGAGGTTTTCCTACCATAGCCTGAAACATCTTTTTACTGTCAAGTCAGCTTCTGATCTATGACAGCCCTTGGTGGGGTTTTCAAGGCAAGAGATATTCAGAGGTGGTTTGCCATTGCCTGCCTCTGTGTTATGCCCCTGCTATTCCTTGGTGGTCTCCCACCCAAATACTTGCCAGGGTCGAGGCTGAGAGTGTGTGATTGGCCCAAGGTCACCTGGAAAGTAGGTGATTCGAACCTGGGTTTCCCAGATCACAAGTCCAACCCCTTAACCACTACCCCACACTGGCTCTCAATCTTTTTCTTACCCTTCTTTTAAAAACTGAACACCAAACATGAAGCAGAGTTGCTTGCTATTTTGCAATATTCAGTTGGCCTTAATAAAGGTAATGTGCTATTGCTACTCAGAAGATAATTAACATGATTGAGCCCACTAAAGATTCTGAATTGCAGTGACCTTGAACAAATGAAAATGGGTTAGGTGTGCTGGCACACCATGCTCACACAAACCCTACAGTTGTTGAGTGGCAAAGTGTAATTCTACATACAGGTATGCCTTCTGGTTGCCAAGCTGCACCATCAAGAGGGATTCATACAATACTTCACCTGCGAATCATTTGAGCAACAAAGCCTATGTTTTGAATAAACACATCCATTCATTCAGGGGGAAAAAAATCTAAATCCTATGCATTAGTAGAGGGAAAAAATACCACCATTTTCTTCAGTGTAAACTATACACTAGGAAGTGTGGAATAACCTGCTCTTACCTATTTATTATGTGGCTGATAGGTCTACAATCTAAATTTGATGATCAGAAAACAACACTATCTTCTCCAGCATACAAAATGTGATCACACAGAAGAGGAAAAACTTATCTGAATACCAAGTAGAAGCACAATGAAGAGAGGGGTGTGTTCGCACAAGCATTCAGGCAGTTATCAACTGGATGCTTTTAGAACTGAATTGGTGTCAAGGGCGACAGTCTTTGGTGAAAATTCTCCAGCTGTCCATGCCATTGAAATGAGCAAGAACATGGATTACTTTCACCAACAGTGGCTTGCACAGTAGGCTACTCTGGTGGTTTGTGCCCAATTGAAAAAGAACTGGGACACTAATAGTTCAACAGCCTACAATGAGATCTGGAGTTTCTCATTCTTAGTGTTTCAACCTGAAAATATCCACTTTGATTTTACTTCTCTATTTGCAGAGGGAATATGTAATTCTTTATCATACAAGCATGGTGTAGTGGTTAAGAGCAGTGGACTCTTGTCTGAAGAACCAGGTTTGATTCCCCACTCCTCCACATGAGTGGTGGACTCTTTATCTAGTGAACTGGATTTGTTTCCCTGCTTCTACACATGAAGCCTGCTGGGTGACCTTGGGCTAGTCATAGTTCTCCGGAACTCTCTCAGCTCCACCTACTGGCTACTTCACAGAAGAAGAGGAAAGGAATGGAGTTTGTAGGTTGTCTTGAGTTTTCTTACAGGAGAGAAAGGCAGGTTATAAACCTGAACTCTACTTCTTCTTATGGTTTTCAACACCCCCCCCCCCCACGTACACATTTTTAATGGTCAGCAAAGTAGCAGTAAGCATTATGCTACCTCAAACTATGGGAAAGGTGGGTATGGATATTTTAAGACATACAAAAATACATTTCCATTGTTCTGTTTCCCTACAAATTGCTGCTAGGAAATAACTTATACCTCAATAAAAAAAATGTCATCACTCAACCAGAAGACAACACGGATACGACAAAATTGGCTGCAAATATATGTGCTGTGTACAAGAATCAGCTCACAAATTTGGTCATAAATCAAGCGATGTATGGACACAATACCCCTGCATAACAGGCAAATGGAGCATGGGAATGTAAATTCATTTATGAAAAATGTAATTGCTTGCCACAGAGGGAGGTTGGCAGTGAACCTCTCATAGCATAATTCTCAGAACACACCAACTAAAAGGAGAAAATGCTGCTGTAGCAACTAATATGAGTCAGAGGCAAGTTCTCTATCATGCCCATTCTTCAAGAATTTGACAGTTGTTTCTCAAAAAGGTTGCGAACAGAATACAAGACTGGTGTTTCTGGCATATTCAGGAGAAAGAGAAGACACTGAGAGTCTCTACATCATTATGTTTTTCAGACACCTTGTACATCACCAGTCAATGCACATCATTAACTCCAGAAAGAAAATTGAGTCTCCATTACTTAGGGGGGGTCTCAGACTTTTTATGGGGGTCTCAGATGAGCTGAAAATCTGAAATTTGTACCATGTTGAGTTCATAACAGCCTTATTTCTACAAGATCTGAAAACAGGACAGGTGTAAAACGGACATTTCCTTAAAAACAAAGGACATCCAGTATGCCTCACAACTGTTAAGGTACGTACCACTGAAGTCCAGTGGCAGAAACCTCATAAATCTTTATGACTTAGGATGTTACCATAGCAGTTCAAAATGTCCACATTTTGCTGGATTTCAGCAGCTTCAGGTGGGAAGAGATGATTCACAGTGGCAAACAAACAATTTAGATATCATTGGATGACATATTGGTATTCCTCCTCACATATTGTCCCTTAGGTCATAGCCAACAGTAGCTCTAGCATACAGGGCAGATAATATTCCACTGGTTTTTTTACACATTTGTTGTTCCTTTAAAAGAAGCTCTCAGAAGATCCAACCACAAATCCTCCAGAGTTATGTCTGCCTTATTTCCAGGTAACTACTGGTCTGGGACCAAATATAGTCTTGGACCCCTCCTCTTTCACCTGCGCCTCCAAATGTTGTCAGTATGTATCGCAGCATATTTTCACATACACAGAACAGCAACGATGACACAGAAATATTTTTAAAACCAATGTGATGGTTTTGTAGGTAGTATTTAATGAGCACAAGTTCATTAATAAGTACAAAAGCTTTCTGTTTGACTTTGTAAGCCGCTGCTCTGAAGATAAAAGGTAAATGTTGAATTGACACTTTGTTGTTTGTCCAGCAGTCTTTGGCAACATGAACTAATATGTTGGGGCCCTCAGACTTTTGAGACTTAGGGCAAAAGGGCCAGTTTTGGGGGTACCAGGCAGAGAGCACCCAGGATCCCTTCTTCTCCTCTCATCCCCACTGGGACACCCAACATATCTCTACCTGCCCGTGTGTCCTTCTCATTGACAGTATGTCCATTCCTTAACGATGCTGAATGGTGTGTAGAAGACCACTACTGTGCTGCCACTGCATACTACTTGCAAGTCTTTCCTGACAGCATATGGTCGAGGGGAGGAAGCTCTGCTGAATTGGGTCCTGCCAGAAACCCCAGGCCCTGGCAGCTGCCCCACCTCTGGGCTGGTCCTGTAGAGATCCAATTCTATCCATGGTTCTTTACCATGGTGACTAAACAAAACCTTGTGTGCTGAGGCAGTACCTCTCTGAATGCCAGATGCTTAGGACAGGCTTGCATTAGTATATGTCTAGAAACATCTGTATGTACAAATGTGTGTATCCTTCTCAGTGGCTTTACTGCCATACAACATGAAACACAATAGGGAAGTTTCCAAGTGGCAAGGATTTGTAGCCAGATATGACTGTGGCTTCACATGGATACACATCGGAATGAAAGTGGATACTGAACATTTTAGAACTTCCAAACAAAAACTTAAAGGAAAAAAACCTCTCATCTGAATCCTGCTATAGCTGTGCACTTTCTTTCTGCTTCTTTAGTAACAAGCAAGTTAAATGGTGAGTCTGCAAAAGAAAGGTGACATTTGCTCAGTTTGCAATATGATACGTGTCTAAACTGAATGTTCTCTTTTTTTCTGCTTCTCTCTTTTAAATCTCTAGGCTATTTAGAAACTCTTTCACATTAGAAAGTGCTGGAACTTTATTTCTCACAAAAGGTTTTTCTATGCCTTGAAATATCATGCGTATCTGTAAAATGAATGTGTGTTGCCTTCTTTTAAGAGATTGCTTTAAACACTTAAGATACTTTCTTCAAAATCAGAATCAAACCAAATCCTGTTAGTAAATCAACCCAATTGTCATTTTATTGGTTTCAATCAGAAGCCCTTTCCAGTTTTAACGCCTACCTCCACTAAGATGGGAGAAAATTCTTAATTGAATCTCTCACCAAAGGAATCCTTGCCTTCAAATTTCAAGCAGATAGGTAGAAAGGGCAACATTGTACAGGCTATTTAACTTACCACAGTGAGGCATGAAAGTGAGCCTTTCCTTCCTTTCCTGGGAGCCCAAATGCCAGGTAGGGAGAGTCTTTTTAGAATTTATATAAATAGAAAGCACAGGTTAGGTGTCCTAAATCTGATTCCCAAATTTATCTTTCTTTGCAGATCTTTTCAGCATTTTTCTCCCTGCATGGTTTATTTTCTATATCAAAATTTCTGTGGAAGTAATATGTGTTGATCACTGGAATAAGATGTAGAATAAGTTTTGCTCAAAAACACCCCCTACCTTCTGACTTCTGGGAGACATGGTGTCTTGTTCGGTCTGAGCTCTCATTAGATTCAGGCTGCACTCACTGAAAGGGGCAATCAACGGGCTAAAGAGTAGATTGGGCCTTGCTCTGGCTTCCTCAGTCATTTTTAGGACTTTTAATTAGACAGGTGGGCTGGTTTGGGTCTGTTTTGTCCCACTAGTTCTGGTAATGTTTATGATCAGTGAGTGCAAGTGTGCTACCATATTTTGGCAGAAGAGACAATCCTCTTCACCCCCTTTTTTCTTTTTAATTTTCTACTTTCGCTTTCTTCTGTTTAAGTTTCCGTTTTAAATCTGCAGTAAGGTTTTTTTAAGCACTGAAGGATTCTTAAAAATGTTTTTATTTATTTATTTTAACCTTTAATAGGCATAAATAGATCAAGATTTACACAGACACATTCTTCAGTCTCAAGTATAGTTCAGCAGCAAGAAAACAGATCACATAACCTGACGGTTGACCCCAAGGGGCTCAAATCACTTCAGATTCCTTTTTTTTAAAAAGAAACAGCCAGAGCAAACAACAACAAATACCCCTACACATCAATGCAAAAATACAATCCAATATAAAATTGCAATAAAAATAGATCTGTTTAGCAAGTTAAAAGCAAAATGATACAGCAATAGGTATCCTACCATGCAGATTAGACAGTTGTTTTAACAAGATAGAAAATAGAGAAGCCTTTTATTCTATTGTTTTGGTTAGTTGTTTGAATGATGCTAACTGTTAAGATTCTCAGACTTAAAAGCATTCAAGACAGACAGATGACAATAAACTAACTGATTTATTTATTCTCTTGACAAGAGGTGGGGAATTCTTCTTGGCTGTGAGGTACAATGATTGGAGAGTTCTTAATGTGATTTGTGGACATTTGAGGGTACTGAGAGACCCTTTTGCTAAAATCTTCTGTTGGATCTGTTTTGTCTCTTAGCTTGGAATAACTTTCATTTTGCCTCGACTGTACCTGTACAGTTATGAGACTTTATGCTTTTTAGTAGATTGCAGACACTTTTGGCTTGAAAAATTCGAGATTAAATAGATTACAGATTGCTTAGTACCTGATTGGGGCAATAAAAGAGAAGATACACATAACTTCTTTCAGTAGTGAGTGGTTTGTTGAGAGTCTATGAAAATATAAAAAAATAAATAAATAAACAGAATAGAAATGATGAGTTGTGGACTTGGTCTTTGTGTGTGTCTATTTTTGAGTGGCATAATGACTACATGCTTATCTAATCTTGGACTCCTTGTTTAATTTCTACCTTACTTTATTTGTAAAGATTAATGTACCAATCTTGGGCAGCATACAGTTGCATGTGGCTTGTTTATTGAGCCCACTGAAGGGGCTTTCCCCACTCACCATATGCCGCGGGGTAACCACTCGAAAAGACATGGGGATCCTCCACGCTCCCCACCGCACCAGCAGCCACAGTGCAGCTGCCTCGAATCTGCTGCTCTCCCAGCTCCTTAGCGCGCGTCAAATCAGCTGCTCTCCAAACAGCAACTTTTCCAGAAGCCCCGCGCTTGCCGCAGGGTGGTGGGGAACTTAGATGTTTGCGCAAAGTTGATTCGCTGTGACGTACAGCCTTCCCACCAATCAGGCAACAGGCCTTTCCATTTTTTCAAGGAAGTCTGTCCCTGGCAGAAATAATGCGACATTTTGCCTCGACTGTACCTGTACAGTTATGAGACTTTATGCTTTTGAGTAGATTGCAGACACTTTTGGCTATGTGATGACGTGATCACGTGGCGACAAATCTTTTACAATGCAAAAACGCCACAATTGAGCCGTGTGCACGTGAGCACAAGGTAACGTGCCCACATTACGTTACTCGAGCTCCACAGCTCTACAGCTTTGCGGCAAAGTGCCATTGAGCGCACGGGGTTGCGGGGAACAGAGGCATTAGAAAACAAAACTGATTTTCGCTTTCATTTTCCAGTCCAATGAAGTCGTTGCGGGGGAGTGCGTGCGCGTTGCGCATGCGCGAACTTTCTTTTCCATATTTCTGCCATTCCCGATAACACTTAAACTTACACAGTGTGGCTTGGATCCTGTACAACTATTGGAACTGGATCATTGCAGAGCAACAGCCTTGGTCTATCAACGGCTCAATGATATTGAAATGCAAACAGATTACTCCTTGTTACCGGTGTTATATAAACCATTAAAATCTTGGACAGGTATCTCAGCTGCCCCTTACCTGTCCAATATAACATCTACGAAATGCCGCTGGGCCTTTTCTTAAGGAGCCTTCGCTTTTGACGCTTTTCCATCAGGGGCCAATCTTAATGGGCAGATTTCAAAAAAATCCCACCGACATAGGAGACTATGTGTTTGTAACTCAGGGGAAGTGGACTCTGTATTACATATTTTATTGCATTGTGAACTCCATAAAGGGGAAAGGGAGGCTTTAATTCATCCATTGTTTATCCAGTTACAGAACTTTAACTAGAGTTAACTCCGATTCAGTTCTCCTTGTGGAGAATTTTGTTGGAAGACCGAAGTTTCTCTTTATATCTCAGCAGGTAGCTAAATTTCTTTGTATGCTGGCATATAGTAAGAGAAGAATCATGTTGGGACCAAGAGCCAGACCACATGAGGGTGACCGTAATAATGCTACAAGCTGATGATATTTTTTGTGTGGATTTCTGTATCGTGGATTTCTGTACAAATTCGATTTTTCTTTTGTTTATTGTTCCTCCTTTTTCTTGTTCTTCTCTACTCTTTTTTTGCTGGCCTAATGGCCATAATAAAACTGACTGACTGCCATTCCCGAAATGATGACGTCTGTACATGAGCAAGTGAGCACGTGAAAACGTGCCAGCCAATCCCAAATCAAAGTCGCGTGCCAGCCAATCACAATAGAGACCCGCCTTCCGCTGGCCGCTGCTTCCACGTGTCCATGACGTGCACGCGTGCCAGCCAATCAGCATGCTGATTGCCGTGGGAGACTTGCTCTGTGACCCCGCGTTATTTTGCTAAGGGGCGAAAGGGCAAAACAAGTGGGGAACAAGTTCTCCGCGCTCAAAAGCTGCGGAGGCTTTTCTATGCGGGCTGGCCACGGGGTGGCACACAAAAGGAGGTAAGTGGGGAAAGCCGCCAAGTCACATCTTTTTATGCACCCCAAGATGAACAGAATTTGGGGCTCCTTGTTTCCTGAAGTATCCACCTCTACAGAGTGCTGTTAAGGTGGCCCTTCTGGTTGTATATATACACATCAATTGATTTTCAAAAATAGTGCTGAATGTACGGTTAAATAGGTATGCATGTTTTTAGAAAGTTCAAGGTCTATCTAAAGCACAGAGGCAGGAGGATCAGATAAAAATCCACAATGAATTTATTCCGTAGTAAAAGAGCAAGGGCAGAGAGATGCAGAGTTAGCCCTGCAGTAGAAAAATAGGACCAACTCTTCCAGGGAGATCACGGTTGAAACACAAATCCACTGCATTGAAGGGCATTGACTTTTGGCAGTCTGCATACATTTCCACCATCCTTAATGGCTTAAGAGAAGCATATTTTGCAAATTAATTGGAATTAGCTTGAACTTTGCATGTTTGTGCAAAACACATTCTCCATCCCTCCAATACTTTTATTGCATTGACTCAAAGTCATAGCAAACAACAAATACAGAATAAACCACTCCCACCATGTCTAGAATGCCAACCCATCCTTTAAAATAATGTTTGCCTGCTTATAGATCTAATTATTTGTTGTGTGGAGTTCATGGAGTTGCTCTCTTGGTGCTTCCTACAAATAGAGGCGCTACCCACCCCCAGTCTTTCTCCTGCACTCTTAAGGGCTATCGTAGCTCATAGAAAGCAAAGCCTTTGCCACTGTGTATTTCCACTGTACCAGAAACAGCTTCAGCTAACTTCATTTCTATGTGGCTTGCTAGCGTGCCAAATTCAAGCCCACTGAAGCATCCCTAATTCCATTGCTTCAGCAGCTCATAGGGTTGGGCTGTCAAACAGCACTGGAGGCACTCCATACATGTCACCAGGAAAGCCTCCAACAGCCAACCTCTTTTAGGCAGAGCTCACTTTAAAATGCTGCTAATACCCAGATGGCACACTTTTCATCACCCCGTGGAACAGTGCTGAGTTGACAGAAAGCACGCTGAGTGTGCCACAAAACAGGAACGCCCCCCACACTAACACATACTTAAAGCCCCAATTCAGGTAATATGTTGTTAGCGTCCCGCCAGGATCAATTTATGTCTGCTAAGCTGGGGATTCTCTGTTGCAGTTTTTTTTAAAAAAAACTGCCGAGCAAGAGCTTATGCAAGCACGCACTCAGATGCACGGGGGCAGAAGAGTAATGGGAAGACGTGTGGATGTCAAAGTGAGCAGACCCCAAAATGTTATTTAGTGTTGCGAGTCTTTGCTTTCATGATCCTTTTTTAAGGGGTGGAGTCAATGTTACTCATTTAATTTCACATTTTGTCTGCAGTTTTGGTTCTCCATTTTTCATTCCTGGTTTTGTGGGTTCATTTTTTAAGACCAGCTTTTCTCCGTGATGTAGATGTACAACCAGTGCCATTTATGTGTATAGTATAAGAGCTCTTTGGTTTCCCGATGTAAAAATAATGTTGAAAAATGCTGCACCTAATGGGAAAGGTTTGCTGTGAGGAGACAGGAAATGGTGTGAAAATAAAAGAAACATGGGTTTGATTTGCACAAGGGAGAAGCAAAATTAAAATGAGAATTTGGAACTGAGCTATTAGGGATGAAAAATTCAACATTGTGTGCGTACATGGAAATACAAATATGCGTTTAGATAAATGTATATTCATATGGAGATAAATAACTGAGGAATATGTTGGCTATTGAGGGAACAATAATTGTGCAATACCTGGGAGACAAAACTTCGTGGGGACAGTGCTGTGCACATGCAATTCTGAATTTGAATGGGTAAATGGAGAGCCCCAAAGAAGCACGGAAGGGGGGAGGGCAGTCCAGCTAAACCAGGGGTAGGGAACCTTTAACATTCAAAGAGCCATTTGGACCCGTTTTCCACGGGAAAAGAAAACACTTGGAGCCACAAATAATTTTTGACATTTAAAATAAGGATAACACTGTATATATTGGGCTTTTTTACCTTTTACTCCACTCATTCTGAGAAGCGCATGGATGCACCCGCCCTGCTGCCTGCAGGGCGGGCAAGGATGAAGCCGGGGGTTCGGCCTTTCCGGCCGCCGGGAACGTGCCCGCCCTGCTCCAACGGGGCGGGTGAGAGGGGAAGCCCATGGTGCGGCCCAGCCGGCTGCGGGCAATTGGTGTGCCCGCCCTGCTGCCTGCAGGGCGGGCAAGGATGAAGCCAGCGGCTTGGCTCGTGGAGCCGCAGTGCAAAGGCAGAAGAGCTGCATGCGGCTCTTGAGCCGCAGGTTCCCTACCCCTGAGCTAAACTGAAGCCCTTTTAACTCCCATTATTGTCTTTCATGAAAATCAGTGGACATTAGGGCCAAATTAGATGTAGTGATGGTATTGGTAAAGTGATTTCTCATAAGGATTTGTGTGTGTGTGTGTGTGGGGGGGGGGAGGGGTTAAGCTGGAACCTTTAGATGAATGGGGCAGAGAGATGTTGATCAAGGCCACATTAAAAAAACCTTTTCTTCTTCATTTCACTTACCCCTTTCCCTCCTATCTGAGCTACTACTATGTTTCTCTTAGATAGTGGGGAGGGGGGAGGTTTTGTGAGGGTTAGAGTTGCCAGCTCTAGTCTGGGAAATACCTAGAGGGGTTTTTTTGGGGGGGGGTGCAGCCTGAAGAGGGTGGAGTTTGAGGGGGAGGGACTTTAATGAGGTATAATTCCTCACAGTTAACTCTCCAATGCACCCATTTTCTCCAGATCTTTGTCGCCTAGAGGTCAGATGTAATAGAGGAAGATCTCCTCTTTGCAGTGTGTCAAGAGAGGAAGCACATCGGGGCAAGAAATCTTGTCCCCGTGCATTTCCTCTTTGTGGCGTGCTGAGAGTTGGGGCAAAATTTCCTGTTCCAGTTTGCTTCCCCTTGCCTCAGGCATGCTTTTCGCTTTCCGTGAAGCATACACAGGGGAGAAGGCAGTAATTCCTCCTTCTCCCAAGCAATTTCCATGGGGAAAGCAAGAGCTCTTCTGCTGTGACTTTTTGCACCAGAGCAGGGAGAGGGCGGGGAATGCCTGCAGTGGGTAATCGGCCAGGGAGTTGCAGCTGAACTGTACTGGCTAACTCACTATGAGAACTCATGAGTAAATGCACAGCAGGGCTAGAATTATCATCCTTCAGGTGGGACCTGGAGATTTCCCAGAATGACAACAGATCTCCAGACTACAGACCATTACGCAGCAGAAGCCTCTTCCTTCTTCAAACTCTGCCCTCCCTAGGCTCCAGCCCCAAATCTCCATGAATTTTCAACCTGGAGTATATGGCCCAATTTTAAGGTGACCAGATTATCACCTTTTTAAATCGGGAAGGGGGGCAGTGCAGGAGGTTATTCGCTCTTTCTGGCGCCCCTGTTTCCCGCCCTGTGACAGGGCAGGAACCGGGAGCTCCCCAGAAGGCAAAATCGGGACAGTTAAAAAACCCCGCGGGACGTGGGACAGATTGGTTTCAGGCGGGACTGTCCCGCCAAAAGTGGGACGTCTGGTCACCTTACCCAATTAAGATTGGGATGGCTGCATGAGAAAAGGAGGAATTTCTGTGCTCTCCTCTGTACTGTTTTCAGCAGTCAATTGTTTCTATCAACTGTTTCCAACTTTAGCTTACCATTGATCATCAGTTTGTCCTTGATGTATAGATCCCAAACAAAGATGATCTGGACTTAGTCACAGCTTGGTAACTGTATTATTGTGACATTTATATGTTTCATATGTTTACATGTTTTAAAATTTAAGGATATTAAGACAAGAAAGAAAGAAAGAAAGAAAGAAAAAAAGAAAGAAAGAAAGAAAGAAAGAAAGAAAGAAAGAAAGAAAGAAAACAAGCTGAAACAGCCCAGGGGCTGTGTGTGGAGAAATGTTATTTTCCCTATGGGCAACCCACCTGTGTAAACATTCAGTCCATATGCTGACTCCCAATAGAGTGCTGACTCCCAAATAACCCTCCCCCATGGCCCCCAAGCTGTTTCAACTGCTGAAAACAGCCCAGGGGAGAAGGGAGGAATTCTTCCTTCTCCCAAGCAGTTCTCCTGATCTGATGTGGGACATGCTGCATGTTTACTCATGAGTTGCCATTAGGAACTAGCAGCTACAGTGTAGCTTCAGTCCCCCTTGGTGAACTTGAGCAGTTTGTAATGTCTAGTTAGTCTCTGAGCCTTGAAGAACTCACAACTCACTCAAGTTCTGCTTCACCTATTGGAGACAAAAGTGTTTTCCAGGCTGGCTTGAATTTGGCTTACTTTTTTCACATTGAGAACCCAAACACATGGGGCCATTTTCCATAGTCTTCTTACCCCAGGGGAGGGTCAGCAGGATTGCACATGCCCCCAGCTTGGTCTAGGAACCAAAGTTTTCTGGGCATTCAGTGTTCTGTTCAGCTTTTTGACCCAGTATACAGTTGCCATCTCTGGGCTGGGAAATACTTGGAGATTTTGGGGGTGGAGCCTGAGGAAGGTGGGATTGGGGTGAGGGACCTCAGCAGGGTGTCATGTCATAGAGTCCACTCTCCAAAGCAGCCAGTTTCTTCAGGGAGATCTCCAGGTATCACCTGGAAGTTGGCAGCCCTAGCCCCAGATCACTCACCCAGAGCAGAAATCAGATAGTAACTAGTGTTAACACCAGATGAAGAAGAGCCGTAGCGAGCACCATCAGCTTCAGTTGACCAGTAATGGGTGGAAAAGACAAAGGCCCCTTCCGCACTCGCAAAATAATGTGTTTTCAAACCACTTTCACAACTGTTTGCAAGTGGATTTTGCTATTCCGCACAGCTTCAAAGAGCACTGAAAGCAGTTTGAAAGTGCATTATTCTGCATGTGCAGAATGAGCCAAAGAATGAGACATTATCTCTGCAAAAATGCTGCTCATGTCCCAACGCAGAGGTCTGCTATCTTGGGACAAAGACTTTTTTGGAGTAGGAAGGCATGAATGGGAAGTCTAATACCAGTGCAGGCTGGAAGGGAGGTGGCAGTGGTTTGTGAAATGAGGTAGATTCAGAAGGTACAGTGGGAATGTAACTTTGGGCATGAGTGAAGAATTCCTTCCTTCGGAAAGCAACCCTCAGGGGTATGTCCCAACTTGGCTTACAAAGCTAAATGTACCACAAGGCAAAACCATTTCCTAAGTATGTATATATGGCGTGTGCGTATTGCTGTATTGAACTTAGATACATAAGTGCAAAAATATGTTGATGACACATATTAAACTTACCATCCTGGAACAGATACAAAATCCATATATAGTATAATCCTCTCTCTCTTCTCTCTCTCTCTCTCTCTCTCTCTCTCTCTCTCTCTCTCTCTCTCTGGCTGGCATCAGAAACACACAGATATGCAGCTGAGGGAGCCGCTACAGACCTGATTCTCAATACTTGGGGTTGATTCTCCCATTTTTTCATATGAGCAAATTATAATTGGCCTCACTGCTAGGGAAGAGTAAAACACTGCACTGGATATCAGTGGGGCAAAACCTTCCCTCCATCTTTGACATTGGGAGGGCCAGCCTACACTGACTGAATCCCTGGCGGTTTCCGCACAGCCAAGGGAGAGACCCTGCATCAGCATTAATCATTTGTTTCATTTGTGCGAATGGCCCCATGGGATGCACAGCTGTGGGAGCAAGCTCCACACAGCCACGTATTCCCCTCCCCGATCCCATGGCCAGAGCGATGGCTGAAGCACCGGAGACCAGGGGGCATGTCCCCTTCCCTCCTCAGAGCGACGTGGCTGCCAGCAGAAGGTAACGCGTTTGGGGCTGGGGAGGGGAGGGGAAAAGGCTGGCTTCCACCCGCTGCCATTCGCATGGCAGCGGATGGAAGCCAGGGTTTGCAGGAAAACTCGCTCCCCAAGCGAGTTTTGAATACACTGTTTGGGCAGGCACAGAGCGCTGCTGCATCAATTTGGCAGCGGCGCCTGTGCGAAGGGTCCCTGCCAAAATGGTGTTTTACTGGGCTGAAGCTGTTGCTTTCAGCCTGTGCAGAAGCTGCCCCTGAGGGGAAGCCACTCATCTGAGGCAAATGGCACCTTCTCAGGGACTCTTGAGAAATGCAACCACTCCTTTTGAACACATTTGGCTAGCTGAAACTTGAAATCCATTTGCTGATGCTTGCCAGTCCATGCATTGGATGCAGTCAACATTTCTGTGCTGATATGGGACATGTGAGAGAAACAGAAAGGCATGGATGACATGAGAATATTCATACAAGAGCTTTGGCAGGAAACTCTGGTGGTTTCTGCACAGCACATGAATAATGTGTGTAACATGTTACTGATGAACCTGCTTTTTCCTGTTTGCCATTGCACTGGGAATTTCACCCCTTCAGAAAGCGATTGCAGACAGTCTGGGGTTGCTGTGGCTTTTTCAGTTTCTCCAAAAAAGATTGCCAGTTTAGTGATTTTTGTAAAATCCAGGTTGAGGGAATTATAATGGGCAGAACCCATTTTGGGGAAGAGCCCTGTGTGAAATTCTTCCCTCAGACGGGATAAATAGCTTTCTCAGCCTGACGTATTTGGGATGTGTTTTCCATAGAAAACCACCTGTGTTTTCCATAGATACGCCCTTTAAAAAGTAATCTCATTGGACGCTTTCAATCATCTCCTGCCTTCCACCATCCAGTGGCGGTGAATTCTGCAAAAATCTGCTCTAAGAAATGAAGGGTTGGGTGTTGAGGAGCGAGAGAAGGCTTTACACAAGGCCGTATTGTGAATTTTATATGCTGTCTCTTTCGTTTAGTGTAAAATTATATGAGGCTAGAAGACAGCCATTTCCAGTTAGTTCACATTTGATGAGGAGCTTGCTGGAATTCATGATGAGGAGCTTGCTGGAATTCATGAAAGAGGAGAAAGTTAACTGCCAGAGAATCGTATCTTAGAGAATGGTGCATTAAAAAAAACATAATCATCTCCAATCTATCAATCTGGCAATCCAACCCTAGATAGGTTTCCTTAGAAGCAAACCTCATAGATTGCAGTAGCACTTTCAACAAAGAAAGACAACCTAAGATTGCAGCCAGTCAGATGGATCCTTCGGATATTGACTCCAGAGGCTAATTACATTGAATTCGGTGCAGTTTACTCCTGCACAAGCGTGCCTAGAATTGCAGGGTGAGACTGAAATCCTGCCTTGCTTCTCAGTCAAGTTTGCTCCAGTCCCCCTGGGGAGGTGTAGAATAAAGTATGAACCAGTTTCTTTTTAATATGCGGCTGAAGTTGCACCGGTAAGGTCCCTGAGGATGACAGGAGGCTCAGTTATATATTCAAGAGCGGAGCAGCAGCGCTCTGTGTGTGTGCATGTAAGCAGCTGGAGAGTGTAGCAGCAGATGCTCGCTCGCACTAAGCCGATTTACTTGTTTAAGATCTGACCTCATCATTCTGTCAGAATGGATTCCCACCTATACAGTTAGGAAGAGCTTCGCAGAAGTGTTCACGACACACAGGAAGCAAGCGGAAAGGAAAGAAGACACATCAGCTTGCGTGTGGGGGTTTGTTTGTGTTTTTTTGGATTAAGAGAAGACACTGAAACAGAAGAGAGAAACAGACTCCATTTCCTTTCTGGAACAACAGGATCTGTGTCTGCTTGTGTGTTTCTCTCTCCCTCTTTTGCCTGACCTGCAAAGATGTCCGTGTCTGGAAAGAAGGAATTTGATGTGAAACAAATCTTGAGGCTTCGCTGGAGGTGGTTCAGTCACCCTTCGCAGAGTTCCACAGGCACCGGAGGTTGTCTACAGCAGGAAGGATATGAGCATAGAGGCACGCCGGTTCAGAACAGGCTGAAGAGCCACTCGCGGGACAGAAATGGGCTGAAGAAAAACAACAGCCCCATCCATCACAACATCTTGGTGCCGGTGCCCGGCCCGACCCCGGTGCACCACCGACCGATTCAAACCTGGCACGAACAAAGCCTCATTGAACATCTGCAGGCAACTGAGCACATGCCTGAAGCTGGCACCGAGGAGAACTGTGAAAAAGACCAGTCACACAAACACACACAGGAACTGCAGATGATCACAGACAACCACAATAATGAGTCCGTCGAGAGGTAAGTGTTCCAGACAGTTGGATCAAAGAAAATAGTCTGTTAAGTTGCTGGTCAGAAATGTTTTTAAAACAAACCCCAAACAACAACAACAAAAATCCCCTCTAGTTCTTTGGTTTTGTCTTGGAGCTATAGAAATCCCAAAGGAATATGAAATCCAGATCTTACCTAGTCTGAGGAAGAGGAAGTTTATAACCCCAAGCAAAAGAATTGCTTTTCGATGCAATTTAGTTCAATTGTTGCTGTGTGATTCTGATGCGTTGTGTGGCTAATGTTTCCTATCTATGCGATGCATTCCTCGAGGAACAAGCTCTTTCACGCTTCACCTGATTTTTAGATTCCCATAGCATTTTCAGGCACTCTGCCTCACATTTTAATTTGTCCTGGGATTGATGATCCACCCTAAAATTGTCCCTTTCTTGCAACTTTATCAGTAAGAGGGCAACTTTGATAAATGGGAAATGCTTGGCATTCACACACATGCTGTGGTCTTTCTGCAGGCAATTAACGATGAGCCTTGTGACGAAGTGGCTGAAGCGTCTGAAAGGGTTATTTTCAAATGGCATTAGTTTCCCCAACCATTTGGGTGCAAGGAGAAACCACTCTCTTGCCTGCACACTTACTTGGGAGTAAGTTCCATTGCACTCGAAGTGCTGTAAGCTTGCAGTCCGCAGCACACAAACAGCCTCGTGTCAAAGATAATCTCCCATGAAATCAATGGAACTTACACCCCAAATGGGCATCTGTGCAAGTGCAGCTTGACTTGGAAGTAAATGCCACTGAAATAGTAGGGACGACTTCTGAGTTCAGGATCAGGGTGCAAACGGCTTTCTTTAGAACTGAACAGGATAAATGCAAGGGATTGCAAGAAGCTCCTCATACAAAAAGTACAGACAAGCATGTATTTCCTTTTAAAATTCTGCGCATGAATTCTTTTCCAGGTATGTTTGTTATTTATCAGGAAATAACTTGGTCTGCAAATGGAGAGTCCAACTTCTTAATAGAAACAGGATGAAATACAATTTATTTTACTTTTCAGTAAACCCCCCCCCCCCCATAATATAGATAGCCATGCAAGATATGTTTACACTCCAGCATGTTCTGGCACTAAAAATCAAATTAGAAAACCTGCATGTTTATTACTCCTCAATGCTCTGGGAAGTAATGTACAACTGCTCCGATTCCTTAAAATCTATGCCTGGGTTACCCAAGTTGGAAAATGTCAGTTTGTTGAAATGTATTGGAAACTGATTTGATGTTCAAGAGTGCAGGTGTCACGCTGGTTTGGAGAAACTGCTCTGGTCTTATACATGTGCACTAGGAAAAAACTCCAAATGAGTTTAATAGGCTTAATTTTAATTACGTATGCATGGCATTGTGGACTGAAACAGAGGGCCATAACCAGAGGCGTAGCTAGGGCAAATGGAGCCCGGTGCAAAACCTGAGTTTTGCTGCCCCCTCCTCCCCATGCTCGTTTGCGGTTTTTGTATTTTTTAGTGTTTTTTTACATTTTTGGCCTGCAAGGGGTGCAGTTTTTGGGCTAGCAGCATCAAAATGTCAGGGTATCGTTAGGAGACTATCCTGATGATACCATCCAGGTTTGGTGAAGTTTGGTTCAGGGAGTCCAATGTTATGGACTCTCAAAAGCCTCTCAATGTTATGGACTCTCAGAAGGAGCAGCAGTGGCGTAGGAGGTTAAGAGCTCGTGTATCTAACCTTGGGCTAGTTACAGCTTCTCGGAGCTTTCTCAGCTCCACCCACCCCACAGGGTGTTTGTTGTGAGGGGGGAAGGGCAAGGAGATTGTAAGTCCCTTTGAGTCTCCTGCAGGAGAGAAAGGGGGGATATAAATCCAAACTCTTCTTCTTCTTCTAGCCCCCATCTCCTATTAGCTCCCTTTGGAAACAATGGAGGATGGGGGGCACCCCTTTTGGGAGTCCATAACTTTGGACCCCCTGAACCAAACCTCACCTAACTTGGGTGGTATCATCAGGAGAGTCCCCCGAAAACACCCTGAAATTGTGGTGCTGCTAGCCTAAAAACTGCACCCCCTTCAGGCCAAAAACTTAAAAACACTAAAAAATACAAAAAACAAACCTGAAAATTTTGCTGCCCCCAGGCGCATGCCTGGTGAAACACACACCCTCCGGCCCCCTTGCAGCTCCGCCTCTGGGCATAACAAATATGATCTTGGGGAACTGTGATCTGGGCACCAGACCTCTGCAAATAACAAATGAAGAAAGGATGACACAAGTTGGGGCTACAATGCTGGGGCCGCAAGCCATTTTTCCTCATTGGTGATGTCTGCTCTCTGGCTCCTTTAAACCCAGGAAGGGAAAAGGATAGGGACAGCACAGCAATCAAAGATAATGCCAGTGATAAACACAATTTGAGGGCTGATGGGGGGAGCACTTCTGGTCCAGGAAAGAGTAAGTGAAGGGGAAGAGTTAAATGTTCCCTTTCCCGTGCCACTGCCTCTGTCCCAATCCACGTAACCCCTTTCCCCTTGAGGTGATTTTTTACTGCTAAATTACATCTAGGGCATAATGTATAGTTTAGCCATGTCTTAACAACAGATGTGCTGCTATAATTTCTTCCTGAATAATTTTAGACGAATCAACATAGTTGCTACTGAAAATGAGTGAAACCTGACAGTCCATTGAAAATCTTCACATTCCTTTCAGGAATGTAGAATGGGGCCCTGGAGACTGATAATGTGATAGCCAATCTCCATGCAGTAATTGCTTCTCACCATTACAGGCCTAACTGGGCAGCATCCCTCAGACATTGATAGCGAAGCCTCTGCTGCTACTACCCTCTTGCGATACAGGAAGATGAAACAGCCTCAGGGACTTCATTGTGGGATTAGAATGGTCATCTGTAGTTGCCAGCCAGGAAAGAATTGGGTTTGTTTAAGGATTATTAGAGGAAAGCCCTGGAAAGATTCCAACATTTAATTCTGAAAAGTCAGGATGTCATAATGTTACCATCTCAATTTGGCCCCAGGAGATATTTCTTTGACAAGGTATATGCACACTACAGATTTAAATTTTTAACTGTCATTCACAAAGCCGTTCACACGTGCCAGCACAGGAATTATAAGCAGAAGCCAGGAATCTCTGAGGGAGAATTCTTGACATCTCACTAAACTACAAATCCCAGTGTTGGAGGAAGCCATGACAGCTCATATGCTATAAAACAGAACAGACATAAATTTATTTTGTAGATCAAGTCAAATAGCCCTCCTGGGAAAATGGTAAAGTCAACATTTAAGAAGAAACCCTTCAAAACTATTGTTTTCTTAGGACAATTAATAACGAGATTTTCACATGGGTTGCCATTCTCCAGGTGGTATTTGGAGATCTCCTGCTATTACAGCTGATCTCTGGGTGACAGAGATCAGCTTACCTGGAGAAAATGGCTGCTTTGGAAGGTAAACTGTATGGCATTATACCCCATTGAAGTCCCTTCCCTCTCCAACCCCCCCTCAGGTCCCCCTCAGTACTACTCAGGTCACCCCCAGTACTAAACCTATGGGGCTGTTACAGCAGCAGCAGAAGGTGTGGTCAGTGATACTGCAATGCTAAGCATGTTGACTCAGAAGTAAATTGTGCTAAACTCAGTGGGACTTACTCCATAGTTAATCCATTTGCCAGTTATGGGTTAGGAAGCATGTAGAGATTTGGGAGTGGAGCTGAATGTTTATCGCAAACAAAAAATTGGTAAAAGCTGGATCTCAGAAAAAATGTGCGGTATAGTTCAGCTCTGAGAAGTAAGTATGGCACCATATATTCATGGACCAAGTTCAAACCATAAGGACACAGAGACAGCTGTTGGCTGTCTTGGCTGTTATGTATTTCACACTTCCTGCTGATCCCAGGGAGACTGTAGAAACATGGAACTGGTGCTTGGAGGCAGTTTTGGAGTGGAAATGGACTAATAAACTGAAGCTTAATCTCAACAAGACAGAAGTAGTACTGACCCAGGATTTCATGTGTTATCCATTCTGGATGGGGCTACACTCCTCTTGAATGAACAGGTCTGTAGTTTGCTGGACTAATTCAGCCTACTGCTGGACAAGCAAGTGGCAGCTGTGACCAGGAGTGTGTTTTTTTTATCTAGGGATTCCAGTCTCACGAGGTCAAACCTAATCTGGGGGTTGACTAGCCCGGTGGAATACAAGATTACATGTTTTTGAGTCTTGTGTGATCATTTTCTATATTGGAGTCATATTTAATCAAATATTGTATTCATAATTGTGTGTTTGTGATTAATCATGTGAGTAGAGGTTGCATTTAAACATATGAGTTGGAAACTAGAAAATGTAGAGATAAGGTCATGTTATATTGAGTTTATTGATCTTTATTGAAAGGATTTGTGAAATACAGGCTGCTTTTCAGCTGGTTAAGCCACTAGGTGCAAATTTGCGGTGATTACAGTCTCCCAGTGTGGCCTGGAGATCCCCTGGTATCACAGCTCATCTCAAGACTACAGAGAGCAGTTCCCTTGGAGAAAATGGATGCTTTGTGGAATTGGACCCCATTGAGATTTCTATCCTCCCAGGTTCCATCCCAAAATCTCTAGGAGTTTTCCAACCTGCATTTAAACATATGAGTTGGAAACAGATCCATATGGAAATCTGGATCTGGCATCCTACTCCCTCCATCCCCTGCTGGTGAGCACCCCTACTTTTACTGACTTTGACTGGTTAACCATCAATGCCAGTGGTGGCGAACCTTTGGCACTCCAGATGTTATGGACTACAATTCCCATCAGCCCCTGCCAGCATGGCCAATTAGCCATGGATCTATGCCCTTTCCTGGGAAGAAAAGGTCTGGTCACTATGGTGCATGACTTGGTAAAGCCTAAATTAAAATTCTGCAATGTGTTCTATATGGGGCTGTCCTTGAGAAGTGTTTGGAAAAGTCAATTGGTACAGAATTATCCAGCCAGGATGTTGATTGGAGTGGGTTATGGGGACCATACCAGTCTAGTCTTGACCCACCCACACTAGCTTCTGATTTGTTTTTCGGCACAACTCAAAGGCCCTATGATTTGGGACCAACATATCCAAGGGACTGCCCAATACCTTCTAAAGCTGCCCAACTGTTATGGTCATTTTTGAGGGCCTTTTTTTGGGTGCCCCCACCTTCTGAGATTAGATGAGCGGCAACCCAGGACAAGGCCTTATCAGTCATGGCTGGAAAGCTCTGGAACTTTCATTCTATGGAGATCTGTCTGTGCCCTTCTGTCAGTGCCAGATTTATCTAGGGTTGATAGGCTGAAGCCTAGGGGGCTTCTGGCCAAGACATATAATATTTTGTCACTGTCATAGGCCTTTCTTACACATTGCTGTCATAACACACTGCAGTCTCTAAACAACTGCAGTTACGGCAAAAGGTTTTCACACTGTTCATTTTAATATTTGTGCATTTTTAATCACTACAGTATTTAACAATAACATCTTATGTCCTTTATAGGAGAAATTGTGAATTTTAGAATTTTAAATCATCCTCAGTCTTACTCAGTTTTGTTTAAAACACTCTTCCATCTTCCTCTGGTTGTGAGGTTGCGGGATTGGGAGGGGACTCACAAGTGGAATAGTGATAGTAATATTATGAGTACTTAATAAAACATTTTTAACCTGCTCTTCCATTCATAAAACAGATCACCAGGGCAGGATATAAAACAAATGATGAAAAACAACCATAAAACTGCCATCAGGGGAAAAAAAAGCCCTATCATTGTATCTATCCCTTCTTCCAAGAAGCTCAGGGCAGGATACATAAAAGAAAGTGATTGGCCTAAGGTCACCCAATGGGTGTCATATCTGAGTAGGCATTTTTGCTCTCCTTAAGCCATCAGTTGAATGAATGGTGTCAAACTCTTTTGTTAGGATGGCCAGATACAAATGTGACTTGGTTGGGTTGGGCCTCGGGGGGGGGGGGGTAGCTGCCTCAGCTAGTGAGCCCCCAGTTGGATTGCCAGCTCAGAAGGGCACTGAGGGAGGTTGTTGGCATGGGGGGGGCAGTTTCAGCTGGTGAGCTCACAGCGGGCAAGAAGGGATTGCCTCAGCTGGCTTGCAGGTCTGATAACCCATTGTGGACTGGCCAATCCAGGCACCCACCCTACCTTGGTCCCACTCTGTCCTGGCTAGCCTGCCATCATGGCAATCTGGGTTGGCAATCCTGCTGCAAGCTTGCCAGCTGCAGCAGCCACTCCTCAGGGCTGACCACCTGCCCTAGTGGCATTCTGCTACAGGCAAACCTAATACAAGCTCACCAGGTGAGGCAGCAACCCCCCTCCCAGAACTGATCTGAGCTGGGGAGCCTGCTGGGTGTTCACCAGATGAGACAGCCCCTCCCCCTGCCTTGGCCCAACTAAGTCCCGTTTGCGTCCTATTTGGCCCTTGTAACAAATGAGTTCAATACCCCTGGTATGGCATGACATGAAAGAACCAAACTTCAGTGGGGAGTTTACCAAAGAAAATGGAAAGGATGAAAATGGTCTTCTAGATGATGTGCAAAAATTTCAAGATGTAAACACATAAGTGTTTGGGCAGTCTACCACTATGTTGACACTTGTCAGCATTCACATTTACTTATAGAAGTGTTGCAGCTGGTTTTCAGAAGGCGGGATATGGAAGGCTATGTAGTTGTTCCTCTAGCTTCAGTATTCATAGGGTTATTATAGCCATGTGGAATCTCTGCATTGCCAGCAAGCTCTCAAAACAGCTTGAGGCAAGTCTGAATGGCCCCAATCCACACTTGCTGTACATTTTGTGCCCTTCTTCAATCCTTATGAGCCTTTGGTATCTTGATCTCTGCAGAGTTCTGCATTTAAATTTCAAGTCACATCTGCACTTTCTATGCAGATGACATTGAACTGGAACGCTGAGTAGCCGCGTAAGCTTATTTCAGGCTCACACAATGACTTCCAATCAACGTCACCCAAATATGGTCAGGGTTGGCTATACAGAAAATCATTACCTCTTGGAGTAGAGCCTTTGGGGGCGAGATTGACAAGGTGAGATTGACACGTGCCCTGCCTTCTAAAAAAGATAGTCAGAGGTCTTTACCTTCTTTGGCTCCTGCATGCACATGGATGCTGCCGATGGGTTGCCAAATGCCCTGTATGATTCAAATACCCCAGTAGACACACTGTTTTGTGAGGCACAGCATTAAGGGATAAAAATTGGACAATTTACAGGCTTCGATGAGAAAGCAGGGAATTGCTGTCCTCGTTGGAAAGCAAGGTACCCTTTGGTCTGTATTACAATATGAAGAGAACACAATGACTTAATAGCACAATCCTAAACAGAGTTAGAATACTTGTGGTTTAGGATTGCAATGTAAGATCTGTAAAAAATTGAGAGAGGGTATCGACCTGGCACACTTATAAGGAATAATGATCTCCGGGTAGAAGCTGAGTGTACAACAAAGTCTTCAAACAACTAAAAGACATTATAAGGAAGTGCAAAGTTATCTTTTCTAGGATAAAGAGGCAGTGGAGGAAAACCAAAACATGGAACCTGATATATGGCTTGGATTTTGTTCTGAGAATCTTAATATCCATAATTGACACCCCAAAATCTTACTCATGACTTGGTATTTTCCTGCCAAAATCATGCTAGTGTACAGTAGTAGTTACAATAAGCTGTGACCCGGTCCTCCAAGATCATTATTTCAAATATTTTTTTGTTGCAAAGATGTAAAATTTCCACAAATTGTGGAGCCATGAGGGTGGAGTGGGGAGAGAGAAACTGGGGAAAATTTAAAGTATATGCCATGCTTGCACCTATTGTACTGCTTTAACATCACAAAATACCACATTTATAATTTTCTATATTAAAAAATTATGAAAATTTAAAGTGGTTTTTCAACAAGAAAAATTTCAAATATATACAAAATGAGAAAGAGAGAGAGAGCTGAAAATTGCTGTCCTCTATGTCACCTTAGCATATAAAACTTAGCTTTTACCATCTGGTGGGCAAGAAAAAATACAAACTGGAACTAGAAAACCAAATGTTATAGTAAACAAACAAGAACGCTCTTATAGCTAACCTTTCAACACTGAAAATGTCAAAATAGTCAGCAGCAAATTGTTCTTTTACACACAACTTGTTGACAAAATTAGACACACATAGTACATCCTGTATACTCTATACACATGAATTGCTAGCCACTAATGTTGTAGATTGTAAAAATCTCCATACTGCATAATTTGCATGAATAAACCTTGCCTTAAAAAGTACTTCACTCAAGGCCGAATTACACAATCCAGCTTCTAGTAAGTCAGGTTTGGGCTTTCTGAAGCTGCCGCAGAGGTCCGATTCAGCTCAGTACTGCAAAATAGAGAATGGACTCCTGTTTCCCTGCCCCACACCATTTTTCAGAGGCAAAATGCCCCGGGGAGGGGGGTTCTTTGTTGCTCCCCCTTGCCTTGACGTGGTCTGAGATGAATTGGGGCCCTGCAGACTTTGAAAAAGCCATTCCCTGGAGCTTCTGGACAACTGCAAGGAAAGTGAGTTGAATCCAGACTCATTAAAAATTGTATCATTTACTTCTGCCCTCATTCTAAAAGATAAAACATTTCATAGGGTTTTTTTTTTAGTGTCCTCCAATTGTCTAACTTTTCTAGGGAAAATAATAATATGGATCCACCATACAGGGTGACTGCTAAAATTACAAAAAAAGAATGTAGTGTGAAATGTCTCAATATAATGATCATGTATACTAATTCCTAGTTAAGTCCAACTGCAGCATTTTCCCCCTCCAAACTTCTCTCTCTTTTGACCCTTCCTTTCTACAGCTTCTTGACTCTTCCAATTATTGTCCCAGCAAGGTCTTCTCCTTATTCCTCCTCCATACTGCTAAGGCCCTTTCTTTCTGCCACTTGGTATCCAACAGACGTTGTGCTGTAGTGATTCCAGTATTGAACTAGGAACAGAGGAGAGTCTAAGTTCAATTTTTTCCCCTGCCTGATTGGGTATGCTGATTCCCAACTAAATCCAGTGGAAGTTTTTTCCCCTCCAACTTCTTGTACAGATTGTCAGAAAGAAAGAGGCCAAAATAAGAAGCAGAATCTTACTGGAATTATAATTGGAAGCACCAGGAAGCTAAAGAAAGGAAAGCCCAAAAGATAATCACTGCAATACTTTAGGCAGGCATTCTCTCAGTTAAGAGGGAAATGGAGAAGGGGAGATCTTTAAAGAAAGGATGGATAAACATGTAACAGTATCTGATATCTAGAGGTTTACTTTCCAGTAGTTCTGTTATCATCCAGATTGTGGAAGTAGAAGAAATCTTTGTGCTGCTTATACCATAGAGGCACCCAGACTAGATTTCTTATGCAGATTTTTGAAGAGTGGCTACAGACCCAGAATGTGGCTGTTTATATGGGCCACCAGAACCATGACTCTACACTGCCTGCTGATGGTCTCTGTCCAATGTCTGCTGATGGTCCAATGCAAGACTGGAATGGCCTGGGACCAGAGAATATTCAGGAATGCCTTTTCCCATATGGTCCTAGCTCAGGTCCTCTTCAGAGGCCTTCTTCTGTAAATCTACCCCATCTTTTTTGAACAACCATGACACAACTATGACACTCGCTAATAAGGGAGGTCCACTTGCCCCCACTTCCACTGTTGTGTTAGTTGACGCTCTTTCAAAGCACATTTGGGTCGATTCCGCACTTGCGTTATCGACCTAAGTTCGAGCTGCGTTCGACCTAAATGCTCCGCACAACCACTGGGATCCACGTGGTTTTGTACCAGCTTCGCCCCGTGTAATGGTCAGATATCTGACTCCAGTTGGGAACTACTACTTTTTCAGGGAACCACACTTGAACTCAGCTCGATTCCAGTAAAGTGCGTAATCTCTGGTGCCAGGAGTACCCCATTCAGCCAATCACAGCTGAGTGTTTTGGGCATGCGTACAGCTGGCCAATCAAAAAACGCCACCTTCATCCCTGCATTCCTGTGGCAGTTTTTTTATAACATTGTGGGCATAGACGGAACATGGCCGTAGAACAGTAGCCAATTGGAACGGAGCGGCGAAGAGGCACAGGATGATTCCGCCCTCCGAGCTGGAATCAAGCTGGTTGCAGTGGGGAACAACAATGGCTTCGACCTAGGTTAGTGCCTTTCTCAGGGAACTGGGTCAAACCTATTTTACTCGTGTGCGGAATCGCCCTTGGACTTCACAAACCATAGGGTGGTTTTATATTTGGCTGTTAGTGCTGCATCTGACTCCACAACAACTTTAGTCTGTTGATCTTTTGATTCTGTGCAGTTTGCTATATGGTGGTCTTTTGATGGTTAATTTTTATTGATTTCCATTGCCTGGTGATTCAGAAGGGAAATAAAGAAATGGTTTAAACAAACCAATAATCAGTTAAGCGAATAAGTGTTTTTCTACACACATGAATATTTTTGTCACCCAAGTCTCAAATTCCAAAGATTCAGCATCTCCATGACTATCCATTTCCTTTTTGACATCATTGTTCTGGATGACATTTTTCTCCCAGCCAAACTAAGCAAATATTTCCCTCACAGAAGTAGTACTATGTACCAGCATTCAGAACTGACAGTCTCCCTTATATGACTCTATAGAAGCTAAGTTAATGGCTGTATGTGTGGCAGATCAGAGCCAATGAGAACTCTGTGCAAGTTTCCCTAATATGAAATCATGGGAGCAAAATCAATGGCTGTTTACATTAAAGGCCACATACGATTCTAGGTCGATTCCCCATGGGGAAATTTTATCCAGATCAAACCAAGTTTGTAAAGAAACCACATCTTTTCATTGGGGTTTCAACCTCCCCACCGCATCATGTATTCAGCAAAGACATATATGCCTATCTTGGATCCCAGAAATGTAGCAATCCCCACTACCACGCAATCTCTTTTGTGGGTCTGTCCTGATTGGCTGGCATGCTGTGTTGGGGCGGGACCTTTTTGGGGCGGGAAATTTTTCCCTGCAACTTGCTAACCTGAGGTTTGCTCATTTGCAAGGATGAACGTTTAAGCGTTTAGGCGCTAAGCAGGTTTTCACTCGTTTGGAAGGGTGAACGGTTAATCGTTTAATCAGTTTTTTGTTATGCGAACGTCTCTTGCCAAGTCCAACAGCAAAACTGAAACCTGGAAGAGGCTGTGCGCGCATTGCTCAGCGCCAGCCAAGAGCTGATTGGTTGCGAGACTTGCGTCACGCTCCACGGCGGGAATTTTAAACACAGATTGGACCCCCGTTCCTCCCCACGAAACTGGATCGAAAGCATGCTAAGAGAAAAAGTTGTATTTGCAAGCAGGTTCTGCCGGGACGCAGGATAAGGGGAAGAATGAGTGCCAGAAACAGGATGAATCCCTGTTCGTCGCTCAAGCAGTGGGGAGTTCTTGCTGAAACCTTGATATTTCGCATGAGTATCACGCGATTAATTGACCGTGGGGAATCAATCCTAGTCTATTGTATGTCTCAGATAAGACAAGTTCATGTGACTGGACAAGATGGTCTCTGGGGAACCATTTCAACATTGCTCAATGAAGAAAGCAACATATTCTGAATGTGAATGTATTTAATGTTGAGGCGTTCTCCCCCCTTTTCTTCTGTTCTCTTGTTCCAATGTTAGCCTGTTTTAGACTCTGCTTAGGAACAGGTTTCCCATTTAATCACATTAAACGCAGCAGGCATATCATTTTGAAAATAACTTAAATTATATATTATAGCTTCTCATTACAGGCAGGAAAATTGGCAGTAGCTGTTAACCTGAGAGAGCAGCACAATTCAGCACCACAAAAGTAGCCTTTAAGTAAGGGTTATGCACAAATTTGGTGAAATCTGGAGGCATTAAGAGAAGCTATTTGTATTCCTGCAGTGGTTTCCTTACCCTGTCTTTCATGCTATGTATATGCTCAGATGAGATCCCCCCCCCTTTAACAAGTAGCTCGATCAAAACACTATGGCCGTTTCCGCACGGCCCCCGGGGCGCCCCCAAGCCGGCAAGAATTCTGCCGGCGTGGAGGCGGAGGCCGTTTGTGTGCAAGCATGCGTGCGGCCTCAGGGGAGGCCGGCGGAGGACAGGTGGCTCCGCATAAAGCCGCCTCTGCCCCCTTCCCCGTCCCACTCACCTTGTCCCCGTCGTCGGCCTGCTGGCCTCTGAAGCCACGCCCACGCTGCCCTCCGACCTCCAGGGGTCGGAGAACAGTGAGGGAGGGGCTGCAGAGGCCAGCAGACCGACGACGGGGACAAGGTGAGTGGGACGGGGAAGGGAAACAGCGTGTTCCCGGCGGTGCTGTTCGCACTGCGCCGCCGGGAACACGCTGTTGCGGCAAAAACAACCCTTTAAAGGGTTGTTGTTTAGGGCGGCCTGACGCCACCCTGGGGGAGGGGGAGCGCAGTCAGGTTGGCGCTGCTGCGTTGCAGCAGCGCCGCCTGTGCGAATGGCTCCCTGGGGACGGCGTTTATCCCGTCCCCAGGGCGCCATAAAAAGGCCGTGCGGAAACGGCCTATGAAATAATGGCACAAAAGACAGAATGGCCCAACAGCTCCAGTAGCTCAGGATCTTGATTAGGTTCTGTACTTTCCCCCTTTGAAGCATCGTCTGCACATTGTAGAAGTATTCCTAAATACATGGCATTGTCCTCTACTGTCATTGACTTTAGGGTCTGAAATGGATGGTTCAGGATTTGGGGCTGGGACATGGTCTAATAAGTTTCTATATATATTTCAGTCAGAAAAAGGAAACAGGGAGGTGACATGAGGCTACACGAGCTCCTGCAGTTGGCATACAGTATGAAGCCTCTGGGTTGGCTTGGAGAGTGATAAATGCTGGGATCTTCTGTCCTGTTATCTTATTGGCCATTTCCTCACAAGTCACTGAAAACATTTGCAAAACATTTTCAATCACCCCACCCCCCCTCGTTTGTTCACATTCACCTCCTTGAAACAATTCCTAGACACCATTTTGTGTTCGTTCTGGGTTTTTTAAATGTCTCCATGGATTTGATGCTTCAATTCCTTGCGCTGCGATTTGCTATAACATGGGTAATTAAAGCTTCGAAGAAATAGCTCTTCAAAATAAAAAAAGCAGAACCAACAAAATAAACAGGTGAGACAGCAAGCACTAGGTCACAAAATGGCACCAAGGAGGAAGTTTGTGGAGAGGCATTGGGAACGTCCTAAAGAGATTGCACAGCCAAGTGAAAACATTGTGAAAATGTTTCCTCAAATGAATCAAAGAAGATGATGCAAATAAAAAAGTTTCAGGCTGAAAAGAAAAGGTTTTTTGGAGAAAACGTTTTATTTCCTGTCTCAGAACATTTTATTTTGGTTATGCAGAAAGGGCCATTATCTTTCCTCCTTGGTGTGATTATTTTCTAATAGAACAAAATCATGTGATTTAAAGGGAGAAACTGGTGCAGGGTGACAGAAGCTATTCAACTCTCTTTTCTCAAGCCATTTTACACCTTCAGGGAAAAGTGTAAAATGCCCATTCCCCAGTGGTAGGATTCAGCAGATTTGCACCACTTTGGCAGAACCGGTTGTTAAAATGGTGGTTGTAAACAACCAGTTGTTAAATATTTGAATCCCACCACCGGAACCAGTTGTTAAATTATTTGAATCCCACCCCTGCCATACCCTCATAAGTAAAACAGCAGCAGCAACTTGGGCAAGGTAGCAATTTTTGTTGGGAGAACAGTAGAAGGGAAGAGTTAAATATCTCCTCTCCCTTTATTCCACTTTGAATCAAGGCCCCATGGTTGCACTGTTTAAAAAATCTTCAGAAAACATAACCATAGAAGCATGTATAATGTATTATTCCACCCTGACTGAATTTGGGTATTTGGGTATGGCTAAACTAGGAGGACCCCATTGTAGCTCCAGCAAAAAAAAAAAAAGGACAGTGTTAGAAATAATGCCTCTGGTGTTTTATTTTACATTGTTCCTCTCTTTATCATCATGGGAATCAAGATAATGAAACAGGCACATTTTATCCTTTCCAATTATAGCTGGTCAGTCTTTCAGAACAGTTCATTAGTCTTGCAAAAATCATCATTGGGAAAAAATGTGTGTCGAAAGTGTTTGAAGCAGGGAATCCACAGTGGTGAGATGACTTGAGAACATTTGATTGTTTTCACAAAGAGGTGGGGTATGCAGCTGTAGCATCAACAGGAAACAGCATGTCAGAGTATGCATTTTTAGAAGGAAACAAAAAAGATTGCTTGGGTTTATAGAAATGCAGTCTGAAAGCACTTTAGAGCTAATGGACAATTAAAGGTTGTTTTATGGTGAAATTATTGACTTCCCAGCTATTTATGAGGTGATCAAGCCAGGCCATTAACAAAACGGGTTTCACGTTTGAGAGTGTAGCATTAGGCAAACAGGGTATGTAGGCAGTATCACACATTACAATTTAGCCCTTGGTTTCCATGCTGTGGGGTTAATGTTAGCCTCCAAAGGAGGTAGCGCATCAAAAACAAAATGCTGCCATTTTGTGTAATGCCCACATTAGACAGAAGGTACAATGGCATTATTATCTCCATTTTCTTTTGCTGCACTAACAACCATGTGCTGTATGATGGTGCCAAATGCCCTTTTTAGGCTCTTTCTGTAACCCCCAAGAATGAGTGGTTTAGTCTAGTAAGAGGCCGAGCCTGTGTATGGAAGATGCAGTCTGGTTGCTGAGGAGCTCGAATAACATTTTCTGGGCTCTTATCAACTTGAATGAGGGCTATGTCTTTCCAGCTTCAGACTGTAGTCTGATCCCTTCCACTGTCAAATGTGTTAAATCCTCTGGAGATGAAGTGGATGACAAGAAACTAGCACCTTGGTGGACTTGAGAAGTGGGATTCATCACAGTTTTTCTCCAGTGTACTTAGAGTCTTTTTCCTCACGTAATGCAGATCCACTTATTGTTGAAAAATAAGAAATAAGAAGGAAAATTAAAGAAAGACTAATGAGGAGAAAAACAAAGAAAATGGGGAGGCTGTTTCCAAGAGCTCATTGGCTCACTCACACTGCTGATTCTGGATTTTTTCACAACTAGTGGGTCCAAAATCCAGAACCTTCCAGTCCACCTGACAAATTTAATGTCCCCAATATCTGTGGGGATGAGAAGGTAGAAATGTTGCAAAGCTGAATGCTGGCTCCATGTGGAGCTAAGAAGTAGCAGCATTGCAGGGCCAAACACTGGGGTCCTGGGACCTGTTGCTCAGCTCTGCACGTACTGCCTCTGAGCCCATATGGAATGGGAAGTAGCACCACTGCAGAGCTGAATGCTGGGTGAGCCACGAGGAGCTGGGAGGCAGCAGGAATTTTTCAGGTTGGGGTTTAATAGACCCAATTTTTTTTAAAAAGAAACCCCCCACCAAAAAGCTAATATGGTGATTTGGCTTTTTTTTCCTTTTCAGATTATTCAAAAAAATTTGGGACTATTGAACCCAAATCCCAAAATTCACCCCCCCCCAAAAGAGAGGTGCACACCTCTAATACTGATCAAGATAATAGGAAAGAAGGCAGAAAGTGAGTCCCCTTCCGCAGAGAGTGAGTCCCCTTCCACATACGCAAAATAATGCGTTTTCAAACCACTTTCACAACTGTTTGCAAGTGGATTTTGCCATTCCACACAGCTTCAAAGAGCACTGAAAGCAGTTTGAAAGTGCATTATTCTGCATGTGTGGAATGAGCTAAAGAGAGAAAGAGAGGTGCCACTGGACAACTGTTCGTACACACCAGAGACTGCGGTGTAAGCCAATTGTATGTCATGAGCCTTGAAGACAAATACCCTGGGATAAAAGTTACTAGGAGGCAATATTTTTTGTTCACATGTCCAACCCATATCATCATAACAACCCTGTGTTACGTCAAGAGAGAGGACAAGGATTGGCTAAAGGCCAGTTTGTGTGCAGTATGCAGTCTTACATACAAATAAAGTGCTACTATGACACTTTCCATCCAGATTCTGTGTTCAGTTGTTTTTATGCCCACTAAATCAGCACATTCGGGATTCCAGACCTGTTACATTAGCATTCCGATGATTCTCCTCATGTTCTCTGAGAATCTGAGGTGTTAAGAGCTGTCAACACCTATTCATTCCAAAGTACGCAGAAGCCCCATGACATTTTTCAGGATCGGGCTCTATGCTCTGCTTACAAGCTGATGTGGGAACCGCTAAAATGTACGGAAGCTCCAATGTGGGAGGAGAGTTGTTCTGAGACCTTCCATACAGTTAGTGTTGCCAGGGAAGCTGTTCCTTCACAGTATATTTTTGGAGCACCCTCACTGCTTTATTGGCAGTCTGAATTGAGATGTATCGATCACATTTTTTCAGCCTGCCAATCTGCCCCAGAGCTCACAGCGGTGTACCTGGTTCTCCCTGTCTCCATTCTTTCTTCTAACAACCCTCTGAAGTAAGTTAGGCTGAGAAAGACCATCTGGCTTCATGAGGAACTAGAGAGGAAACTCAGTATAGCAGTTATACTACTATAGTAGTTATGCTACTATTCCTCTCAGTATAGTAGAGAGGAAACTCAGTATAGTGCCAGACTGGTTCAAATCCCCAGACTGCCGTGAACCTGGATGACTGGACCAGGTACTCTCTCTCTCAATCGAATCTACTTTTGAGCGCAAAATAGAGTGCAAGAAAACTAGCTGTGTGGCCCTGAATTCATTGCAAGACGAACAGGATAAATTTCATAGATGGGAACAAGCTTATTCCAGTTGGCATATCCCAGTTCCAATAATCTAACTGCTATACCACACTATCCCTTTGCATTTTTGTCTTCTGACATCCTGTGCTTCGCATGAGCTGGTTGTAGTGGACTGCGGAGCTCCTAAAGCCTTTTAAAAGTTCTCCTGCCAAATGTGGTACTTTGAACATGCGCAGGGTACTTGTTTGTCATCAGTGGGGTCTGGTTCATATGGTCACTTGTCTAATATACTGCACATGGTGAAAAATGGCTTTTCCTATCCTTTCTGAAATCATTGGATTCCTGTTCCAACCCCCTGCTGTACTTGTCAATGTTCTCTTCCAACCCTCCTTTTGACGCCAAGTATAGTCAGTCTTCTGTGTCATCAGGGCAAAAGTGTGAAGGTATCATCAGGACAGCTTGTTGTTTCCCAATGATATTATTTCTGAGGGAACAACAGTTTCTAATTATGGCAGGCATTTCTGACAGTTTATGCAAAAGCATACATCACTTTAAAGGGGAACAGCAGGCCCTGTGTGCTCTTCTACTTCCAGGATCTATTAACAGAAGCTTCTCCAGTTCCCAGGTGCTCAATTACTGGCATTTTCAGCAATTGCTTTCTGTGCCTTTTGGTAGAAATGGTTTATTAAAGAACCTCAGCTGGGGAAGCTGGGAAACTGTGCATAACAAGCGTTCCACCTGCAGTGGTGCATCTGATACTTGGCTGCCCACATGAAAGGAGAGTGCCTTTAAAGCAGGTGTGAAGAAGAATAGGACATGATATGATTACTGGAAGGGAAAATGAGCAGAACTCGATGTTGCTCAAAGGAGGTAACAGCCGAAATATTTGTTAGATTATTTTTTAAGAAATGGATGGTGGATACGTGCACGTTTTCTTATAAGCCTAAACTAAAGTGCTGGTTGTTTGAAGAACTGCTTGTACCCATATGAACTTGCTTGTCAGTTAAGAGCTGCAAGAGAGGCCTGGCTTTATGTGGTTTTGCCATTGTAGTGAAGAGAGGTGCCTAGCCACTAGAGGCAAGGCCTCCTCTGTGTTGCCACATTCGGTTTAAAACTCCTTCTCCACGCAGTTCACCTCAAATCCAGCTTATCTGGCTTTTAATTACAAGTAGGGTTTCCAGGTTTCCCCTGGTCACTGGCAAGGGATGGTGGGTAAGGTTTCCACTTTCAGGCTGGGATACTGCAGGAGATTTGGAGATGGAACCTGGGGAGAACAATGTCATAGAGTCCACCCTCCAAACCACCCACTTTCTCCATGGGAAATGATCTCTGGAGATGAATTGGAGATTAGCTAAAATTCTGGGGAATTCCCAGGTTCCACCTGCAGACTGGCATCCCTAGTTATTTATCCAAACCTTTAATTTTTTTTAATAGTGGGGAAACAAGCCAGATTAGAGTCCATCCTTACTTTAATCAAACCAGATTAGAGTGGAGAAACAAACCAGATTCGAGTCTGCTGGTGTAGAATGTTGGTCAGCGAGATGACCAAGTGAGCATTATATTTTTGCCATTAGGAAAATATGTTCTGTACAATAAGTCTTATTAGAAATGATAAACTACAATAATATGTATGGGAAATTTAATCTGAACATAATCATGAATTTGCCTAGCTCTCTCAAAATAATAGAACGATAAGAGTCTTCCCAAGCTGGAAAGGAATACACATGACATTTGTGTTCAAATTTGTTGCCTTAATGCCACTTGTCATTATTTCAGTTTTCATCGTGCCATTCATCCAGCAAGTCATTTTCCAGCCCTTATTCTAATCTAAATCAGATATTAAAATGTATAAGCAATTGCTAAATAAATAAGATTAATTGCCCAAGCAATTATGATGGAGCAGCTGGATGAACAATTACTAACTCTAGCATAATTAGTCTGGTGGCACATGATCACTGGAAATAAATCAGGTCCGCCAGGACCAGAAGCATTGCTGCAATAGGTTCCCAGTTAAAAATCATTCTTCTGCATTTCATAACCTTTGGACTTGGACAACTAATCAAGCCATAATTGGCTATTTACCAGACAAGCAAAAAAGGTTGTTAGTACTGTGGAGCAATGGGCAGGCTTTAATTTATTATCTTGTATGTGGAAGGCCAATCTACTGGGATGTTTGACAGTAAAATGAGAATATTATTCATAAGGTCAAAGTTGCCAAGTGGTTTCAAATGCTTTATAAAAACTGACTGGCAGGGAGATTCCATAAAGTTTCCTCAGGGCTTCTCAAAGTTTATCAGTCAAAGGCACTTTTCCAGGTCAAAGAAAATCACTCAAATCGGCTATACAACTTGGTTTCCTTCCCAGACTTGTCTGTCTGCTTGCTTTCTACCTGACAAATATGATGATCCTAGACCTCATTCAGTCAAAATTTACCACCTAGTCTGAACAATACTCTAAATTAACCTTCATAAAGCTACTGTATTTGTATTCATCATAAAAGTAGGGCTGTAAGCAGTAAATGAATTACAAATCACTGCAAATCAAGAATATATGTGCACTGACAGTTATGTGTCTAGAGGTGTAGCCACCCTGGGGCATGAGGGGGCTCCTGCCCCAGGCACCACTCAAATTGGTCATGTGGGGAGTGCATTCGGCCACTCCCCCCAAGCAGCCTCTGGGCTACATGGGCAAGATTAATTGGCAGGCTCAGAGGGGGGGGGGGTGTTTTTTCTTCCCTTTATGTTGGTAGCAACTGTGGGACATTCTCTTTTTGGTCCCCCATCATTACCCTTAGTCTGACAAAGCATGAACATCCAGGGGTGGGCAATTTTTTTTTTAAATGGTGAGGAAAGTGAGGGTGGGGGGGGGGGACCCTGAAGGAGGAAGTGGAAGAAGTGAGGTAATGAGCCACAAAGTTAGTTCTGTTCCACCTTCTCCCTCATCGATGATTGATTACCGGAGGAGACAGGATGTAAAGAGGAGTGTAAGATTTTACAGAGAGACTTCAGGGAGCGAGTGTCTGTGAAAGAAAAGCAGGTGCATGTGCAAAAGACGGCTGGTGAGGGTGCAGTTTTCCAGCACGTGCAGTTGAATTTGTTGTTTCTGTGAGGTTAATATTTTCCCCCCTGCAGTTTCATTCTTATTGGAAAATGTGGTTCAGGGGGAGGAGGAGCTGGCAATTGTGTTTATTATAGCAAAAGTTGATAGTGTTAAATTTCCTGGTTAAATGAGTGTCTCCCCCCTTCCTTGTCTTGAATAAATACACACCTCTTTACAGGACACCAGCTTTCAAGGCTGCTCTCTTGATGAAACATATCATTTCCCCAAGATAAACTTTTCCTAGACAGTGTACTATGAACCCATTTTTTCTAGTCTCCTTTTTTAGTAAATAGAGAAGTGGAGGATGTTGTAAGCTGCTTTGGGTTCCCTCTGGGAAGAAAAGCAGGGTACGCACAAAGTGAAAATTTTAAAAAATGGCATTTCTCATGTAATTATCTGCGTGTGCAAGGGCTCTGAAGTCCCTTCTGACTCATGGTGAATCTATGAATTAACAAATGTCCAAAACATCCTGACTTGGATGGCGCAGGCAAATCCAATCTTGTCAGAAGCTAAACACGGTCAGCCCTGGTCAGTATTTGGATGAGAGACCTCCAAGGAATACCACTGTTGTGATGCAGACATAGGAAATGGAAAACCACATATGAACAACTCTTGTCATGAAAACCCTTACATGTAAGAATTTTTTCTGTCTCCTTCATGGCTGCCCTTCCCAATCACAACCAAAAGCATGCGGAAGTCCTTATTGTTGTAACTGGAGATATGGACTTTTGTAGCTATATTAAGTCATCTACTTCTGCTGTTGCTGAAAATATGGATTTACCCCACTGATAAAATGGAGCATTTTGTGCACTTGAAGCAAGGTAATACTCACAACTTTAGAAAAGCATTTTTATAAGAGAATGGGACCAAACTCTGTTGTAATGTTTATCATATGTATCATGACCTCACCCCCCACCCCTTACTGTCCGCTACCTTTTTACCCCACTTTCTGTATTTTTAATGGTATGGTCTATCAAGTCTTAGGAAGTTTTTTGTACTTTTATCTAATTTTGTAATCCTAGTCATTCTGTGTTGCTTAGTGGAGACCTTATGGTGCCAGGCTGATTGATTCTTTTATATTTTGTAATCCACCTTGAGTCTCAGTGAGAAAGGCATATTATAAATAAAATGTAGTGAGATCTTGCAAGCTAATGAGGGCCACTCCTGGTCAGTATTTGGATGGGACACCATCAAAGAATACCAGGGTCACTACATGGATTCAGGCAGTGGCAAACCACTTCTGAATGTCTCTTGCCTTGAAAGTCAGCTGTGCTCCAATGTTAAAAAAAATATACACCTGCAAGGCACAGCAAACACTTGCTTGACTACAAAGAATAGGCATTATCCAGCCAATTTTGGTTCCATTGATTTCAATTAAGTATTCCTAGCAGGGTCCTATCACTATTACTTTTTTTTGGTCAGGGTTAATTCTAGATGTTACAACTTTATCCTTCAGTGAAATTTGAGGAGATTCTCTGTCCATCCTCAATTTTATCCTGCTGAGACAAAATAGCTGAAGGAATTTTGTTGGTAGGTTTCATGAAATGACTTGGGCAAGGGAGATGGAGGTAACTTCACTCTCTTTTTGAAATTAGTGGAATATGAAAATGCCTAACCTTGGCTAAATCATGGGTTACCTTGGACTACTTGCAAACCCGATGATGTAATGTGATTTACAATTTCAACAACTTTTAATCAATTTAAAAACTGAGCCCCCCTTTTTGCAGAGAGAAAAAGCAGCACTGCCTTAGTACCACAACATTGCCTTTCAAATGCAATCCCCTTTAAAGCTGGAATATATTCTGATACCTGTACTTAATGCTCTCACTCCCATTTTCCTTGAAGGAAATAAGTCCATGCACTATCCCCTCAGCAATCTGGTTTTAACTGAAGTTTTAATTTGTGAAGTTATGTAGAAACTGTTTCCAGATAATTTAGACGCACCACCAAGAACAATAACCCAGCATGTTCTCCAGAGAACAGTTTCAACAGAACTGTATTTTGGAAGATGCATACTGGAGTTCACAGATTAACAAGAAATGAACCATGAATAAGGCTTTTGAAATAATGCATTTTAAAGAAATAGCATTCTGAAAAGTGTGTCACATTAGCCCTTTAAAATCTATTTATATCAATATTACTGTTCCAAATACAACTCCCCTCCCCAAGAGCAATTCCCTGGACCACAGATTGCTAAAGAAAGGGACCACCCTAGAGCTGATATTCTCTTCCCCTCCCCTCCCCCCACGTACATCCTGCTGCTGTTGCTGCTGTCCCGAGAGGATAGAGAGACTTGTTATTTCCAAGCAGTATCTGTTATTATATTGATATCTCCATATATCAATGTGAAAAATAAAGGTTGGTGTGTTTTGGGTAAGTTGGTGTGAGTAAGCTTTTTTTCTGTGACTCGAAGCAGCCAGCTACATGGAAGGGAGGGTGAGGGGGAAAGCATGGATGGCAGTGAGGGAGTGGGAAGGCTGGCTGTGGGCAGAGGGAACATGTCCAGGGCAAAGCTGTGCTCACTGGCAAATCTATTCTGCTTGGGTTGTGAACCAAATTAAAATTGTACTAGAAGTGGTCATGCTTGCTGTGGAGAGAATGGAAAGTGAAAGTGGGGCTTGAGAAAATACGTCTGTGCAAGAGATCTTGCCATGATGGACATACGTCCTCTTCATGCAACAGACACTTGCCCACAATTTTTCATGTTATTGGAAAGAGAAAGAAAAAGTCTGAAGCTAGCTGGGAAATTCTTGGGATAAAAAAGCAGCCTGCATAGAAACAGAAAAGGGATATACGTGCTGGTCATTATTTTGGGAATAGCACTGTGTGTGTGCATGCTTGCTTGTGTTTGTTTGCTTCCCATCTATTCAACCTGTATAAACTGCCATATGAACAGATATCACTAACACTCATCCCTGAGCAGTGCAGTTTTTGCACCGACTTTAACACACATTACTAACGTGATATAGGGAGCCTGTAACAACAAAGCATTAAAACAGAGTAATGAACACCAAATATACTTCAGGTCTTAACATTTCTGTGTGATAGCAAAAAAAAGAAGAGAAAAAAAAGGAATTTTATCCTTGGAACTTGGGGGTCCCTAACTACATATTGCAATAAATTTGCTTCTCTGGTATAAGTCTCTTGATATTCCTCCTTCATAAATATAAACAAGTTTGCTGTTTTCTGAACCATGGAAACGCAACAAGAGACCTCAAAAAGGCAGAGCATCTTATTTTACTCCCAAACTCATAAAAACAGCCCAATGATGATAAATGAAAATGATTTTCCACAGTCATCATTATATGAGTTACCCATTAATGTTACATGAACTTCCTGTTATATCGGGACCCATCAAAATTACCTGCAGGGAACATTTTTATAAGCATCCGAAATATTTTACCAGAAGGCAGAATCAGAGGGTTCCCAACTAAAGCTGATGAAGAATCCCTTCTTTGAAAACAGATTGTAAATTTTAAAAGAAGAAATGTGCTCATTTTACTTTCCAAAATTGCCTTCAATTATAACCCCCTTATTGTCTTTTACTATCCTGCTGTTCTGGCTGTCAGAATGGTTAAAGACTGTTGACAAGAAAAGTCCTGTTGGAGAAGACCCAGGCCCATCTGTTTCCATCAGTGGGCAGCAAAATGCCTCTAGAAGGCTCATAAACATCATGAAAATGATGGTCTATTTCGAGTTGCTGAAACAGACAACAGCTTAAACCTCCAATAACATTTGTAGGCCAAGAGAAAATCCCCTGCCACGTTGGTGACTGTCACTATAAGGGTTGCTTCTTTTTCCTGAGCAATTCAGTTAAGGACAGGATTTTTTCATGTAGCCAAATTCACTTGCTCTCTCATCTAAACACTCATAGTACTGAGCCCGTAGACCCTCTTTGCTGTTGTGTTTTACTTTTGATGTGGCAGGTTATGAGACTGGGACAGAAGCCACCTAGGACAAATGCAGAAAATTATCTGCTATGAACACTAGAGTCTATAATGACACAACAGAAATGACACAAATCAGCTTGAGGGCTATTTCTGGGGAATTGTTGAATTTGGAGTAGGTGATCTTGTTGGCAGCTCTGACATTCTTAAGTGATTTTATAAACTTACAGCTTCAGGCTTAAAGTTTATGTGTGATGATGGGGAAACAAACCTGGTTCACCAGATAAGAGTCTGCAGCTCATGTGGAGGAGTGGGGAATCCAACCTTATTCTCCAGTTTAGAGCCCCCAGCTTTTAACCACTACACCGCATTGGGTCTCTAGCAGGCAGGAGGTTGTTCAAGGCACAGGGAAAGCCTGACAAGACGGCATGGAAGTAGAAATAAGAGAAGATAACATGGAAGGCTTGCAATTATTTCTGGGTGAAATCAAGCTAATGATTATGCCATAAGGTTTTGAGGCAAGACAGGGTACAAGAAAGAGTATATAAATCAGAGTTTAGAGAGACAGGCAAGCTGGCACTGAGTCTTCATTTCTGGTCCATTTTTGAAACAATCACGTCAACAGAACCATAATCCCCTACACAACCGCATTGCTGCCCCCAGGATTTTTCTGTCCTCATAAGTAATTTCAACACTAGCCTGCCGTCATCTTCGGCACAAAATGCAACGCCAGCAATTTGAAGCGCTATTTACCTAATAGTTCCATTTTTGAGCTCTCGTCTACCATATTTACTTTCTAATGTAACTGCATAACATCTCTATTTGAAATGTACGGGCATTCCAGAGCATATAATGAGTTTTCGTCAAATGCTCAGTTTGCTGCTGGCACTGAGGATAACTCATTTTGACTGAAAATCGGGAGAGAAGAGTGGAAGAGAGAGCATCAAGCATTTTCAGGCAACAAGAGCAAATCTTTTAGGTTTTTAGGTTGCATATGGATGGTATTTTCCACAGGGTAGTAGAACTAGCTTTGCACTCTGGCACTAGTGTAGCTCTAACTTTGGGTCAAACTAAATTTTTACTGTTTTTAAAGAACTCAGATATGCCACATCATGGAGCAGCAAAATCAGGGAAAAGATTTCATTCCAGCACAGTTTTCATATGGGAAAACTGCTTGGGAAAAAGGCAGGAGGCTGTCATTCTCCTACAGTGCCATTCTGAGCCCATTTTGGCTTTTTAAAAAGAAGCTGTTTCCTGCAGGTACTGCATGTCTTACGGGAACTTGAGTTGGATCTAGGGAACCCAGACACACTTGGCCCCTTCTGCACATGCAGAATAATGCACTTTCAATCCACTTTCACAATTGTTTGCAAGTGGATTTTGCTATTCTACACAGTAAAATCCATCTGCAAAGTACATCGAAAGTGCATTATTCTGCATATGTGGAAGGGGCCTCTGTAAAGCTGTAATATTTAGTTTGGCCCTGAGATCCAGTACCAGTACCTTGATACCTGTACAAATGTATTAGAAGAAGAAGAAGAGTTTGGATTTATATCCCCCCTTTCTCTCCTGCAGGAGACTCAAAGGGGCTGACAATCTCCTTGCCCTTCCCCCCTCACAACAAACACCCTGTGAGGTAGGTGGGGCTGAGAGAGCTCCGAGAAGCTGTGACTAGCCCAAGGTCACCCAGCTGGCGTGTGTGGGAGTGTACAGGCTAATCTGAATTCCCCAGATAAGCCTCCACAGCTCAGGCGGCAGAGTGGGGAATCAAACCCGGTTCCTCCAGATTAGACACATGAGCTCTTAACCTCCTACGCCACTGCGTAATTCGCAACATGGTCCCATCTATGGATATTTAAATCTGCAACTCAGGCCAAGTTGGGAGAAAACATGTTGATACTAACTTGGGGTATTCCCCGCAGGCTTGTTGAAAAATGAGGGCATTTACAAAAAGAGAAAGGTTTTCAATCCCTTTCTCCCCAACAGATGTACCGATGGTAAACTTACCATCCGTGGGGAGGGCAGGAGGAGCCAGCTGAGCCCCAGTACCCGGATGCACTAGGAGGCCAGCTCAGCAGGTGGTAGGGTGAGCAGGTGAGCCAGAGTGTTGGGAAGAGTGAAGGAGATAGCTGCAGCACTAAAGGCAGGAAAGAAAGCAGCCAATGATGGTGCAGGCTGGTGGGTTGGCAATGAGGAAAGGAGAAGTCAGAAGGAATCATAAGATGGAGAAGAAGTGAGAGGCAGTGGCAGAGGAGCAAAGAGGGAGAAAGGCAACAGGTTGGCAGAATGAAGCAGCAAGAGGAAGTGGGAATCATGGTGTGTAGATTTTCCTTTTTTGGAAAGTTCCTCACAGGTTTCCATTAGTTAGAGAGAACTATGGAGAAAGCCTGCTTGGTACAGCCTTTCTAAGGCCAAGCAGTCTGGTAGATGGCCTGGTGAAATTAACAAAGCCAATTGGAAGCAATGTCTCATCCAGCCAATCCATAAGAAAGTTTTAAAAAACAACCTTTTAAAAATTGTGCAGTATTAAAAGAAAGGATTTGCTTGAAACATTACAGAATTTTGCAGAAATGGTTCATCCAGAGAACAGAGTTCATTGAGAATGTTAATGAGAATGAAGTTGAATATTAATAAAAATGAATGTTAAAAAATTGAAGATTATATAACATCTAACCATACCACCTGTTAGGTATTGTATAATTGGACTTTTAAAAGAGCTTTAACCCATGTCCATCACTACCGGGTCCTGAGGTAATGGGCCACCCTAACTGGCAGGATACCAAGAGGGCAGCCTGATGGCTGCAGTCAGTGTCCAGGGGGAGCCGAAAGGAGATGGTCCTTCATTCTGCAACATGAAGGGGCCCTAAACTGAGTAGCAGGATGGAATACACATGTCTTAAATAAAAGGATAGGCTTGATGAATGAGCCAAATTATGCATTACCTTTTGAGTCAGATCTAGGATCCGTGTAGCCACACAGTGCATCGTTGGAATATTAAAGGTTTAAAATTTGTATTGAGTTATATATACTGTATTACTGTGAGCTGGGGGAGTGCCAAGTGGTTTTTTCATTCTGCTCTTGTTGCACCAGCCCCTTCTCTGTTTGAAAATAGCCTCCAGGTGGTGGCTGGAGATCACCTGGAATTACACCTGCTCTTCAGATGACATAAATCAGTTCTCCTGGAGAAAATGGCTGCTTTGGAGGCTGGAGTTTATGCCATTATACCCTGCTGGGGTCGCTTCTCTCCCCAAACCTCACCCTCCCAAGGCTGCACCTCAAAATCTCCAGGAATTTCCCAATCTGAGGTTAACAGCCCTAGGCAGGAACTGATTTCTGCAGTTGGGAGATGTGTTGTCAATCCAGGAAATATTCAAGCTCCACCTATACTCTGATCCACAAAAAGAACTAGTAAGCGCGATTGTGCGCGGTGGAAATTGAAGCAGAATGTGCCCGCATCGTTAAGTAGCCCAATTCTCTGGGAGTGTTTTAAAACCTTATTTAAGTACCGCTTCTGTTAAAACTATTATTATCTGTACCTGGAAACATAGCACTTTGATAAAATAGCATTTTATCAAGCTCTGGACACTTGTTACTGAGACTTCCCTTTTTGTAAAGTTGCACCCACCATTTTCTTTCCCGCCGCAGGAAATAAGGCTTTAAAACACTCCTTGAGAATTGGGGGAAGGAGGGAAGGCAGGCACTAGGACCTATCAGAGTACTCCGCATAAAGAAGATTCAGGAAGATGTGGCAAATTAATTCACACCTCTCCTGAGTTCTTTTGTTGAAAAAAGGGTAGAGGTTGACAACCATAGAGAGATGGAAGTGTAACCTCCTTCTGTGGGTTCTGTGGAGCAGAACCTGGAATGAGTTGCAAAGAACCAAATTTAAACAACAAAATGGTTTACTTTTCTTTACAATTAACACTTTTAAAACATCAACATTTACAACATAGCAAAAACAACAACTACCTTCCCAGTAGTTCCCAACAATACTGCAATTACCTTAACAAGGTGTTAAGGGCTTATAGAAATCAAGATCCGAGTCTGGTACCCTTGTCTTCTGCAAAAGAGCTCTTTCAGCCTCTCTGCTGATCCGAGTCTCCACCCCTTACTGGGTCAACCCATTCTGGGCATGGGGGTTACATTCTCCTCCACTAAAATTCTGTCGTCCCGACAGTAATTGCAATGCAACTTTTGAAATCATTAAACAATGATTTCCCCAGAGATTCCTGTACTTGGAGGAACCACATTTAGTGCATCTGAATGCAGAACATTGTCTTTCCCTTAAGCTTAGCTGCACTGGCCGTTTGCAAAACTCTTTACAGCAATTGTTGCAATTCAGCCAAGCAGTTTGCAGAAGGGATGGGGGATTGCAACTGGAATCCCTTCCTTCATGCAACTTCCAAACAGTGTTTCAAATTAACACAGCAACATCTCTTGAACTTACATCACATAACAAAACAATTGTATGGGGATCAAACCCCCAACTTGCTGCACACTTCCATTGCAAGCAATTTATATTTGCAATCTCACTTCCAAGCCCCATGCTGGTTGGGCGCCATTTGTAACCTCCTTCTGTGGGGCAGAACCTGGAATGAGTTGCAAAGAACCAAATTTAAACAACAAAATGGTTTACTTTTCTTTACAATTAACACTTTTAAAACATCAACATTTACAACATAGCAAAAACAACAACTACCTTCCCAGTAGTTCCCAACAATATTGCAATTACCTTAACAAAGTGTTAAGGGCTTATAGAAATCAAGGTCCGAGTCTGGTACCCTTGTCTTCTGCAAAAGAGCTCTTTCAGCCTCTCTGCTGGTCCGAGTCTCCACCCCTTACTGGGTCAACCCATTCTGGGCCAACCCATTCTGGGCATGGGGGTTACAGAAGCAGGGAAAGGGAAGAGGCTATAGGGGTTTTCAGGAAAAGGAAAGAATACTGGGGAAGGGGAAAATCAAATACCTCCCACAAGTCCTTGTGTGTTCCCACTTGTACGCTTCAATTTATTTAGTGAATTTCGGGTGAATGAGTGTTTAAAATTCCATTGCCAAAATCTTTATTACTTTCCTATTGTTTTCCCTATTCCGAGTAAATAGTTTTGCATGAGAATATTATCAGCTAATTGTGAACGGCAAGAATGAAGTGTTATTTGGCAGACATCCCAGAATGTGACTCAAAGTAAAAACTGAATTTAAAAAGTTGCAGGTCTGAATGTAATTCATTTGCTCTTCTCCCCCAGGTTTGATGGCCCAGCAATTTGCAGAGGCCTCAAATCGTGTAAATGCCCTCATTTCTTCTTTGTTTTCCAACAGGGTGTCGATAAGTAGTAGCTCACCTTCTTCGGGAGTGAACAACAATGGATCAGATGAATATTTCCATTCTGTAAATCATGCAGAGCAGACATTCCGTAAGATGGAGAATTATCTCCAGCAGAAGCAACTCTGCGATGTGCTCCTCATTGCCGGAGATCACAGGATTCCTGCTCACAGGTAAATCACTTTACTCTCCGACTTCACATTCTCATGCAGCACCTCAGGAATATCCTGTCTGAGTCCCCTTTTCCTCCCTTTGAATAGAAGAGACTAATACCACTGGAAAAGGAATGACAGAGAACAGCAGTGGCGTAGTGGTTAAGAGCAGGTGCATTCTAATCTGGAGGAACTGGGTTTGATTCCCCGCTCTGATGCCTGAGCTGTGGAGGCTTACCTGGGGAATTCAGATTAGCCTGTGCACTCTCGCACACGCCAGCTGGGTGACCTTGGGCTAGTCACAGCTTTCTGGAGCTCTCTCAGCCCCACCCACCTCACAGGGTGTTTGTTGTGAGGGAGAAGGGCAAGGAGATTGTAAGCCCCTTTGAATCTCCTACAGGAGAAAAAGGGGCGATATAAATCCAAACTCTTCTTCTTCCTCATGGTACTACTCAGAGAAATCTGCAGTTACCCAGAAAAAAGTAGCCATGTTGACCTCCAGTAGCACAGCTAGATTTGATCCCAGTAGCACCTTAGAGGTCAACAAGAAGAAGAGTCAGATTTATACCCTGCTTTTCTCAACTGTAAAGAGTCTCAAGGCAGTTTACAAACTCCTTCCCTTCCTCTTCCCCCTACAGACACCTTGTGAGGTAGGTGAGGGAGTTCTGTGACTAGCCCTAGCTCAACCAGCAGCCCTCATGTGTAGGAGTGGGGAAACAAATCCAGTTCATTAGATCAGAGTCTGCTGCTGATGTGAAGGTTTGGGAAATGAAATATTTTTGAGGTATGAGATTTCGAGAATTAAATCTCACAAAATCTTGTTGGTCTCTAAGGTGCTACTGGACTCAAATCCAGAACAAACTGATTCTGGCCATCTTCTGTGTCTTTGGTTGATCTACATTCTTCTTGCAAGAGATATTGCTGGCATAAGACTCTTGGACAAACCAGATGAGACATCCACCAAGAGCTGACTTACATGATGAATGTAATATTCCTAGTAATATTCCAAGTAACCCCAGAGCCTAATTCAGCTCATGATCATGACTCAGGAGAAGGAAGGTGCCATTTTCCTGAGCCAAAATGGAGCCATTTTCCAGCCAATTTTTTTCTCCGTCATAATTGTCAAGAAGAAGAAGAGTTTGGATTTATATCCCCCCTTTTTCTCCTGCAGGAGACTCAAAGGGGCTTACAATCTCCTTGCCCTTCCCCCCTCACAACAAACACCCTGTGAGGTAGGTGGGGCTGAGAGAGCTCCAAAAAGCTGTGACTAGCCCAAGGTCACCCAGCTGGTGTGTGTGGGAGTGTACAGGCTAATCTGAATTCCCCAGATAAGCTTCCACAGCTCAGGCGGCAGAGCGGGGAATCGAACCCGGTTCCTCCAGATTAGATACACGAGCTCTTAACCTCCTACGCCACTGCTGCTCAACATTAAAGTTAAAACAAACAAACAAGACCCTCCCCCAATAAGATTCAGGTAGAATGAATTTGACCAAAATTAGGTGAACTGATTCAGCTCTAGAGCCTTTTGCAGCTGCCCATCTGCATTCCTTCCCAGGCAATTGGGACAACAGGGATTCCAACCTTCTGGTGGGACCTGGGGATCCTCTGGAATTACAGCTTATCTCCAGAGTACAGACATCAGTTCCCCTGGAGGACAATGAATGCTTTGGAGGTTGGACTCTATGGCATTGTGCCCTTCTGGGGTCCCTCTCCTCCCCAGACTCCATCCCCAAATCTCCAGGAGTTCCTATCCTGGATATTGCAACACTATCCCCAACCCTCACCATTGGCCAAGGGAGACCCAGCAACCTTAGTCAACAATGACCAATATGTTATTCCTCCTCAACAAAAGGGCTAGAGACTTATTTTGTTTGTTTTTAAATGAAAACTGGAAAGTGGCATATTTCTGGGGGGATTGCCCTCAGTCCTCCTCTCCTTAAGCTATGAGTGTAGGGTGAGATTTGACCCAGGGACTTCTTGATTTGTAGTTCAGTCTTAGCCAGTACTAACATCAGCTCCACATATGCATGCACATGCATGTGTGAGCCAGTCCTAGTGCTTCCTGAATCCAAAGCCATCCCAGGTTGGAAAAACTAGTGATATAACAACCTCCTCAAAGTCATTAGGGCATCTACGGTAAACCAACTGTGTAAAATTGCCCCAACCTCCTGCTTTGGGAAACATTTACATTGCCCAATCACAACAGAAAGGTTCAAAGTGCCGGCCTGTAAGAACAATTTGATCTTGCCAGTGAAGCGAAGCAGCTCCCAAGAACATTAAATTACTTTTTTTCCTCCCAACTGCACACATGTCTATTCTTTTAGTTGCAAGCCAAAACAATGTTATTCCAGGCACACAGCGCATCATTAAAACAAAATAGTGACAAGTATCCAACCAAGCAAGGCTGATGCTTCCATTGAGATCGAGGAACAGCAAGCGATTCTCACAAAATGCTTTGCTTCCCAGGCTAGTTCTGAGCGCCGCGTCTGACTATTTTGCTGCAATGTTCACCAGTGATGTCCGCGAAGCAAAAGAAGAGGAAATCAAAATGGAAGGAGTGGATCCTGGTGCATTGCAAGCCCTCGTTCACTACGCCTACACTGGTAAGTCAACTTCCTTAGGTGAACAATGTGTTCAGCGCAGTGCAGTTGACTTTGTCATTTTAATATGGATTGTTGAACTGGAGTCAAACTAGATGATTTACGTTCTACAGATCTACATCCAAAGGAAATGGTATTCACTTCTGGTTGCTACCTTGGTTTTCTAACTATAGTTCTCCCAATTTCTAAATGGAGTCAAGCAGATGACTCCATTGCCAACAACATGTTGCTCTTCCTCAGTGGGTCCTTAGCTAGGTTTTCCTCCATCCTTTGTTTAGCAGTTGCATCTCATTTCTTCAGTGCTGAGTCTCCTCTCTCTTTTGCTCTCTCTCTCTTGCTCTTCACCCACTCTTTCTCTGACTTTTCTAAGTGCTCTCATCTAGCAGGTTCCTGATGCCTGCTTTGTCACAATTTCTTCAGCCATCTTTCCCCTGGAAATACTTCCTACTGACCTTCTTGGTGTGAAGCTATTCAGCATGGCTACCACCACATTTTCTGCCTTAAGACACAACCCTTCCTCTCAATAGATCCCATGAAAGGCTCTGCCCCCCAGTTAAATAAGGCTTTTTCTCCCATCTCAGTATCTGTACTGTTTTCTGAGCAGCAACAATATTTGTGAGCCTTGCCTGACATCACAGCAGTTCAGCCAATGGCTGGGGGGAGGGAATGCTTTCACAGGTGACATGCAACAGGTTGCTGATAGCTGGAAACTACTTTAAAGAAACTGCACCAAATCTTCATTTTAAATTATTACTTCTGGATAGCCCTCTTAAGACATACGTGGCTTTCTTTTAACAATGATTTCTCTCAGGTTTATCATATGTACATGGGCAAATGTGTGTTTGATTTTTAAACCGAGCAGGTGTCTTGGAACTCAAGGAAGACAACATTGAGAGTTTGCTGGCTGCAGCTTGCCTTCTTCAGCTTTCGCAAGTGATTGATGTATGTTGCAACTTTCTCATGAAGCAGCTTCACCCTTCAAACTGCTTAGGGATCCGGTCCTTTGGAGATGCCCAGGGATGCACTGAACTCTTGCGAGTGGCACATATGTATACCATGGTGAGAACGAGAAAACAGACTCTGGTCAAGCATGAATTATGGAATTTGTAAGTGGGTATTACAAAAGGCAAGAGAAGATGTTGTAGAATTGATGGGGGCCAAAAAACGTAGCATATTATTAAAATGAATCAATACTGAATAAAATGCTTTATACTTAGACCACTAGATTATCTAGCTCTGTATGAGGTCTGTGTTCCAGAGGCAGCTAGAATTATTTCTTGTGAGCCAGATGTGCCCATAAAAACCTCTGACTATTGTAAAACAAAGAAAGAAGAAAGAAAAATTAGACTTCATTGCTATGGTTTATTCTCGGTCTCTCTGGAGCTGCAGATGTGAAACTACCCAAAATAACAGCTCTGCTCTGACTGGTTCATTGTGGTGTAGCCTTTGTGAGATTTAGTACCTACTTCATCAAATGCCTGTTCTCAGTCGACAGATGCATATACATAGACTTAGAGGAAAAAACAGTAAATGGGAAATGTCCACAAGATGAGGAAAAAATAATAAACAGGGAAATGTCCACAAGACAAGTGCAGCGATTATTCACAACTGCACAAATAGAACTGCTGAAAGGTTGATTACACTGCATCCCCACCATTGTGGCCCTGATCTAAGTTGGGCCTGGTACTTTTAACTATAAGAAAAGTAAAGCAGAGCTTAGGAAGATTCAGGGATGTATCACTCCTCATTTCCTCTAGTTTGGCCCTCAACCATTACTATTTTCTGCCCATCTGAAAGCAGGTTTGGCACAGAGCCAGAACTAAGAGCTGAAACTCTTGAGCTGAAACATCTAGGAATGAATCTGCAGATGGATTACACTATGAAATCAGATTCTTGGGTAGAGGGAGACAAGACACAATTCTAGACTGGGTTCTAGACTAAAAATTTACTCCCACCCCCCGCAAAAGAGAGAGAGAAAATGCAGATCCACATACCCATTTGATTCCCCCTGCCTAAACTGATACAGACTGATCACTTATCATTTGGGATGTTTGTTCATGTGTTCTAGTTCCGAGATCTGTGATAGATAAGGAACATGAGCTCATCTGCCTGACTCCATTTAATTTGAAGAGTTTTTAATCTGTGACTAAGGTTGTTTCTGCCCAGCCCAAATATCCACGGTTGAGCAAGGGAAATATCCCGGTTTGGCCAAGAAGTTTGTATGGTTCCTGGTCCTAAAGAGGATTTGTCCTGTGATATTTCCCACATACCAGGATTTTCAAAAATTGCCAATTTGGCTATTCTTTTCAAAAAATCCTGTGGTGAACCTGCTACCATGCAAACACCACAGGAGCAGAACCAGTTTACTTTTCCTACCCTGCTGGCTTATCTCCCCACCCCACAGCCCATCCCCTTGATCTCCCCCCCTGATGTCATGTCAGTTTTCAACTCTGCTGAGCCACTGACGATTGCAGCCCGCCCTTCCCAAAACATTCCCCTGGGCAAGTTTTCTGCTCATGGTATCAACCGGGTTCCATTTTGCCTGGGTTAATCAGGAGTGGAGTCCCAAAATGTCCTCGTTTTCTTTTCTGCACATGTACTGATTGCTCGGAGTGCATAGCTAGGGAGATATGCACTTTGGGCCGAATGTTAGTGGGCATATCATGGGGTGGTGGTGTTTGCATCTCATTTTCCACAAAAATATGAGAATGTGAGTGGCAATGTGTTGTGATGCTGTCCCCCGTTGATTTTTGCTGCCGCTTGCCATGTTGAGGCCTGCACTGGGCCTTATCCAGAACTGGAAAAGGGGGGGGGGTTGTTTCCCTCACTGCTGCCTCCAAACAATAGCCAATCAGAACACGGGACACTGGGATGTTTGCGCATGCGCAGATACGCTTGCGGTGTAAATATAAAAGACCCGGGCTGGTGTGAAACAAACTGGAGTGTTTCCTCCTGGTCTTCACTTGATTCCTTCATAGAAATGGGCAGCCATGTGAAGGGAGAAACTGGGATAAAATAGACCCAGATTGTAAGATACCGATTGTAACCGGTATAATTGTGCCATGCAGTAACAGCCTAAAATAATTGATTAACTGCACAGATTAAAACTTTCATGCTTGCTTCTTCCCTTGTCTACTTTTCAAAGGGCAAATGGATGTTTTCCCCTTCTATTTCAGAAGGGAAAAATATGCTTTCAAACTTTGCAGTCAAAGGAAAGAGGGCAGTGTTTTGTTTTTGCTGGATTTTGTATGCCTTTGGCGACAAGGAAATTACAGTACTACTCTCCGAAATGGGAACAAAATAGGGAGGAAGGGCCCGGGGCTTGAGGGTGGGTGGGTGGAATAAAAGAAATAAAAAATATTTAGAGTGCTAGAATGTCTTCGTGGAGCCGCCTTGCTCAGATATTAAGCCATTGCTAATTCAAAACAGAGGGGAGAAAAATTGGGCTGTCAGATGAGAAAAGGAAGCTTGCTGTGAAGCCAAATCAAGGCATAAATATTTCAGAAGAGAAGTTCTAATAGAACCACTTTGCGCCTCTTCAGATGCATAAAAAGGGCACTGCAGCAACTTGAGGCCTGAATGTGACTAGAATCTGCTATGGTGATGTGAAAAGCTGAGATGGTTGGAAACAAGGTGATGGACAATCCAAAACAGGCTAAAACCCTCCTGGAAGCTAACAAAGAGAATGTTATTTTAAAAAATGACGAGTGTTACCCCCAGATAACATTCACCAAAAAGCTGACAAAAGCCAGGAGCTGAACTTAGCAAAGCTAAGATGATGATGATGTTATGTGGGTTATGGAACCTCTGCACCATGACTGATGGAAAATGATAATGGGGCAACTGACTGTACCTTCAGAAACAGCTGAACACAGATCTCCTAATGTCTCACCTGGTTGACCCTTATTTATTTATTTACTGCATTTAAACCCTACCCCCTGATTTCCTCTGACTCAAGGCAGCTAACAATGCAACACCAGGTTCCAAGTCACAAAAAAATACTGTCCAGTTCACAAGATATAGAAAAGTACACAGATTTAACACAGAATTAAAATAAAACAAATCGACACCACTGGAGCACTAGCATGATGTAGTGATTAAGGGCAGTGAAGTCTAATCTGGAGAACTGGGTTTGATTCCCCACTCCTCCACATAGGTGGTAGACTCTAATCTGGTGAACCTAGTTTGTTTCCTCACTCCTCCACATGAAGCTTGCTGGGTGACCTTGGGCTAGTCACAGTTCTCTCAGAACTCTCTCAGCCCCACATATCTCTCAGGGTGCCTGTTGAGGGAGAGGAGGGGAAGGAGTTTGTAAGCTGCTTTGATACTCCTTATGGTTGAAAAAAGCAGGTTATGAAACCAAAATTCTTCTCTTCTTCAGAATTAAAAAGAATGCAGCCAAATATGTGAAACAGTTCACTCTTATGCACCTTCTTTAACCCATTCTGGCAGGCCTTTTCAAAGGACTGAACCCACCACGGGGGAAAAAACACACACATTGACCTGGCTATTACCATACAGACTGTCCCAAGGGAGGGAATCATATGGAGAAGACTGTCTGAAGAACTTAGCTAGCCCAAGGAGTATACTGGGAGATGTAGGTTGATCAGTGTGCGGGTTTTTGATCCAAATGTGAATAGGCGTAAGGAACTACCTTGCATTTCTCTCAAAAGGCAGCCAGCTCAGATACTATCCATCACCACAGTCCATCAAGAAGAGTTTCCTATTATTTTACCTTTGCTGTTATTGATGTTGACTATTTACAGTTTCCTGCCTGGGTAATCTCGTTTCCACAGATGAAATCGTTTCCCATCAGCAGCTCATGCTATTTCAGGAGTCTGCAATGACCGTCTAGTTTTCCTATTTTCTGAAACATTACAAAGAGCAGGAAATACATAAGGAGGGAAGCCAAGATCTCCCTTTTCACTCTCAAGAAACATTCTTTTGTTTTTTTAAAAAAGAACCCCATTGAGAAAGCAGAGATATTTAAAAAACAAAACAAAAACAAAACATAATGAATGCAATTCTCTTTGGCCAGGAGTCTCTCTAGTCGAGATTGAGATCATGGCTTTCCCAGCAGCTTTAAAACTAAATTTCAGATGTTTGACGCCCCAATGAAGACTACCGCTGTACAGAAGTGAACAGAGGGATTAATTTCCACCTCACTTATTGACCAGACAGTACCACCCCTCCAGCCTCCTATTAGTCTTGGAAGGAAACAAAGAAGGGTATCAACCTTTGCTCATCTTCTTTCTTTCCTAAGATACTAGGAATGGTGGGATTGTTGTAAAAGTTTTTTTCTTCATCGTTTCCTTCAAAAAAGAAGAAAAAAATTAAAAGACAAAAAAGATATGCATAAAGTAAATTCAAAAGTAAATACAATGGTGATGGCAAATCTATACATAAGTTCCTAGTGTGAGATTTCAAAAAGTGAATTTGCATAAGGATTGAAGGTTTAAATCTCCTCTCCCCGTCATTTTGTGGCGGCCCTGATCTGGTTCCAGGCCCCATTTTAAAAACGAAGGAAAGAGATGGCCTTGGATCCTCCCGAGTTTTGTCAGTTTGGTCCTTATTATTAAGTTAATCTACAGCCACTGAAAAGTTCTTTTTACAATATTACATCGACCACTTTTTGTGAACAGAGATGTTGGCATAATGTGGAATGTATGAGGCATAAATATCGATCCTTTGTATGAATCACCTCTAATATTACAGTTCTTTGCCCCAGTCCATAAATCTCTTGCTGGTACAGAGGAACATTGAGCTGTAAAGAAATGGAGGGAAGAAAAAGGACCTCAGTAGGAGACTGATGGATGGATAGATGGATGGATGGTATAACACTTTCTTGTGTCCATGTTAAGAATGCAATAATTATGCTTTAATAAAAAGAGCTTAGAATGGAAGCAGAGATTCTGTAAGGCCCCTTCCACACATGCAGAATAATGCACTTTCAATCCACTTTCCTAATTGTTTGCAAGTGGATTTTGCTATTCTGCACAGTAAACTCCAGCTGCAAAATGCATTGAAAGTGGATTGAAAGTGCATTATTCTGCAAGTGCGGAAGGGGCCTAATGGTATTTACTTGTGTATAATATCCAGAATCAACCTATGGCATTACTGAAGAGTAGCTTTGGCTAAGAGTTAAATCATCTGGCTAGGATTTCTTAAGTGCACATCTATACCTGAATCATCCAGAACATTTTTTCCCTCTTTGTTCCTGGGTTTGCCCTCTCGAATGAACAGAATGGAAGCATTTCATTTCAGAGAACCACATTTCAGAGAACCAAGGATGCAGAGGTGTAGATGTGGGATCATGGGTAGAAGTCATACTGGGTCACTTATCTCAGTGGGGCTTTGTGTTTGGGTTAGTTTTTTTCTGGATTAATTGTTGCTTAGAATGAAGTCTCATGATAGCATTAAGCTTAGATGAATGTGTGAAACCATGTGCTAAATCTAAGTGCTAACCTATAAAGTCCAATATGGCTTTGGTCTGGGGTACCTGAGAGAGTTCACATATATATTGCTGCCTGGGTGCTGAGATTGGCAAGGGAGTCCCTCCTGGCTGTCCTGCCCCTTTGAAGATAAGGGGGGTGGGGGCAGCCCGGAGGGCCTTCTCTACAGTGACCCTTACATTGTGGAATGCCCTCCCACCAGAGGTTCACCAGGTGCCTACTCACATGGAGTTTCGACACTGTCCTCTTCACCAGGCCATTCGTCTATACACCCCTCCTTTTTTTGTGGGTGGGTGGGTGGGGTGAGTGCAGGAGATTTTAGACTGCATTGGGTTGATAGGATGAGGTTTTGTTGTGATTTTACTGTTGAGGATCTTTATTGTGATTTTACTGCTGCATGGTTCATATTTAACCCATCCTGAGACCACAATAAAGAATAGGAAATAAATGTAAACAAATAAAAATAAATAAATAGAAATCTAATACACAATCCATTAAATCTCCTTGGCTGTTAACAACACATGTGGAAATACACTCATAAATATGGCAACTTAAGCCAAACAGAAAAGTCTATTTTAGCACTATATAATTATTTTATCCTGCAATAGTGATGGTTAATTTTATTAATATTTTACATTAAAAAAACCTGAACTTGAAATGGAGATGTATGGTAAGCTTGTACCTGAAAGAAATCCTTAAAACAATACTTTACAAAATATTGCTTAGTCTGAAGACTTCTACGGAGCAAATGGGTTGCTTATTGCTTTTTCCTCTCTTCCTTAGGAACATTTCACTGAAGTAATAAAGAATCAGGAATTTCTCTTGCTGCCAGCCAGCGAAATCGCTAAACTCTTGTCCAGTGATGACATCAACGTTCCCGATGAAGAAGCCATATTCAAGGCCTTAATGATGTGGGTTCGGCACGACTTGCAGAACAGGCAGCGAGAGCTTGGGACGCTTCTCTCCTATATCAGATTGCCCCTGCTCTCCCCACAGGTGGGTGGCAACATTGGCTCCGTGGGTGATTCATTCTAAGTACACTAACTACACTCACTGAGTTCCCTTCTCTAGATTTTATCAAAGTGCCAGACTAGGGAGGAAAAGATAAGTCACTCTCAGACTTATCTACCTCACAGGGTTGTTATGAGGATACAAAAAGGGAAGGACCAGATATGTTGCACTGAACTCTTTGGAGAACAGCAGGATAGTGGTGGCGAACCTTTGGCACTCCAGATGTTATGGACTACAATTCCCATCAGCCCCATGCTGGAAGGGGCTGATGGAAATTGTAGTCCATAACATCTGGAGTGCCAAAGGTTCGCCACCACGGTGATAGACTGACAAGAATCAGGCCAGAAATCCAGAGGACAAGCAGCAAACAGAATGTTGGAAATTGATGCTGATGTAGAATGTGAGTCAGTCAGTCATGCAAGCATTTTGTCATCACATTTTTCTCCTGGCTTTCCCCTGTAGAGCTCAGGGAAGCACACACAGAGTTCCCTCTGCTAACTTTTATCCTCACAACTATTCTGTGGAGTTGGCTAAGAGAGAATGACTGACCCAAGGTCACCAAGTGAACTTCCTAAATGGACGTTGTACCCAGGTCGATTCTGCACGATCCAAATATCCTGGGTTGAGCAGTGACGTAGCGCCAAGGGGGCAGGGAAGGGGGACATGACGCACCGGGCATGCACCACTGTGGGGGCATGGTGGGGGCGTTTTGAGGGCATTCCAGGGCAGGGTGGAGGTGGGTGGGGGTATGGCATGGGCACAGGGTGCAGTTTCCCCTCACTCTGGCTCTAGGATTGAGCAAGGGAAATATCATGGTATGGCCAAGAAGTTCGCATGGTTCCCAGTCCTAAAGCGGGTTTGTCCCACAATATTTCCCTCATCCCAAGTTTTTAAAAAACTGCTAAAGTTGCAATGTTTTTCCAAAATCCCGTGTTGAATCTACTTCTGTGGGAACAACATGGGAGCAAAACTGATTTATTTTTCTCACCCTGCCGACTGATCTCCCTGCCTTACATCATGTCAGTTTTGTTTCTGCTGAGTTGCAGCCCAGCCTTTCTGAAACGTTCCCCAAACAAGTTTTCCTGCCCTTTGACAGCTCTTTCAGGAGCCAGGCAAAGCAAGCCCGTGCGGGAAAGTGTGAGTGCTCGCCCCATTCCCGTTCGCTGTTCCTGCAACTCTGGGCTCACATTCTCAATGGGGCCGTGGAGGGAGGGGTGGAGAAGTGCTTGTCTGGCAGGATGCTCTCACCCCATGACAGTCCCAAAGACCAGTCAAATGTGATCTGGTATATCATTCATTCATTTAGCCTTTATTTGGCATAAACAGTATAAAAAGTATAAAATCACATCTAAATCGCATCAAAATACAAACTTGCAACATATACAAATTAAGTTGATTCATACATACTGTTGCTTGTGGGATATTTCCAGCAGAAAGTTCGCAGCCATTTCACAGAATGTAGCATCAGAATTATTTAATAAGAACAATAGTCTGCTTAGTTCATCCAGCTCGCTAGGTATCATAGAAAGCAACCTGGAGTATTTGGCTCTAATACTTGCCGATTTAGGACAACGGAATAATTGGTGAGTTAATGTTTCTAATTGATTTGCACCACATGAACACACCCTTTTGCACATTTCTAGGTTGTTATATCTACCTCGTAGTATGGCAGAAGGGAAAACATTGAAGCGAGCGAGTGAAAAAACTCTTCTCTGATCTGGATTGGTCAGATGATACAGATAAGAGGCCATTCCGTTATGTTGCAAGGGGATCGATAGATGCAAAGGTGAACAAGTCTTCCTCGCTGCCAGAGTTAAACAGTTCCATTCTCTCACCAACAACCTTTGTTTCAATAATCTATACGACTCTGAACAAGTTAAAGTTAGAAGGGAGTCAAGGGGTACACCAATTGACTCGATCTTCCTCTCTATCAGCGAGAACCATGAATTACTCTGGGTATCTGATAGTATTAGGTAATCTGGTATATCTCGGTGGGTGGGTGTGAGTGCTGTGGTTTCTTGCACACCTTTAAATGTGGATGGGACATAGTGCTCTGCCTGGTATTGGTCAAAAGTTTTTACTTTGTATAGCACCAGTGATGAAGGCAGGGGGAACTGTGGTTGGGGCATGAGCTGCCTGTGTGCCCCCTCCCACCCCTGACATGCCCCTGACATGCCCCCAACATGCCCCCCAAACACCCCTGGCCCCATCCCCAACACATGATGGTAGTGGAGGCACCCGGGACAAGCCACCCCGGATATCCCTACGCGTCTGTATAGCACAACATGCTTACCGTGTTGCTCACTACACCAACTCCTTTCCAAAGCTAGAGAAAAGGTGTGTGTATGTCCTGCTTGGTTTTCCTGCAATTGCTGTGGATCCACCAATCAGATGCGTTGCCTTGGCGGGGGGAGAGCCAATCAGAGTGCAGCACACTGGGGATGTTTGAGCGTGTGTGGCTGCATCTGCATTGTAAAAACAAAAAAAGCAGGGCTTGTGCGAAAGAAATTGGAGTATCTCCTCCTGGTCTTAACTCGATTTTTTCACAGATATGGGCACCCATGTGAAGGGAGAAATCGGGATTTAAAAATCCAGATTTTAAAATACCGAATGTAACTCAGTATTATTATGTTGTGCAGAATCGACCCAGAGAGATCATAGTCTAGAACTCTAGCCACACAAATAGAGTGGAAGGGGAGACTAAATAATTTTCCAGTTTTACAACACAATTATTTTGGCCCTTCTTGTGTCTCAGCTACTAGCAGATCTAGAGAACAGTCCCATGTTTACCAATGACTTGGAGTGCCAAAAACTTCTCATGGAAGCCATGAAATATCACCTCCTACCAGAGAGGCGGTCTATGATGCAGAGCCCCCGTACCAAGCCGAGGAAATCCACGGTGGGCTCCCTTTATGCCGTGGGGGGCATGGATGCTACCAAAGGTGACCCATAAATCATTCACACCATCCAGTCTTGACTGTAATTTTTTATAATTGTTTGTATTTGAAGGAATAAGGTAGAAGGAGTTGTCAGCTGGGAAACTACAGCTGTTGGGTGAGGCCAAGGACACAACTGTGCAAATTCTAGTATAAAGCTGCATAGAATATGAGCAGAGCAGCACAATAAAGGAAAGAGTGCAACATTAAAAAACAGCTAAAACACAAATAATAAATCAACTGCATCAGATAATTTAAAAGAAACCCCCCACATACCCCTAAACAAAAATACATTAAACAAAACAAAATGAAATCACTTGGTGCAGTCCTAAGCAGAAGATTTCTGCATTGATTTCAGGGGGCTTAGATTGGAGTGGCTTTGCACAGGAGTGCATTATCATTCAACAATAGACCAACCACTAATACAGAGAACAATGAACTGTTTTTTGTGGGGCATCTAGACTTAAAAAGCCTGATGCCAAATAGCATGACATGCTACGATTGCTGAGGTGTCATATTAGAAAAGTTTTTTCATCACTAATGGCCCCTCACTTTCCCTCCAAAAGTACAGACACGTCAAGAAAAGCCTCTTTTTAAACATTAAATTTCTTATACATAGCACAAACGTAACAACATACATTTATAATAATTCACAAATAGATCCTCTGATATATCTCATAATCAAGAAAAGATTCTGAGAACAATCTTAATTGATGGGGTAGACTCACATGTCCTTTTGCTATCCTGTTCCAAGACCGTTTAGTCAATATAGGTAAAATTCAGCACACAGCAGAAACAAATGGCTAGCCAGTGCAATTATTTAAAGGTTGGTGTTTGTAATGTGGATGAGGGAACAGTCTGGCTGATGTATTTTGACCCATTGGAGGTTTCCGAACAGAATTCAAGGAACTAGTCTACATGGTAGCACATTGCAGTAATCTAACCTGGATGTGATCAGAGCATGGAAACGTGTCTTATTCCCCATACTGAAGAAAGATGTATCCTTTTTTTGGTCCTTCATCCCTACCTGTTTCCCTTGTGCCTCTGCAATTGGAAAGGGTTCTATGGCTTCATTCTGTTGCAAATAACTAAAATATTTTACTGTATAAACCAGGAAATAAATGCTGCTTTAAAACACATACAGTTGGTTAGTCTGACAAAACTGGATGACTCTTGCCAACAAATTCACAGTGGCACTCTGCCTACCTGCCTTTCTTGGCCAGAGGCTAAAAGCAGCTCTTTCCCTAACACAATCGCCGTTCACAAATGATTCACTGAAATGACTCATGGAAGTCACAGCTTTTCATTAAGTGCCAGTTATGCGAGGGTGGGGAACTGGGGGCCTAATGTTAGAAAGGAAACTTTTATTAAAGTATTTGCAGAAAAAATAATATAACAATGGAAAGCCACAGACTTCCTTGCTTAAGTCAGCAGGCCTTAAAATAGAAGCCGTGAGTATCCAATAGGACAAGAAAGGATTCTGACCAAATGCAGTGGCCTCATTTCAATTCTGCTAGACTGCAGGGTTACCAACTTGCCTGGAGAAAAAAAAAGTCAGTTTAATAGAGGATTAATATATGGAATTGGACAGCTGAAGTGTTGACTGGCATGGAAAATACCCTCTGTGAAAGGGGCAGGACATATTTCTCCAGGGCTTCTGGCAACCCTATGCAAGACCCAAATCTGTGTGTTCCCCACTCCAATCTATTGATCAATCTGTGCCCAGTAAGAAAGTAAGCTGGGTCTCCATATTCCATTAACTGTCACTGATAAACATAATAACACTGGGACTTTCCCCACTTACCCTTTTCCGAGGGCAATTCCCAGCGCGCGGCATCCCTGGCGCGTGCCCGGGCGTCCCCACGACCCCACGCTTTGCGCGGGGTCATCAAAAGGCGCCCTTTGAAAGAGCGCCAGGAATGCCTCGCACTGAGGGGCGCGACAGCAGCAGCGTCGGGGCGGCTGCGCTGTCGCCGCCCCTCTCAGTGGGGAGTGCCAAGGGACCCCACGCTACTCTCCTTGAGTAGCGCGGGGCTTAAGGTATGTGGGGAAAGGGCCACTGGTTCATGATTTTTTCTCTCATACTTCCCATTTTCTGAGCATTTTTATACCCAAGGCTAACTTCCAAAACACTAACCACCATATATTAAATGCTGCCTTATTATTTCACTGAAGATAATGAGTTCATACCCAAGAGTTTCTTTTGAATGTGTATTTATTGAATTTCCGATAATGATTAGCTGGAAAAAAAATAATGTCTTTGGTATTCTATCAGTAGAATAATTGTGGGGAAATGGGGTTAGTACATAATTCAGGCAATCGAGGAAAAAAAAATCACCCAGAATGTAAATCTCAAATATAACACACACTATGAAATATAGCTTTGGAAATGAAGACTTCTACTTGCAAATTGGAAATGTGACAATCCTCCCTCGGGCACATGTCAGATCTGGTATTTATGTTTTCAACAGGGACGACAACAATTGAGAAATACGACTTGAGGACAAACAGCTGGATACAAATTGGGACTATGAATGGGAGGCGGCTACAGTTTGGGGTGGCTGTGATTGACAACAAGCTCTACATTGTGGGTGGGAGAGACGGCTTGAAAACATCAAATACCGTGGAATGTTTCAATCCAGTTACCAAAGCCTGGATTGTGATGCCTCCTATGTCAACTCACAGGCACGGCTTGGGTAAAGATTTTTTTTTAACCTTGCATGCTCTTTATTTGCCATCTGGGCATTTTATCTGTGTTTTAATCTTGTTCATTGAACTGATTACAGTTTGTGTCCTTGCAGCCTAGTTGCTTCATTGTTTGCTGCCTTGAGATTGAGGAGAGGAGGCAGGGCAGAAATGTTCAAAATATATAATTAAATATGGCTGACAGAAGGACTTTGGCCTGCAAAATTCTTATGTAATGACTTGGGAGTGACAGTTTGTTACACTTAGACCTACACCATAACAAGAAGAGCCTTGCTAAACCAGACCAAAGTCCCATTTGCTGCAGTATCTAGCCAGATGCGCCTGAGAAACCTAACAGAAGCAACAGCCAATCTCTGTAGTTTATTTCCCATAATTGCAATTCACTTGTTCTAAGGACATCTTGGAGACCTGTGTTCAAATCCCTATTGAACTGTCCAGCTGTTTGGGCCACCTTTAGTCAGCAACTCTCCCAGCCTAATCGAACTCGCAGGTTTTTGTTTGAGGCTAAAGTGGGGAAAGAAAACCCATAAATGTTGCCCTGAGCTCCCTGTGTGTAGGCTGGGATAAAAATGCATGAGACACACAGATGATGAAGAGTCTGTCATCATTGG